>NC_048283.1:32809304-33461804 GCF_009762535.1 Notolabrus celidotus | reverse complement strand
CTCATCATGTTATGTTGCCCTTTATCAAGAGATTTTTCATTACTGAAGTAAAGGTTAAAATAACATGAATCAGACCTTCTCTCCTAAAGATGCTATACTTCTAGTTGACCTGTTTAGCTTCAAAGTCATTTTTCTAGACTGAGGTAAATCTGCAGTGGCTTACTTGCAGTAATCCAAAGGGGGTTTTACAGCAGCAGGTTGCAGGACTCTGTTAAGACTATAGACAGCAGTGAATGTTTTGGACTGGGGCCTAGAACTCAGTGCTATAGATACTTAAACATGTTACATAAGGCTTCTATCACACCTTCAGTTTGCCATGCTTTGTTTGGACATTAAACACACTGATATTTTTGTTGACAGCATGAGTAATGCATCTCAATGTCATGTTTTGAATGCAGGAGCTCATAGTGATAATCATAAGACATATGTAGGAGTTTCCTGAATGAACATTGGCCATCTTTGGCCAGGCATGGATGACTTTAACATTCATTCTGCCGAACAATATCATTTCCAACAATACCACAATATCCTGTATAATGTATCATATTTAGGGGCGCCTCTACATGGACCGGACTTAATGTGTCCCTCAGGGTGAATGTGATATTATTAAAAAAATATTAAAGAGGAAGTTTCTGCTCCTCTGTTTTCATCAGCACACGTGCTAAAGAGAGGAGAGAAGGTTTTTTTCTTTTTCTCTGCCGACTCTCTGAAAGGTCAACCAGGAAGAAAAGCCTTTAACTACATCTTTCCACTGAGCTGTTTAACAGTCGTCTTGATAATGCAGCATCCATCTCTGCCATCAATCATTTGCTCGCTGTGTGGGATGAAAACAGTGCATTCAAACTTTCAGACGGTTACAGTCTGTTTTTCTTTCCTAAGTGAGGATGTTTCATCTCATATACAGAGATGAAGATAAAGAAGTTAATTCCATTATGCAAAATGTGTGCTCAAAAGTACCTACCACAGAATCATTAAAGTAAGGTTTCAGTTGTTTATTAATCATTTAGTTTTAATTCAAGAAAGTTTCAGTTAGTTTTGTTAACATTTAGAGTATTTGCATTGCTTTCCTTAGGCAGATCATTCATTTAATCTAGTTTAAACATCTCCTTGTTAAAGATATGACAGAATTGTCATCTAAGGATATAAAGGCGATGAAAACTGGCTACAACTCATCCATGGAGTCTATCGTCTTGTGTTTGTATTAAAACCTTACACCGAGCACTTCATGCAAGGTTGATAAGACAGCGTTTCATATTATTTCTTCTTATTCATATAAGTCGTCCAAACCAAACACAAGCGGAGAAGTGGCTCTGTATAAAACCTGACATTTACCATGTTCCAGGAAAGGTGCCCAAAAATCTACCATGTAAAATAATTGAAATGCCAAACCATATCACATTTCCATTCCCTCACTTTTTTTTACCAGCCACACTAGTTTTATTTAAATTCATCAAAGGCCACGTTTGAAAATTAATGCTGTTTTTCCACTAAGACAAGGGAAAGAAAATTCATCCCTTTACCTCCCAAATCGTGAGATGAAATGAGTAAGGACGGACGGCTACGTAAAGGTTCTACAGTCTATGACTGCGACACGTGGCAATGATTAGCAGAGGTTTAAAACCATAAATGCATGAAGTGTAAATGCTTGACTAGTGTGACTGCATGGACGGTGTTTGGTGCACTTGGATAGTAATAAATTGACTTTGCATATACACGTTGCAGCTGAGGTGCTCAGTCAAAAGGATTCCTCTGGAGAACTGCTCATTGTTGGACTACCGTGACCCCTAAAAACTGTGATTGGTCATTGATGTCCAACTCTGTCTTTGATGACATGCTGGATGAATATGACAAATGTATGCATCAGTAAGCTTCCAATGCATGACCTGTAACACATGTGGGGATTTGGTGCTGGTCTTTATGTGGAGCAACTCCACTCAGGGCTTCATCTTTAACATTCAGAGTCAAGGAATCACACCAGCTCTTGTTTCAGTGTTTTTTCCTCAGTGAGGATGCAGATTTTCAAACACTTCCACCATGGGCTAAAACAAAAACTGACAACATCACCTTTCCACCTTCTTGAAAATATGTCATGTTGAAGATGTTTTCTCTGCTTGTTTTCCAGAATTGACTGTGCAGGGATCTTGAAGCTGCGTAATTCAGACATCGAGCTCCGCAAAGGGGAAACCGACATTGGCCGTAAAAACACCCGCGTGAGGTTGGTGTTTCGAGTCCACATCAACCAGCCCAATGGCAGGACGGTTTCTCTACAGGCTTCTTCAAACCCGATTGAATGCTGTAAGTCACACGCTCAGAAGTGAATTCACAAACTGGCATACCTTTTCCATTGGCTCTCCACTTCAGCAAAAGGTGGCATCTATTGTTGTAATCCAATAAACTGAGAGCTACATTTTATTAGCTGCTGGACAAAACTCAGCGCCTTTGCACCCTGTAAGCTTTATATGATCAAAGTCATTTGCCAAAGCAATAGATGTATTGTACATGATGCCAGACACACGTGTTATCTATCCCAACCCACTTTTTATGACTAAATGCACAAATTGGTCCGACTTCCCCATTAGCACAGGTTTCTCAAGGGTCATTTTCAAGCCCCAGTTTTTGGCACGGTTGAATGAGTGCATTGAAAGAGCCCTCTGTTTCTTTGTTATTCATTTGTGTATGTAGGTGTGATGTTATTTGCACCCAAGGAAGCCAATTAATGTTAGATGGTGAGACAGAGCTGGCATCAGAATTTATGGTCCTGAGTGGATGTTAATCCAAGTTGATGAAACATTACAGAGAGGGTTATTCAGTGAACTTAGTTTTCTTAGTGCTTTTGTTAGCTTGTTATAAAATTAAGCTTTGGAATAAGACATGCTCTTCCATGAGGTAATAACTAAATATGACCGTGTCATCGGCTTTGATTGGCTTTGGATTTAATCATCTAGTCCCATTGGCTCAAGGTTAGTAGCAAGTCTCCTATTAGGCAGTAGAGACAGGTGGTTAGCTGAAGGCGAAATAATGGAAAACAATAAGAGTTTAGGCATGAAAATATCATTTTGTACACTATCTGTATTTCCAACGTCATTCACAAGGCAGCTGTTGGCGTAAGTCCTCTAAGCTAGGGGTCATGAAATCATCATTGTAAAGTTGATAAGCCTGTTTTCCTAACCAAGAACTGCTGTTTTACTGGATATGTGCTGGACTTGTGCTTCTTGGAGTGGATGGAGATCAGGCAGTGAGCTCACACACTGTACATAAATGCATGTGTGCTTCCCTCAAACAGCCCAGCGCTCGGCCCAGGAGCTTCCCTTGGTGGAGAAGCAGAGTATGGACAGCTCCCCTGCAACTGGAGGCAAAATGGTTCTCCTCAGTGGCCTCAACTTTCTCCCTGACTCCAAGGTGGTGTTTGTGGAGAAGGCCCAGGGTAAGCTGCTTCCACCACGCCATGTTTACCCCCTCTCAGTTTCCCCCCTGTGATATCTCTTTCAAATGTGTCTCTCCCTCGGCCTCAGTCTTTTCCTCAGTCGCTCCTCCCGTCAAAATAGAGCGAGCCCTGCCAGAGAGCCACATGTGGTGTGCATTAAGCCACTATATTTTTAACCAAAGTGTATTTACATTTGCTGAAGTTTCCATTGCCTGTTCATTGGTGCTCGCCACAAGTTAAGGAATGAATCACAACCAGGGCATGTGCAACGTCTCTTTCTCTCACTTTCCCTCTCTCCCTTGCTGTCTCTTTCCTCCTGAATCCTTTGCTTTTGACATTCAACCCTCTCAGGTACTATTACTGCTCTCCCACCCATTCTTGCAGAAAGTCACCATGGCTGAATGTCACTGACTCATCACTGAGAGGCTATTTCTTAGTTTGTGTGCAGATTTTCAGCCATGCATTTCCTCCCTGTGTGGGAGTGAGAAATGGTAAAGAAGCAACTGATCAAGTTTGCAAGGGAATGATCATTTCCTTCATTGAACCCACTAACTCGAACCAAAGGTCGAGGGATACTGCACTAATCTGCTGAGAGACAATGCTGGCGGCTAATGATGAGGGCAACAAGTGTGAAAGGTTTTCTTTATGAGAGCACAGGAAGATATTCTCCAGCTCTAACACAGCTTATCATTTCATTAGTCATATATTTTATAACGTCTGATGAGAGCTTGTGTTGATAAACCCTAAATTCACAAACCAAAGCAGAGAAATGATATCAGACAAAAAAAAAAAATCCCTCATAAATGTATTTTCATGCATGATTGAAGGAATAAGTTTAGCTTCAGTATGAAGTCATGCACACATATTCATTCATTTTAAGCTCAGGGTTTTTTTTTTCCCTTACATGGAGCAATTTATTAATGCGTTATATATAAAGAAAGATAAAGATGATAGTTAAGTGTATATTACAAAAAAAGGAAGAGAAAAACACGCAATTAATCATGACTATTTATGTTTATGTTCAAACCACAAAACGCTGCAACACCGTCAAGTATCTGCTCATACATAATTGCACACAAGTCCTTACATCTGTGCACAAAGGCCAGGTAAAAAAGTGTCACAGACTCTGTCTGTAAACATGAAAGAAACAGTCGTTCATGTTCATTTTTTTTAATTTTTGTGCACGAAGAGTGCTTTACAAAAAGGAAAAATGAGACATGACTGCATGACAGGAGAATGTTGGGAGATTACCAAAGCTACAACAATAGCAACGACGACAGCAACGCTGACAAAAGACCAACAAACAGAACAACAAGGCAACAAAAAGAAAACAGGAACAGAAATAAAACTAAACAAAAAATTTAAAAAAGAGAGAAAAAACTAAACAAAATAATTCAATAAATAAAGAAGTATATAAATAAATAAATAAATAAATAAGAAATGCTGTTGTACAGTGAATTACTTCCTCATACATCAGTGTACATTTGTACACAGGCTTGATACACAAGATTAACAAACTATGTCTATAAACATAAAAAAAAAAACGTTATAGGTGCATATGTCTCTCAGAAAAAGACCCACTTCCTCCCAAAACACACATTTGTTGGTGTACCTGTGACCCCTTAAAGCTTCAGTCCATCCAACACTGAGACACTATGGTGGTTCAGATGAGAACACTTAGTTTGGAAAATAAATTATTTAATCTGCAATTAATTCTTGAGTAGTTTGTCATTAGATCAACAGCTCACTCTGAAATGTGTTTCATTGTGTCTTTTTTTATTTGTTTTTAACATTAGAAATGATTTTAAGAAGAATACAAGCCAGTAAACTACACATATTCCTCCTCTTAACACTTCCTGTACATCCTGCAGATTTGAGTGCACTCTGAAGCTCACCTTAGGGGTTAATGGATGGGCTGAGATGGGCTGAGGGGAGGTGGATGGACTTGGTAATATGGGGTCTCCCTCCTCCTGGCTTTACTTAGTCATGGAGGGGGATCCCCTGGAGAGGAAAGCCCATTCATACACAACACCTCTGCCTCACCACCCTCAGCTATTTGAGACTCATGACCCCTTCTGAGTAGTATTTCCCTTTCTTTAACCCCCCCCTCTCTTCCTCTCTGTCTACCTTGGTTTCTCTGTTTTCACTCCTGATCTTTTTTACCTCTATCCTCAATACCCGTTAAAGACATTAGCTGGTGTGAAGCTGGGTTCTAGCGGGATCCCCTCACTTGTGTGTGCCATGGACATTTCAGTGGTTTGTTTTTCTGCCTTTGTGGTGTCCTGAAGGAGAGAGGAGGAGGTTGTCTGTCTACTACTTAGTCTGCTTTTATGTAAACTTTAATGACCCACCACTTCCAGGGTCTCCTAAGTCAGAAAGCCCATTACAGACAGAGCTACGCACTTTACACACATGCACACACAGGAACACATACATCACTCACTAATGGCAACTATCTATGAGCGAGTATGAACGTGGAAAAGTACTTATGTCCAAATATACTGCAAAATATTGTCTTTTGGCATTTTCATCAGAGAATCCTGCTGTTTTCATGAAGGTTCTCTGACTTAACATTTATCTGGTTGTTGATTTAGAAGGACTGAACTGGGATAAAGGAAAATAAATCCAATAAAATTATTATTACAGTACAGATTTATTCTATTACTTTTTTCTTTTATATTCTTCTGGTAAAGTTCAGGACTAAAAGCCCCCTTAAATTACAGATTCTTGCACCGCAATAATTACTACCAGCAGAAATGTGCTTTCACGCACAGTCAGACACACACATGAGCTCTTTGTAGAGCACCAACACCAATCAGTGCTTTAGCCACAATGGTAACAGCCATTACTGTGGCTGGCAGCAAAAGGTCAGGGCAGCTGCGCACTTTCCAATATTGACTCCAATAAACACCTTCCAGAAAATTCCACAAATCCTAAAGAGCAACAGACGTTTTTTGAGTGTCCAAATCTAAGTTCTGTAAAACGATGAAATCCTTCAAGTTGAGTCAGAGGGAGATCACATACAACACAAAGCCTAATGGTACCAGTAAGTCAGCTATAGATCATACATTCATGTTTATCTGGTTGGAGATTACATTTGGATATTATTGTGCTGTTATTGGAATAGAAGATGAATTGGAGAGCCTTTGAAAAACTTGATACCATGCGTTTTCCCTCTATTGGTTTTCGCTGCCACTTAAATCTTCCTCTCCTTCTCCCTGACTTGTTTTGATTGTCTCTCTGTCCCCCCTGAGAGGTCCCCAGTATCAAGTGAGCAGAGCTCACCGCTGTTCCAACTACAGGTGACCTTAAGGCACCTTGAAAAAATAATTACTTCTTATTTTCAAATGCCACATCCATCCCCACTGCTCCACTCGTTCACCCACAGGATAACTGATGCAAAACTCAGTGCTTCCTCTGCTTGCGTATTTGTGTTTGTTGTTGTGCATGTGTGTGTGTGTGTGCACCACCGCTGCTGGCCTGCGGGCCTGTTTGCGTTGTTCAGTAGGAAGTGTTTTCAGTGAGTCATTCGCAAGGGATTCCCTGTAGAGGGGTGAAACGGAAAAGACAAGACCCTGAGAGGGAACATAGAAGGAAGGGGATGAGGGGAGGAAAGGAGGGGAAGATTGAAGGTACAAAAACATAACTTCCTTAGAAATGCTGCTTTTGACCTTAATTACTGACATTCAGGCAGAGCAGTGATCATGCCAGGATTTTGATTGGTTTAGTGGAGAAAGGCCAAGTGTCAGATCAATTTCCATGGGTCCTGACACAACGTTTTATATACTCGTGACTTTTATAAATGAGGTTCATTTATCCCTTTGGAGGATGATTCAGCATAACTGCGCCTCATTTTTGGGTTTATCACACAAAACGCTTAACCAACAGCAAATTAACCAGACTGTAGCCGGATAATGATAGACTAAAGAACCTTGAGTCCAAATTTTTTTTCCTGCTGAAATGTAAACAAACCTCTCAACACTAATTATTGCTGACATTTAATTCTAATAGACCTTAAGTTGTTTCTCTCTCTCTTTGCAGAGGAGACTACCCTTTACGTAGCCACAGTGTTGGCATGTTTGAATCTTTCCATCTTCTTTCGCATTGTTCAATCCGACTGTTATTCTGTTATGTGTTAAGGTTGTGTCAATTATTTGGTTTGCCCAAACCGCTCTTTTGGCAAAGGAGTTGGAGCACATACCTGGCGCACCTATTGCAGCGTGTGTTCTGGCTTGCCCTGCTTTCCATGGACGGAATGAGGGCTACAGGCAGGGAAAATAGAGACAGACAGACAGACAAACAGAGAGAGAGAGTGCTGGGGAAAGCCTCCACTCTGACTCAGGGGGGGAGGTGAGGGAATTCCCTGGTGTGCGCGATAGTTTTTACATCTGGTGGGATTGGAGCGTTGCCTGGAGCTCGGCAGCACCACACAGCCTGGGCTGCAGCAGGGAGAAGTCTGGTCTTCTTTACCTCTACTCGAGGCTAAGCTCACAGCCAAGAATAAGGGAACTCTGAGCTACAGTATAATCTGTAACATTAGGACAGCACGTCCATAACACCCTGAGGCTAGTACTTTACTCGTGCTGAGAATCCTCAGCAACAGGCTGAAGTATTTGGATTCATGATCCGAGGAATGCTGGCCTCACAGACAGTGATCGGTTCATTCAAAGACTGTTTATACTTGGTTGAACACCTTTACCTCGGGCAAGTCTAAACTTTGATGAAGCGGTCGATGTATTGTACTCCTAGCGATATGTCTAGACTGCCCTTTGTCTTTAGTCTAGAATAACCTGCATAATATTGGCGCAAAGATTTGGAACTATGGCAGCTTGAGGTAAACCTCCACACCTGTTTCAGGGAGAGACTAGACAGGTATGACTAACACCATCCCGTCTAATAAAGATAGTATAATGTGCCAAAATCAATCATAAAGTATATTAGTTGTGGTTCTCTCTAGATTCAGGGCATAACCTCATACCATCCCTTGGACACCCCCATTTTTAAGGGCGTATTTATAGGAACCTTATGCGTTTTAGCCTTGAGAGGAGGAAACATACCAACACATATTACTGCCCTCAGGATTCACATGTACTGTACAATGTTTCAATGTGTTTGTCTGTTAAACCAGTAGTGTCCTGTTATGGGATGAAGCTTACATTCCATAGGGCTAAAAGCTGACGCGTTGATTTCTCTCAGGATGTAAAGACTCATCAGAAACAGGCAAGAGTGCCATTTTGGAATTCTTTTGCTTTGGGCACGTCGATGCCTCAGAGGAGTTAGTTGAATCATATCAGTATTCATAACAGAAAGATGTCTAGATTGTCCTGTGGCCTCCACCCTCTCTCCAGACTTGTCTGAACAGGGCATCGTCAGTGTGTAAGTGGTTCAGATCAGACAGTATTTTCCATGGCCCATTCAGAAGAAGGTCTTAAGGAATGCCCTCCCACAAATATAAATCTCTCTTGGTTAAAGTTGCTTTAGGCATTGGTCTTATTTGTCTCCAAACTATTAAAGTACAAATAGTTAAAGGACTTCTTCACCTGCTCTCCTCTTCATGCATTTAATTTAAAGGTTTGTCAAACACAAGTCTTACTTTCACCCTCTGTGACATACCGGGCAACACACCATGCAGAGCACCGCACCTTGATGTCTACCCTAGGAACATAAATATTGTAGAATTGTAAAAGTCTGGATGATGTTCCAGCCACTCGTTCTCAGTCTTTAGATCATTTTCAGACTCAATGCCACACAGCTGGAGTCTTGATAAAAGGATAAAACCAGACTCTACTGGCCAGCGTTCTCCTCAGCCTGCACCCACGGGTCAACTCAGCTCATGCTTTCCCTGTAATACACCAAGAAGAACTCACTTCCTGACTATAAACCCATCGCAAATTCACTGTCAGGTCATAATTTATACAGAAGCTTTTTTCGGTTTGAAGCGGATCCACCTTTCTCCAATTTCACCAGTCCTCAGATTGGCAGAGGTCAGGTCCTGTAGGGCGGAAAGCAGCTGCATCTCTTGGATCGGTCATGGGGGAACCCCTTTAGCCTTTTGTCTGTGCTCCTCATTCAACAACATTGTATTTCAGCAAAATGTTGTGCAAACTTACTAAATATCGCCACTTTAAGCAGGAGCAGCAGAGAGCTGCTAAAACAGAATACAAACTTGCAATATGTAAACAGGAAGGAGACAAAAATACTCCTGAAAATAATTTATGAAAAGCAGATATAGTTGCTAAATACATCTGTGTTCTTTCACACATCAACCTCCGCAATTATATTTTCCATTCTCAGACTGATACAGTGAAGTTGTTGTGCACGAAACAACACTTTATGAAGGGAAAAATCATTGAGGACTGTCAGGAAGGAAAGTCAAACCTGTAAGGTTAAGGTGAGGACAAAGACGTCATTACTCAACGGTTCTCGGTTTCAGATTTTTGCAGAACGTGGCCTGCATATAACCCCAGGTATTACTAGCTTAGGAATAGAGCTGGCATCTTCAGTGGCTGTTTGCTGTCTGATGTTTACACCAATTGCAGGTGAAAAAAGTATTCTCTACAACTTCATTATTGAAATATAATTGAAACAAAATTTTGACAAATAAGAAGACTAAGTTTTACAGCAACAGCTACACTGTTGCTGTGTTGTCACCATGCACAACTACATTATACTGTATGTTGTCAAGCATTGTAGGAAAGATGACTCGTAGCAGCCTCACCCTACATTTGCTCTAATTGCCTGATGAATGTTGGTATTAGTCTTTTGTGGATCTCATTTGCACAAGTGAGTCATGCAGCCCAGCAGACAGATGGTTGGTTTACCTTCAAGGGCAAGCCTAAGAATAAGTGTCTACTTCTCTGTCTGGTTCAACATGTCCATTTGTTTCTGTGCGGCTGGGTCTTGCTGATGTTGCTGCAGACACAGTTCCTACACCACCTATTGTTTTCTACTTTCCTCTCTCGCCATTCAAGTTGAAGGCCAGCACAAAGGTAGAGGATACTGTGCCTACATGTGTTTGCAACCGCGTGTGTGCATTGCGAGTGGGTGGAAGCTGCGCGAAGGCGGAGGTGTTGTCGGGAACAGAAGCTTTTTGCAGATGTTGCAGGGAAGAAAGAGTGAGTGGAAAGTTCTGTGGTTATCAGTTGTTCTTGCGAAGGTATGCCACATGTGGCCACATCCCAGAGCAGTCTCAGTTTCAGATTCGCTTAGTCTGATGGAGCAATGATTGAACAGTTTGGAGGAATAAAACAACTTAGGGGTGTAAAAGGTGAGAGAAGAAGATCAGGAGGAAGGGAGAGAGAAAAGTGGAAGACAAGTTTGAAAAAGTTGATTACTAAAGGAGGCTGGGGTTGACGTTTTAGTCTAAGGTTTCCCTCTTGGAGTGTCTCCCAGTGCGGAGGCGGTCGAGATTCCCTCTTGGATCCCCAGACGTAACATGAGGAACGCTCATCTTTGTTTGTCTCTTTCTCTGACCTTCTCCCTGCCTCTGCTCACTTCAACCGCCCTTCTGTGCTCTTTGCCACTTCACTGCACTGTTTGTGCCACTTCATCCCAGTCCCCTGCCACACACTCAGTATCAGTGCTCTGCCTCACAGTAAACGAGTCCTACAGGCAGAATATCCTGCCTCTTTTTCCCTGTCTTCTACATTATCTCCATGAGAGCTGTGTACATTTCTCCATATGCAACTCTTATTTCCCTCAGTTCAAATAGAGCGCCCTTATCTGGTCTGTCCCCTTCTGTTTTTCTCCTTTCCTGGGTTTAATATGGCCATTTTGGAAAGAGATATCTACTGATGTTCACTCCCTGAATAATAAAGCTGACCACCCGCCCCCACTTCCACAGCTCACCAATAATAAGCCAACCGTTACTGGGAGCCTTTATTCTTTAATGGTCTACATGATGTGAAAAACATAAAGCTTCCAGAGCAGCAGAGACTTCTGTTATCAGTTATTTGGAAACTGACTCTGATTATCTTATCTGATGGCTTCCTGTCCCAGAAGTAAAGCGCAGCAATTCAGCAACCATATTCCTGTATCCATAAAGACACAGCTGCTCCTCACCCCTTGCTAACACAGAAGCTGCGCCACGCCAGTGCCCATGCTACTGCCTCACGTGGTGTGCCACTGACACAAAGGCTGTTCTGTGTCACTTCTATTTCTGACAGTCTTAATGAGTCATCTGTTCTGCAAAAAAAAAAAAAATGGCACAGTGGTCGCTGCTGATTGCCGTAGCAGAGCCCAGAACGTCTGTTAGTTAAGGTGTGGCATGAAATCACAGAGAAAACCCGAAGAATGTGAGCTGAGCTTCTGCAGACTCCCAACAGCTGCAGCAGCTCACAGGCCTTTTTATTGCAAGAGCAGCCAGGGAAACCTCCTCACCGCTGCGAGATGGAGATGAGAAGAGAGAACAAACAGAAACTGCTGCTTTTTGAGATTTCACACAGCAGAGATAAGAAAAGAAAAACAGAGAAACATGGTATCCAGTGAAAGATTCAAAGACAAAACAGTGACAATTCAAAATGGACTTTGTCATTTTTTTATTTAGATTTTTGATGAAATGTGAAAAATTCACTCTCCATACATTGTGTAGCTACCATAGTCAGTATTAAATATGGATGTAGTATCCATGACGTCACCCCTCTGTTTCTGAAGAGCTGGTTCGAGGCCAATCGTGTGGCTACCATCGAGCGATTGTGAAGTAAAGAGGCGGGCTTTGAGCCTCCTGGCCAACAGCTACAGTGTTCCCGGCTGTCAATCAAGTCAGCTGAGCCTCTCATTGGAAGACTTGTATCTCAATATCTAAGAAATTACCGTGTTATGAATAAATTCACCCTCCTACAGTGTGTGCCGATCCAGAAATGAGCTATCCAGACTACACTCGTTTTTTGAACCAGGCTGTAAACATCAATCAATCAATCAATCAATCAATCTTTATTTGTATAGCGCCAAATCACAACAAACGTTATCTCAAGACGCTTTTACAAACAGAGCAGGTCTACACCACTCTATGTCAAATTATGAACAGAGACCCAACACCAAGACAGGGTAAGACTCAGTCTGACCCCACCTTAATCCATCATGAGCATTGCACATCGCAGTATTTAGCTAGTTACAGTGGAGAGGACAAACTTCCTTTTAACAGGCAGAAACCTCAGGCAGAACCAGACTCATGTTAGACAGCCATCATGCCTCGACTGAGTTGGGTCTGGAAAGACAGATAGAGGGGAGTAAGAGAGAGAGGTGATAGTGATGAGACGAGTCGTAGAAGTTGTTGCCGCTGGAGTCCAGCACGTCCGTATCAGCTGGTGTCCAGATCGTCCGCAGCAGGAGGACGTCTACGGCAGCTCAGAGGAACCTACGAGACAAGGGAGCTCAGGGACTCCAGAAAGGTCTATGGTTAGTAACTTTAATGGGACAGGCAGAGTTAAAGTAAGTGATGAGGGGGTTGGGGGGAAGGGGGTGAGATAGGATCCCAGTGTGTCAGTGTGCCAGTTCCCCCGGCAGTCTAGGCCTATAGCAGCATGACAAAAGCTGGTCCAAGCCTGATCCAGCTCTAACTATAAGATTTATCAAAAAAGAAAGTTTTAAGTCTACTCTTAAAAGTGGAGAGGGTGTCTGCCTCCCGGACCCTGACTGGTAGATGATTCCAAAGGAGAGGGGCCTGATAACTGAAGGTTCTACCTCCCACACTACTTTTAGAGATTTTAGGTACAACTAGCAAGCCTGCATGTTGGGAGCGTAGAGTTCTAGAGGGGTAATAGGGCACTATGAGCTCTTTAAGATACGAGGGTGCCTGATTTTTAAGGGCATGTTTATTTCTGCTGTAAAGATCGTCTTCTTTGAATTAGTGTGTATGTGGTTTCCTGTACTTCCGGAGCCAGCCTCAAGTGGATCCTCGATGAACTGCAGTCTTTAGTACTTCCGCTTTGGACTCATATTTTCAGACCAGAGGTTGCCGCTTGGTAGCTAGATAGAAATGAGCCATTCACACCCATAGACTGTAAATAAAAATGGACAGCGTTGCTCCGCCTCTTCCCGTTGTACAGTTCTGAAGCCAAAAAATCCCTCTCCTGGGCGCAGCCATTGTGCAGCCAGAGCCTGTGAAGCCTTTGTAATAAGCTCCGCCCTACAGCGTAGTGTCACAAGACGCTGTGTGTCGTTTGAAGTTTCGTTCTACGGCGGCTGTGAATCAAAGGAAACAGGAAGTAAAACCCTGTCTTTTAATCTCTAATAACTAACGAAAAAGAAACTCTTCAGAAAAAAGAGGCCTTGAGCACAAAACAGTCAAATTATAACTACATATCACCACAGCATACGGATGTGAGAAACATTCGTACGATGTGTATTTATTTTTTAAAGTTTGACGGATTTTTTGACCTATACTGCAGCCAGCCACCAGGGGGCAGTCACACTGCTGAAAGCCTCACCACCAGGGCTGTATCCGGCACGCTTGTTCACACCATAGCAGTATTCTGAACCAGGCTGTTAACATGTGATAATCTGCTGTGATAACCCTTGCATTTTAACATGGGTGTAAATGGGGCTTCCAAAGCCTTTCGGGCCATCCCCAGGTGGACATTTGAGGTACTGCACTTTGTCGTCCGGCGGTTGCCACTTGGATGCAGCACAGCCTGAACAGTTGCCTTTAACAAGCCTCTGTGTCAAGACAGATAGCCCTTCATTGTTTGGGGATTTAGGGTGGCCATCCTGAAATCAAGGGAGGCCCCGTGCCACCCCTGGCTAACTAACTGGATCCACTCACATGCATGCATAGAAATATGACCAGTTACAGATTAAAGCAGGGGACTATAATGGGTTAGCATCTGATCATGCAGAATCAAACAATGATCTGCAAGGTATCTCATGGAATTTGTAGGTTAGCCAGTAGGTTAGCTCTTCTCTTCTGTTGCCCCCAAATGGTGGAATGAATTGGCCAACTCCATTCGATCTGCAGAGTCCCTCTCTACTTTCCAAAGACAGCTAAAGACCCAGCTCTTTAGGAAGCACTATGCACTTAGCTAGACTGTTCTCCACTGTTGTCCCCAGTGGCAGATCATGTCTTCCAGCTACGATTGACTCGCACTGTCCTGCTCTACTCTGGGAATCTGTGTTCAGGTCTTGAGTGACCCAGCACTTGGTACTTTGGTCATTATTGTGGTGATGTTAATTGTTGATGATGATAATGGAAGGTCTTAAATTGTTTGGTTGCTTTATTGTAGATGTTCCTTATTTTGAAAAAATAAATAAAAAAAATCATTATTTATTTTTGTGCATTGCCTTTACACTGCTTGGCAGTCCCTGCACCCAAATTGACTTGAAGCACTTTGTTACTCTTACTGATCTTGTTTCCTCTTGTCTAGATCTTTGCTTGTGTTGTTCTTGTTCCCGTATGTACGTCGCTTTGGATAAAAGCGTCTGCTAAATGACATTGTAACATTGTAACATTGTAAATGTTAATGAATGGCTGTCAACCAATTATCACAATCTTGACATATTGTTAGATTGAGAATTTGCTAGTGCACATTTCTTCTTCACTGATATGTTGATTATCTTCCAGTTTTCCTAACAGCCATTGAAGGCCACTCATGTCAATCATTAGCCATGCTTAATGCTTAATATTTGATTCTTCTGTCCATAGATGGCCATCACCTGTGGGAAACAGAAGCCAAAGTTGACAAGGATTCCTTCAAATCAGTAAGTGCACTTCACTGACATGACTAAAATGTTCCTTCCGTCTTCAGTCCCTCCTTCCCTTGACACTTTCCCGACTCTGTCTCCTCCTCATCTGCCCCTTGAATGATGTAACCTTTGCTAAGGCATTGCTTTAAGATGATTAGGCCATGCAATCCTGAATGGAATTTTCACAAAATCTCAGAGAGTAAACAGCAGCTGTCATTTTGTTTTTTGCACTTGAAACACACACAAAGACACACACACACGCACACACAAATACCGAAATTAAAGCATACTTAAACACGCACACACTCTCGTCCAAACCCAGCCCTCCAAGCATAGCCAGACGTTTAGTTCACAGTGAAGTGTTGTGGTGCGGTGAATTGGACTTAAACACCTCGTCAGTGCCGGGCTCGTACAGCCAAGAGTGGATTACAGCCGTTCTCTTACCTGCTGCTTTTCATGAGAGCCGTAATGAGAAAATAAACCAGTGTGCTCATTTAACCGACGTCGACTCACACATTCAGATTGTTAATATAAAACCAAGTGAAAGGGAATCGTCAAGAGAGGGAATGAAGCAAATGTTGTTGTACGTGTCGCAGAAAGCTGATTGTGCTCTGGAGTTAATTAAGACTTCACTGAGGTTCGTTAAGTTTGCTTTCACTGAAGAAAATAAAGCAAAGAATCTCCAGAAACCGGTTTGCTTGTGCGTGATGACTGTATGTTTTGAATTGCCGATGCCTTTCATCAGCAGTTACTCACACTCCCCTCGCATGCCCCTCGTTTTCAGGAAACTAACCGAGGCAATTTACCCTTGCACATGGGCTAAAACAAACCACGTTAATCTAAATACTGCAACTTGAGGGTGTTTGGTTTCTCCTCGTCGCTGCTGTTATTTCACTCAGGTAAATGACTTTGTTGCATCAGGAGGGTGAATATGGACTCCTGTGTCTAATTGGCCTGTAGGGCTGGCTGATGTGCATTGGCTGATGTCCCAGATGCTGGAAAATTAGCGGGCATGCGAGGCAGTGTGTGGGGGCGAGGTTGATGAAAGACAAATACAGCAGTGTGTTTATTTGTAGGTCCAACAAACAAGTTCAGGAGATGGTGAGAGAGCGCTGGCCTTCCTCTTATGTCAGTTGCCTCCAGACTACCTTAAATAGCTCCACCCTGCCCGCCTCACTGTGTTTTTATTACCGTCTAGAGCATGCTCACTTTCATTGGTCAGGAAAGAAAGGAAAAGCCATGTGCGCACACACACTCAATCAGCCACCTGCATGCTTTCTTTGTTGTCATCTGGAGTGCAGACCCGGGCTGAGGATGCAGACCCCCTCACCTCCAACCCTCCACTGTGATGAGCAACAAAAACCTGCTTCCTGTCAGAGTGCCCCACTGTGGCCTGTTCAGGCCCCCACAAATTAGACACCAACACTCAGACAAATCCTCTACAAGTTCCCTTGTCATAGAGAGAGCAGTCAAAAGTTCACATCAGTCCGTACTTGCCTTGGTCTAGCCTGGGGGGGACATGCGAGCTGCTCCACAGGGATGCGTGGCTGTGCAAACAAATAAGATGGCTACCTCTTACGCTGTATGGGGACAAAGCTGATGCCCTGGGGTTCTCCTTAGAGACAAACACAGGCACTGGACCAACCTCAGGGGCTCTAATCATGCGTCTACACAGTCCAGACGAGCTCATTTAGACCAGGTCCCAGTCCAGCCTCTAGCAAAACAGTACACTAAGTGCACACCAGCTGCAAAATAAACACAGGTGTTGATTAATTTACCACACATGAAACCAGAAGAGCTAAAGAAGTGTTTTTATTGGTGATATTATGAGCTGTCTGATCTCATTCAGGTGAAATATCTTACGTTATGTTGTTTATTTGTTTTAGAGTTCCCTCGTGGTGGAGATCCCACCGTACAGGAACCAGAGAATATCCAGTCCCGTGCAGGTTAACTTCTACGTCTGCAATGGCAAGAGGAAGAGGAGCCAATACCAGCGCTTCACCTACCTGCCTCCTAATGGTAATCATCACTTACTACTTTCATTACCACTGACATTGAAATAAACTCTAAACAAGCGGCACACTTTACATAATCAAGTAGAGTATTTCTCCTGGCCTTGACATCCATCCACTGAAGTTTACTACAGCTGTCAACATGTCATGTGAAATTTGGACTCGTCTTTGCTTGGTGTTTTTGACACTTTTATGCCTGGCACCGCTCGGCCTCAGCCCACGAGCCAAAGCAGAAGATGTGAGGTGTGTTTATTCAATAGTGAGACCGCGTTCCCCAGCGATGAGGTGTACCTGCTGAGTGACAGCGCCTCCGAGCGCTGTTGATGAAGAAAAGTCAATCCCCCGGCGACCTGACTTTCACACCCCGCCTCACACAATGCCCCCCCCCTGGTTCACTCACACACCTATGAATGTGCAAACACACAGCCCAGCACGAGCACATACACCACCTTAGTGCATCTACCAGGCAGAGCTTCAGCCTGTCATTCATGTAGCAACCTGAAAACCTAGGAATACCTTCCTCTGATGTGTGTTTATCATGTGTCCTTGGCCTCAGTGTTTATAGACGGCTTTCACGCTGGAATTTGAAGAATGTATTGCTGAGAGTTTGGAGAAGAGTTCAGCCTCAAAATTAGATTGTGAGGTATTGACTTTTCTCAATGGGTGCAGGTGAAATATCAGCGATGGTATCACTTTCAACCACCCGACTACAGGACTTTATTTTTATCTTCATGCATACAGAGAAAGGTTGACAGAGCATGTTTGCTCTAAGATTGGCAAAACAACTTCACAAAACCAATGTTTCTGTCACCTGAACAATACTTGAAGACAATTCAGTGATGCTCTCACTTTAGGGATTCCAACCAGCAACCTTCCAACCCCGTCATGATGACCAGTGAGATCCATTAGATCCAAACAATGGTATCTTGTTTTCATTGATCAGTGTCTAATGGCTTTAATGCTGCTGGGATAGCATACTCTGTGTTTTGAGTCCATAGCTGTTAACAAGATGTGACTTTTAGATTCTCAGCAGATGTATTTATGGCCGCAGGAGATAAGTGATTAGGATTTTGGAAGAGGCTCTGAGAGAAAGTAGATCAGGGCAGAGGCCCTATTTGGAGATGCTTGATTATATGGAGGAAGGAGTGCATTATGGGTAACTAGACCAGCGCTGGGGCAGACAAACTATGGCCATATATAGCATATCCATTTCATATACTGCGTGTTTACGAAGAAAAGACAGAGAGAGAGAGAGAGTGGGGGGAGAGGGAGAAAGAGATGTGCTGTGCATCTCTAAGTCATTTCCCTGAGCGTAAACACGACTCTAATTAAAAGACGACTCGTTGTGTTCCCTCTTTCTCTGCCAAGTAAACCACAAGTACAGTGTGGACCACACAAGCAGGGATGATGTGTCCTCAAAGGAGCAAAATTAACTCACAAGTGTTATAACCAAAGAGACAATGAATCACAAGACTTTGGGGGTTCTATTTTGAGATTTATCACGCATTAAAAACACACAATGCACTTTTTCTCAATACAAATATTCAGTCTTCAAAGCAGAGGCCGAACTGCTCTTTTGTACAAGTTAAGAGTGCTGTCAGACAAGATACATGGGCGTCTCCATTTATTTCCTGTTAGATTAAGTCCAATTAGTGTCATGAGCAGAGCAAGTGCAGGCTGTATGGTATAGCCTGATGAAAAACTGCAGACTTTCAGTTCATTTTTTTAAATTTAAATGTCAATAAAAACACATTTGTAATTGCAGTAACCTGTTTCTCTTTTTTGAGATAGCAAAAAGCATAGAACAAAAGATAGCTAGCTGGCATTAAGACTAATCAGCTCTCACTGGTTCATAAAAGATTACTGTATACATGTTATAATCAGTGTAAACAGACCCTCTGTGGTAATGATGACTGTTATACATTCACGGTTTCAATACAGCAACAGAAAACAAGGAAATCCTTCTCAGGCTGTTTGCTTTTGAGGGTTTCAGTGTGTGTGTGTGTGCGTGTGCGTGTGTGTCAACACTGAGAGAGAAACGACTAACACTGTGGCCAGGTACCCAGGGTGGGCCGGGGAGGAGAACACCCACACACACACACACACACACACACACACACACACATTCACACTTACACACACACGGTTGTCAACAGGTTTTTGCTCGCTTGTATGAAAAGACTCTTCCGGCCCGCTGTCCCACTTCAAGCACAGTTGTGGTCACTGACGTTGTTTAGAGAGAACATTTCTTTCACACCCTGGTGTCTGTTCGTCTATAAAAGGCAAGCCCAGGCCCTAAAATAACCCAACTTGTTTGAAACAGCGGAAGGATGAAGCAAACACTCTCTGGGACACAGATGCTCACGAAAACCACCTTTATTTTCCATTCAGGTCATGTGACCTTTTTGTTGAAAGTGCAGTTGACACCTGTTATGTCCAATCACCGATGCATTTAAAGACCAAAATAAATAAATGAAAAGTGAGATCCAAAATGATGTCTGTTACATACACTCATAAAGACAATGGAAACAAAGACATGTTCTCCAAGCTTCATCCTGTATCTGACATGTAATTCATATGAAAAACACAGTGTAGTTAGACACTGTAACTGCTTTCTAGTAAAGACAAATTATCTTTAGGGAAGGACAGGGGTGTGTCCAGACTTTTTTAACTGGGGTGGCCCATCTGGAGTACTGACATAGGCACATATGCAGGGGTGGCCAGGATGTGTGTGTATACCCAAATAAATAGCATTCAATCTCACTGTCTTCAATATTCACTTTAATCACTATTATTTGATTATGGTTGTTAGAGTCCTGTGTTTCATTTTTAACTTTAAAAAGTAAGACAACAGAATAATGAAAGATAAATCTTCTACTTAGAACAGGGCTTCCCAAACATATCAGTCCAAAGACTCGTGACCCCCACTGTCCCTCAAAGTGATTTAATGTGGCTTCATTTAGCTGGTCTGCAGAAAATGACCGTACCTATATGAGCATGTGTCTCCTGTGCTGCTATGAATGAACCTGCTGCTACTGATGCTTTTGATAATTAACTGTTCACTAACTCTAAACTTAGGAGTCATCTGGAAACAAAGACAGGCAGAAAACTCATTACATATTCTATTTTCAAGGTTTTATATCAAGTTTAGCTACTATTTTTGTCAATATTTTTTATTACAAATAAATACAATTTACTATTTTTCGATCATTTTTGTCATTCAACTTTTTTATTGCATTTTTTTCAGTATTGCTTTGTTCACCACAAGTTAACAAATAATATGATAATACTAATAATAAAGAAATAATAGTAATCATATAATTAACAGTACAAACAAAAAGGAAGATAAACATAATAAAACAAGGTAAATAAACAAAAACTAATTATAATGGTGATAAATATTTTGAGATAACTTTAAAAAAAATCATTCTGGAAGACATCACACGACCCCACATTTGTGTCTCGCAACCCCCCAGGGGGTCCCGACCCACTCTTTGGGAACCCCAGACTTAGAAGACGGTTGTCCAAAAATGTCTGAAATACGGAGAAAAGCCACATTAAAAAGGACATAATCAATCAATCAATCAATCAATCAATCAATCTTTATCTGTATAGCGCCAAATCACAACAAACGTTATCTCAAGACGCTTTTACAAACATAGGAGGTCTAGACCACTCTATGTCAAATTATGAACAGAGACCCAACACCAAGACAGGGTAAGACTCAGTCTGACCCCACCTTAATCCATCATGAGCATTGCACATCGCAGTATTTAGGTAGTTACAGTGGAGAGGAAAAACTTCCTTTTAACAGGCAGAAACCTCAGGCAGAACCAGACTCATGTTAGACAGCCATCATGCCTCAACTGAGTTGGGTCTGGAAAGACAGATAGAGGGGAGTAAGAGAGAGAGGTGATAGTGATGAGACGAGTTGTAGAAGCTGTTGCCGCTGGAGTCCAGCACGTCCGTATCAGCTGGAGTCCAGATCGTCCACAGCAGGAGGACGTCTACGGCAGCTCAGAGGAATCTACGAGACAATGGAGCTCAGGGACTCCAGAAAGGTCTATGGTTAGTAACTTTAATGGGACAGGCAGAGTTAAAGTAAGTGATGAAGGGGTTGGGGGGAAGAAGGTGAGCTAGGATCCCAGTGTGTCAGTTTGCCAGTTCCCCCGGCAGTCTAGGCCTATAGCAGCATGACAAAAGCTGGTCCAAGCCTGATCCAGCTCTATCTATAAGCTTTATCAAAAAGGAAAGTTTTAAGTCTACTCTTAAAAGTGGAGAGGGTGTCTGCCTCCCGGACCCTGACTGGTAGATGATTCCAAAGGAGAGGGGCCTGATAACTGAAGGTTCTACCTCCCATACTACTTTTAGAGATTTTAGGTACAACTAGCAAGCCTGCATGTTGGGAGCGTAGAGTTCTAGAGGGGTAATAGGGCACTATGAGCTCTTTAAGATACGAGGGTGCCTGATTTTTAAGGGCTTTGTAGGTTAAAAGAAGGATTTTAAATTCTATTCTACATTTTATTGGGAGCCAGTGTAGAGAAGCTAACACTGGAGATGTCAGTAATGTTCAATTTTCAGTTGGTTAGTTTCTAAATTTAAGGTGAAGCTGCCCAGCCAATGGATCAAGCTGACATCTGCTGTTGGGATATACCATCAGCAGCAATTGTGGTCTGCTTGTCAAGCATAAGTGCTCGTCTGGGATGTTGAGATGTACATACAGAACAAATGTCCATGTCTGGCTCCCGGAATGAGTCTCCCTTTTCCAAGTTCTCGTCCAATCATTCTTGCGTGAGAGGGGATGTAACGTGTTGCTCTGCAAATAAGAAACAGTTTTTTACCAACCACATGAAACAACAAATGCCAAAAAAAAAGTGCTGGCAATGACCGAAGCTAGAACGAAGAACTTCTCGGAACCCCTTTATTTTTACAGGCCGTTTGGAGATTCCTCAGTAATATCAAGTTCTATTCTTAACGCAAACGGCTGCCCGCTCCCCCCCGCTGCATTGGTTTGTGGTTGGATTTGAAGAGCGGAGAGTCAGAAACATGTACTCTGACACATATAGGAAAAGTTGACGAACCACACATTGTTCTTTTTTTTTCTAAATATTTGAATAGTCATGTTTTTTCCCAAAACTGGACAAAGACTGGGCTGTTTCTGCCATGTCTTCAGCTCTGGGTTTAGTCAGCTCAACAGATACTGGGTGACCAGATTGGCTACACAGTAGGACATGGTGCACCAGGTACCTTTGAGTTAATGAATCACCACCTGCTCCATGTTAAATGTCACTGCAGATTCATGCTGTTTAAGAAGATGACTTAAGCACTCCTACAGCAAGAAATCTCAGATTTTATCCTAGTAGCACAGTAATGTCATATCCCAGCCAACAGGCGTTAGATATAAGGATCAGACACATTCTGATCCCCCAATCACTGCTGCTCCATGACTATCATTTTTACATTGCATATATTATCTCAGCCTTTCTAATGAAATGCATTGATAGACGCAGACACACATGTCCTGATTCCCGTTCTACTCAGAGGAAACAATTGCTCAATGAAATACCCAGATCAAGCCTGATGACTTTAATACAAGCAGACAGAGGGGGAACTGCCAGGGATAGAGAGAAAACCATATGCAGAACATCAACTGTCTGTGGGCCATAACCCACAGGTTGGGAGGAAATAAAAGCCAGCTGAAGTTGGGACTCGCCTTGTGAATCTGTTTTCTCACTCCACATACAAATTGGAAAAGAGACACACAGTAGGATCAAGCTAGAGGGAGACCACTGTTTATATATGTGTAGCAGAGGAGGGAGAATCTTTGAAATAAAGTGGTGATTTTTAAAGAAGGCCATTTGTCCAACATTGCTGGGTTTTCTTTTGCGAGTCTTGCTCAAAGCTGGGGGACTGATAAGGAGAAAGGCTGACAAAAGCACACCTGACCCTTCCATCTGGATTACAAAGTATATCCACAAAGGATAACAGTACAGAAGCACTTCTGAGCTTCTGCTGATTCATTTTTTATTTCTAAATTATCTCTTTATGTTGGTTGGTCTGAGACAGGAACATAATGTGACTTGTAACTCTAGATTTGTCGAAAGGCTAAGAAAGGAAGTCCAGAGAAAGCCACAATTAGAAACAATTTTCTACTCTTATGCTTTTGCTAATCTTTGCTATGAATCACTTCAAACCTGCACAAATGGTAAAGATCAATGGGATAAAACTTGACATCTCAATTAAGACCTCAAAGCCTTGGCCTTTTGCAGGCTCTTGCGTAGCTGCCTGAGTACGATGTTAAATACGTATTAGTAATGTCAGATCTATCACGGCTAACCATAATTCAAGGTTGTGACTTTTTTTTAACAGGATTTTTTACAGTAAAAGGTCAAAATAAGTTTCAGCACACAGAAAACAAGGCAGCTGTTGATTTAAACAAGGATTGGGAAAATGATCAAACTTGTTTATGTCATTTTCACATGATAACTCTCACTGAGCGAACCATGCACACTTAGGAGAATGCAGGGAGGAGGAAGAGAACCACTGAGGGAGATGATTGTGGATGTTGTGTGTGCACCATGTGCCCTGCACATTATTCCCCCGGCTGTTGAGAAAGGCCTGGAATCATGGGACTTGCCTTACGACGCTCCCCCAGACACCAGGCCTGGTCCCTGGGCTCTGAAAGCAGACAGGGTTGACGTAAATGTGCTCCCTGCTCTGCGTTGTCGCTGCATTGTAGCTTAGTACTCAAGAGGCTGCAGGCATGTCCTCTCAGATGTGCCTACGAAAATAATAACACATTGAAAACAGCCTGTGTTTGCACACGAATGCTTCAGACCTTTGATATACAGCTTGTGCTTTAAGCTCAAAGGTTCTAAACAGGTTCTAAACACATAGTTGAGACAGAAATCTTGTTCATATTGACATGTGTACGCCTTTGAGTCGATGTCACTTGGGGTAAGTTTAGCCAAAACCTCTTAATGGTTGGCATCAAACGCTCACCACACCCATTAACACATTTTAACAATGTGCAGAAATAGAAACAGTGCGCCCATTGTGACTCAGAAGCCTTTGCTATGCATCTGGGTGTCTTAACACTGCCCTATTAGTTTTGTGCTGGCACAGTCAGTGCATGTGTACTTTCATAAAAACTGACCGGCAAGTTTTTCAACGTGGATCCATCTCCATCACTCAACCCAGGCAATGTAATCCTGTTTTGAAATGTTCAGTTTTCAATAACAACTCATGACAGCAAACAGGAAGCAAATGATACCTGTCAGTCAGGACTAATCAGGAAACAGTGCAGACGGTCTGCCCTGGATTAGAAACTGGAAGAGCAGCAAGATGATCAAGTGGGGTCACAGCACTCTCCTGCATTAGCTGAGGCCTGAAGCTTCTGAAACCACAGGAGCAGCTCTTCAGCCTTTTAAGGAGCTCAGGCGGCCTAATCAAAATCAAATCATCTCCTTTTTTCACTCTCCCCACTATCTTTGGTCCTGAGAGAAACAATTATTTCTGCAGCGTGGAGGAAACCTCGGGGTCCTTGAGCAGCAGCAGCAACAGCAGCAGCCCAGCACTTTAAAGTAGTCTTTTATTGCATATCAGAGCTGGAGGATAGTCCAAAGAAAATAGGTCTTATTCATTATTAGAGCCAGCTGTGGCTTTCCACACTGATGACTCATCCATTTTTCTTTCCCCCCTATTCTTTCGCTTTTTTTCATGGTGTGGTAAAGAGGGGAGGGAGGCCCGAGGGTTTTTTTGTTAGAGAGCTCAGCCAAGTTGACACAGCGCCCAAATCCACTGGTGGTTGTTTGTTTGGATTATGGAGGGTATTGCTGCCGCAATTATGCCTGCTCACTGCTTTACTCAGCCTGACTCGTGCACTCACTGAGCCACGTGGACTCCCTGCACGTTTTTTAATATCTGCACCTTTCTTTCTACTTTTTCCCCCCAGTGCCGATAATAAAGACAGAACCCAGTGATGAATATGATTCTCTGGGGACTGCAAGACTGCCAATGCATTCAAAGCCCTATTACAGCCAGCCCAGGCTCACTCCCATCATGCCTGTTGCCGATCCTGATGCCTGCTTGGTTGGTGGCTACCCTCCCTGCCCGCCCCGTCATGCTGCCATGCCATCGCCATCTCCCAGCTCCAGCCCAACCCTGCATGACCTGTCCCCTGTGGTGTACACCAAGTGCCTCCCCAACAGCCCGACCCATGCGGCACCACCAGGCTCTGTGGTACCCCCAATCCAAGAGACCCCTGGCTGTCCAAGCCTTGGCCACTCAGCATCACCAGACCACAACACTTCCCTTGGTATGCTCCATTCCCAGGGCAGCCCCAACCACCTCAACAGTCCAGGGCCTCATGGTTACCATCCAATCTATGCCAACAGCAGTCCCTCATCATCCCCGGTATCCCATCCATCCACTCCCGGGGCATCAGCAGAGAGCCCATTCGTTCAGGCCTACAGCCCCAGTCAGGCCCAGGCAGCAGCCAGCTCACCAAGCCTGTTACCTGAAGATGCCAGTCCCCCTGTCACCGTCAAACAGGAGCCCCAGGAACTGGACCAGATGTACCTAGATGATGGTGAGTAAAGAGGAGCAAGGTGTACCTATACTCTTGGCAAATCTCCAGTTGCTAATCATTGGAGTAATGGAAGGCTTTTGGTTTTTCTAGATGAAAGCTTCTATTTATGAGCTCTTTGTCCAGGCTAAAAGCAGCTGTTCACGTAGCACATTACATTTTTTAGCACCTTTTTCTTATCTGCAAACCCTCACACATGGCCGCACCCTGCTGCACCTCTCAGTATTTCCTGATGGAATTGTGGCAGCAGACCTACGTCAGATTTGTATAAATTTAGACTCAGCACATTTATTTGCTTTTCATTGTAACATGCTGTCCGGCTTGTGTTGTCCAATAGGCTGCTTCACTTGAAAACAGTAAATTGCCTTGATGGGATTTTGAAACAATCTGTCAAAACATCAGAGCGCTGAGGTCATCCGGGGGTTCAGCAGAACTAAAACAGTGGCACACGCGTAGCCAACCAAACTGTTGACACAAGGACTAATGAAGGAAGCAAAACAATGGGTAGGGGTTTCCTGAACAGAACCATTTTTCCCCCCATATTTCTGGGAGGGATGCTGAGAGGAGGGAGGCAGAGGCTTTGTTTTCCCGTCTTTTCCCCATGGAGTCGACACCATGCGGCTGTCGTCATCAGGGGAGGCTGTGGGGTCACCAGCCTCCCTCTGGCAATGTACCAGTCACACCCAAGGGACCATATGGTCGAGCTTATTACCTCCTGTGTCCATCACACATCACGTCTCTCAGGTCACCAACCTGTTATCTCTGTTAGCAGAGGCTCCACTTGTTGTTATGATATATATTCAAAGTACACATCAATGGCACGGTGCCAGGTTGAAATGTGAAAATCCCCAGGCATCCTAAGGGAGGAGGGGGGAAGACAACTCCATGTGGATATTTCCCTTCCTGTGCACCTTTTGTTCAGTTAGCTGATGTAGTGTGTGCATGCGTATGCATAGCTGTGTGTGTGTGCATATGAGTGTGTGCAAACTTCACTCAACAGCTTTGGGAGTAGAAGGGTGATAGGCATGAGGGGACCTGGGGAGCTGCTGTGGAACTGTAATTGAGTTGAAATGTGGTTGTCAGCAAATCTGTCAGTCCTGATGAGTCCCATTAGTTCTTAGCTCATAAACACAACACAGAGACAAGAGGTATGTCTGTCTGTTATCGGCTTTATAAACTGATATCAGCTTTGTAGTTGTTGTGTTTTTCTTCGGCTTGTCTTTTTTCTCTGAGCCGAGCAGGATGTGCTGGAAATCCAATTTGAAAGAAAACTTCTCATTTAAACTTCTTCTTGGAGGTTTTGAATAGTTATAGCACCAAGAAGCTTTAATTTCAGCATTGATTGAATGAAGTGAAACTGTAGCTTCATTTAGCATTTTGTAATAAGGTTGGCAAGGGATCCTTTTACACCAGCAGTATAAAGATATACCAAATATACAAAGCAGTGCTAAGGGGAAATGGTGTAACCTTGTTTCTCCTGCCCACTACTCCATCCACTGTCACTTTAGCAGGCTCAATCTCTCTCCAGCCAGGTGGCCAAATGTATTCAGCCAGTGATTACAGCTACATTAGGGACGCACAGGAATGTGTATTGATTGACCAAGGACAGAGAGGCAGCCCCTTTTGGAAACCTCAGTGAGCTGCCGTTTTGAATCACCTATCGTCTGTGCAAGCATCTGTGGTGAGCTCCTGGAGTCCCTGTAAGTGTGCGGTGGTAACAGCATACTCCAAAGGCATCTCCTGCTCCCAGGCCCGGCCCAATCCCAAACCCCTCAAATGAGCCCTAAGCTAAAATAAATAAGATCGGAAGGCGGCTCACAGGGCGTCCCGCTCCCCGTCTGCACGCATTACCACCGTACGTTAGTGAGCTGAGCGCTCCATTAGAGAGGGAAGACAAGCGGATGACCTCATCGCGGCAGCAGTGATTTAACGCCAGCCATGCAGAGTAGCGTTCCTCCCCAGCAATTGGGGGCCAGTGATTTGGAGTCTGTGGGAGCGCACTTGATCTTCCCCAAGAGTGGAGCGCCTCCTACGCTTGAACGCTGAGGCCTCCTGCTCCCATCAACCTGAGGAAATGTGTCTCCCCGGCTAGGTCTAGGTTTTACTCAGCCCCTGAGAAATCACTCAACTTATCAGCGGTGAGCTACTGTACCGTCAGGAGCTGGGTTAGTATGTAGGGAGTCTGAGATGTAAACCCCCCTGGCTGCCGTTTGAAAGCTCTCATTGTAATCTGCTAAACTCTTCCCTCTGCTGTGATAGAAGCTTACTAACAACAATGTGAGACATGAGGCGATTATTCTTATATCTGCAAGGACGAGAAGAACCCAGCCAGCAGCAGGTTTGAGCAGCCGTTTCTTATCCTGTTGCTCGACGGTTCTCACCTGCGTCAGCCTCACTTCTCAAACCTGGGAATTAACATCACGTCAGCACAACTGAGGATGAAATATCCATGGCTGGAAGAGTTGTTGCATCGTTGAGTCACAGCTGTAAACAGCGCGTGGTGGGATTCACATAAAACAAAGTTTTCAGACATGTGGTGCTCACTCACAGACCACTGTACTTTACAAGACGTGACTGTGAGAATCACGCCAGTCAAATGACTTCAGTGTATATAAGAATAGAATTTATGAAAAACACAGCCTGAAGCATTTACTTTTGGCTTGTTAGCAATACTAATAAGGCCCCAAAAAAAGAAACGTGTGAATGATGGCATGCTTTGTCACGTCTGTGCTGCGGTGACATCATACCCCCTTTGTCTCAGACAACATATCACGCACATATCAGTCTTCGTACACACACGCAAACACAGTCTGAGAATATGTGGCCCACATTACTTATTGCACACCCTTTGCTTGGACCTCTGCTCTGGGTGTTTTTGCATGTGTGTGTGTGTGTGTGTGTGTACATAAAAAATGTCTGCTGGCTGCAGCCATAGGTGTGTGTTCCTGTTAGGCTGCTGCCGTGTGTCCTGTCTAATTAGCCGCGGCTGTGATGGGTGATATCATGAAGTGCAGCTGAATGCAGCACACAGTAAATGAGTGCTAATCAGAGCGGCCAGATTTCTACCAGCTGCCTCTCTGCAAAACAGAGGTCCTTTATTCCCCAGAAATAAGAAAAACAGAGTGCAACGCAGCCTCTGCCGATTTCTGACATTTGACATATGTGCTCTGATTGCCTCGAGTTGTAGGGTAGTTTTCCTTGTGATTGTTTCCTCCGTAATTCAAGGTTTGTGCATTCGAAACTCCTGGGCTTGTTTTCTCAAAACGAAAACAGAATTGTTGTCAGTCCTCCTTTCCTCCTTCCCTCCCTCTGGCAACAAAAAAAAAGCATTCTAACCTTCCCGAGGATCTCCGTCCGCCACCGAATCTGAAGGCAACTCCAGGCTTTCCTCATGGAAACTTTTACACATCCTGGCAAACTGCCCAGACCCCAGGACTCCGCAAAAACCCTAATGATGATTGAGAGCTCGTCCGCACCGCGCTGAAAACATGCTGAGTCGCTAACATTGGAGTGTGCCGCAAGGCTGGCTCTGGGATCGGAGGGGGGTAGAAGAGAGAGGATTTAGGGGGGTTAAGGGTGTTCATTAAAGTGTCTAATGGGACTCACTAAAGCAGTGCTGCTCCTGTATGTTTAGACAGTATGTATTTGTGTGTATTTGCATGTGTGTGTCTGTGTCTGTGTGTGTGTTGGTAGAGTCAGGGAGATGTGGAAGCACTGCAAGAGCCAGTGACAGCCTGGGCTTTCACAACACTCCACCTCTGACCTGCTGGCCTTTTGGGAGCAGGTCAATCTCCAGCTAATAGTGCAAAGAACGAGAGGCTGTCATGTGGTTAAGTGCAACGTCAAGAACGTAGTCTCCTCCTAGACATAGTGATATTGACAGGTGCAAGAAGAGGGGTGATGGCTTTTCTATTATTTATGATTGCAAAGAGGATGTGGATTTGAATTTTAGATTCTCGTTTCCCCTGCTGCATTCCCATATGGAGAATCTTGTTGCCCGGCAGGTCTTGACTTGATGAGGTATAAGATAAAGTTTGAGCTTGGAGATTAATTGTACAGAATAAAAGTTTGTGCTCTCCAGCTTTGCACTTTAAGTCATTGGCCACTAAGCTAGGGATCAGCAACTACATGTGGGATCATCAATAGTTCAGATTCAAATGTGTCCCTTTAGAGTCAAACACATTTACAGTGCAGAAAGAGCTGCTTTGGCCGTAATACCCCTTATCTGATTTTAGACCTCAGGGACTAAATATGTGGAGGGTGTGTATGACACCAATAAAGTAATGTATACAAGTTTATTAAAACTCACGACTGTGTTTAAGGGTCATCAACCCAATGACCACACACAAACACGAGTCCACTGTGATCTTTTCTTTACTTTCCTTCCACAACACGTGAAACACAAATCCACTTCTATTGCTCAGAAGCTCCAACTCAAAAACCTGCACGGCAGGAAACCGGTCTTGCTCCTCCTGCTCATCCCCTCTCTCTGCCTGGTCCAGCGTGCTACTGCAGGGAAGAGGAGAACAATCGATAAGCAGTCTTCACCTGTGTCAATTAACCCCGGCGCTGCTCCCACAAACCCCTCCCCCCATCTCTCCCGTGCAGCTGAGCCTACAGTGCCTTGCAAAAGTATTCACCCCCCTTGAACTTGAATTTTTATTTATAAAAAATCTTTAACACCACGTATAATTTTCCTTCCACTTCACAGTTATGCGCTACTTTGTGTTGGTCCATCACATGAAATCCAAATAAAATTAATTTAAGTTTGTGCTTGTAACGTGACAAAATGTGTAAAATTTCAAGGAGGACGAATACCTTTGCAAGACACTGTACACGATGCCCCACCACAGCTTATATGATAGATTTGCATAGCACAATCTAATTTTGTTTGTACCCTGTGGAAGCACACCTTTGAAAATGAAGTCACACTTTTTAATTGAGGCCTGATTTGTGAGACTGATACAGATTTTAGAGGGGGAGACTTGACCAAGACTGCTTCAGATTTTGTGAAAAGTTGAGCTAAAATGAAGAAAGACCTTGTCTGTATGTGGTCTGTGCACTTTATTTTCAAAATGATGACAATGCAAAGGCACTCAGCAGGCAGCCCCTGATCCGTCATGCTCTTCTGCATGAGATAGACTCAAGCAGCATCCTCCAATGTTCCAAAAACGAAGCCAATGCAGAAGGGCAAAAAAAAAGCACGTTTTTGAGTGTCCACTTAAAGCTGACTACAAACGCTGAGGAATTTATGTTGGTCCTGTATTAAAATGCTTATTTTTGCAGCAAAATTAAGCATGTTTGCAGCCTTGTACCAAAGCTCATATTTATTCTTACACACACACATATTTTAAAAACACATTAGGCACATTGTAGCTGTTTGTCAGGAGGTCTCAAAGCGACCTCAGCTCCGCCTCTTTGCTTCTATCTAGATTTGTTGACAGGTTGAGTCAGTGTTTCCACTATGGCGGCCATCATAGCTGGGCTTCCAACCATCTCATCCGAAACCAATTGGTGACATCACAGAGACTGTGTCCATGTTTCATCTAATCAATAGCTACACTACACAATGACACCATTTCTGAATCACCCCAAATAATGTTTTTTGCATTATCTGGTCTTTTAAAAATTCTAAATCAGAAAAATGACTGCCCAATACAGATGTATCCATTATGTCAGCCATTGATATGTTGGTCAGACTCAAATTGTAAAAGCAGATAACAGCTGAGTTAGGTTATTTTTTCATGTACTGTATGTTTGCCAGCTAAAAGACAGTGATGGTACCCAGACGTTTCATGGTGCCTCTCAATTAAAGAGGAAGACTCTCTCAGATAAGATCCTCATTATTGTCTTCACACTCTCTGGTTCCTGTTACATCTCTTTACCCTTGTCATATTGGCTGAACTCAAGAGCCTGAAAATTCCTGTTTGTGATCAGGTTTTTTTTTCCAGAGAAACTTAGTAAAGTAGAGAATCTTTAGTCCCAACTGCTTCCAGTTTGGCGAATAATTGGTTGTAAGTGGTTACGTATGACTTCGGCAATTGGGTCACAGTATTAGTGCTTTGATTTTCAGCTTTTTTAATAAAACCATTGGGAAAATTATTAGTTTTGATAAGTGCAGCTAGATGAATCTGTGAGAATTCAATCCATTCATTACCGCAGCGCTCAAGCTTTTATGTGTGCATGTGCGAGCCAGAAGCTCTGGTCTGGTTTCAGTCGCTCCGTCATAATATCCACAGTCACTGAGGAAGAATGTGTCTGCTGAGAAACTGTGCTAAATTATCTAAACAAATTGGGTTTCCTTTGTGTCTGGGATCTGATACACCCACATGTAGATGTGAGACTATGATTCTGATTTTTAATGAGTTTCCTGTTTGTTTCGCTCAATCGTCAAAAATGTGTGGTGCAGGTCTGCTCCTGTAAACTGTAATAGTTTGTTCGTTATTCTTCAGTCAAATTTAAAATCACAGAGCACAGTAAAGCCATAAGATGCATGCTTCCTTCCCCCATTCAAGGCCTCTTCATTAAAGCTATAGCCCCTCTGTTCACCATACGTCATGTATTTCTTACAGTTTCTCCTGATGCAGCACTTTGCAGGCTCGGTTAATGTGGCTCACATTCTGAGGTTTAAGAAACACGCGTTGAAAAGCCACCGAGCCACACGGATCACAGCAGGTCAGGACTCAGACAGGGCCTGTGGCTTGGCTGGGATCTTCTTGTGTACATCTGTGATTATAGAGCTACCACCTCATGCCAGACACACTCATTACTGAATCATTATACACCATATGTCAGTGGTGTTGACTGCTTTGACAGGATGATCACTAAGAGAGCCTTATTTCTTACAAAGCTTTGAGGTATGTATCTTCGCCTTGGTGAAGTTTAGTCAAAAGGTCTTTATGGCACAAACAGGACTTTGGTCCCTTCAGTCGAACATTCCGTAATAACCGCAAACGCTACACCAAAACCCTAAAATTCTGTTCCTCTGGGGAGATAACTGATGTTTCTGCAAACACAGAGGAGTTACAGAAACCATAAATCTGAAATGAATCTTGGATATTTCCTGCTGGCATTGAAAATATGAGCACATGGAAAACTAATAGAATCCAGCCACATACAAAACCCCAAACAAGCACATATGATTTGCAAGATTTTTGGACACTCTAAAAGGGACATCAGGGGTCAGGATGAGCCGTTGGACATCCTCTCTGGAGCTTGTGGGGTGCCACGCTTGAGAACACTTAAATAGTCACAGACAGTTAAATGTGGTTCAAATAACAGAAGAACCTCACTGAGATCCTGACCCCCTGGCAGTTGCATTGTTTTCGGGGTAGTATTTTGGGGATGTAAATACAGGCGTCATCGGTAAACAGGAGCAGGTCTGTGTCCCAGAGCACTTAATAACAGCTCCCCATCTGAAACCTGTTAGCCCAGTGAAATAGAATCCTGTAGTGACGGATGTCAACAGAGGAGTCTGATCCAGCCGGGTGGGATGGGGAAAGCCGTTGGGTTTTGCAACTCTTGGCAAAGTTTGCCGTCTCTTCCATGTGCAGATATCTCTGAAGGAAGGGAGTAGAGAGAGGGGAGGAGGGAGAGCAAAGATGGAAAGTATAAGAGAGAGTAAAATACAGAGACTGATATAAGCTTTGAAAGAGTTTGAGTCGCAGTAGAATCTGACACAAGGCTATAAACGTAATGCAGATGTCCCCTTTTTGAGTGTGACAGTCCATTGACTACATAAAATGCAACTATCAAAACAGTGAATCTGTCTAAAGTGGTTAAAATCATGTCGTTCTCCATCTCTCTTTTCAAAAACAAACTTAAAAAGAGAATCTGTCTTCTTTTTCAGTTTTGTATCTGCGGTCATCGCTCATTGGCCTAAATAAAAGGGACAGCCACCAGTCATGAGACTTATTTTAGTGTTTCGAGAGTTTGGGGTCAGGAGATTCTCATCATGTCCTCACATCCAGGAATATTCAGCGAGCATGAGAGAAAGCAGGTCAGCCATAGAAATGAAGGAGACAGACAGACAGATAGACTTTGAGAAAGAGAGGAAAATCTGAGGTGGAAGAAAGTAGCATGCGATCTTGGTGATTTTCCCTGGCAGCTTCTCCCACTGCCCCTGTTCTCCTCACACACACACACACACACACACATGGGGACACTCTGTGCTCCTTTTACAGCTTGAACTGTTAAAACTTAAACACTAAAAGTCAAAAGGAAGATAAACACTGGCAAAGTTCAAGATCACGTTTTCTTCCTCTCCCACCAGCGGCCGCTCGCAGTGCAGAGACTAACCAAGCAGTGGGTGAACGGGTTTACTTCAGGGGAGGGAATGATCATAACCGCTGAACTGTTAGTGTCCTACTGCTGACATACAACCCATGGCTGTTATAAACCTCAACGGGTCCCCCGACTCTCCTGATCGTACTCAGCTGAGCTCAAATCCTCTCAAAACAACAAACTAACAAATAGAGAAAAGCTGAAATGCTCACTAAGTGTTTTTTATGGTGAGATAAAATGATGAACGCGTACACACACCTCAAATTAATATCTCTTCCTTAAGACAGGCCAGGGTGCTTTTAACCAAGAGCTGAGCTGTGTTCGGATCCTTTAAGGTAGTTCAGGTCAATCTTTAAGCAGCTTACATCCACTCCTGTTATTTAACTACGCAGTATATTACCTCATCTCTTTTTACAACATACAGGAATATGTTGATGTAAGCATAAACCAGGGCATTTAAGTATCCATTAATATATGTGCTTACCATCATAGCACATTATTCAAATAAAACAGATTTGGAAAAATATGTATATTTTATTATTTTCTACAAACTCTGTTTGGGTAATTATATATATAATATTAACCAAGTATTTAATATTATTTTTTATCCACTTGTCAGATCTCAAAGCTTAACTTTTTGTGAGGTTTTTTTTCTCCTTGTATTTTATTATTACCATAATTACAACTGTTGTTTTTATTTTCCTTGGCTTGTGATTCCTTTATTGAGAGGATTCAGTGTAGCGGTGCAACGGATCATCGTTGATCCGTGATCCGTACGGATGCCTCTCCACGGTTCGGCACGGACGTGGTCCGCGGATCGGTTGATGAAAAAAGTTGCGCGTGTTCAGGTAATGACCGCATGTTCAATCCACACTCACTCGTTAAGCGCAGCAGTAGTCATGGCAAGTGAAGGAGCAGAGGAACTTGAAAAAACCTCCTGCATCTCTTAAGTCACATGTATTGGAGCATTTTGGTTTCCCTGTGAAATACAGTGAATGCTGAATGTGATTGAGCCACGTTATGAAATTCCGTTGCGCACCCACTAGACCAGAGGCTGTCAATACGCGGGCCACGGGCCGCACCTGGCCGCCTATATGTGGTCGCCGAACTGTTATTCCTTCACTCTGTGTTTTGGTCGGGTCACAGTGTGTTTACCAGGACTTGTCTCCATGCCAACGATACGCAGACAGGCTGTTACTGGGTCACTTAGAATCCAATGCTGCGAGTGCAATTTTTAACTTTCACTTTCGTTTATGGAGCAGTTCGCATATTGGCACTTTGCCAGCTGTAGGACCCTAGCATAAAACGTGTGTTCCAAGTTTGCAGCTCAAAGAAAAGTGGACGGTGAAAATCAGCAAATGAAAGAAGAATGGAGTGAAACTTTTGAAGTTCCTCTGCTCCTTCACTTGCCATGCCATGAAATACAGTGAATGAGGCAGGACTGGGTCCACAGAGAGGGTGCTTTGCACATGCAGTACATTTTGAGTTGAATCTTGTTTTTATTTAATGGGCAAAGTGTTTTACAAAATAAATAGAGGGACAAAGTTATATTTATCTTGTCTTCTTTCTTTTTTTTGCTGATCCGAAAAATGATCCGTGACTCAAAACCGTGATCCGATCCGAACCGTGAGTTTTTTTGATCCGTTGCACCCCTAGTTCAGTGGATAGTAGGAAACCTGAAGAGAGAGTGTGGAGTGACCTGCAGGAAAGGGTCCAGATTTAAACCACTGAGTTCTTTTTCCAGCCTTCTAATCAAACATTATCCCGCTTATTACCCGGCTACTAACTTAAAATACAAACATGTTGTCAAAACATTGATTGAAGATTATTTTATTGATTTTTTAAAAATAGTACCAGTGATTCCTCGTCAGTGATCGTCCCATGGTGATGGATTCTTCTCTGCCTGTTGTGGTGGATTGAACATGAAACTGTCCTCATTCAGTTCTCCTTCTTCTCTGAGCTCTGTGGTTCACACACCTTTAAAAAGAAACTAATGTCACAACTTTGAACCCTGCTGCTATCATCACCACCACTCATGGGTTAACTTTCTTTGTAGAGATAGCTAACCTAAAGTTTCTCTCACCTGCTCCACTCCTTCATCATATTGATGGACAGGATCCAAGATGTAAACATCCTTAGCCTGTTGATTTAGCATGCTAACAAAAGCTATCGGTTTAGCCACATTGTTTACCAATATGATGCTAACGAAAGCTAACATTTCCCCCTCACCTTACGGTCTATGGTGTCAACAAGCAGAAGCTAAATGTGTCTGAACTCTTTTCCTTTGGATTCATTTGACATGACGTGTGATCAGTTTGACTCTGGTATTGCTCATGTTAGTGAAAGTTAATAACCGTCGTCAAGGGGTCTGGACCAATCAGAATCAATATTCTTACACGGCCGGGAGATCTATAAGACAGCCGGGTATTAAGTCATTACATTTGACTCCAGCTGATTACACTGTGCTATCAATGACTTGCTAGCTGTCACTGGTTAATACAACATCTAAGTTATTGACAAGAAATCAAAACAACTATATTCCACCTGTTATTAGTGTACTCAATGTTAACGTGAACTATAGGAGGTTTTTATTAGAAAAGGCATTCTTTGTTTTAATGTTGCTACTAGTTTTTTATTAGCATTCTGACAGGATGAGGGGGAGTGGGAGGCAATTGTGGACCACGGGGGGAAGAGGTTCTTAAAGTTATTCCAAATGGAATAATCACTAAAATCACAAGCGATCAGATGGATAGGGATAAATAAATAAAATACAAGGTCAATACAGAGAGGTTCCTTTAATTAAACAAGGCTTTACAAAGATAAGGGAAAAAACTAGACCACTGCTGCCGAGCAACTGACAGAAAACCAAAGTGTCTGGAAACCCAAGAACACTCCTTAACTCTAACTCAGGGGCTATGAGAGACGCCGTCAAAGAGAACTAAAAGACTGTTGAATAAGAGAGAGGGGGCAAAACGCAAGAACGGTCTTTTAATGTTTAGGCAACAAACAACACAAAGAACATATAAGAGATCCACTCAGTAACTCAGAGAGAGAGCTGAGTCAGCACAGAGCACTGGAGTCAAAGAGTCTATATAAACTTCACACACCTGCTCCAGATCAGGGGCAATCGGGCTCACACACCTGACTGTGCTCTGGGATGACTCCTTCACTACACACAATGTGGCCAACATGAGTGCCCCTCACACATTCCTTACTTTCTTATGCATTAATTATTATATATTGAACATCAATGATATTAATAACATTGAACATATAAAAACGTACTCAGAAAGTAGTTCAATGTTTTTACACACTGATATATAAAACACACACATCTGTTAGATGACTTCAATCCCTCTGACCTTTTAGTACCTGAAGACAAGACAATTCTTTCTGCTCACGCTTGAATTGGAAATCTTGGCTTCTAAGCCCTGCGTGAATGAGAAAGTCCCGTACATTTTAATTAAATCCATTAGATTTACTGCATCCTGGAGTAAAAGAGGAGGCTTTTATTTCTGTTAAGGTAGTTATGAAGCAGATTCAGTCCCTTAACCCCAGCGACTGTAAAGTCTGTGTGATTTGAAACATTAAAACAGAAGCAGGTGAAAATGTGGTTCTATGATTTGTAGGTGACAGCAAATGTTTCTGTCTCTTTCACACAGCCTGCCTTTACTGAAAACAATACACTGTCCAGATGGATGGAGGTCTGTGTGTGTGTTAAAATCAAAGCGAGAAAGGCCGAGGGCGTCGGGGAAAAGTGGAACATTTGCCAAAAGCTGCTATGAACTTCCCCTGACTGGTCAACTTGAATAAGTCCACGACTTGACCTGAGGCGACCTCCTCCTCTGTGTCTTTGAATCCTCTCGGGTGCTGAAGATTTAATGTTGTAAGGAAATCCTTGGGGTCAACAGACAGAGCTTAAATCTGATCAAACTCTGCTTCAGCACAGAGTCAGGTTGCTCCAGCTCAGCTGGATGTTTTAGAGGCCCTGGGAACCCAAATCAACAAAAACGTTCTACCTATGATATTTCAGACCATATGTAAATACTAAAAACTATGTAACAATATTAGAACTCAACTTTAATCCAATTTTAAAATATGTTCAATTACATTTTTTAACACGTTTTCACACTGGGTTTTAAGGGGGCTGGTTTAACCTGATATGTATAACATAATAAATATCCAACCAATCAGAAATGAAACACTGAGTCACGGGACCGGTTCACTAACTTTCCCCAGGAATGGTTCGTTAACTTTCCTCAGGACCGGTCCACTAACTTTCACCACGACCGGTTTGCTAACTTTCCCCAGGACCGGTCCACTAACTGTCCCCAGGACCGGTCCACTAACTGTCCCAAGGACTGGTCCACTAACTTTCCCCAGGACCGGTTTCCTAACTTTCCCCAGGAATGGTTTGCTAACCTTCCTCAGGACCGGTCCACCAACTTTCACCACGACCCGTTTAATAACTTTCCCCAGGACCGGTTCACTAACTGTCCTCAGGACTGGTCCACTAACTTTCCCCAGGACTGGTCCACTAACTGTCCCCAGGACTGGTCCACTAACTTTCCCCAGGACCGATCCACTAACTGTCCCCAGGACTGGTCCACTAACTTTCCCCAGGACCGGTTCACTAACTGTCCCCAGGACCTGTTCACTAACTGTCCCCAGGACCGGCTCACTAGCTCTCCCCAGGAGCGGTTCACTAACTTTCCTTAGGACCGGTTTGCTAACTTTCCCCAGGACCGGTTCCTTACTTTCCCCAGGACCGGTTCCTTACTTTCCCCAGGACCGGTCCACTAACTGTCCCCAGGACCGGTTCACTAACTTTCCCAAACAGCTCAGAGTTTAGACAAACTGCTCCGTCTGACACCCGGAGCCGAGCTCCTCTGTATGCACATACTACACTTCAGCCTCCTCTGCTCTGGGCGTCCCATGGTCCTGATCCCCCGGAGACTACGGAGTGATAAAACTAATAAATGATAGAAGTCCTGATTCTGAAGTATTTTGTGACTCAGCACTCAGAGACCATTGTAAATGAATCATTTTCAGATTCTGGAGTTTTTATGTCTTTAGATTCAGAGTCAGACGGTTCAAACATGCAGGCTGTGAACTCTCTCTTGTTCTGTCAACAATCAAAGTGTTAGGCCACGCCCACACAGTCCTGAGAAATGCTCTGACCTGTAAAAGAAGCTGTTTTTGAACAGAGTTTTTTCAGAGTTCTTGATGTTTATTTTCACTCTGATTTTCATTGAAGCTTGATTACACATTACATTTTGATATTCTATTTGAATTTTAAATATTCAATTTACGTTTCCAAGGCCTTAAAGAAGAGAGGCCATACTCGTGTGTTCAACCTGAGATTTTTCACATTTAGCTTCTGCTAGTATCTTTTAGTGCCTTTTCTGGAACTTGAGCCAATAACAGGCCTCTTCCAGCTCTTCGACAGGTTTGATCAGAGTGTGTTTTCTTAAGAAGGAAAACAACCCATAAGAGACAAGAGGTGCCAGTTTGAGGAAGAGAGCTGCACTGGAGGATCTAAATTTGCTGCAGTTCAACTTCTTATATAGAAAAAAAAGAGGAACATGGTTTCCTAAACAGTTAACAAACTGAGCCAATTGTTTTAAACAGTTTTAGCTTGAAGATTAAATGAACACAGACAGGTTAACCCAAGGCCAGGATGTGCAGATACACACAGACAAGCAGTCATGCACATTTAAAAACAGGAAGAAGCCTCACTCAGCCATCTATCTGTGATGGATGGTGAACAATAAAGCTTGCACTGAGGTAAGCCTTTTTGGACACGCAGCACCCAGCGCCTCTGTGTATAAATAAAAGAACACAATTGTGAATCCCACGTACCAACTGACAGGCAACAGGTGATTTAAAGAAGCACAATACAAATGCAGCCATAAATCCTACTCTACGCTGGTGCACGGCCAAATTCTCACTCAGATGACTGTGACCCACCAAACTATGATTGTTTCAATATGCTCGTATTTTCTTCATCTGTGCCATTTGCAGAACCATTGAACTCCCCAGCCGTCTGCATCAGCCTCGGCTGGAGCATACGTTTCTAATTCTGAATCAATCACTGCAAGTTTATCAGATGGCTGAGTTATTTTACCATAAACCCACGAGTAATGAGCCGTACAAAGGGTCTGAATCTGTCTCCTTTCATATCTCAATCTCAGAGATGTGTGCATTTTGTAGTTTACTTTAAAGTCTTTGCTGTTTGCTTTATGCAGTTCTGCTCCACTAGTCGTGTGAAACCGAGCTTTTGATTTCTCACAGTCTTGAGTCAACAACACACGCTGTATGTCAAAAGCTTTTTGGCTTCTGTCTTTCATGTTTGTCTTGATAAACACTTTGTTGAGCTTTGTCGTGCTTTTTTTTCCTCACTGCTGCTAAATTTATACTTTACAACTCAGCTGTGTAATGAGTATAAGTGAAAGCATCATTTTGCTGCTGAGCTTTTGAGCCTCTGCTCAGCTCGTGTTGCTTCGGCCTGCAGAGCTGTCAGTGTGGGCGGGACTGTGGCTTCCTTCTCTTTTCCTGTTGGGAAAGTACAAACTCTGTGCAGATGTAGAGTCCCCTTGTGTCAGGTTTCTAGTTCAAAGCCTACTCTCTGAGGGGTGAAAACACATTTGAAGGATAAGAAAGCAATTCAATTAATTGATTAATGATCAGTACTCACAGACAAATTGATGATGTTTCTGTTAATGTTATTTTTTTTGTAAAATATCGGATAGTTCTACTGCTTCAAGTTCCAAAATGAAGAAGAAATAAATATGATTGAACCATCAACTGTATTTTTATATGGGCAGCGTGCCTCCATCTCCTCTCATTGTAAAAAAAGTGAAGCCAAAATACCACTGGGATGGGCATTAACACATTGAAAGCATGGAGAAGCAATTGGACTGGCACTGGAGGCTACAATGTCATGCCCCTTCCACTAACCAAAACACAAGTCTGGCTTATGCCTATTAACACACGTAACTAGTTTGAAGGAGATAGCATGTTAGCTTGTTAGCAGCCTGTTGGCTAAGCTAGCATGTTGTCATTATTGCCCCTCGGATATGTACCCGAAAGTTACATTTCTTTAACTTACTCCAGGCAAGTTCTAGACCCAAATACAACAAAGGGGAAGAGGCACATCGGATCTACATTTATGTAAGTGGTAATGAGGTGTTATGGATAAAATGTGGATGATCCCCCAGGTGTGCACGGTCCACAGCTGAACAGATTATTGTGTTGATTTGAAGTTCACACTCATAGTAACAGAAAGGTTGATGGAACTTTCTTGAGCTGTCAGTCATGATTTTCACATGATTCATCACAACAAACGTTATCTCAAGACGCTTTTACAAGAGCAGCCTAGACCACTCTATGTGAAACTATGAACAGAGACCCAACACCAAGACAGGATAAGACTCAGTCTGACCCCACCTTAATCCACCATGAGCATTGCACCTCGCAGTATTTAGCTAGTTACAGCGGAGAGGAAAAACTTCCTTTAACAGGCAGAAACCTCAAGCAGAACCAGACTCATGTTAGACAGACATCTGCTGAGACCGAGTTGGGTCTGGAAAGAGGGATAGAGGAGAATAAGAGAGAGAGGGAGCGGTGATAGTGATGAGACGAGCACTAGTAGCTATATGCGGGAAACACAATGCCGCCAAGCTGACCAATCACAGGGCTTGTGGTCCGCGTCGATTCTATGTGTAGTTACATTTTGGAGGAGGTGCACGTCAGCTACGTGTGTAGGCCTCTGCGTAGGTACGGGAGCTTAGGCTACGCCGTCAATGCGACGCAGAAGTATAAAGCAGCCTTAAGCCTATGGCAGCATAACTTAAAGCTGGTCCAAGCCTGAGCCAGCTCTAACTAAACGCTTTTTTAGGACGCTCTACAAGTTTTGGCGTCACTTTGGGTTGAGTAGTGGTGCTGTCCATATTTTTATATAGTATACAGGTTAAACAGTCACAAATTATGTCCATATAAGGGCCTTTTCAATTTTAATTTTTAACATTTTGTAAAATATTTTTTTATATTAATGATATTTGACCTTTACTAACTTTGCTAACTTAATAGCTGTATATATAATGTACAATAACAGTATAAATCTGTTTTTGTATTCATGTAGAATCATTACATACAACATCTTAAGACACTAAACTTGACGACAAATCTGAATCCTAGTTTTTTCTAATAGTGTCTCTGATGAAGATCAAGAACTTTGTAGAAAATCTGAACAAACCCTTAAAGTAAATCTAATTTTTAGTTTGGTATTCTTTGCTCTGCAGTCTAAATCAACTGCCCTACGTTTCAGAGAAGTCAGTGATGAGGGCACAGGAGAGCAGCTCCAACCATGTAAACACCTCCTCCTCATCCTCCCAGGAGAGCGACCTCAAGCGAGCACAGCCACGGCCTCCTGGGTCTGGGAGGAAATGAGGGAAGGAGGAGGAGGAGGAGGAGAGGGAGGAGAGGAGGGAAGTGGCACGCTCACAAAGAGAGACAGAGTGAGGTGAGATAGGGAGAGGCAGCACACCATGCAAGATCAAAGACTGAGGTTATGCTCCACTGCGGCCAAAATAAGCACATCAGTGGTGGGGCTTTCAGTAAGAGTTGTTGTCTTTAGATTTCTAATTTGGGACACTGCTGTTTTATTGTCCTCCAGCCCACATCACAGAAAGTGGAGCTTATTTGGCTATTTTCACGTGAGTTTAATCTGGGCCAGGCAGGCTCCTAAATTCTCCTGGGTCAGGTCGTTTGCTTTGGCAACATGTCAGATTCAGCTGACGACAGAGAGGTCATAAAGCACGTCCTCTGAAAAACGAGGTAGATCAGAGGCTCACAGGTGGAGATAGAGCTCAGCTCCACTCTGTCTCTCCACATGAGGCACAGCGAGTGTGTCATCGTTATTTCTCAAGACTGCTCCAGATCTCTTATCCAACTGAGCCAGGAGGCCCCGTCTAAAAACAGCAGCAGACGTATCGATTGGAAATCACTCTAGTGACATCAGAGTACTTACTGTTTACACTTTCTTCTCTTTTTCTTCTTTTTCAAACTCAAAGTTCCTGACATTATATCTCAAACTCTTCTTTTCTATAATCAGAGTCACTGCCCAGTCTGTCTGTGACTCTTAACATGAGATTTAGTTTCATAATGTGGGGGCTAAACAACTAGAGTTAGTGATCATAGTTTGCACAGTACTAGTATAATTAGAATTTAAATGCACTTATTGTACTCTGGAGTTTTTATTCTTTTTTAATTCATTTGTTTTGTTTCTTTTTCAGAAATGTCATACTTTTTGATTGATTTATATTTTCACTTAAAGCTCCTTCGAGGAGTGTTTAGCTGCTTATGAATCAGACTGTAATTAATATTGATTTCTCTTTATGACCTACAGGGGCAAAGTAGTCTATCAGCATAAAGATGAACAATTTCTTTATCACTTTATTTACTATCTGAAACCACTGAGAGGTTGTAGGTGCCAGTCATAGTCTACAACTAAGGTTCTTAATAGGCGTTTTTCGACCAGAGGACCTTTACCCCAAAAATAGGGACTTTACGCCGGAACTACGTGCGTCTCGACTGGTGGACCCAGGATCTAAATTTAGTTCAGGGGTAGATAATCTCCCCCTAGAAAAGCCCCAGCTAGGCCCCTGCAATGCTGAATGTGTCTGATTGGTAGATTAACCTCAGTGTTTTTATTCCTCCTGCCGTCCACAATAACATCACACACATCTGTGATTCTCTTGATTTCTCTTTCTTTCATTAGTTTCTATTTGTTCTATCTTTTTTTGTATGTGTGTGTACTTTTCAAAAGAAGAAGCTGTGATTCTCTTGATTTAGCAGCTTGTAACAGTAGTCTTCTCTCAGCCCACCGTGAATGCGTCTCTCCTCCCGGTGTTACAGTTTTAAAAGTGACCCTGTAAAGTGGAGACCTTCAGCTGAACGTGTCAGTGTTTGTGAAGTTTACACAGCTGTTGAAACACAGAGGGAGTTCCTGGGAATGCAAATTAGTTTAGTTTTTATTAAGATTTCAAAATATCCTCATCAGATATTTAATGATCGTCTAAAGACGTTTATGAGGGATGCATCCAGCTGAAAGTCTCCAGTTAACAGGGTCGCTGTTTAAACCAAAACACCGGGCGATCTCTGCCACGGCTTTTTGAGTTCAAAAGGATTTTAAAGGCGTGTTGAAACGTCTTTGCTACTCGCGCTTATCTCCTCTCACGTGTTGATTCAGTGAATCCATCTGTGATGAAATATAGCACCATCTAAAACAGACCAGCTGAGTCTCTTCATGCTAACAGGCTAACTGTTGAGTTGCTCATAATGATACCTGCCTGTCCGTCTGCTTCTATAGTGTCATCTGTGATGAATGGCATTCGTCTTTGTTTTACTGCACTCTACTGGTCTGGTGGTGTAGTGCATTTACTTTTCTCCCCCTCCATACGTCACTGGCCTGATTTACACAATCTACCCTATTTTGGTCGAAAAGCACCTAATGAGTGACATAATTGACCATCAAAATAAAGCAGGATGAGCTTATTTGTTAAAAAATATTACTTATTCATGTCTAGGACAAAATCACCTAAGAAATGAGAGGTACCATTCTGACCACCGGGGGCGCCAAAATCAACATAAACCAGAAGTTTCTAACTGGAGCTTTAAATTGATGATCTGATAATGTTGATAAATTCACTGATATTCATTCAATAAAATAACAGACTTTAAATATGGATTGGTTTGGGCAGTAGTGCCTGAGAGGCAAAGCCCTGGGCAAAGAAAATTGACCCCGCAATCACAGCTCACAGCTGCAAGTTAAGCTTGAAGCACTGAGAGCAAAGTAAAACTTGAAGGAGTGTCAGCATTTTTGTTCTACTCAGATCTTCTCTCTTATTGAATCACATTGTTTATGTCATCGCTGTTTACCTTTTAAGTGTGAGATGATTCGCTGGGCCTGTTGCACACATTGTTCTGGTGATATCACAGAGAAACTGCAGGCCACCTCAGCTCTCAGGGTAAACTCAGATTTTTATAAACAAACGCTCGCTCTGCAGCCATATCCCTTCCTTTTTTTCTGCTTTCCGTCTACTCCGTCAGTTACGGAGACTGATCGGTTCCACATGGAGAAGCCCGAAGCTTCACACATCAAACTAACCATGGGGTTGAAATATGCTGTCTGTACATATCATCACATCATTAGGTCCAAAGGGGCCTAAGCGATGGATTAGACGCTGTCTACCTGAGGGCTCAGATGAATTTATGAAGCACTTTATCATGATGAAGCATTAGTGGAACGCTTTGTCTCTTACCATGTGTGTTTATCTGTGAGAATAACGAGGATGTCTCCCACCTTTTCGCTCATCCTCTTTCAGCCTCTCCATCTTTATTTCTGTCTCTCTGTGTGTCATTAATGTGTGTGTTCTGACCTTTGACCCCACCCTATTTTTGACGCTGCCGGTTATCAGGGCAAGATAAGTGACGCTGTCCGAGCCTCTCCGTCCAGCCGTGCGTGGGAGGCGGCAAATTGACCATTGAGTGTTTGTGCTGAGGCTGAGAGAAGATTTGATATAGTGGGGAAACAAAAGTAATATGTAGCAGGAAATTCAATTGTCTCTCTCAAGCAAGTTTGAGCTTTAGTTTGGCTTCCCCAGCAAATCAATTTCACATGAAGCAGTTCAGATGAGGTTTAACTCAGTCTGTCCTGCAGCCAGTTCTTTGAGCACAGATTTGATGCCTGTGTTCATGTGTTTATATGAAGAAAAAACTGCTTTGTGACTCAGACTGCATGCCACAATAGAAGGAAACTACCTCTTTTCTCACAAACCTGATGTGTAGCTACAGGCAGGATTAGGAAACAACCCACTTAGCTGAAGTGTGAGGGTCCTTGACCCAAACACAGCTGCTGTTTATTCATGTAGTGAAAGTGAGATTTGTCCAGGAAGGTGCCCTCTGCTCATTCGGCATCAAGAGACTCCAAGTGAGAACAGAAGTCCCTGGCAGGGAGCCTCGGATACAACCTTGAGTTCAGAGGTGGTGTTGTTGATAGTCAGCTGAGGGAAGCCTGGGGAAAGTGAAGTCACTCTCTGCCAGGTCATTGCCAGTCAGGCCTGATTTGGCTGGAGGAGATCGTGTTACGACAGCAGGAACCTCAGAGGCTGGAGGCTCTGGGTCTCAGCAGACCACAGGGCATCCTCTGTTCTCTGAGGAAGCCCGGCTGTTATCGAACCCCAATGCACTGCGCTCGCCTCTAACAATGCTAACTAAATCCCCAGTGCAGGTCAGGTTCACACTGAACTCATACACTTAAGGTAGCCAAATGAAGTCATGACCTGGACGCCCCAGCTTGGATTACTGAATTAAAAGAAGGCCAGCATCATACGTTTTTGTTACTTATATCTGTCAGAAATTCTCAGCTGTGTCTCATTCACAAGTTTAAACACAGGCTGTTTATCATAACGTCCCCTATCTGTAGAATTGGTTCTAAACTGCCCTTAATTCCAACTCTGCTGTTATTCAAATATTCAATGTGGGCTGCTTCTTTATCTATTAAAGGTGTGGTTAGACTTATGGCGAGTAATCGTGCCAGAGCAGGAAAAAACACTGACGGAAAAAACACAACATAAATGGAAACCATAGAGCAGATCAACAGTCAGTTACACAAATCATAACCGAGCTCCCTCAACATGTATATGAACAGAACTGCATGCCCTGTGAGTTTACACACCATTATATAGCTGGAAAAATACAAACCTTAAGGTGTGCCCATCATTTCAACTCTACATCATCTGCATTATAAATAATTACTCAATGTAAATTGCTATACATTACCTGCCAGCGCTATGTGGTAGTCAGAAAGTTTGCAACTCTATGTTGTAAACATGAGGTAAAAGTCAGACATCCCTTTTAGGAGTCAGAAGTCACGTCTTAATGATGTTGATTGGTGATGAGCGTGGCGGTGTTCCAAAAACTACTTTTTTTTTTTTTTTTCAACTTTATTTATAGAAAATTTTCAACATTTTAGACAGACAGTGTGACATACGGAGGTATATAAAAAAAGGTAGAATAGACATCAATTGGCACATCTGAATGTTAACACCCTTCCCCACCAACCCATTACAAGGCCATTCAACAACAAACAAAACAAAAACAAGACAAATAAACAAAAACAAACAAAAACAAACAAAAAACAAAAAAAAAACAAATAAAAAAAAAAAAATAATAAAAAAACAAGAAAAATATGTGTATAATACAAACACAGACAAATAGCAAAATAAAACAATAATGGTAATAAATAAACGTTGCACACATCAGTCCTCCAACTCAGAGGAAAAATCTAGAGAATGTATCGTTCCAAAAACTACTTTAAACTAAGAGCGCTGTAAACACATCGGGGTCTTTCCTGTTTAGGACGCAGAGTGCTGAATATTTGAGTTGTGTCCATAGACTGTATAAAATATGGAGGTAGTATCCGTGATGTCACCCATCTGTTTCTGAAGTGCTTATTTACAGCCATATTGCTGCTGTCGAGCGATTGTGACGGAAAGAGGCGGGCTTTGAGCCTCCTAGCCAACAGCGACAGTGTTCCCACCTGTCAATCAAGTCAGCTGTGCCTCTCATTGGAAGACTTGTAGTCTTAATATCTTTGAAATTGCCACGTTAGAAATAAATTCACCCCCCGTACAGTGTGTGCCGATAGAGACATGAGCTATCCAGACTACAGTACACTCGTTTTTTGTACCAGACTGTAAACATGTTTATTTCTGCTGTAAAGATCGTCTTCTTTGAATTGGTGTGTATGTGGTTTCCGGTACTTCCGGAGCCAACCTCAAGCGGATCCTCGATGAGCTGCAGTTTTGAGCACTTCTGCATTGGACTCATATTTTTAGACCAGAGGTTTCCGCTTGGTTGTGTCACCATCAGGCAGAAACCTTGTATCTCCATAATCACAACTTTCCAGGAAGTAGAAAGAAACCCTGTTTTTCACATGACTAAACACGACATGAGAGTTAACAACAAGGTTATTTTTTAATCTTGTTATATTTTAAAAAGCCTACTGATTGAATAATGGAAAAAATGTTACAATGAGGAAACATTGAGATACGAGGTTTCTGCCCGGCAGTGACGATTGGTATTGTGTAGTCATAAAAAGCTGTTAGTGGAAACTGGTCGCATATTTGCTGTTTGGCTAGAAACACATTTTTTAATTAGTAATAATGCTGTTGTATATATGTAGGATGTGTCAGTATTTAGGATTTGCTAACAAGTTTGGTGCATCTCCTTGAAATTTAATCACATCAGTGTTGTGTCCACTGCATTTGTGAAAGGAAAGAGAGTTAATCAAGGCTAACCCTTTTCTTGTTGTTCAACCTTGGTAAGGCAGCACACACACGTGCATACACAAATGCTGCTAACTGACTGAATGCTAACTTTCTACAGTCACATCCTGGCTCATACTAGTAAACAACACTGTGTTGTGTTTTCTGTCTTTTAAGCCTTCACAGCATTGTTTACTCGTATGCCATCCACTCTGAATATCCTAGCTTTATCAAGATTGTATTTTCACAGCAGTACCTGTAGCAACATGCCCGCACCGACGCAGCCCCATATGTTTTTTTAAAGCTGAGCTATTTTTGGTGTGACAGCCCGCTGGGCCTTCTGCTACGGCTGGTCTCAGGCAACCTGTCACACACGAGCAGACTGTTACCCACCTGTGTGTACTTAATTTAATAACTCGCAGTTAATAAAAGCTGACCTGTACTGAATTGTTTATATATGCACCACAAGGGTAAGCTGGAATACTTTGCAACACCCGTTCTAGTATGTAGAAGCGAAGTACTCCATGTCACAGTTAATACAAACAGATTGTTTTAGTGACTAACACAGAGGTTCCCAAAGTGTGGTTCGGGACCCCCTGGGGGGTCGCGAGACACAAATGAGATGTCTACCAGAATGTTTTGTTTTTTTAAGTTATCTAAAAAAATGGAAAGGTATCATATCTAAAAAAAGCACATTTTACCCATTATAGTAAAAAATTTAGACAAAAATAGTAGCTAAACTTGAAATAAAACCTTGAAAATATAAAGTGTAATGAGTTTTCTGCCTTTCTTTGTTGCCAGATGACTCCTAAGTTTAGGGTTAGTGAACAGTTAATTATCAAAAGCATCAGTAGCAGCAGGTTAATTCATAAAGGCACAGGAAACACAGACACATACTCATATAGGTAGGGTCATTTTCTACAGACCAGCTAAATGAAGCCACTTTAAATCACTTTGAGGGACAGGGGGGGTCGCGAGTCTTTGGCACCTATATTTTGGGAACCCCTGAACCAACACATAGTTTGCCTGGCTGACATTGAGGTTTAGTTTCAAGCACCAGCCAAGAAACACCGGTGTGCTTTCACACAAAAAAAGAAAGCCTCGAACCGCTCAACATCACAATTCAACTCCATCATATTTGAACGTCTCTCTCACACCTGCCTGAAAAACATCTCCCAGCCACACAGCTCTGAGTGTACGTCCTGACAGTCTGGGCTGTGGTTTGCTGATTGCACTGGCACTACGGCTAATAATGGATGTCACTCTGTTTAACTTAGACTAACAGAGCATGTGTGTGTGTTTGTGTGTGTGTGTTATTCAGCAGGGGAATATTGGGAGTTCAGTTTTCCGCTGTTTTTGTTTATTCATGAGAGGGTATCCTCCCAGTTACAGCTTTCCATTATTAACCTGGGCAACTGAAAAAAGAAACAACACAATCAGTTTCCACTGAGACTTCATGTATGTACAGTACCAGTCAAAAGTTTGGACACACCTTCTCATTCAAGGGTTTGTATTTATTGTAATGCTTGTAAACACTGTAGATTAACACTGAAGACATCCACACTATGAAAGAACATATATGGAATTATTGAATGAACCAAAAAGTGTTAAACAAATCAGAATATGTTTTATATTTTAGATTCTGTAAAGTAGCCCCCTTTTTCCTTCATGACAGCTTTGCACACTCTTGGTATTCTCTCAGTCTGCTTCATGAAGTGGTCTCCTGGAATGGTTTCTAATGAATGTGTTTGAGACCATCAGTTGTGTTGTTCAGAGGTAGGGTTAGTACACAATGGATAGCCCTATTTGACTACTGTTGTAATCCAGATTATGGCAAAACCAGATTATTTCATAGTTTTGATGTCTTCAGTATTAATCTACAATGTTGAAAATAATTAAAATAAATACAAACCATTGAATGAGAAGGTGTGTCCAAACTTTCTTCTAGTAGTGGATGTAAGACACAATAAACATTATTTGGCGTCATAATTGTATAACATAACAAAGCCTTCTTTTTACAATAGCATAAAAAGTGGGGAGGAAAACATTCTGGCATGTTCTTTTAAGACACCACAACTTGCTTTACAAGGCTTAGCGTACAGAGGAGGTCTTGTGCTATACCCCTTCCATTCTATATTATACAAGACGAAGAAACTGTGGTGCCAAATTCCACCCTGAACAAAATGTTCCTGAGCACGTCTGACTGCCTTCCCTTATTCTGCATATTTGTGGTTATCTAGTCACTTTGTGGAAGGTGGGACAGAACCAAAAAAGGAGAAGTGTCCTGAAGGAGAGCTTCACTTAAGAGGAAAAACAGAAAAGTATGCACTGGCAGAATGATGATACCTTCACTTCACTTATCAAACTAACTGAATAAACACAAGTTTACCTAACAGAGCTACAGGAGATTGGAGAAATGCTGCCAAAAACAGTCAGAGGGGTTTCAAATCAAATGTTATTACCTGCATGCTTTATCCTGTATCATACATGTTTCATTACTTCTTTTAAAAATTCTCCATTTCCCAGAAGGTGTTGCAACTAAAAGGTGACACGAGTGCCCCATTAAACAGCTATAAATAGCAGCTTGGTGTTGCCTTGTGGTGTAACAGTTTGCCACATCCTGTTTCTGAGATTCTCACGTAGCCGACAGAGTACACAGATGAAAACACACAAGGGCCAGTGTCTCACCTTTCTTCTCTCTTTATCACAGTTTTTTTTTTCAGAGTGGAACATTTTGGGCCAGCCAATGGAAAATATTAGTTGATTAAAATGAGAGAAAAACAACAGTGCAGTTAATATGTGGGTGGGGGAGACGTCATTTTTTTGTAACCGTGACTGAAAAGCAGAAAGGAAGCCAGTGCTTTCCTCTGAGAAAAGTAAAGAGCGCGTTTGTGGCTCTTTGCCGCCGAGCTTTTGGGTTTTCCCTTTCTTTTATCAGAATTACCTGGAGCCTTCTTTTCTCACCTCAGCTAACTGTGAAGAGCAGCAACGTTTAATTTTTGCTCATTTAATTGTTGCATGTACTTGCACTTCCTTTTTCACTCGGCGATGGCAGAGCTATAAATAACCTGAGCGTGTAAATACCTGTTTAGCCCGGGGTGGAATAGAGTTGAAAACAGCAGAGTGTGTTGGCACAGATTGGATTTTTCCAAAGGGAGTTCCTCCTGTTTAGGGAGGTGAGCCCCAACCAATGTGTGTGTGTGTGTGTGTGCGTAAATAGGTGGCTGTTTATGGAAAGCAGGGCATGCTGTTATAGGTGTGTGGCCTACCTTTTAGAAATAGTAATCTGTGACCCATTATTAGCTGTTCATGTATTTTCATCTGTATTTTGTGTCCATCCTTGGTAACAATTTCCCATTCTGTTGTGATGTTCCTACACGGTACATCATGTCAGCTGACAGCAGTACCACAAAATGATACAAAAAAACAACATTTTTAATTTTGAATCAGCACCATGAACACCAAACGTGGCCTTTTTGAAAATCAAAAACAACAACATCAACGTGTTTTGCATTTCAAAGAACTTCATCTTGTTTTTGTCTGGATCAGTGCAGACACCTCACCAAACAGTATCTAGTGATAACAACCTGCAGGCCTCAGAGTGGGTGGACTTCCTGCCTCGGCTCCTTACCGCTGATGGTGGTTTCACCAGACTCTTGCGCTCTCTCTCTCTCTCTCTCACTCTCTCTCTCTCTCTCTCTCTCTTTGTCGACATCAGCCCTCTTTATCACAGCCGGCTCTATAACTGAGAAGCTTCTTGTTTGTATCCAGCCACAGGACTCAGGGTCTGCGCCATCTTCTCAGTCACTTCCCTCCGTTCTGCCAAAGAACACAGAGCAGATAAAGACTGGGGAGTGATCTGTGTCTGCCCGAGTGTGGGAAAGGCGCGGGCACAGGAACTAGTGCAGGAAAGACAAGACGGTGACTTCAAAAAAGAGATGTGTGCACGGAGCCGATAGGAGCCTCGTAATGACAATGATATGTTTGGATTGACTACATACATGACAAGTATTACTATGGGACATATATTTCATGCACTCAAGAGTCACATATCCCTTATTTCATTTAGAGTTTTTCTTGTTAACAACATCAGCCAAATGGAAGGAGAGTATCAAATGTAACACACAGCTCACAAACTTAACATACCTTATATTTATGACACACAAAGGAGTAAAATAGTAGCGGTGTCAAAGTACATGTATTCACAAAATGATTTGAAAATCATCAAATACTGTATTAATCAAAATTTGACACAGCATCCCAGCTTTTTTAAAGACGTTTTTATAGTCTTTGTCAACATTTTTGTGACGTTTAAGTTGTTATTTGTTTTTTTTTCTATTTTTCAAGCTGCCTTCGTTTCAGAAAAAGATTTAATTTCTTTAAAATTAAACTTGTGTACACATGGGGCGGCTGTGGGTCAGTGGGTAGAGTCAGTTGTCTATCAATCAGAAGGTTGGCGGTTCGATCCCAGCTCCGGCAGTCACATACCGAAGTGTCCTTGAGCAAGACACTGAACCCTGAATTGCTACCGCTGTTGTTCAGAGGTGTGTGAATGTGTACGAATGAGATCAGCTAATACTGATGGTCCCTTACTGTAGCAGCCTCTACCATCAGTGAGTGAATGGATATGAATGGGTGAATGTGAAAAGTAGTGTAAAAGCGCTCTGAGTGGTCAGATTGACTAGAAAAGCGCTATATAAGTACAAGTCCATTTACCATTCTCCATATGCAGGTGTATGGTTATTCATACAGCTCCATGACACACTACTTAACTCATTCAAAATATGGCAACTTATCTGATTAAAAGTATCAAATCTGCAGTGTAACCATTTTCAACTTCCATCCATCCATTATCTTGACCGATTATCCCGTTAGGGGTCACGGGGGGGCTGGAGCCCATCCCAGCTGGCTTCGGGCGGAAGGCAGGGCACACCCCGGACAGGTCGCCAACCCATCACATTTTCAACTTGCCAACACCAAATGGAATACAATGAGCTTGAGTTCAGGGTTCACTTTTTCTCATTGGAGATCGAGCCTTAGCTGGAATATAATTAAGGGATAATGTATGGTTAGCAGGTAGTTATGGGAAATAGAATCCCAACAGGGTGAGACAAGACCCTGACACAAAGCGTCAGGGACTAACCTTCCTGACCATACAACATCCCGTTTATTACCCAGCTACTAACTTAAAACACAAACACGTTGGCATAAAACATTGAGTTCAGTTTCAGTTTGCCTCTGATGTTTCTCACGTTATGAATTGGTTTTAACCAATCAGAATCAAGCATCTTACACAACCAGAAGATCAGTGAGAAAGACAGGTAATAAACAGACATATTGCAGGACACCAGTTTGGCGTTTAGTGGTTAAATCATGCGCCCCATGTAGAGCTGGGTGATATCACGATAAAATATTTCATATCAGTCGATGTCGATAATTATCACGATAAATATCAATTCATTATTTCATTTAAATGTAAAGTCAGATTTTTGCTCCTGAGTGAAAGTTGAAGACAGTTTGTTAGTTTGTATCTGGATTTAGTTTTCTGATGAACTTCTTGAATCCATCATTTCTGACGGTGCAAACAGGAAGCAGGTCTTTAATGTAAGATGAGATTTTTGGGATTTTTTTAATTTCTAGATTCTTATTTTTCTCAGATTGAGGTTATTCCATGATTTGATTAAAATTTGCAACAAATAAATATCAAATTGTATTCTGTGTATCAGTTGATAGAGTATTGTTTTGAGTTGTGCTCTCCCCTTTAAGATCACTAAGGATTACAGGCAGAGTAATGTTGTTTCCCACAGTGCAGTGAATGCATCACGGTTATTCAGTGTTCAGTTGTACTACGGACATTAAACGTGTTCACAGCAGAAGTTGTCTCTGTGCTCTTCCTTTACCCACATCCTGAAAGTATATCTAGTAAAGTGTATGAAGTTAATAGTTAAAGCAGAGTCAACAGTGTCAGACTAACGACTCTGCTTTGAGCTGCTAGGTTTTCAGTTTTCTTCAGTGTCGCTGGCCCTCGTCTCAGCTGTGTTTACATTCCGCTCTGAGCATCTGTAAGCCCCGCCTACCTCTCATCCTGCGACATGATTGGCTGTTCAATGCTGTCTTCTTCTGTCTAATGTTGGGTGGCATCTAGCACTTAAGGCTTATTAGTGCCCCCTCCATTTTAAGTGGCTAGGGGAAGTAATTACATGTTTATTCATATCTATTTTTTATTGAACATTTTTTATATTTATATCGAGAAAAATTATATCACTATAATTATCATTATCGAATTATCGCCCAGCACTAGCCCCATGTCCAGAGGTCGTAGTCCTCAAAGTGGACAGCCCTAGTTTCCTCCTCTATCCACCACCCTATCCTCTGAACATAGGTATAAAAGCCTTGCCTTTTGTAACTTGTAGGCCACCTCTCTCCATTAAATCCAATAGTGTTTTTAATGAAGTGAATTGTTATTCAAAGTGACAGACCAATAATGATCTGCAACCTCTCTTTTCTTTCCACAGTTAACGAGATCATCAAGAACGACCTCTCCAGCATCTCCGTGCACACACACGCATAGACGTCCAGAGGTCTTCTGCAGCATACACTCAAACAACAACATCAGAGGACAAACAAACAGAGATCCAGATGATGAGGAACAAAGTTTTGACCAGGATCTCCCACCCGACCACCCCTGCCCTCAGATCCTCCTCCCTCAAAGACTCGCTGAAGAAACACATCGACAATCACTGGGAAGCTCAAGTCGGGGGACAAAAAACAGATGAATGTCAAAATTCCACAAAGGGAAGTGATATCAGGGGCAAAGTATACAGCGACACTTGCCTTAATTCACAGCAGATGTTCTTTTAGTGGACCAAACAGCTCATTGAGACTGAATTACTCCAATCGTTGACTAATGACAATCTTCAATCTAAGTGTGATCTGTGAGTTAATGCATGGACAAGCTGACAGGACAAAAAGTGACACGTTTTATCACTTTGGTTCATTTGTTTGTGCAGTCAGTCCGCAACAACCGAGTCAGTGCCTTACAGCAGTGATATAGACAGCAAGCAACAGCAGCAGCAGTCACACAGATGCAAAAGGTTCATTGTAACCCAAAGTGGAAGTTTTTCTATGATGGTTTTGTATCATTTCAATGATTTGTTTACAGGGAAACAGGATTCAAAGCTGGAAATATGTAGGGATTATGTGAATAGATACATGTATTTTTTCTTGCTTCCTCATTATCTCATGGTTCATTTATACTGAATGTTATTGTATGATATTCTTTTGTATAAACATGTATTTGAAAATGTTATTATGTACGCCTTATGCTCATATCATGCAGTTTGCTATTTAGCCTCTTGTTAGTTTCATTTGTCTTCCCCTGATTTGATTTCTATTACTCTGCATACTTCTTTTCACCTTTGTGCCTATTTTTTATTACCCTGCCCCCGTCTTCCACCTGAACCATGACATGATGATGCAAAGACAATCAGAGAAATATAATGAACATATCCTATGGTGACAGTCCCTTGTTGCAGGGACGTTTAATGCAGGTATGAGAGTTTTCTCCTTTCCCAGCTGTCTGATAGTTAAACAATGGTATACTTACCTGCTGAATATAAATGAGAATACTCATGGGGAAGATGTATTTGTCTGTTACTTACTTGCACTGCAGGTCTGCATGTAAATAGGCACAGGGATAATCTAAGAACGCCACAGGCTCAGTTTTACTCGTCATTCTGCTGAGGAGTTGGCAGGACTGTTACTTACTGCTGGCAATAATTGATCTGAGTAAACCAAAGGATTTTTATCTTTGGTGAAATTATTGTCCAAGTTTCCGTTTTTCTGTCCAAGACTTCAGTGCAGAGCGGCTTAGAAAAATCATAATGCACTTTACAGAGCAGCTTTTCTTGCCTCCAAACCAAATAGACTGATGTCCTCTGTCATAAACTCACCTACATCCACTTCTGTCCCTCTCAGCAGCAGTCTTTTCCACGTGATCTGTCTTTTGGAGCATGCATATCGTACCGATGTTTGGGATCATTTAGCTGACAGTAGCTCACAGTATAGCTTCCTTATACATTTTTGGACAAATAGTATAATAGCATGACTAAACTGCATAAATAAAGTTTCTATTTTGTGCCTTACTCTCTTTCTTGGCCACAAAATCACTGCAACTCTGTAATGCTTTCTGTGTAGGCACAAGGTGAAACATATTTCTCTTTAATATGAAATATTTATGAAAAATGAAATGTGTTTTAAGTGCATTCAATGTGTTCTCAACAATGAATAAATAAATGGCATAATGGTGACCATAAATAACCATTTCTGCTTTCTGTGGGTGTTGTATAACATTTGAGGAAGTACACTACAAGTTCCTATTTTGGCACTTTGGTATAGATCAAAAAAGGTTGAAAAAATATTCACTCTTTGTGGAAAACTTTTGTACTCAATTTAAACCAAAGCTTTCCTTGACCTCAACATGTTTCATGCATGGTCCATATGGCTTTGCTTTACTTTAAAGGCCTTTTATTTGAACTTGGCTGCATGATTTCCTCGTGTTGTAAAGCTAAGATACGCAGATTTGGCAGCAGAAGCTGAACAGCAAGGATGGGAAGTCGGGGGTTTGTCATATAGAAGCGCGATGCAGAGGGTTCACGGCACAGTCAACTCTCTCATTAGTGGGAGAGCTTGGAACAGAGATTGTGAAAGACAGAAAAGGAGACGTCAAAAGAAGCTTTTAAAACATGTCAGAGGATTTACAGGAGGAGGAATAATGGCAGTTTGGGGATAAAACTAAGATAGAAGATAACCGCTCGGCTACTTTTACCTTTTTCTTCACTCACCTCATGAAAATGGGGGAGGAGGGAGAGGTGGAGCGTACAGCCTAACATGGCTAGGATGAGCACTAGCCCAAACAAGCTCCTCGCCCTGGCCCTGCTTTCACTGACCTCTTTCTAACACCGCTTGTCTCTCTGCTTTTGTCTGTCCGTATTCCTCTTCACATGCAGGTATGATGTGCAGTGATATGTAGCATGGAAGGAGGATGGTCCTGTGATGCTGGCATGACGCGGACATGAGCACTAGATACTTGTGCGTCGATGTGTCTGTGTTATCCAGCATTAGTCTGCCGAAACGCTTGAGTGCAGCGTGGTTTCTCTGACAGTCAGGTCGCCTGTTTCCGGCCCCTGTGTGTTTTCTGTTTGCTTTTTCACAGCGATTCTGAAATTATTATGTTAATTTAGAGCTGATACATGTTGCATATGTGCTAGGGGTGCATCGGATCAAAAAACTCACGGTTCGGATCGTATCACGGTTTTAAGTAACGGATTGGATCATTTTTCAGATCAGCAAAAAAAAAAGAGAAAAAGAAAGAAGACAAGACAAATATAACTTTGTCCTCCATTTATTAAGTAAAACACTTGTAAACGTGTGCCCATTAAATAAAAACAACATTCAATTCAAAATGTCCAATTCAGGCATTTAAATTATATGAAAACAACTTAAAGTGCAATTTAAAGGTGACATATCACGCTTTTTTCATCAATATGTATTGGTCTAAGAGGTCCCCAAAACATGTCTTTAAAGTTTATGCTCAAAACACTTTGAAATCAGATTTTGGTCTGCCTGAAGAACCCTCTTCTTCAGTCCTGCTCAGAACACTCTGTTTTCTCTCTGACCACGCCCCCTCAGGAAGTGGATGTGGCCTCGGCTCTCCAGCACGTTGATCTAATGTTTACATGTTGGCTGAATATACACGGCTGCTCAGAGATCACGTTACTTCAACCCTCTGAATCTGATCCAGAATCTGATCCTGACGGAGAGTCGCCTGTAGCAGGACCTTTCTGAAGGATTGGTCACAGATTTAGTGTTTCTTGTTGTTTTATTTATCAGTATGTAGACGTGTGTCTTGGTACACAGCTACGAACATGCAGCTATGTGGCTATGCTAACTAGCGCTAGCACTTATCCATGATAAATAAAAATCATCCACTAGATCTTCAAATCTGCAGACGTGGGGAGTAAAACCGACCTCTGCCAGAAAGACAGCAGGACCTTTATGAAGGATTGGTCACAGATTCTGTGTTTCTTGTTGTTTTATTTGTCAGTATGTCGACGTGTGTCTTGGTACACAGCTACAGCTATGAACATGTAGCTATGTGGCTATGCTAATTAGCGCTAGCACTTATCCATGACAAATAAAAATCATCCACTATATCTTCAAATCTGCAGACGTGGGGAGTAAAACCGACCTTTGTGTTTATTAAGACAGCCTACAACTAGCATGCCTCCCTCCTAAGCTCCTTGTTAGCACACATGTGTGCAGGGAATGAAAAACAGAGGAGGGGATTCAGTATTATTTTATACAGTCTATGGGCTGAACAAGCTCCGAGCTCTGACTCCGTGACAGACCGGATATTGTTGTTACGTAACAAAAACACTGAAGTCTGAAACGGCTCGTTTCACACACATTTACAGAAAGGTGGAGAAATCAGAACAGGGGCAGAATGGATTTTTTTCATTCTCGGGGGGTTTGTAGACATGCCAGGGAAACATATTTCAGGTAGAGAACCATTAAAAAGTCCATTTTGCATGATATGTCACCTTTAAGGGAGGTGTCCACTGAATAAACCCATTAGTTGGGGTATGGGGGCCATTAAGGGCCAAATGGTAAGGTGGTAGCATCATCACGGTCAGTACCTGGAGATTGCATAAATGGAGCCTAGGCAGTGGTGAACAGTAACAGAGCAAATGTACTTGAGTACTGTACTTAAGTACAGTTTTTGAGTATCTGTACTTTACTTGAGTATTATTTTTTGGGGAACTTATTACTTTTACTCCACTACATTCAGAAGACAATTATTGTACTTTTACTCCACTACATTTCTATCAGTGCTCTAGTTACTCACTACTTTAACTTTGAAGTCAGCTCATGAATGTCCTTCTCTTTTCTGAAATCTGATCCTAAGACAGTAAACTGTGTTTGTGTAGTTCTGTTTGTCTCAGTGGTTTAGTCTTCATGGTTGAACGTGGAGCAAACACAGAGCATCACTCAGATCAGACAGTTCATGTAGAGGTGGTAATGAAGGCTATAATTCTCCACCTGAGCACCCATGGTCATATCTTCAGCCCGGGTTAGAGGTTTTTGAAATGAAGAATGATACATATGGTTTGAAATGTTCTTCCTGTTTCCCACTCTGCCCAAACAAACAAACATTCACTGTCCAACCTGAGAGAGCGTGTTGAGCTACGAAACGTTTGTTTCATTCCAGATGAACATTTCAAACTAAGGTGTCTGTGCTTGGAGTAACTTAGTTTCTGTTTTTATTCCATGGTGTAGTTTTTAGAGATTTCAACTAATGGTTTCTAAATAAACATAATGTAACAGAATGTACTTCTATGTATTCTTGACTGCATCTATGTATTTTGAAAATACAACATTTAGAGATATTTTAAAAAGTTCTTTGAATATTTCACTTTTTTTAAAAGCAAGTACTTCAGGACTTTAACTCAAGTAATAATCTGACAGAGCAACTTTCACTGTCATTGGAGTAATATTTGGCATGGAGGATCTATACTTTGACTTCAGTAATGAAGCTGTGTACTTTGTCCACCACTGAGCCTAGGTCGTTTGAAGGTGCAAATGCTGTTTGATTGCAGTAGACACTAATGGCCATTTTGATAGACCCTGAGGGTACAACCAGGGGCGTTCCTCACTGAGCTCTGAACCGTTTCGTTAGGCCCATGTATCGGTGTATTTCGATCTGATTTGTTGGAGTTATATAAAGTTTGAGGAAGTACATTGCAGGTTACTATTTCAGCACTTTGGTTTTCGGTATAGATCTATAACTGAAGAAAAAAAAAAGTGCATTTTTGTGGAAAACTTTTGCACTCAACTTAAACTAAATCTCTCCTTGACTTGGACATATTACATGCATGGTCCATGTGGCTTTGCTTTAAAGTTTAAAGGCCTTTATGTGAACTTGGCTGTGTGATTTTCTTGTGTTATAAAGCCTGACCTCAGTAAACCTCAGACTGTTCCAACCTGTACCTGTATCTCTTATAAAACCTGAAATGAAGACAGTTTGACAAGTGTAGCGGAAAATTGTTCACTTTTTCTTTTTATCTGGCACACAGAGCTCTTCAGTATAATTATGATTGCTAACAGTTTTGGTAGCTACAAGTAAGGGTTTAACATTCTTACAGTGTTTCCTATGCCACTGCCAGAAAGGATGAGCCTTAAATCAATCAACAGATGGCATTTGGTCTTGTCTTCTACTTTAGTTTCAAACCCAATTACAAACCAACCTACACTTTACTTTAGCGGGATTAAAGGAACAATCTGCTGATATGACAGGTAGCCTACAAGCAGAGGCCTGTGTGTTTTCCAATGAGTATTGTTAGTAGTGGTTAGTTATAAGTCAAATGGCTCCTCGCCATGGGAGCAGTGCCATGCTCCTGTGTACCACCTGCCAGTCCTCCAGACTTTTTCCATGCAGCGAAGTTATGAAGCACCCATCCCCATAGTGACAGAAGGCAGGCCTAGGCGGTTCTCCCCCGTACGACCGTGATCAGCCCAAAATAGCTCCACTATTTGCAGATGCAGTCACGCCCCTTTTTCCTGGCACCCTGTCCTTCTTACCTTAGTCTTCCTCCAACAGCGCCGTTTGACACAGTGGAGAGATGACTCAGGGCCAGAGTTTCCATCAGAGCAAATAGAAGGCTAACTAAAGCAGCATATCCATGGTGTGCAACAAGCACAACACAAGTGGTGTTTGGTTCAACATAGCTGGCATAGACCCAGAAGAATAAAGGTTTTGATGTTGTTATTTTTTTGATAATATAAGTTTTGTTTTGTGGTTGAAAGAAACATATTACAGCAAAATGAAAAATTCAATAATGTTGTTTATTTAATTTTTATCATCTGTCCCTTGTTGTGGACATCAGGTCTTGATAAGTCACAGAATGTAATTCTGTTATTTCATGAACATTAAAACACTTACATGGTGGGAACACATCACAACATTAACATGTCATTTTAAACTGCATTCTCAACCCTTGATAGTCACCTAAATACAACGTATAACTGAGCATGTGTGAGTGTGCATACATGTGCGTGCATGTGCATGTGTGAGTTTGTGTGTGCGTGTTCATGTATGTGCGTGTATGTGTGTGCGTGTGTGTGTGCATGTGTGAGTGTGTGTTTGTGTGCATGTGTGTGTGTGCATGTATGTGTGTGTGTGTGTGTGTGTGTACATGTGTGTGTGCATGTATGTGTGTGTGTGTGCATGTATGTGTGTGTGTTTGTGTGTGCATTTGTGAGTGTGTGTTGTATGTGTGTGTGCATGTGTGAGTGTGTTCATGCGTGTGCATGTATGTGCGTGTGCATGTGCGAGTGTGTGTGTGTGTGTGTGCATGTATGTGCGTTTGTGTGTGCGTGTGTGTGTGTGTGTGTTTGTGTGTGCATTTGTGAGTGTGTGTTGTATGTGTGTGTGCATGTGTGAGTGTGTTCATGCGTGTGCGTGTATGTGCGTGTGCATGTGCGAGTGTGTGTGTGTGTGTGTGCATGTATGTGCGTTTGTGTGCGTGCATGTGTGTGTGTGCGTATGTGTGTGCATGTGTGAGTGTCTGTGTGAGTATGTGTGTGCAGGTAAAATCCTCTCAGCCTCACTCAGCCCTCTGCTTCCTGGAGTATGGACATTGTTTAAACACAGATGTATTTAGTCCTGCTGTCCACTACAAAGGACACTGAATAAAAGTTGTGTTTTGAAAGGGTTAAAATGACTGTACATTTGTGGAATCTTACTAAATTGATGTTAAGACTCTTACAGTGAAGAATCAATTTGATTATTAGCAAGAGAATTATTTGATTATCTGCAAAAAAAGATCCCTCACCTCCTTTGGTGCAATAAAATGTGGAAGTTGAGATTTTGAAAAGAAAGTTCATGTGCTCTGTTGGCCACACGTCCACCAGTGAGACATCATTAGAAGGCCCAGGATGTCCTCTTCACAGGACAGTGGGGTTTTCACAGACTGGATATATGGTGCTTGACTTAGGTGGCTAAAATTCATGTCCTCCACAGAGGACAACAATGAATTGCCGGGTCTCAGGAGGACATAGCCATGCTGCATGCATACTCAATAGCATGGTCAAAGCGACATATTCACAGACATGCATGCTATATATTCACAGCTCAAAAGGGTGCCTTGCTTAATTTAGTATGTATGAAAGTCAATGTTCATGCATTTTCATGTCTTGTATGGTTTCGCGCAAAGATAAGAAAACAGAAATCAGACGTCCATCCCTCGCAAAGAAACTGGCTTAATGAAGTGACATCATACTGTACTCCAGAGAAGATTCTTTAGAATGGGAGGAGAAGACCTGTAGGTGGCATGTCCACTGCCGGCTTTTTTTGCGCTGGTAGGGCCCACAACCTCATTTTCTGAGTGCCTCTCACCTTTCATTCAATGACATTTTAACATGAAGCTGTAAAACATATTGATAGAGATCATGTCAGAGCATCAGCAGCAGCTCTAAACCAGGAAATGATATCTTGAAAAAACGAGTGTGATGACTTTTCTCCTCTGCACGGACCTCCGCCATTGTGTTGACAAAGATGATTGCAGAAGTCCCGCCCCTTCTTGATTCTGATTGGTCGGTGATCAAGAAGTGACATTGATGAGCGCGGGCGGTGTTCCAAATGTTGAACTTTTTCAACTGAGAGCGCTGAAAACGCTGAATCACATAGAGTTTTAATAGAAAATCGTCGCTGCCAGCGCAAAAACAGCCTGCAGTGGACGCGCCGCCTTAATGTTCAGGCTGATTTGGGGAGCATTTATGGATGCTCTACCTCGACTAAAATGTGAGGAGTGATGCTGGATCATGCTTTTATTTTATTTTTTCCTTATAAATTCTGGACTTCAACATTATGTTATTTTGTATCATACTGTTCTGTCAATTATATAGTACTTTTTTACAACAAAAGAAATGTGTATGAAATGTATGTAATGAGAACCAAACCAAACCAGACCAAACCAAACCAAACCAAACCAAACCAAACTAAACCAAACCAAACCAAACCAAACCAAACCAGACCAAACCAAACCAAACCAAACCAGACCAAACCAAACCAGACCAAACCAAACCAAACCAGACCAAACCAAACCAAACCAAACCAAACCAAACCAAACCAAACCAAACCAGACCAAACCAAACCAGACCAAACCAAACCAAACCAAACCAAACCAAACCAAGGGTTAGGGTGGGTGGGGGGGTGGGGGGTATATGTAGTTGTTTCTGTTCTCAAATTTTTCTTATACTTTTTGTTTTGTATTTTATTGTCGTTCTTATTGTTTGTTTTCTCTTTTTCACTGTGAGGTTAGACTACTCCCTTTTTTTTTTGCTCTTATCCCCTTCATTTAATATTCTTATTATTGCTATTATTATTAGATTTTTGACTCATTTAATTTCAAACTCTGAATTTCAATTCCATTATAATTGATATTACTTTTTGTGTCTACATTTCCTTTATTTGCATAAAATGTAAAAAAAAAAAAAATCTGAGCACAAATGATTTTCTTTGACTGTAAGAAATAAAAATATCATTATAAAAAAACTATGATAAAACTAATACAGCTCTCATATCTTGTTGCAAAGTCAGGCTGTTTGTGTGACATCTTTAAGTTGTGAACTTCTGTAATATTTGGATGCAAAGCTATGATACAGCTGACCAAATATTTAATCCCCTGGTGCAATCAAAATTCAGCAGTGCTTTGTTTATTGAGTACTCAGCTGCAGCACATCAAACAGTGTGTATACAGCACATGTAGTACTTGCAAATGTCACTTCTATCCAGTTTGATTCTGATGTGGGTATAACTATTCATAAGAACAACATACATTTCAAGTTTGTCAGTAGCGGTTGTCTATGAACACAGACAATGACGCGCCCCTCCGGCCAGCTAAGACAAAAAGGAGTATATCTGAGATTTCCATGAAGAGCCTCTTTCTCCCTTTTCTAAACTCATGGCAACTTATAAATCAAATCAATTTAACATTATTTTACCGACAAATTGGGATCTCTTTTAGTTTGATTTCAACTCGGATAGACGCAGCAACTTCCTGCAAAACCATGTATGTTAGTTCAGTCAGACGTCTCAAGTTTGCAGTGGTTTCTAATGTTTATTGCAGCAGCAGCAGAGCATTGTTTGTGTCTGGCGTCTCTGCTCTGACCTCATCACTCTTTGCAGATTTATTTGACATGCAGAAATCTGAGGAGTGGTGAGATAATATCTCAAACCCTTTACTCAGAGCCTGCAGGTGCATGCTGGGGAGAAATGGGGCTGAAAGTAGGGGAGACCGGGTATGGTTGAAACACTTTTTGCTTCAGCATTTGTAACTCACAAAATGTGAGCTAAATTTCAATGTATTTATTTTTTACACAGCCCCCTCATTGCTTTAAAATACATAGAATCAATTCACACCTGTACAAGAATATCACGGACCCTGTGAGTCATGTCATAGCTGATTAACCAAACTTAATATAGTCTTTATCATTAATGTACTTTCCCTTCAAGTCTTTTTTTTTCTGTAGAAACAAGCTGTACCTGTTTCCAGACTTGCAAATCATGAGATTGGTGTTGAAGTGGGTTAACACTGAAATGATCATGTGACTCCAATGTTATCCATGATTGGTGGAAATGATGGTGTTGCAATCATACCTGGTCTCCCCCTATACGAGGCAGCACTCTTGCAGGACAGTGGTGGAAATGACAGTGCAGAGGAGACTGGATGTGGTGCAGCTATAGACTGCCAAATTAAGGGGATATATTTGTCAGGTGATTATGAGAATGACACATCATGGGCAGCTTGAGTTGCCTGCCTGGACTAGCTTGCAGGAGTTGCTGCATTTAGTGAGCATCAGAGGTCCTGGCTGACTTTGTTATCAATAAGCAGGACAGGCCTGCTGTGACATGTGTTTCTACCATGCTACATTTAGCTTACTGGTACTGACAGATATGATGGTATTTTTAATTTTCATGTATTTCTGCTTAGAAAATAAAGGAGCTGATTCTCCAAGACTGTAGTTAGCACTATTATAAAGGCAATACAGCTGTGATGTTTTGATACTTGTGGTACTGAAAAGGTTGAGAGCAGGATTCAAACACTGAAACAAATTGTGTTTAGATAGATAGATAGATAGATAGATAGATAGATAGATAGATAGATAGATAGATAGATAGATAGATAGATAGATAGATAGATAGATAGATAGATAGATAGATAGATAGATAGATAGATAGATAGATAGATAGATAGATAGATAGATAGATAGACAGATAGATCTTTATTTGTCCTTAATAAGGAGATTTGTTGCCACCGTCTGTACAGGAATACATGTATGAACACAATAACCATAACCATCCACCCAGCCTCACAGCAATGGTGCCCCGCATCCCACAAATATACACACCAGACACATATGCACACACTGGGCACATATAAAACACACCGAACACATATGAACACACTGGACACATATATGCACACCGGACACATATAAACACACCGAACACATTACAGTGGCATTCTGTTTAGCAGTGCTATGGCCGATGAGACGAAGCTTCTGCCAAACCGGGCTCGCCTACAGTAAGGGGATCTGTATCTGCGACCGGAGAGGAGTAGTGTGAAGACTGAGTAGAGGGGGTGTTGGGGGTCCAGTGTTATAGTGCGTGCTCTGCGTGTGATGGCTCTGTTGTTGAGGTCAGACAGGTTGGGTGTGGGGAGGCGGATGATTTTGTGGCAGTGTTTGTGGTGCGTATGAGTTTGTTTTTGTTGGTGACAGTTAGCATGTTGTAGTAGCAGGGGGAACAGTAGAGGAGAATGGGTTGGATGATGCTTTGGTACAGTAACAGTAGAAGGTGGGGGGAAGGTTTGAGTTCTGTTAGAAATCTTTGCTGCTGCAGCTCACATAATTATTGTGAATAGATGGCTCAAATGCATCATTTATTGTGTACTACTGTAAGAAGCTGTGGCTCTAGAGAGGTTTTAGCTCTTAAAGATGCCTAGGAAACATTAAAATAGGTGTTATGGCAGACAGTCCCTCAGCAGTGCATCACTCAGCTCTTGTGTTAGATTCTGGATCAGAGCTATGCTGATATCCTACAGATCTAAGTTATACAATGACCTTTGAGACTGAAATTTAAACTCAAAATATATTTTAATTTGAAAAAAAAAAAACCCATCCCATATTATTATTTTGAAAAAGTAGATGTGACTTTACTCATATGAATATTTCTTTGAATACTTTACCAAATGTCCAAATGACTGAACTGACTATTAAACTGACATATGCAGAATCTGATCAGAGCCAATGCAGCGCGTGCCATTTTTTCCCCGGGGTCCACCTGCACACAGCACCTGGCAGAGGGCATGACTTAGAAGTTTCATTGTAGGCTTTTATAGCATCTTTACGGTTCTGCCTCTTCCTCCATCGTATTCCCACAGAGCCCTTGATTTGGGCTTTTATAAAGTGAGTGCATAGGCACAGTGCTGAAGCTGCTGCCCTCTTCTCTCACTGGCCATCTGCAAGCAGTAAATCCTCAATATGCCTCTGTTATGAAGGGCATGTTGAGAGAAGCATGGGGGTGGCTTTAAGAGACGCTTTAAGAGATAATTGCTTGACCATTCTCAAGGACCTTTGATAGTTTTGTCCCGTAAGACAGTTCTACATTTGATCTTTTTTTTTGTCCATTGAGTCTCTGATTATTCTCTCTTCTTCTGAGACATACGTCAGCGGACTATAAACAGACCGTTTTGTCAATTACCTAAAGGAAGATAAAGGAAGAAGATGATGACCATATGTGTGTCTGAGTGAGCATGTGTTTACATGTGTTTTCTTTATCTGTTCAGGGTGGGGTTTTGGGGGCTCCACAGGTGTACACAGCCCCCTTTCATGGGGCCATTTCAAATGTGACAGGACCAGCAGATGACCCGCTGACATGCTGACATGGTCACATGGTTGTGGACCAGCAGACAAATCACCCTTTTAAAAGACACTTTAAGAGTCACTCAGAAAGGCAACCATATGTGTCCTGGAAAATCTTGTGCCGTCTTTTATTCTCCATCTGCAATCATTCAGCTTGATTTGCTCTCTCTTTGCGATGCGTGAAATGTTGTGCAAGGTTTTATAAAATTTTGCAGCAGGACATATGTTTGTGCTTAAGAAATGTGAAAAGTGAGAATTAACTTTAAAGGTCTGTTTATACGACGGTGACACGTGAGTTCTCTATTCTGCACATCAAAGTGGATGCATTCAAAAGCCTTTCTCTGAGTTCACTGTGAGAGCTCTAATTCTTCATTGACAAAAAGAAAATAAAACTCAAAGGCATCCCAAGCAATCCCTCTTCCATTGTTTGCTGTAAATGTATCGGGACATATGCAGAATGTTTATGTTGAAGTACATTGTAGCACACATTAGGGATGCTCTTAATGGGCTACAGTAAAAGCCCTTGCTAGTCAAGAGTTCAGGCAGGTGCAGACTCTTACAGTAGATAAAGGAGCCTGGCACTGGAGATGAGTTCACGACAATCACTGTGAGGCTTTTAGACGCCTTCTCCAAGCTCAATCTTCATTTCCCCTGACACTGATTTTGCAATAAGGATCCGGAGAAAAGGGGAATGTCCATCTATTCATTTTAATGATCCCTCATTATTGACTGCTGGCAGGGAGGGGGCGGGCAAAGGTAATGATTCTTTGTCTTTGCTGGCCAATCACTCCTCTTAAAGGAATCAGACTCTAAATAAGGCCACTAATGGATGCCCAGTGTGACCTTGATCTGACCCCATGTAAACCTATGCGAACTGACTTCCCGACATGAAGGAGGGAGCGTTTTCTGCTTTAGTCATTTCTCTTTCTCAAACTGGGTTTGTTATGATAAGTCAAAAAAGAATGAGGAATTGTAATCAGAGATGTCTGACCACAAATTCCATGTGGTTTCTAAATGTCAAATGTTTCATCAAGAAGAGTCATTGTATATCGGTGAAGGAACCGCCAGTGGCAGGTTTATCAACTCGAATAACAGCAGAAAGACTTTGACAATCAGGGAAATGAGTTTACTTAATGTCTACCTGAGAGCTGGAGAAAAAGATGTATTGTTTCTGTTTTACTTCAAGTTAAAGTTAGAGCATCTGTGAGGAACTTAAGGTTGGTTTTAGCAACATCACATGGTCAAAGCAGTATGTCTTATCTCTTTGTTGATTCTGTCTTGTACATGCAAAGTCCTGTTATCTAAAAAAAAAATTGTAATCCTGCTTTCTTTTAACAAATATATCACTTCAGCAGATTAACTGCGTGCTGTTAATCTACTTGTCTAACAACCAAGGCAGTGGTGACGAGCAGTGAAAAATAAACTAATAATAATAATACTGCCTCACTGATTTAAAAAACTGGATGAGCAACAACTTCCTCAAACTCAACCGCAATCAATCTGAACTCATTCTCATCGGCTCCAAATCCCTCCTCCCCTCCACCCAGAACCTTTCACTAAGCATCGACGACCACACAGTCACACCCTCCCCAGGAGTCCGTAACCTCAGCATCATCCTCGACTCCACTCAGATCCTCTCTCTCCTCCTCTGCTGCCAAAACATTCATACACACCTTCATAACCTCCAGACTGGACTACTGCAACAGCATCCTTTACGGCCTTCCCTCCACTGACCTCCAAAAACTCCAATATGTTCTCAGCTGCCAGGTTCCTCACCCACTCCCGCTCCAGAGCCCACATCACACCCATCCTTCAGAGCCTCCACTGGCTCCCCATACAGCACAGAATCCACCTCAAGATCCTGCTCAAGCCATCAAAAACCTCGCCCCCTCATACCTGACCGACCTCCTCAAATGTCACTCCCCATCTCACCGCCTCAGATCATCAGATGCCAATCTCCTGTCCCTTATCACCAAGTCCAAGCACCACACCATGGGGGGCAGAGCCTTTACCATCGCTACCCCGACTCTCTGGAACTCTCTCCCTCCAAAAATCCTCAACTCTGACTCTATTTAATCATTTAAAATCCACCTCAAGACCTTCTTGTTCAAAAAAGCATACAACACATGACCTCTACTCCCGCCCCACCTGTCTTTGTTCTGTTTTATTCATCTGCTTTATTTTATTTTATTTTTATTATTATTTTCTGTAAAAAGACTTTGAGTATCAAGAAAAGCGCTATACAAAACCTATCAATTATTATTATTATTATTATTATTATTATTATTGCTATTATTATTATTATGATGATGATGATGATGATGATGATGATGCTGATGATTATTATTATTATATATATTATTATTATTATTATTATTATTATTATTATATATATTATTTATACACATAAATAATAATAATATTAATACTAAATACAGAAAAATCATATCAAAGTATGATATTAAATAGTCTCACTGATGGTCGTGTGCCATAATCATAGTGTATAAAACATGGACGTCTCTGTGACGTCACCTGTTTTTATTTTGGAGAGCTGTCATGAAGTCCAACAATGCCTGACAACATGCTGTGCTAACTTAAGCTAACCTTCAATCATCCTAGACACAGACAAAGAGGTGGAGCAAAGACTGGTTTTAGCCTCCTGCAGAACAGCTACAGTGCACCCTCCTGTCAATCAACTTAGCCATGCCCCTGATTATGCAAACTAATATAAAACCCTTACCCTGTACATCATCTCAACAGGTGCATTCTAAAAACAAAAGCCCCGCTGTAAAAACAGGCATTTTAACATGGGACCTTCTTGGAGATTTCTTGGCCTTAGCAACAAGCCTTAAGTGGATACTTGAGGAACTGCAGTTTTTTGCACTGCTGCATTGTCTTCATTTATCAACTCTTAAGGCTGATTTATACTTCTGCGTCGAACCGACAGCGAAGCCTACGCCGGGGGTCCACGTAGCTCCCGTACCTACGCTGAGGCCTACGCACGTAGCTGACGTGCACCTCCACCAAAATGTAACTACCTGTAGAATCAACGCGGACCGCAAGCCCTGTGATTGGTCCGCTCGGCGGCATTGTGTTTCCCGCATTTACAACACTTCTGGGATCCCGGACATCGGCCGCACATCGGCCGTGTATTTCATCTCCTCCTCTCTATTCTTCATGTAATCATGTCTGTATGATAAACAGCAACATGTATCAGCTGTAGATTAACATAACACGCTCTGAATCTCTGTGGAAAAGGAAACAGAGATCATAGCAGGGCCGGAAGCAGGCGACCGGCTATCAGAGAGACCCCACTGCTCTCATGTCCACGTCAGCCCCTGCTGCGTAGAGGAGACGCAGAAGTATAAATCAGCCTTTAAGGTCGCAGCGTGACTTTTGAAGCTCCAAAAAGCATCAGCCTTGATTTCAGTCACTCACATAATCAATCTAAAATGTCACACAGCAGGGATGCCCCTGGCCAAATTGGAGCCCTAAGCAGAATTTGTTTTGTTAAAGAAACATCTAAAAAAATGTAAGCCGGAGATTTATTTATACAGACAATTTTTTGTTAGAGGTACAGTGTGTTGAAATGGAAATATTTATCTACCAACAGATTCTAGATTGAAATGCTCCCTTGCTCACCCTTCCTGTTGGTGAAACTCAACAAGCTATGGTGGCCTTTGAGGACAAGAAGCTGCTGTGATACATGAGATGTTGGATTCTCCATTTCTCAAGTTTAAAAACATCTATACAAATTATTTTGAGGACATCAACAATCACTCTCTTCTTCTTCTTCTTCCAACTGGTGCATTTCACACAGCCACTTTCTAAACACAAAAACGCACACATGTTACTAGTTTGTCCTTTCTATGCCACTGTACAAACATGACAGTGCAAGACTCCATGGAAGCGTATCCTCTCCTTATGTGGATATCAAAGGCTCATTCTACCTTAACAAAAACAAAGCTTTTTTTATATTCAGGTGATGATACACTTATTTAAACATACTTATGATTACCACCCCATAACTTTGCCAGACTCCTCTTCATCGACTTCAGTTCTGCCTTCAACACCATCCAACGTCACCAGATGATCAGTAAACTCCACCATCTCCACGTCTCTCCACTTCTCATCCACTGGATACACAGTTTCCTCAGCAACAGACCACAAGCAGTCAGAGTAGGCACAATAACATCTTCAACCACCATCACCAACACAGGTGCCCCTCAAGGCTGTGTCCTGAGTCCCTTCCTGTACACCCTCTACACCAATGACTGCATCAGCCCCTCAACAACCACAACATACTTCAAATACTCTGATGACACTGCCATACTTGCCCTCCTTAATGACAATAACTCTGTTCTAAATTACCAGGATTCCATCTCCCACTTCACATCATGGTGCACGGACAATCACCTTCAGCTGAACATTTCAAAAACAAGAGAACTGGTCATTCACTCCTCCAGCACTCACAGCCCAGCTCACAACCCCATCCACATCAACAATCAAGCAGTCGAAATAGTGGATCACTTCAAATATCTCGGACTCACCCTGGACAATAAACTCAACTTTGATCAACACACCACTGACATTCACAAACGCTGCCAACGAAGACTCTCTGCCATCCACAAACTCAAAGCACTTTCTGTCGCCCCCCACCTTCTACTGTTACTGTACCAAAGCATCATCCAACCCATTCTCCTCTACTGTTCCCCCTGCTACTACAACATGCTAACTGTCTCCAACAAAAACAAACTCATACGCACCACAAACACTGCCACCAAAATCATCCGCCTCCCCACACCCAACCTGTCTGACCTCAACAACAGAGCCATCATACGCAGAGCACGGACTATAACACTGGACCCCCAACACCCCCTCTACTCAGTCTTCACCCTACTCCCCTCCGGTCGCAGGTACAGATCCCCTTACTGTAGGCGAGCCCGGTTTGGCAGAAGCTTCGTCCCATCGGCCATAGCACTGCTAAACAGAATGCCACTGTAATGTGTCTGGTGTGTTTATATGTGTCCGGTGTGCATATTTGTGTCCAGTGTGTTCATATGTGTTCGGTGTGTTTTATATTTGCCCAGTGTGTTCATATGTGTCTGGTGTGTATATTTGTGGGATGCGGGGCACCATTGCTGTGAGGCTGGGTGGATGGTTATGGTTATTGTGTTCATACATGTATTCCTGTACAGACGGTGGCAACAAATCTCCTTATTAAGGACAAATAAAGATCTATCTATCTATCTATCTATTATAATATTTAATTCCCACCAAGTCTGTTCTGCTAAATGCCGTTGAATACTCCACACTGTGCCTTTAAGCTCTCTCTACAGCATCTATAAAGCTGAGTCAGGAGCACATCATACTTCCCTTTTTGCCTTTAAATAGTTTTATATTTTTTTCCCTGAATTCAGTTTGTCTGCTAAGCTAAATGCTAGCCATAGCTCTGCTTCTATCAGATGAATGTCATTCTCATCTTTCTCTCAGGAACTGATCCACTTTCCAAAATGTTGTCAATTCTCTCAAAACCTTTTCCCACCAAACTTTGTCGAGTTCAGGATTATCGGCCTCCACATCATCTTTATCACATATTGATTTGGATGCCTTCAGCAGATGACTTTCAAGTGAAGAAAAAAAAAAAGGAGGAGAGAAAGTGATGTTGCATTTGAGAGCTCCAGAACACACTGATGGGCTTTATTCTCTTCTCTGACTGTAGCTCTGCGGTTTTCAAAGAAAAGATCCTCCTGTTTATGCATGGAGCAAGGTGCGATGATAGCAAATTATTTAGCTTTTAATTCAGTATTTATGTGCGAGTGTGTGCACATCTCAGCCCGTCTGAGCTGTCATCAGTCTGTCAAGGTAATGAACCCTACTTTACTGCAGCCTCCAACAGCTCTTTAAGGCCTACTTCACACCACTGAAGAAATACACTCAGGTATCGGTTGTTTTGCCTGGACGGTCCGCCGGATGATGGGTGGGCGGGGATGTTATTAGGAGCGTTCATCTACAAAGCTCCCCAAGCCATACTATACTGAAACTGACCACAAGACAACCCTATCATCCTCAAAGATTACCTGTCTCCTGCACTGTATATGAATGTTTTATCATAAAAGCTTTTCTTTTTTGCTAAGTGCCTCCTTGAGTGTTTGCTTTTAACTTTTGATTACTTTATGTCTTGTTGTGAAGAAGAAAAAACAAAAGGGCCCGGGCCATTTGAATATAATGGACATAACGGGAAAGGTAGTCTCTGTTGCTTCATTGAAACGATATATATCACGGCGGTGTAATCCAACACAGCGGGTGCAAAAAAGTTTTCAGAAAGTGGTAATTTCAGGGCACTGGAGTAAGCAGATTGTAAAAGTTTTGATCTTGGCATCGTCAAAGTGGGCCAAGCAGGTGGAGATACTCAAGGGAAAAAACAGACATGACACATTCCTGTAAATAAAACAGTATGGCAGGCTTTGTATGAGATCCATATGTCTCCGTCTGTGAGGAAATATAGGATGTCATGCATTACAATGTAAAAAGACTCATTTACAACCATTAAAAGCAAACCAATTCACCATATCTACGTTTGATGTGGCGGATCGCTTCTCACATGCCTCAGCTTTTATATGATAGCTGCGTTTCTCTCTTTATATAGCCGTGAGTCATTTAGAAGAAAAAATATTTTTCTCTCGTTTGGTCTAGACTCTAGACGTTGAGGTTTCCAGGCCGGAGCACCCCCCCCCCCCCCCCCCCCCCCCCCCCCTCCTGCTCCTCAAGGTTTTACCAGACGTCGCGTTGTGAGAGGGGAATGGTCGATTGCATAACGGAAGGCGAGACTTGATCGTTCCTGGCCTTCTCACAAAATTCAATCATTCTCTGCATACTCCAATCCCATGACGGCCCATTAAAGAGCAGCGCGGGCTAGGATTTCCCCTCATGTGTTTTAAATTGAAATTACGGTCCCAAAGTCTGCCATATGCATGAATCGAGGAAGACAAGGAGCCTGGGGAGAAGGAGATATCAAAATAGTTGGACAGAGGGAGAAAAAGAGAGGGGCAGGCAGGAAGATAAGGAAAACTCCTGTCTCTTCTTCTCTCTCATTATGTGACTTGTGTCATCATGCCACCCACATTCAAAGGGACACACTGTCTGAATCTTAGTGCCACGTTTTGTAATGTTAAAGAGAAAACACTCTCCTTTTCGAACGTTAGAAAAATTCAGAAAAGCATTCAAAAAATCTTCCTTATCTTGACTGTTTTCCCATCTTAGATAAATCCTCCACAACAGGTCTGCAGCTTTTAAACTCAGCACACCATAAGTCATAGAAAGTACGAGAAGCGATAAGGAGAATAGGCGAAGTATGAGACATCAGGAGATGATCAACCCAGATGTTCTTTGAGGAACCACTGGGATCTGAATCAGATGCTGACTGGCCATGAGTTCCTCATTCTAATTTGTCCCTCCAGACTCAGATAAGACACACACACACACACACACACACACACACACACACACACACACACACACACACACACACACACACACACACACACACACACACACACACACACACACACACATAAATACTCTGACATGACACCCCCTCTGTTTTAGTGTGAGGAGGATATGATGCAGAGAAGATTCTGATGACCCGAGCAAACCCCTCACAGACACCACTTGTGTTTCTTAAAGGCTGCACAACAGATTTGAAGTTTCTGTTTATGTAGTAACATAATCTGAACTGAGTATACATTTGTGTATGTATAAAATCATAATCTAGATTCATTTTCACTGAGGACTCCATCTTTTCTAACTCAAGTTGTTCATGTGGCTCGACCTGCAAATCACAGAAGTACTTGCATCTCAAAGCGTTGATGTGCAGGCAGACTCAGGTCCTGTTGGGGAACCTTTGGTCATACAGCGACCTCTAGTGTTACTTTTGGAGACATGCAGTGCAAGAATATTGAAGTATAATTCAAACAGCACTCTATTTACAGACGGTTTATCAAACTGAAGTGTGCAAAACTGAAAATAATCTGGTGGCTTAGCATAGCAATAGTTTAGAGATTAGTTGATACGTGCAGGACACAAAGCCATAGTTTTTCTAGCTTCAAATTTCAGCAGAAAACTTGGCATTTTAGATAGTTTAGATCAGGGGTTCCCAAATATATCAGCCTGCGACCCCCAGAATATAGGTGCCTAAGACTCGCAACCCCCACTGTCCCTCAAAGTGATTTAATGTGTCTTCATTTAGCTGGTCTGCAGAAAATGACTCTACCTATATGAGCATGTGTCTGTGTTTCCTGTGCTGTTATGAATTAACCTGCTGCTACTGATGCTTTAGATAATTAACTGTTCACTAACCTTAAACTTAGGAGTCATCTGGAAACAAAGAAAGGCAGAAAACTCATTACATTTTCGATTTTCAAGGTTTTATTTCAAGGTCAGCTACTATTTTTGTCCATATTTTTACTATAATGGGTAAACCTGCCTTTGCTCCACCTCTTTGTCTGTGTCCTGTGTCTAGGATGAATGAAGGTTAGCTTAAGTTAGCACAGCATGTTGTCAGGCATTGTTGGACTTCATAACAGCTCTCCAAAATAAAAACAGGTGACGTCACAGAGACGTCCATGGGTACTATTTTTAGATAAGTTAAAAAAAAGAAAAAGTCTGGAAGACATCTCACGACCGCACATTTGTGTCTTGCGACCCCACAGGGGGTCCCGACCCACACTTTGGGAACCCCTGGTTTAGATAAGTAAAAATACTTAACATGAAAGGAAGAATCACTTACAAATAAATGTCTCCCTAATATTTGCATGAACAGTTTTACACTACCATATAAACCCATTTGGCACCTTGGTACCATGCAGTGTCAACAGATAGATTCATGTTAAAGGTAAAGCTTATTAATGTGTCCTTCTTATTTTAAAATGTGATTGATTTTCCAAGAGTAAGTAGATTTAATGTCCGTATTGATGGATCAATTAAAAAATAATTATTGCAGATAGCAACCACTAAAATTCAATATCTACTCTCTTTAACCCTTTAACGCCAAGCGTATCATATTTGATACATCAGTTTTTGAGACCTCTCCATCATCACAAGCAACATATAGTCTTTGTGTTATTTAAGAACATGTTTAAATGACATAATCAGGTACATTTAGAGGAGAAACTGAGATATTTATGACATAAATTGTATTTTTATATATTATGCAAACTGCTGTATAATGATGATTGATGACTGGTTGAATGCTGACATGGCTCCCTGGTAAATAATTATCTTTTTCTCATTGATTTAAACAAAAATTGAACAATTCAGAGAAGAAACATACAATAAATTAGTTTTTTTTTTGCTGTGTAGTGGATACAAAATAAGTATGACTTTGTCGTGCAATACGGAAAAAAATTACTTCTATTTTTTAAATTTTTTAAATTACTTTGGGAAAAAGTTAGTTTTTATATGTTTTAGTTTGTTTAAATTGCACCAAAATGCCTGATTTATCAAATATGATAGAAATTAAAACTCATATATGAAAACTGCTATTTCATTTCTTTTTTGTTTATTTGCCAGAAGGTCCAATAAACACTCCATTTTCAAATAATTAGAATTTTCTGGCAATTATTTAATGGTTCAGGCTTAACAGGGTTAACTACAAGTAAAAAAAAAAATGCTCATGTACCCAGGTCATTATTCTTGAATCTCTTTGATTGTCAGTTTGTTTTACCAAATATCACCATGAGGCACATATACACTGCAAATAATTTGGCACTTGCCAAGTTTTTAATTCTTAGATTGAGACATGTTAGATGAATGACCTTGTTTTTAAAGTTATTTACTTGTTTTTAATATTCGTATGTATGGTTAAATCTTAAATTGATTATGAACATGTCTTTTTTTGTCTCATTAGTCTGGGAATCTTAAATTGAGTGAATGTTAAAATAAGATACATTAGGATAATATAACATCAATAGTGTTCTTGATGTTATATGTTGTTAATCCTGACTTGTATTAAATGTTGCCAGTAATCCAGCTTGCTGTTGTGGTTTCTGTAGAAACATTTCAGAGGTATATTCTAAGAATAAGACCTGGTTCAAAGATTTTAGTTTAAGATGGATTAGGATTTATTTTAAGATGAGTCAGCTTATATCAAGAAACAGTGTAATCGTAGTTTTCTAACAGTGAGTCATTTTTACTTAAATTGGTGTTGTTGTTTTTGTCCCCATGCCTTCATTTACTCAAATTAAGTATACAAATAAATGAATGAGATTGTCTTTGCTTATATTCAATATATTTCACTTCTAACTGTGCTGTAGGAAGTTTGTTTTCAAGTAGTTTGAGCTAAAAATCATCATATTCTACTTATTTTAACTCTTTTTTAAATACTTTTCAGAGCCTGCTTATTTCTAGATTTGACAATCTCATTTAAGATTCAAGTTAAATTAACTTGCTGCATGGGCAGATCATTTCACTAGTTTTAAGAAGTTTTAAGAAATTGTTTTAAGCTACCCTTTTTTTCATGTGTGGGGCGTCTGTGGCTCAGTGGGTAGAGTTGGTCGTCTATCAATCAGAAGATTGGCGGTTCGATCCCAGCTCCAGCAGTCACATGCTGAAGTGTCCTTGAGCAAGACACTGAACCCCAAATTGCTCCCTCTGTTGTTTCAGCGTAGTGTGAGTGCATAATGTGCTAATACTGATGGTCCCTATATAGAGCAGTCTCTACCATCAGTGAGTGAATGTGGCGTGAATGGGTGAATGTGAGTGGTGTAAAAGCGCTTTTAGTGGTCAGAAAGACTAGAAAGCATCCATGTCTATTTACTAATACTACTACAACCTGAAAACCGTAATTGATACATTGATGGTTGTCTATGAATTGCATAGAGGCAAAAGGTATGACCTAGACAGTCTGGACAGAGGTATGATGATTCATGCAATTCCTTGTATTTCTTTCCCATCATTTCATTGTATCTGACTCTCTTTATATATATATGTGTGTGTGTGTTTATGGTCTCAGCAGATGTGTGTCTAACATGAGTCTGGTCCTGCTGGAGGTTTCTGTCTGTTAAAGGAAGTTTGTCCTTGCCACTGTAACTTGCTAAATGCTGCAAAGTGCTCTGCTCATGGTGGATTAAGATGAGATCAGACTGAGTCCTGTCTGTAAGATGGGACTGGATCTGATCCTGTCTTGATGTTGGGTCTTTGTTAATAATAGAACATAGAGTACGGTCTAGACTTGCTCTGCTGTGAAGCATCTTGAGATAATGTTTGTTGTGATTTGGTGATATATGAATAAAGATTGATTGAGTGATTAGCATGTAAGGTGATTTGCTCTGTAAGGCACTCATTTTGGAAGCTTTGAACACATTTTTATTTGGTATTTTTTAACAGTTTCTTCACTAAATAAACAAATACAAAGCAAACAATACAATCATGTACTTGAAAAAAGCACAGCTCTTTCAGTGTCTCAATTTAAGGCATTTTTTTAAAGCCAAAAGTACCATAGGTTCTTATAAAAGCAACATCCATCAGTAATACTTTCACATTGTGTTAACAGTTCAAGTAAATTGGCTTTAACCTCAGAATTGAGAAGGAAGTGTCTTATACCCAGCAAAAAAACGGTCATGTATAGTCTGACACGATCATAATTTAGCTCTCACTTGAAACCTTACTCCATGAGTAAATAAATACACTACATTAGTCACAACTCTGCCATCTGACTCTCATAAGAGTTCTTATGATCAACACATCAGGGTCTGTGGATTGTAACAGCTCTTACCTCTCAGCTGTAGAATAAGAACATCTGTAAATCTCATGACTGCAATAAGTTCAGTGCTACTAAAATAAGCTCAAGTTATGTTTCAGTTTTGTACAACAGTGTTTATACAGTCTATAACTTACACATATATTTACTACATTGGACACTTAGTGTTGCAAGCATCACCTGACTTAAAAAGTCCATAGACACTGACCAGTGGGAACATAGACAAAGCCCCAACCATGGAGCCCAACTGCACTACTGCTCCACACCACACGAGGGCGCTGTGGCCCTCATCCCTAAGGATCACCCCAATGATGACCTTTACATATGACAGGGACAGGACAAACATGATCCAGGCCAGCACCTGCAACACAAAAGAGGGGAATAGAAGACAGTGTAAACAGGGATTTCAAACCAAATCTTTGTTGTACAGACACCTCTAAAAATACTGCATGGCGACCCAGTTTGACCTCTATGGGGCGCCGTTTGTAAAGTTTTGCACACTGAAAATAATATCTACAATTCTCCACATTTAGCCCCAAAAACGTCATAAAAATGTAGTCAGAACTGACCGACTATAGGATATCGGTATCGCTTTATGAAGCTTTTATTTTGGTACTAACGGCGCCGAATACAAATTCACACTGCTGCCTTGCGGAAGTACCAAAATAAAAGCTTCATAAAGCGGTACAGATATAATAATAATAATAATAATAATAATGCATTTTATTTATAGGCACCTTTCTTGGCACTCAAGGTCACCTTACAACATTAAAAACAAACAGAGTTTAAATAACAAACAGAAAATAAAATACAGTTTAAACAGTTTTAAGTGAATGGACAGAGGAGTTGTGGTCAGATGGAGTAAGCCAGTTTAAACAGATGAGTTTTGAGTTTGGATTTAAAATGTGGGAGTGAGTCAGTGTTACTGAGGTCAGGTGGGAGAGAGTTCCAGAGCTGGGGAGCAGAGCGGCTGAAGGCTCTGCTCCCCATGGTAACAAGGCGAGCAGGGGGGACAGTGAGGTGGATAGAGGAGGAAGATCTGAGGGTGCGGACGGGTTTGGCAGTATGGAGGAGGTCAGAGAGATATGGAGGGGCGAGGTTGTGTATGGATTTGAAGGTGAGGAGAAGTATTTTGTAGTTGATCCGGTGTGTGATGGGGAGCCAGTGGAGCTGTTGTAGGATGGGTGTGATGTGGTGGATGGAGGCGGTGCGTGTGATGATACGGGCGGCTGAGTTTTGAATCAGTTGTAGTTTATGGAGGGTTTTGTGGGGGAGACCAAACAGAAGGGAGTTGCAATAGTCCAAACGGGATGTGACGAGGCTGTGAACAAGAACGGCAGTGGAGTGGGGAGTGAGTGAAGGTGGAGACAGTTAATATTGCGGAGGTGAAAGTAGGCGGAGCGGGTGACGTGGTTGATATGGGAGGTGAAGGAGAGGGTGCTGTCGAGGACGACACCCAGACTCTTTACCTGAGGGGAAGGGAAGAGGGGCGAGTTGTGGATGGGAAGAAGAAGAGAAGTGATGGAGTTTGTTTAATGTAGATTTTGTGCCAATTAGAAGAAGTTCAGTTTTATTGCTGTTTAATTTGAGGAAGTTTGAGGTGAACCAAGATTGTATTTCAAGGAGACAATCAGTGAGGGAAGAAGGTGGAAGTGAGGAGTCAGGTTTAGTGGAGAGGTAGAGCTGGGTGTCATCCGCGTAGCAGTGGAAGTGAATATGATGTTTACAGAAGATGTGACCAAGGAGGAGGAGGTAGATGATGAACAGCAGGGGCCCCAGGACAGAGCCCTGGGGCACACCTGTAGTGACGGGGACTGGATGGGAGGTGAATGATTTAAGTTGAATGAACTGAGTACGGCCTGAAAGGTATGAATGAAACCAGTTGAGGGGTGTATTAGTGATACCTATGGAGGAGAGTCGGTTCAGCAGAATGGTGTGTGAAATAGTGTCGAAGGCCGCACTCAGATCAAGCAGGAGGAGAATGGAAAAGTGAACCGGAGTCAGCAGCAAGGAGGAGGTCATTGGTGATTTTGATAAGTGCTGTTTCAGTGCTGTGGAGGGGACGGAAACCAGACTGGAATTGTTCATATAAATTATTGCAGAGTAGATGGGTATGGAGTTGAGCAGCAACTGTTTTTTCAAGAATTTTGGAGATGAATGGAAGATTTGAAATGGGACGGAAATTATTGAGGTCGGTGGGATCTGAACCAGGTTTCTTGAGTATATCCCAATCATAGTCTGTCAGTACTGACTCCTATGGGTTATAGCCAGACTGCCCGTCTTAAAAATGCTGGATAGGCAGTTTTGGAGGCCACAAAGAGATTTCACAACACTCAGAGACAGAACTGACCCAGTCTATGTCACGGACAAGCTGTTGCTATTGCTAAGTCTGTATCGCTTTAAGAAGCTTTTATTTTGTATGTCCGCTAAGTGGCAGTGTGAATTTGCATATTAACTAAATATTTAGGATTGCAGAGCAACATTTAACATTTATATTCATATTTAATATATTTATTTTTATTTAATATTTATATTTAGCGGTGTTATCATCTTAAATATATTTGTGGCGAGAAAAATAAATGTGAAAAAGGTTACAAATATTGCTCCAAATGTGATAAAAACTTAACTTAAAAATGTGTTGTGATATTTTCAAAGACGTTTTGGAGTGTGGAGAAATGTTGCTGTTATTTTCAGTGTGCACAACTTTACAGATCAGCCGTTTTCAATGGCTTGACCAAAGCCTGTATATTAAAACTTTGCAGCACAACAGTTCCCCAGAAAGGAAGCCAAAACCTTTAGGGCTCCCCCTGGTGGCTGCATTATAGGTCATTAGGCATGCTTCCTCCATTAAAACAGATAGGGGACATTAAAGTGGTGGAATACATTTTTCTTTAACATGATTCCCGTAGGGTTAATGTGAGATGTGTGGGTTGATGTGCACTAATGGTTGTGAGGTCGGGTGGAGGTTAAGTAGTTATGTTTTATATGTATGCATTCTTGTACAAATTTTCCTTGCTATGGACAACAAAGGTCTGTCTGTCTGTCTGTCTGTCTGTCTGTCTGTCTGTCTGTCTGTCTGTTTGTCTGTCTATCTATCTATCTATCTATCTATCTATCTATCTATCTATCTATCTATCTGTCTGTCTGTCTGTCTGTCTGTCTGTCTGTTTATCTATCTATCTATCTATCTATCTATCTATCTATCTATCTGTCTGTCTGTCTGTCTGTCTGTCTGTCTGTCTGTCTGTCTGTCTGTCTGTCTGTCTGTCTGTCTGTCTGTCTGTCTGTCTATCTGTCTGTCTGTCTGTCTGTCTGTTTGTCTATCTATCTATCTATCTGTCTGTCTGTCTGTCTGTCTGTCTGTCTGTCTGTCTGTCCGTCTGTCTGTTTGTCTGTCTATCTATCTATCTATCTATCTATCTATCTATCTATCTGTCTGTCTGTCTGTCTGTCTGTTTGTCTATCTATCTATCTATCTATCTATCTATCTATCTATCTATCTATCTGTCTGTCTGTCTGTCTGTCTGTCTGTCTGTCTGTCTGTCTGTCTGTCTGTCTGTCTGTCTGTCTATCTATCTATCTATCTATCTATCTATCTATCTATGATTTATTCCAGGGGTACATTTGGTATATTAGTTCTTATCATGCTGGTAAATGTGAGTTCATATATTTGAGAAGTTTAGTTTTAATTAGTTAATTGATGCTAAAAATTGGGGATGTGATGCCATGATTGGCAGCTCTGTCGACAAATGCAGGCACCTGTACTGGATTAGCTGAGTAGGAGAGGAACAGTGTGAGTAAATGTAACAAAAACCTACACAAGAGTCACTAAACTTTCCATAATTGTGAGTCTCTGCTTCAAATCAACACAAGAATCTGTTCTGCTGCACACTGCACATGTCGGCACTTGTATTGGCACCAAAATACGCTGCCAACACGATATATTGACGCCCATTGTGGTGGTATTTTGGCTTTGTTTACTGGAGGCGATGAAGGTGTGTTTTCCTTATCTTTGCACAGTTAATGGGGTTTTGATAGTATCGTCTTAAATCGGGTAAGACAGGTTTTTTTTTCATATTATAATAGAAATTGACATATGCCACAAGTAAGTGGTGCCTTTCCCAACAGTGAGCATGAGCCCCATTTGCAAGTCAAAACAGTCTGTGTGGCATAAACTGCACCTAACTGGTCTAATATCTGTGTCCCAGTTCATAAGAACAAAGAGTCTTACTATGACTAAAGTTCCAGAGGTACTGTGGACCAGCAGAGGGCAGGGACTGAGAGCAGCCATGGCCATGATGTAGGCTCCAAATCCAGTCCCAAACATGGTCAAGAATCCCATGAAGAAGAGAGATCTGAAAAGAAAAATCAATCATGTTATTTGGCTTAGCATCTCTTTTCACATATGCCAGCTTTGCTACCAAAAACACTCCTGCTACAGTTTGAATGAGTTCATCACTCATACATTTTTAATAGAAAGAAAGGATTCCAGGTTGTCATTTTTACCTGATTGGTACAAACATGGCGATGAAGCAGGCCACTGGGTTGGCAACAGCTGCCATGGTGGCAGCCAGATGGTAGGCCTTGTTCCCATAAGGCAGACAGGAGTACGACTGGACTGAGGGCAGGATCGCATTGGTCAGAGCATTGACCCAGGCCAGAATGACAAAGATGAACAACACCTCAAGACTGCTGTACGTCCCCATCCCGAAAGAGCTCCTTGGTTCCCTCCTCACAGCTTCCAGGGGGTTGAGCATGGGCTTCTGCTCTGGCGTCTGGGCGTGCAAAGACAGACCCTGTTCCCTTTTCCCAGGAGCCAGATCACCACTGAAGTACAGGTCGTTCATCCTCTCCCGTGCCACAGCTGGGTGATGGTTCAACAGGATGAAGGCCACCAAGCACACAACCATCATAGCACTGAGAAACACGAAGAAGACCTGTGCAGAGAATTTAGCTGGCTGATAGATGGCTTGTAGCACTCCACTACCAGCCATTGTTGTGTTTCCAACTGTTTTGTTGACAGCATCTGTCAAAGTGGCATTCTGACAGTGGACTACACCAACACCTTGAATCAGAGCCACCAGTGCAGGCACCAGACCGCTGAGGCCTTCGCCTACAAAGTAAGTGGTGAGGTACTGTGGACGAAGCCTCATCATGAAAGGCAGAAAGGTAACCGAGGAGGTGCAGTCCACCACAGAGAGCAGGAAGCTTAACACCAGCAGGGGCACGCTGTGCAACGAGCCCCCGATTGTCACTGTGTGCATCCAGAAGAAGGCAAGCAGGAATGTTGCAATGATCCCCAACCCAACAATGAAGTAGATCACCGGCCGCTCATCTAGTGCCCCTGGGCGAAAGCGGTGCATTAGAGTGATGAAGAGTGGGCCGACGTTGGCCATCTGGATGAGGACTGTGAGGTAGGATGGAAGATACCAGCCCTCCGGGATCGCCGGTACAACCAGGGGCAGCTCCACCCACATCCCGTTGATGGCCACCCAGGAGCCCATACCGAACAGGCAGGCCAGCACATGAGTCAGCAGCGACATGGTGGAGAGATTATGATGGAATGAGGTAATGCAGGAAATGTTCACTCAATCTGAAATGAAGACAAGAGAAGAGTGGACAACTTTGAGAATCTTTACCAAAATACTTTTAAAAAATACAGCTTACATTTTACTTTCAAAAAGGAACTGTTTTCTTGTTAGTTTCAATCAAAAAATATATTTACCTGCCTTACATTTTGGAGTTGTATGGGATTGCTGTGATGTGTGGGTGCAAAAGGACTCAGGCTCTACTGCAATGTCAGCAACTCTGTGAGGCTCTGGTGCAGCACAGGCGCAGCAGTTATTTGAGCTACGTGTGATAGCTGTTGGGTAACTGTAAATCTCTTGCATCTACCCTGGACTTACAGTAATAATTAAGCCTGCTATGTTCCTTTTTTTAGGTTCAGTATGTCAGCTTACTAAAGTTTGCTTTTCAGCATGGAATAATATATCAAATCATATCCCCATTTTGACACTGAACCTTTTGCTTTAGAAGTAATGATCCATTAGCTCTGCAAGGCTGCACTTAAGGATAGTGCCATTTGAGCTAAATGCTTTTAGTAACAATATATACACGCATTAAACTCACCAATATTTGCATGTTTGGTTTTTGGGACATAAACCAAAGTTAAGTGCTAATATTCAATTTTGAAGTAGTGATGCACTCTTTGGGTCTGCATTTAAGGCTGGTGTCCTTTGAGCTAAATGCTAAAATCAACGCATTAACATGCTAATACAGGGGTTCCCAAACTTTTCATCCTGCAAATTGGTGCCAAAGACTCCGAGCCCCCCCCCCCGTCCCTCAAAGTGATATTGAAGTATAGTTCAACAGCACTTTATTAACAGACGGTTTATCTAACTGAAAATAATCTTGTGGTTTAGCATAGCAATAGTTTAGATATTAGTTTCTACGTGCAGGACACAAAGCCATAGTTTTTCTAGCTTCAAATTTCAGCAAAAAACTTGGCATTTTAGATAGTTTAGATCAGGAGTTCCCAAACTTTTCAGCCCGCGACCCCCAAAGTATAGATGCCAAAGACTCACAACCCCCCCTGTCCCTCACAGTGATTTAATGTGTCTTCATTTAGCTGGTCGGCACAAAATGACCCTACCTATATGAGCATGTGTCTGTGTTTCCTGTGCTGTTATGAATTAACCTGCTGCTACTGATGCTTTAGATAATTAGCTGTTCACTAACCCTAAACTTAGGAGTCATCTGATAAAAAGAGAGGCAGAAAACTCTTTACATTTTCTATTTTCAAGGTTTTTATTTCAAGTTTAGCAACTATTTTTGGCCATATTTTTTTACTATAATGGGTAAAATGTACTACTTTTAGATCATTCAAAAAGAAACATTCTGGAAGACATCTCACGACCCCCCGTTTGTGTCTCGAGACTCCCCAGGTGCTAACAAAACCACATTTGAATTTGATGGCCCTGTTGAGCCGCATTTTGTAATAACGGTGCATTTTGTAATAAACGTCCAAAATGTAAAAACCTTTTTATTTCATTTTGTAATAAAGCCGCATTTTGTAATAATCTTCTCAAAATGTAATAACTTATTACATAATGCGGCAAAATTTATTACAAAATGCGTTGGGGCAGTTTATTACAAAATGCGGCAGTTTATTACAAAATGCGGCTTATTACAAAATGAAATGAAAAAGTTATTACATTATGGACGTTTATTACAAAATGCACCGTTATTACAAAATGCGGCTCAACAGGCCCTGTGATAGGTTGGCGACCTGTCCAGGGTGTACCCTGGCTTCCGCCCGAAGCCAGCTGGGATAGGCTCCAGGCCCCCATGACCCCTAATGGGATAAGCGGTCAAGACAATGGATGGATGGGGTATTATAAATTTTCACTATATTATGACTAGCATGATAGCATTTGCTAAATAACACAAAGCTGAGACTTATGGAAATGTGATTGTAAGTTTCAAGAGTTATTTATTTTTAAACCAAAGTTTTGAACAAAATGAATTTTAAGACAAAAATAAACCTTGTTTAGATTTCAAGAGGTTAATAAAGTTGTACAGTTCATCCTGTAAGACACATTGATGTCTTTGAGACATTTCAGTCTGAATGATAGCAACAATATTACCCTATAGCCTCTAAGCACCAGGTACAGATGAGAGAGATGATGCTTCCTAACAACTTAATTAACAGATACTGAAATCAGGGCTGTATTTAATATGTTTTAATGTGTATAAAAGCACATACACATGTGACTGGAGTTGACCTTCACAGTCTCTCCCTCATGTACTATTTGGCACGGGATATCTGACCTTTCACTTACTGACACACTACTGCTATAAAAAGCACCATGTGGTCGTGACATAAACACAAAACACATTAAGGGGAGAGTGATTGTGAAGCCAGGTCATGAGACCACATAACAACTGTCATTTGAAGCTCTACTTCAAAACATAACAGTATTGTATCATGGTTCATTGTGGTGTATGTCATATACCCACATACATCAGGATTCTATTGTCTTTCAATCAGAGTCAAACACACGCTGCAAAGTTGAAAAGACCCTAATAGACAGATAGTGTTTATAAAAATGATCCTCTGTATGGTTTAGAAATAAAAGTATCTTGTTCCAGTTTCTGAGAAAATAAGAAGCAGGCACGTGTAACAGTATTAAGAAACCATACAGTTGCTACGGAGGCCAGCTGTTCACACTTCCTGTTCCTCTTAAATTCATCCTTCATCTCTGATCAAACAAAAGTCTGGAGATGTGAGACTTGTGTTTCTAGGATCACCAGGAAGTCCAATAACCCTGAGGCCTACTTCTGTACTTCTTCCACAGTACTATAGAGGTGACAAAACATAACCTTACCTTGTTCAGAGCATAGCCAGGAAGAGACTCATCTCCTCTTCCTTCTCTCCATTCAAAAAACCCTCACTCCATCGTGACCACAGTTTTTTTTTGTTACATCAGCCGCAAGTATGTGTGTGTTTGCTTTCCCTCCCTCCCCCTTTTCTCCTCCACACACTATCCACAAGCTGACACTCCGTTTCCGTGTCCCTGCTGCACTTGACATGGGAGGGACTGCACAGGCGCACATGCTTCACACCACCATGACACTGTGAATGTCCTCCTATTGGAGGCCGGTTTCAAAATCAGACAGCCATATGCTCACAGTCTGCCGGGGGCTTAGTGATAGGAGGAAAGAGAGTGGAGGGGGTAGTCTTTCAAAGAGTAGCTCCTCCTTTTGCTTATCCCTCCCCCAATCAGCATAAGACCTTGAAGCCTGCCCTCCTTTTCACAACCAGACTGCTCTGTTGTGAAAAGGTTGGTTACACACTAAAAGAAGTTGTACACTAGATACTGAGAACACTAAATAGACATTCCTCCCTTTTTTGTACCAGTTTATTTCCTCTCACCTGCTGAGCCTCCATTGGCTGCTCACAGCATCAGCTGTTCGCCTGTACAGACCAGTTTGTTTCAGGTTGACTTCTCAATAATCTAAGGTGTGAACAGAATTGCTCAACTAGGAGGACCAGTTTAACTTTCATGCCACCCACAGGTTATTGCAAGTTAGATTTCCAAATATAAAACAGCTTACAGGGAAGCCTCACAATGTACAGTATGTTTGTTTAAGCTAATGCACCAACTGAATACAGGCAGAAACTCACTTTTGACACAGTTACTATAAAGGTAAAGTCCACTGTCTTGTATTGTATAAGCAGTATTGCAAATTGTTTTCCCCATAGCTTAAAGCTTAAACCTACACATATCCTAAATCTGCTGAGGTACTTCTTAACCTGACAAAGCTGTGGCTGTACACATGAGGCTTTTAACTCCTAAGTCAAAAGCAAGTGGTGTTTGAGAGGTTTCCAAAAGTCCTTCAATAAACCCCTTTAGCACCTCAGTGACACCAAGACCACCACAATAGGGCCAGCTCCCTTTATTCCCCCCCATTTAACCTCCTCCTACCATCACAGCAGGCTTGCATTATGGAAGTCCATGATAGCAGGAATGTGAGAGGCTCAGCTAGGATGAGGACCCACATCTTACCACCAGAGAGCCAGATAACTTGCCCCAGCTTTACGTTCCTTAACAAATCCCTACAAACAAACAAACAGTCTGCACAGCTAACCAGTTCACACACTTCACAATGTTTATGTTTTTTGACCATGCAGCAGCATAGATTCAAGATCATTTTGGAAAGTAAATTGGCCAAATTGAAATATCTCAAAATTTACTGAATGGCTGTGATCAGTTAAATTAGTTTAACATTCACAATTCCCTATGAAGACTCTGGTGGGCTGTTGTGAACCTTGACTCTGCCTATGGGTGACTCAATGTAAGGTTTGTAATCTGAGTTAGAGTGAAAAGTGTTTTGGATAGATTGAAGAGGGAATTCTTACATAATTCTTAAAGAAAACTTTATTTTGATCTTTTCTAATTTCCATAAATAATGTTATAATTTCATTAAATGGCTTTTTATTGTATTTTACAAAGAGCCTGCAGAGATCTGAAAAAGTCTCTGAAAATAAACCTCCCATGAATCTGTTGAGATATTTCCACAGACAGTCAAAACAGTAACTTTCTCAAGGTTGTTCACAACAACTAAAAAACATCTGCCACAGTAAGGTTGAGAGTGTGGGAGGAACAAGAATCTACAGCTGACAGCGACAGAGCAGTGTACATTATACTTTTAACAAAAACCAATACGAGAGAGCACACTACTCCTGTTGTAATGACCTTACACTGGCTGCCCAATGCTTTTAGAACAGATGTTTTAAGGTTCATCACTTTTAAAGCACTTCACGGCCTGAGCCCCTGAATATATATGATTTGCTTTCACCCTACCAGTCCAGGCGCAGCCTCAGATCCGCAGGCAGGAACCTCCTCAAAGTTCCCTTCACAAAGTTAAAATCAAAGGTTGACCGAGCGTTTGCTGTGCAGGCTCCACGACTTTGGAACGACCTGCCTGAGGATCTCAGGAGAGCTGCATCAGGATCTTCTTAATGGCCTTCTTGTAATATTGTTTTATCCACGATGCTACATTTATTTTTAATCTACTTTTATTAATGTTTTTCTTTTATTCACTCATTGTTTTTATTTGTTTTACTAATTTTTAATGTTTTATTGTTGTGGTTGCTTTAAGTAGTTTCTCTTTTACTCTTTTATTCAGCTGTTCCTCTTAAATTGTCTTGCTAGCTCTATATGCCCCCATGCTTTGTTTTTTTTAATGTGGGTTTTTTATGATGTAATGCACTTTGTAACGACTGTTTTGATAAGTGCTTTATAAATAAACTTTATTATTATTACTATTATTATTGAATTACATTATAGGCATCCATCCTTTCTTATGTAATGTAAATTAATTGATTAATAGTGCCTATGATGATCATTTTATTTTGCTAGTGTTATACTGCAATTTCTAACATGTACAAATGCATTTTTAAATATGGACATCAACATTTCTGAAGTACAGTGATAAAACTGATTTATTGTGTCATATTTGCCCCTTCTGTACTATGTAATAATAAAATAATCATTGGTGATACTTGCTGAGATCTTAAGTTCAGTGAGATGAAAGCAGTAAGAACGAGCCTACACTTAGAAACATTTCTAAAACTGTAAACTGGGACTTTAATGTCACAAGTTACCTAATTCCCAAAGAAAAAAACTTCACATTAACCACCATAACAACCATGAATTCCATGTGACACGTTAAATTACACCAATTCATCAATCGGAGTTACACAAGCTACCACCTACCTGCCCGTGGGAATGGAAGTGTGGCGTCAGGTCTGGTGAGAAGTTACACAAGTGCAGCGATGTCTGCTGAGCGTGGCTGTTCAGAGGCGTAACAGCACAGCAGCCCTCTGATGCCTCTGTCTTATGAACACACAACGAGAGCGGTGCTTGAACTTTACTACTCTCTCAATCTGTGTCATGTGATTGCAGAGGGCTGAGCCAGGGGTCCAGTTTGGGAAACCTCAGCAGGGGTGGGTGCAGGGAGGCGAATGAGGACAGTGAGAGGAAAGAAAGGACAGACAATGGATGAAGGACAGGTAGTTTAGAAAATGTCAGAGAGAAAGTACGGAAGACTCAAAGAAAGAATAGGATGAGTTACAGCGTGTACACTGTGGTTCTTTTTGTAGAGGGCTGTTGCCGTGGGCAGTCTAGTCAACCAGAAGACGACATTGGACGGTTCTTTCGGAGTGGGTGTTTGGTCGGGGTCAGTCCAGCTTTTGTGTTGCTCAAATTCCAGCCCAAACGAATGACCCCTGTGAAGCCGACTACATGGGGTTTCATTCCTCTGCCTTGTACCCTGACTGGCACTGAGTGTTCCCTCACTGAACAGTAACAAACACAACATTTCAAACTCATGACATTCAAGCAAATTAATCTGATTTGGTGAATTAAAATGCTTTCAGCAGTCTGGATGAGTGGTTTGGGTGGCTGTTGCATAACAAAATGTTTTACCATGGACTGTTTATAGCAGTGAAATCTTTGTTCTTACTTGCTTTCAAGAATATTTCGCTTTTGCTTAACTGGTTTGAAATGGAAGGAGTTAGTGCCCCATTCTTTCTTGTTTTCAAATTAGACGTTGGCATGTTTCAGGATTTTTTTATGTTTTCAGTTTGGGAATAAAATTCTGGTGCAATATTAATAATAATAATAATAATACATTTTATTTAAAGGTGCCTTTCTCGGCACTCAAGGACACCGCACAGATATATATATATATATATATATATATACATGCACAAATTTACATAAAAGGAAACAAAATCAAAGTCAAAATGAAATCAATATAAACTAACAAAGTGGTAAGAAAAAATAGAAACAATAACAAGATGACAATTGGAGTCAGACGGAGTAGGTGGTTTTGAACAGATATGTTTTGAGCTGTGATTTGAAATGGGGGAAAGAATCTGTGTTTCTGAGTTGAGGTGGCAATGAGTTCCAGAGACGGGGAGCAGAGTGGCTGAATGCTCGGCTCCCCATAGTGGTGAGACGGGCGGAGGGGACATACAGGTGTATGGAGGAAGAGGATCTGAGGGAGGAGGAGGTCGGACAGATATGGGGGGGCGAGGTTGTGGATGGTCTTGAATGTTAACAGGAGGACTTTGAACTGAATGCGGAACTGAACAGGGAGCCAGTGGAGCTGTTGGAGGACAGGAGTGATGTGGTGGATGGAGGGGGTTCGGGTAATGATCCGGGCAGCTGAATTCTGGACCAGTTGGAGTTTATGGAGGGATTTGTGAGGGAGGCCGAAGAGGAGAGAGTTGCAGTAGTCCAGACGGGAAGTGACAAGGATGGCGGCAGGGTGAGGGGTGAGGGAGGGGCGGAGACGATTGATGTTACGAAGATGGAAGTAGGCGGTCCGGGTGATGTCATTGATGTGTGATTGAAAGGATAATGTGCTGTCAAGGATGACACCCAGACTCTTAACCTGGGGGGAGGGTGAGACGGAGGAGTTATCAATGGTGAAGGAGAAGCTGTTGGATTTGGATAGAGTTGGATTTGCAGATATCAAGCCCTTAAAAATCAGGCACCCTCGTATCTTAAAGAGCTCATAGTGCCCTATTACCCCTTTAGAACTCTACGCTCCCAACATGCAGGCTTGCTAGTTGTACCTAAAGTCTCTAAAAGTAGTATGGGAGGTAGAACCTTCAGTTATCAGGCCCCTCTCCTTTGGAATCATCTACCAGTCAGGGTCCAGGAGGCAGACACCCTCTCCACTTTTAAGAGTAGGCTTCAAACTTTCCTTTTTGATAAAGCTTATAGTTAGAGCTGGATCAGGCTTGGACCAGGTCTTAGTTATGCTGCTATAGGCTTAGACTGCCGGGGGAACTGGCGCACTGACACACTGGGATCCTATCTCACCCCCTTCCCCCCAACCCCTTCATCACTTACTTTAACTCTCCCTGTCCCATTAAAGTTACTAACCATAGACCTTTCTGGAGTCCCTGAGCTCCATTGTCTCGTAGGTTCCTCTGAGCTGCCGTAGACGTCCTCCTGCTGTGGATGATCTGGGCTCCAGCTGATACGGACGTGCTGGACTCCAGCGGCAACAGCTTCTACGACTCGTCTCATCACTATCACTTCTCTCTCTTACTCCCCTCTATCTGTCTTTCCAGACCCAACTCGGTCGAGGCATGATGTCTGTCTAACATGAGTCTGGTTCTGCTCGAGGTTTCTGCCTGTTAAAGGAAGTTTTTCCTCTCTGCTGTAACTAGCTAAATACTGCAATGTGCAATGCTCATGATGGATTAAGGTGGGGTCAGACTGAGTCTTATCCTGTCTTGGTGTTGGGTCTCTGTTCATAATTTGACATAGAGTGGTCTAGACCTCCTATGTTTGTAAAAGCGTCTTGAGATAACGTTTGTTGTGATTTGGCGCTATACAAATAAAGATTGATTGATTGATGATGATATCAGCTACAGCAGGGGTTCCCAAACTTTTCAGCCCACAACCCCCAATATGTAGTTGCCAAAGACTCGCGACCCCCACTGTCCCCCAAAGTGATTTAATGTGTCTTCATTTAGCTGGTCTGCAGAAAATGACTCTACCTATATGAGCATGTGTCTGTGTTTCCTGTGATGTTATGAATGAACCTGCTGCTACTGATGCTTTGATAATTAACTGTTCACTAACACTAAACTTAGGAGTCATCTGGAAACAAGAAAACTCATTACATTTTCTATTTTCAAGGTTTTATTTCAAGGTTAGCTACTATTTTTGTAAATATTTTTTACTATAAATGGGTCAAATGTTCTATTTTTAGATACATTTAAAAAAAAAAATTCTGGAAGATGTATCACGACCCCCCAGGGGATCCCAACCCACACTTTGGGAACCCGAGCTACAGTAACAAAAGATGGGAGCGTGGCTTTACTAAAAAATAATAGTCCGAAGCAAACAACAACACAGCAAGTAAATAAATTAATGACAGGAACGTTATGAGTTAGTAGGAGGTGTGCATGTGAGGAACGCAGGTCACGGGAAGGAGTGTGATGGTGAAGTATCTGACATAAAATAAGTCAAAGAGAAATCTATGTTGTCTCAGACTCTCAAGGACTTTTAGATAGAGACCCCCTTCCTGTTTTGTGACTTGCAGGGATAAGTTTTGCGACCCTTAGGTCAGCAGAGCCAAGGAAAATACACAAAAGACTAGATGTTAAGATAAGTTTGTTCTCTGTAGTGGGCTATGTCACTGGCTCTCGAACCTATAAGAAGTGCTGGTAAACTGCAAACAGCAAGACACAGATTGACACGCTGTCTTTCAGGCATTCCGCGGTGCTTGTCAGATACTGGTATTGTTTTCTTGTAATAAATGCATTACTAAACAAGCAAGCCAGTGTCACGAAGATTCCCTCTGCATCTACACATCACGGGCAGTCAAGATACGACAATGGTGGAGGAGGTCAGAGAGTTAGGAAGGGGCCTGGTGGTGGAGGGCTTTGTGGGTAAGGAGGTGGATTTTAACCCTTCTATTATCCTTGGGGTCAACTAGACCCCATTCAATGTTTAACGTCTCTAAATTAATGACTAACATCATTTTTTTGGCTTCATATTTCATGATCTTTCCTAATTTAATGGGGACAACTGGGAAAACTAAAATTAAAATGTTGATATGTTCAGATTTCCTGTAAAAAAAAATTAAGCATCATGTTCCTTTGGGTCAATTTGACCCCAGGCTGTTTTAGCTGTATTTAACATAAGAAATATCAACATTTTACACACATTTGTTTTGGTTGTTTTTGATGATATTGAGGTCACTATAACTAAGGACACTTTCACATGTAACTGCAGGAGCTGGGATCAAACCGCCAACCTTTATATTGAGATATAATATTTCCAGCCACCATGTCTCTAAAGACATTCAATGATGAGTCCTGTGTCATACATTTTGATAACATAGAAACAAGGCTGTGTCAACGAGAGCATGACAAACTCACAGCAGTTTGATGTTCTGTTTTACAAATTAAGTCCTTCTAATGCTTTAAATTGTGTTCATGCTTGAAATATATTTTATTTAAAGGGTTATTTAGGTAGTCAACAAAGAAACACAAAGTACCTGACACATAAACCTGGGTAACAATCAGTTTCTGGAGGTATAAATTGCTGGGGTCAAATTGACCCCAAGGATAAAAGATGTTAGTAAATTTGAGGGTAACAGGAGGATTTTAAACTGTATGCGGTATGCCCATGTGGGTGCAGGTGAGGAGGCCTGCAGCAGAGTTCTGTATGTATTGCAGCTTATGGAGGATTTTGGAAGATGTGCTGTAAAGGATGCTGTTGCAGTAATCTAAACGGGATGTGATGAATGTGTGGATTAGTGTTTCAGCAGCAGAGAAAGAGAGGAATGGACGGAGGCGGGCGATGTTTCTGAAGTGGAAGAAGGACATTTTAGTGAGCTGGGTGACGAGGTGCTGAAAAGAAAGGTTGCTGTCAAAAATGATTCCAAGGTTACGGATGTGAGGTGCAGGAGATAGAGTTGAGTTATTGAATGTGAGACTGAAATTTGGAATAGGCAAATAATTATGAGTGATGTCAAAAGGACTCATTTGTGCCTCTCTGCAAAATAACAAACAACCAGAGCCGTCGCATGGGCTTTGCAAACTGTGCACCTGCACAGGGCCTCGCGCCACTAGGGGGCCCTGCACCTGCAATCCTGCTGTGTTCATTATTATTTAGGGCCCGAGCACCGCTGGTGGCGAAGGCCCTATTGTAACCCTAAGGATTGTTCTTTCTTCCGCCACTTAAAACGCATTTTTGGACCCCTGACCGTGAATGAAAGCGTGGATATTTTTGCACACTCATCGGGTCTGGTGAAAATTGCAAGTAATTATAGGTCTTGCAAAAAAAAAATCAGTAGTGCCCCCTAGAGGTAAAAATAACATGCTACACATATAGTTTTTTTGAGCTAAATGCATGAAAAGTCCTACACATATTCATGGCATCATGACGCACAAAAAAGCTTCTTGCACCCATATTTGAAACTCAACAGGAAGAGCGCCACCTAGCTTTGAACATGAAAAATGGGGACAAAATGGGTCCGTGCAAGGGTGCATACTTTTGCTAATTTTTCCTAGAGCTTTTCTCTGATTCAGTCCAAACGAGGCACATTCTATAGTAAACCCACTGACGATTAATACAAAGTAAAGGCATTCCATTCAGACGAAAGATGTGGGCGTGGCAGACTTTGGGGCGGGGCATCAAAAAAAAAATTCGGAAAAGGGATTTTTGTGACTTTAAAATGCACGTAATCTCACCTCATCCAACACACTCATCCGTCTTGGTAAAAATTGCAACATTTTATGGGTTTCGCAAAAAAAGTCGAAAAAATGTGCTCACTAGCGCCCCCTACAGTTTTCAAAAACCCCTCCCCATAGGGGTTATTTTGAGCTACATGCTTGAAAATTTTTACCCATATTCATGGCATCAGGACGCACAAAAAAGCCACTTGCACCCATATCCCAAACTCAACAGGAAGAGCGCCACCTAGCTTTGAACATGAAAAACGGGGCCAAAATAAGGGTGCATACTTTCGCTATTAACTTCTAGAGCTTTTCTCCGATTCAGTCCAAACCAAGGGAAACCTATAGTAGACACCTTGACGAGAAAAAATTCTCAGAACAAATTTTGATCAGACAAAAAATGTGGGCGTGGCAGGCGTTGAGGCGGGGCATCAAACACAAATACAGCTTTGAATGTGAAGAATGACGCCCAAATAAGGGTGCATACTTTTGAGAGCTACTCCTAGGGTTTTTCTCTGTAGCAGACATATTGACGATTAAATTATTGTTAAAAGAATTCTGTTCAGACTAAAATTGTGGGCATGGCACACTGTCAAGTTTTGAGGTTTTCTTGGCAATCTGCCAAAAACTTGGAACAATTGCACCACCTGAGGCAGTATATGCTCTCAGATCTAGCTTTCGCATCATGCGATGGCAAATATCAGGCCACCGTTTACATGTGGCAGCGGCTCGCGTAGGCGGCGGCCGCGGGTGTGCGAGGGCCCGTTCATCGCCGCTTGTATTATTATTATTATTGTTATTATTATTATTATTAATATTTATTTATTTATTTTTAAATAAATACATTAGTTCTATATGATTTTGTCAGTCAGAGACACTGGATGTGTGTCTGTAAAAGCTACTACTACAGAGATTGCTTCTGATATGGACACTGAGCCTGTAATAAAAGCAACACGGTGAACGTGAAACAAAAGCAAACATGATGAAAAAGAAAACGAGTGTACTCCAGACCCAGAGCAGGTGTATATAACGGACTGTTTTAATGTGATAGTGGACCAGGCCCTCACTACTCTCCATACCCATGTTAAACAAATGCAGGAGTTTGGCAACATTTTTGGATTTCTTTTTGATCTGACCAAACTGCGTGAAAAGGAGGAGACTGACCTGCAAAGACAATGCACAAGACTGAGTGATGCTCTGATCAAGTCTGAATCTCAGGATAAGAATGCACCGGACCTCTTCGAGGATACCTCGAGAGATAATCCCAAAGGGAACAACTACAGCACTTGAAACACTTTGTTACCTCAAAGGAATTTAAGAAACTTTCCTGTGAGATTGCACTCAGGGTCCATTGACTTTTCCAGTAACGGTGGCATCGGGTGAGCAAAGCTTTTCAAACTTGAAACCAATAAAAAATTATTTGCGCACCTCCAACTCACAGGACAGACTGTGTGGGCTTGCCCTGCTATCAATTGAGAAGGACATCCATCCATCCATCCATCTTCTTCCGCTTATCCGGGTCCGGGTCGCGGGGGCAGCAGTCTCAGCAGGGAAGCCCAGACACTCCTCTCCCCGGCCACTTCCACCAGCTCTTCTGGGAGGATACCGAGGCGCTCCCAGGCCAGCTGAGAGACATAGTCCCGCCCGAAACACCTCCCCAGGGAGACGCCCGGGAGGCATCCTAACCAGATGCCCGAACCACCTCATCTGGCTCCTCTCGAGCAGCGGCTCTACTTTGAGCCTCTCCTGGATGTCTGAGCTCCTGACCCTATCTCTAAGGCTGAGCCCAGCCACTTGAGAAGGACATTGTATCCAAATTGGATTATGAAGATCTTATTGCTGAGTTTGCGGCCAAGAAGGCAAGGAAAGTGACTCTGACGTGATCGGTTCCTCATCCTCCAAATCATCCCACCTTTCAAAACGACACTCGATGGCAACCGGTACCCCACGGAGGACTGTACACCTACTAGTGGCTAAGTGTAAGAATTAAGTTCTAACTTAGGCTGACGTTGGAACTATCTCAGCTGGTGCAATGCCCAAGACGTTAGTAGAGTGTAAACTCCATCCTAATTGAGAAATTAGATTCAAACTAGGCTACGTTTGAACTTAAGCACAGCTGGTGCAACAGGCTGCTGGAGTATATATAAGCTTCCCACACCTGCTCCTAATCAGGGGCAATCAGGCACATACACCTGACTCTGCTCTGGGATGATTCCTTTACTAAACTCAATGAACAGTACCATTCACCAAAACTACCAAAAAGTGTACATGCTGACATTACATGCCATTTTCTCTGGTGGCTTCTTTAAATCTTTACATTCATGTTGAGCTTCCAACATGCTCCTTGTTATACGCCTAATGTTGGTGCCTGTTCCTGTGTGACTATTAAAAAAAGTTGTATTATCCCCTAATATAAAATGATTGAATGCTGATCATGTTACAGTTCATTTGATTTTCGCATGATGTGTTAAAGGTCTGCAATATGATCCCAGTGGACACCTACAATAGCATTAAAACAAGCTTTCACAGCCATCACATCAAAGTATAATGATCTAAATCATCATAATTTATGTCTCCCTTTCAGCTCACATCTCAGCTGGGATCTCATTCAATGACCTCAATGGTCAAAACTAACAATCCATCATTTGTGAGCAGAGGACTCTGATGTCCAGTCACAGGACAGAGCTGTTTGATAAATCCTGAATAGTGTACAGGCTGCTCCAGTGACCTGCAGTCAGGGTGAGTATTTATGTAGAAGTACAATACTCTGCTTTCTTTCTCAGAACTGCTGGGCTCCGTGTTTAAACTAATATGTCTGTGTTTTTGGTACTGCATGTACATTGTGGAGTCTGAAAGAGTCACTTGTTCAACATCAACAGGAGGGGAACTTGATCTAGTTATTCACAAGAGAAACTGCTGCCTGTGAGAATGTATCTTTAAATATGAGAACACCTGACCTTAAGCCTCATTCTTTCTCTGTCTACTTTCATGGTGACCTGTTACACAACATGTTAACTTAACATTTAGGTGTTTTCATCCAGTATTATTACGTATTCACTTTTATTTAACCAAAAACAACTGAGTTTTACACAAAAAATCTTACAATGCAGAAACATTCATTTGAATGATGAATGGAAAGCACTTACTTTGTGCTTCCTCCAACCACTCAATGCACTCCATGCACTGCAGTACCTGTCCCATTCACCCTTTCATGCACACACTGTTCACTCACTGATGGCAGAGGCTACTATGTGAAGTGTCAATCTGCTCGTCATCCCTTATCTGATCATTCATTTGGGATTCAGTGTTTTGCCCAAGCGGCAACCTCTGGACTTAAAATATGAAGCCCATGCGGAAGTGTTATAAAGTGCAGTTCATTGAGGATCCGCTTGTGTCTGGCTTCAGAAACACCGAAAACCACATACACACCCATTCAAAAAGACAATCTTTACAGCAGAAATAAACATGTTTACAGCCTGGTTCAAAAAATGGCTTGGCTCTACGTAGCTAATCTCTCTATCGGCACACACTGTACGGGGGTGAATTTATTTCTAACGCAACGGTTCAGAAGATATTAAGATTATGAGTTTTTGCCCATATAAGGACATGACTGACTTGACTCCCATACGGGAACACATAGCAGTTGGCTAGGAGGCTCAAACCCCGCCTCTTTACGTCACAATATTCCTGGATGAGTTCTGCATTTCAAATATGGCTGCCGCCGCCGCCTGGCTTCAAAACAGCGCTCAGGAACAGATGGGTGACGTCACGGATACTACGTCCATTATTTATACAGTCTATGGTTTTGCCCAAGGACACCTCTGCATGTAGACTGAAAGAGCCAAAGATCAAACCACCAACCTTCTGAATAAGAGATGACCTGCTCTTCCACTGAGCTGCAGACAACAACGCTTTTATGGTTAGTGGGAGAAGCTGCTGCAGGCAGTATGTCAATGTAAGTCTTTGATACTCCTGAACCTTTGTAGAATAACATCCTACAGTGCAGCGCAATTTGGTCATTCTTTTTGAACAAGAAATGGATATAGTTGTATGTAGGCTGTGTCTGGTTAAACTGGCATAGAATCACTCATTCACAATGCATAACCAGCACAAGCATGTGGACAGGAACTTGCAAGTACTGCACTGCACTGTTCTTCATACTGAGTATGTTTTTTTAAATAACCTGGTGCAATTTTATCTGTGCAATAACTTACCTTGTCTATTTATCAGATAGAAGTGTACATAGTGTGTATATATCTGTAATAGTTGCCATATTTTTTATTATTATTTCATTTAATTTCATTTTATTTTATTATTTTCTATTTTATTTTATTTTATTTATTCAATTTTACTTTATTTTATTCTATTTTATGTTTAACATTGCTATTATTATTGTTATTATATTTTTTTACTATGTTAGTACATTGTTGTATTCCCCTGTCCCGTGTTGTAAGCTGCTGTAACAAAATAATTTCCCCCAATGGTGGACCAATAATGTATATCTTCTCTTATCTTATCTTAAAGGTGACATATCACGCTTTTTTCATCAATATATATTAGTCTAAGAGGTCCCCAAAACATGTCTTTAAAGTTTATGCTCAAAAAAACACTTTGAAATCAGATTTTGGTCTGCATGAAAAACCCTCTTCTTCAGTCCTCCTCAGAACACTCTGTTTTCCCTCTGACCACGCCCCCTCAGGAAGTGGATGTGCCTCGGCTCTCCAGCACGTTGATCTAGTGCTTACATGTTGGCTGAATATACACGGCTGCTCAGAGATCGCGTTACTTCAACCCTCTGAATCTGATCCTGATTTAGTGTTTCTTGTTGTTTTATTTATCAGTATGTAGACGTGTGTCTTGGTACACAGCTACGAACATGTAGCTATGTGGCTATGCTAACTAGCGCTAGAACTTATCCATGATAAATAAAAATCATCCACTAGATCTTCAAATCTGCAGACGTGGGGAGTCAAACCGACCTCTGCCAGAAAGGCAGCAGGACCTTTTCTGAAGGATTGGTCACAGATTTAGTGTTTCTTGTTGTTTTATTTGTCAGTATGTCGACGTGTGTCTTGGTACACAGCTACAGCTACAGCTATGAACATATAGCTATGTGCCTATGCTAATTAGCGCTAGCACTTATCCATGACAAATAAAAATCATCCACTAGATCTTCAAATCTGCAGACGTGGGGAGTAAAACCGACCTTTGTGTTTATTAAGACAGCCTACAACTAGCATGCCTCCCTCCTAAGCTCCTTGTTAGCACACATGTGTGCAGGTAATGAAAAACGGAGGAGGGGATTCAGTATTATTTTATACAGTCTATGGGCTGAACAAGCTCCGAGCTCTGACTCCGTGACAGACCGGATATTGTTGTTACGTAACAAAAACACTGAAGTCTGAAACGGCTCGTTTCACACACATTTACAGAAAGGTGGAGAAATCAGAACAGGGGCAGAATGGATTTTTTTCATTCTCGGGGGGTTTGTAGACATGCCAGGGACACATATTTCAGGTAAAGAACCATTAAAAACTCAATTATGCATGATATGTCACCTTTAAGTAGGACTGATAGCTGGAGGTGCTAGCTGTACTAACGTTTGCCACATTAAGCTAACCAATTTCCCATTGTTTACCCACAGACTCTGAAACCAAAATAGATTCAATGGCAAAAAACATATAATAATTTGTTAAATGAAAGAATGTGAAAGGGGCTGTATTGAAGGCAATAGTACATCAATTAAGTGTTAGCAACTTGTTCCCTCCATATCCAGAAAAAGTTGCCAAAAAATCAGTTTATTAAGCCAGACTGACCAGATGATCATGGTCTAGATTAAGTCTACAGGAACAACAGTTGTGTTATCACAAAGCTACACATAAAAACTCTACTGAAGAAGACTAAGAATTTCATTGGATATTTGTTTTTTATTACAAAAAGATTCATTTTTATACAAGTGGACGTAAAATCATTAGTGACATTAATCTACAGGTTTCCTAAATTAGACATCAGAAAGAGTGCTGGGTATAGAAACATTTACAGTACAGAAAGATCAGGGTGCATAGCAAGAGAAGTGAAATCCAGCCATTGTATTTTCAGAGCAAAATAAAAAGTACCTTCCCTAACATCACGTAGAGGCCAAGAGGAAAAAGTAATTATCACATAAAAACATTTTTTTTAACTTTAAAAATCTTTTTGACAACTGCATAGACAATATGCAACTTGTTACATCAGCTACTGTCTCCACTCTCAGGTAGATCTGGTACAAATGTTCATGTACAAAAACGGTACTTTTACAATACATTATTAAGAAGTATACAATGAAACCAGAGAAGAAGCCAGGCACAGTGCAACACTAAAGCCTGTACAGCAGACTGGTGGTGGAGTTGCAGTTGCTTCTCTCTAAGGAAAATGTACTTCAGGACTTTTTGCTGAAAGTATGCATATAGGTACCATCAGGATCATGAAAAAACCTTGTAAAAATATGTACATGTTTCTTTACACACGGTTGAAAGAATGACAATAGAATAAAAACGGAGGCAAGACTGACACACAGGAAACTTAAAATATACTGCTTTTGGTTAAAGTGGCTGAAAAAAAGGAAACAAGGAAACTAAAAAGTAGATTTACTGAAGGAATCCAACATTTAACCAAACATTTCCAGTGTGTTACCGTGTCATTTTTTCTGTTTCATATCATAGCAACAGCCAAATTCTCCTCTTAGCACAACAATATATCTACAGTAGTTGGACACAGCAAAGTGCATTTTTAATGAAAACAATGTGCTAAACAAAACGTTCCCAGGAAGTACAGTGTTATGAAGAAAGAAACTACATTTTCACAGTAATGTTCCATAGAAAAACATAAATCCACAGGCAACCAATCCTGAGAAATAATCTCTACAAATCAACAATGACTTTGTCGTACTTTAGTGCATTGCTCGTTACACAATCTCCAGTGTTTAAAACATCCTTACAGTAAAGAACAGTCTTAAAAAAATACACATTAATTTGAAATCATTGATTCAAAAAAAAGGTCAAAAACAAAAACAGCGTGGCCCTGCCAACAATGTCAACTTCATGGACTGACATAAAAACAAAACATCACAAAGCTGAAGGACAGCAAACTGTAACCTTCACATACTTATGGTTTTGGTATATGTTTGTTATTTTTGGATGGTATGTGGACAGTCAGACAGCATGACACCTTAACACACCATGTACTAAAGTGTTTTTCCTGTGTCCCATGGTGGAGTGTGATTCTCAGGGTCTGGTACTGTCTCACTGTCTCTTTAAACCAAATACAAATAAAAGCTGGAAATAACAATATTTGATTCAAGCAAGGCTCTGTCTCTCATGCAATAAGCATCCATGCAGAACTTATTGATTCTATCTTGGCATTCTGATACCTCTGTATGAGATGCAACAAGGAGCAAAAAAGAAAATCTTGTCTTGCACAGAGTGACGTCCTCTTTGTCCACACAGAGAGGACTTTATTCACAGATCCTTTAAAGGGACCCTTCAGCATCACCTCTGATGACCTTTGCTGTGCGTTTCTTCCAGTGTCTGCTCTTCAGATGGGGCTGAAGCATTCCTATTTGGCCCTCTATCACGTTTTTTCTTCTTATCGCTCTGTTTCAGGGCCCCAAGGCTGTGTTTGGGTTCAGCTCTGCAGCATTTACACGTGGTGCTCAGGGGCAGAGGTAATCATGTGGGTAACCTCTCTGCTTCTTCTGGAGGGGAACGGGAAGGAAAACAGAAGAGTCAGGGTTGTCAAGTTCGAGGTTATTTACATTTTTGTACATTCATTGAACACTGTAATTCTGCATGACAGAGCAAAGTTCAGGTAGATGATTTGCTAACCTGATGGTGAGGGAGAATTGTCCTCCCCTGTTGGTGTTGTTGTTCCAAATTGTAAATCAGAGCCCAAAGCAGCAATGGAGCTCCTGGGACGGATGCAGCGGTCACCTGAGAAACTTCTGCGCAGCAACGCCTGAAGAATGACATGCTTGATTAATAAGAGCATCAAGACAACACTGAAAGGTTACATGTTCCAGAAACACGATTTTTCTACTAACACGTTATCACTGTATCACGTTGTACAGGATAAGATTCTGCATTTTGTGTACATTGAATTATACAATGAAATAGTCAAACATACGGTGGCCCTGAGAGCTCACAGCACTGCAATTTAGGAATACACATGCAAAAAGACAAAACACAAGCAAATTAAGAAAAACATCTTCATAAATTTGACAACACATGCGCAGCCTTAAGAAAACGCGCTGCAAAGACCACAGCACAACACATTAGAAAAAACGCGCTGCAAAGACCACAGCACAACAGAAGTGTTTCCAGAGGACACTTAAAAGTGATGCACACGTCCGGACATGCTTGTTGTTGACGCGGATTTTGTTTCACAGCGCTAATAAGGTTATCTTACCGTCAGTGGTGTTGGAAAATGAGATAAAAAAGTAAGTGTCTTTGATTTATTTTTACAATGTGATCGCATGACTCAGCCTATTGCAGTGATCTGCTAAACTACAAGCATGTCCGTATATGTGCATCACTTCTAAGTGTCCTCTGGAAACACTTCTGTTGTGTTGTGGTCTTTGCAGCGTGTTTTTCTAATGTGTTGTGTTGTGGCATGTGTTTTCAAATTGATGAAGATGTTTTCTTAATTTGCTTGTGTTTTGTCTTTTTGCATGTGTTTTCTTAAGTTGCAGTGCTGTGAGCTCTCAGGGCCACCGTACAAACATATGGGGATGTGGGCTGAGATTTGTGCCACTAGAAACTGAAATTGAATAATAATATTGAATTTTAAAAGCATGTTTTGAAACTGAATTTATTTGATTTGAAATTGAATTTAACCCACTTGAAAATTCAACTCTATTTTCCTTACATTCAAAAAAAAAATAAAAAAAATTTCAGTTCAGCGTGGCACAACCATTACTCTTCCTCACGGACATACATGACGTAATGGTTGTGCCACGCTGAACTGAAATTGAATTGTGCAAACTGAAATTGAAATTTTATTTTTGAAGTTAAGGGAAATAGAGTTGAATTTTCAAGTAGGTTAAATACAATTTCAAAGCAAATAAATTCAGTTTCAAAACAATTTCTATTTCAAATCATGCTTTTCAAATTTAATATAATTATTCAATTTCAGTTTCTAGTGGCGGGCTGCATGGTGCTGCAGTGGGTAGCGCTGTTGCCTCACAGCTAGAAGGTTCCTGGTATGAATCCCCGGCTGGGCAGGTGCCTTTCTGTGTTGAGTTTGCATGTTCTCCCTGTGCATGCGTGGGTTCTCTCCAGGTACTCCGGCTTCCTCCCACAGCCCAAAAACATGCTCACCAGGTTGATTGGTCACTCTAATTTGCCCGTAGGTGTGAGTGTGTGCGTGAATGGTTGTCTGTCTCTCTGTGTTAGCCCTGTGATAGGCTGGTGACCTGACCAGGGTGTACCCTGCCTTCCGCCCGAAGCCAGCTGGGATAGGCTCCAGCCCCCCGTGACCCCTAACGGGATAAAACGATCAAGATAATGGACGGAGTTTCTAGTGGCACAAATCTCAGCCCATATGAGGATTACTTAGGTAGACCCTGCAAAACTTCTCTGGGGTGGATAGGCAAGTCTAAGGATATATCAACAACATGGCCTTAGCAAAAGGAGTGTGGTCTTGCCTTGCGTGTCATGGGGCTGGTGGGGGCAGAGGCACTGCTGTAGAGGCTGAGGCTGGAGTTTGACCTGCTGACAGTCAAACCCTTAGAGGAGCTTCCAGCTGGGGACAAGTACTTCTCCTTGATCTTCAGGTTGGTCCGGCCTTTTACTGTGGGCGGCAGAGCGGGGGAAGTTAGCAGAATACACTGGAGACTGTGTGTCGAGCTCTTATAGATAGATGCATGCATTCTTAATAATATGAAAGTGTATGAAAACATTACCTAACATCAGCAATGCACTCAAAGATTGATTGTGCACAGGGTTTTTTTTTTATGAAAGCTAAGTTTGCAGGAATTATTTGGAGTAGGTTACTGACCTCTGCAGGGATCGTTCTTGACCAGGAACTCATCCAAAGCAGTCCAGCCTCCGCCAACTCGGACCATCAGCGTGCTGCGCAGAATACGAACCATTCGCAGCTGTTGGGAATCTCCAAACTACAACAAACAGACGGAAAACCAACCATGAACTAGTGTTGTAGTCAAGACCACATTAACCGAGACCTAGACATGTCCGAGACCAGAGTGCACCGAGACCAAGACAAGACCAAGATATTTAGGGACAGAGACCGAGTCAAGACCAAGACCAAGGCAGGGCGAGACCGAGACAAGAACAAGACCACATATATCAATGAAAAATCATGATGAGAGTTCCCATATGAAAATAAATTTAGAGAGGAGATCTCAAAAGTGTTTCATTTCTGTCTCCTAGACAACAATGAGATCTGTTTGAAAGCAAAATGAGATTATAGCTTATGTCTCCTGTTTCTCATTCTTGCCTCCAGAAAAAAAGTTGTAAAAAGTCTCAGCTTAGTCTCCCTTTCAGTTCAAAAGTAGATCTGGTCAGAATCTGAAATGATTCTCAGGTATTCCTCAAGTGTTGTGACTCCTTTAGAGCTCAGGAGGAGAAATCAGGGAGCTCTCTCAACTGTCTCAATCTAACCTCATCCATTTGTTTTTGTCAGACTCAGTTTTTGTGTCTCAAGTTGAGCTCAGATGGAGCGAAGAAAGAGCCTGAGCTCATCTTTTCATCAACATTTATAGTGCCCTGCAAAATTAACATTTCAATGTAATTGTCCACAAACTTACAATTCTCATTAAAACATTTGAACCACTTGAAAGATCAGCTATTTAGATGTCAAATGATCTCTTCTTTGACTTCACAGTCTGGTCCTTCCTTTACAAGTCTGTTTAGAACAAAACAACTTCACAAAGATTTAGTGGATTTGAGAGAAATTGCAAAAGATAGAGATTTCATACAACAGGTATGACCGACCATTTATTTAAAATATGGGCTGCAAAAGGGCTGACCAGATTTAGCCAGATTATTATAATTAAAGGGGTGGATTATTTTGGGCGCTGGTGGCCTAGCGGTCTAAGTGCCCCACATACAGAGGCTACAGTCCTCGTCACAGGGGTTGCCGGTTCGATTCCCGGCCGGTTGACCATTTCCTGCATGTCTTCCCCCGCTCTCTACTCCCCACATTTCCTGTCTCTCTTCAGCTGTCCTCTCAAATAAAGGCAAAAATATATTTTTAAAAAAAGAGAAGAAAATTAGCCAGTAATGAGATCTCTCATTTAAGTCTCAAATAAGACTCATGTCATGGTCTCAACTATTTCTCCTAGTGAATTTTAGGAGAAACTAACAAGAAACCAATGAGAACAATTTGAAACTTGAATGAGGCTGAAGGGAGAATCTCAATTTTGTCTCCAGAGACTTAGAAGAGAAAGCCTTGAGCAGTAAAGTTTTCCTCTGGGTTAACAAAATGAAAGACTTCTGTTTATTTTATTTAAGCTTGATTTCAATACAATTAACAGCAAAAAACAAGGTTTGGTTTTGTCTTTGTTGTCTTTCTTTTGACGCGCTGTGAGAGACTTTTGACTCTTTTGTTTTGGTCGTCTTTGGTTTAACTTTCGCTTCAGATCAGAGATAAAACTGTGTTTTCTGTTTCCTGTGATCTCAGCAGAGGTTAGAGGTCGTAGCTGAGCAGGATTATTTTGTCAAGCCTTTTTTTCCTCATTAGTTTTGTGCATTTTTTATTTTCTAACATTTGTAGTGTTTTTATCTGATGGGTTATAGGTGTTGACTGTGGTAATCCTGTGGCAGGTATTTAGCTTTACCCTTCTCTCAGTGTGCCTCCAGAGTTTGTTATTGATTGTGTAATTATTGCTTAATTAAATGTTTTAGCAGACGTCTCTGGTCATGGGCGCACAGTCTCTCTCCTGTCGTCTGTCTCCATTCATTAATGTCTGAGTGCAGGGGAAAAATCAGGTGGGAAAAAAATGAATGAATTGAGAAAGGAGGGGGGGTTCTCTCTTATCACAGTAATGACAGGGACACAGAGTGCATCATTGGTGGTCTCAACTAGTCTATATAAAATACGGAGTCCGCCCAGTCCGAGACCGAGTGAAAATGCTTATGATTCCAAGACAAGGCCGAGACCTTAAATAAGCGGTCTCAAGACCAAGACTGGTCTGGAGTACTACAACACCACCATGAACTACAAACTATATCACTTGCTGTAAAATCATTGGAACTCAGAGAGCAGAGCACAATATGTTTTATCACATTCAAAAAAAAGGACTCACCCTGTATCTATTGGCACTTATTTGTTCCACTTGAAACCTCTTGGGACAGTTACACTGTGACACCTGTCGACTCACCTAAAGAAGGAAAAATAGAAAAGATGCGTCACATTAATATAACCTGCTGTGAACAATCAGACAGTATTGTTTTTAATGGTGGGTGTTTCCCTTCACTCTGCAGATCCATACCTCCTCGTTTATTTGATCTGCATCCAGTGTTCTTCTGTACGGATCTCTGCTGGGGTGAAGCGCGCTCACAAACTCGTAGTAGTCGATGAAGCCGTCGCTGTTCATGTCAAAGATGTTCGCCACTGCGTTCATCTCCAGGGAGTTGGTAGGGAATTCTGGAGAAGGGAGATATTTGGAACTGTGAGGATTTATTTACATCAAGTAAGATTCCTCATCAGTTATCATTCCATGGTGATGGATTCTTCTCTGCCTGTTGTGGTGGATTGAACATGAAACTGTCCTCATTCAGCTCTCCTTCTTCTCTGAGCTCTGTGGTTCACACACCTTTAAAAAGAAACTAATGTCACAACTTTGAACCCTGCTGCTATCATCACCACCGCTCATGGTTTAACTTTCTTTGTAGAGATCGCTAACCTAAAGTTTCTCTCACCTGCTCCACTCCTTCATCATATTGATGGACAGGATCCAAGATGGAAATGTCCGTAGCCTGCTGATTTAGCATGCTAACAGAAGCTAACGTTTTAGCCACATTGTTTATCAATATGATGATAAAGGAAGCAAACTGTTTTACCTCACCTCACAGTCTATGGTGTCAACAAGATAAATTTGCCAAATTTCGTGTGACGTGTGATCAGTTTGCCTCTGGTGTTGCTCATGTTAGTGAAAGTTAATAACTGTTGTCAAGGGGTTTGGACCAATCAGAATCAAGCTTCTTACACAACCGGAAGATCAGTAAGAAAGCCGGGTAATAACCATAGACTGTATAAAATATGGACGTAGTATCCGTGACGTCAACCATCTGTTCCTGAAGCGCTGTTTTGAGGCCAATCGGCGGCGGCGGTGGCAGCCATATTGCTGCTGCTGAGCGATTGTGGCTTAATAAAGAGGCGGGCTTTGAGCCTCCGAGCCAACAGCTACAGTGTTCCAGCCTGTCAATCAAGTCAGCTGTGCCTCTCATTGGAAGACTCGTAATCTCAATACCTTTGAAATTGCCGCTTTAGAAATAAATTCACCCCCATACAGTGTGTGCCGATTGAGAAATGAGCTATCCAGACTACACTCGTCTTTTTGAACCAGGCTGTAAACATGTTTATTTCTGCTGTAAAGATCAGCTTCTTTGAATTGGTGTGTATGTGGTTTCTACTTCTGGAGCCAGCCTCAAGCAGATCCTCGATGAACTGCAGTTTATAACACTTCTGCATTTGACTCATATTTTTAGCCCGGAGGTTGCCGCTTGGTAATAACAGGCATAACAGATGTTTAAAACCTCAACATGAGAAACAATGGAGATATTCTCATTGGCATCAAAAGTGGGGATTGCTCTCGTTCAGGCAGGCCATGGCGTCAAGCTTGTCCTATCGCACATCAGCTGCTCTTAACACCAGCCCCAATCAGCTGACAGCTCAGCTCATTACATATGCACATCTAATTGGCAAATAGCAATGATTTGCAGTTATTTTTACCACTGTCATATCATCATTAATGCCAGCTCTGCCTTCACTCTGTGGGGTCTTTGCTGCTACTGCTCTGCCTGCCTTGGCTTTTCATGTATGCACATGAAAGAGAGGCGAGGTGTGCTCTCTCTACCTCAGGTTATGCCCTTCCATGTAGGCACATGGAAGGGCAGGGAGCTCCCAGAGCAGAGCCGTACCACCAAATATAACTTATTGCAAGCAAATAACTGATTATTTATGACAGAATCATTCATTTAGTTAAGATAATAATTAAAATTGTGTAAATCAGGTGTTTCAGATTTGAATTCTCTGAAATGAAAAATACAAGATTGTATTTTTGGTTGTGACAAGTTGGTCTTACTGGAGCAAAGGACATAATCGACAAACTCCTTCTGGCTGATGCGTCCGTCCTGGTCTCGATCGATGCTGCGGAATACGTCCAGGATCCGTGACTTCAAATGACTGATCCACTGCATGTAACGCTTTCGCCAAATATTGAAGTCAAAGTTTGCAAACTCTTCCATCTGTGTAGAAATGTAAAATAAAACATCTTTATCCAACATATCATTATATGAATGCAAAAGAACCAAAAAGGTCTTTAAAGCCATGGTAGCTTATATTGTAAGATGTTAAGCTGTGTACATTTTAAAAGTACAATTACCTCTTTGAGCATCTGCTGGTGTTGCTCCAGACGGGTTTGTCTCGCCACAGCCAGCAGCCAGAGTTTCTGCCACTGACGGACCAGCTGACTGAGCTCTGGGGTCTGGGGGTCAAGGTGCTCCAGGGGAATGGGTATGACAGGCTGAAGCTTCTGAGCGCTCCTCCTCTCTGGATAGAGAAACAGCAGCATAGGGATCAACTTTATGACCTTGTTGGTACTAGTATTGCTATTGTCCTCCAGCAGTCACTTGGAGGAATTTCTTTTCACATGTTAGTAAGATGCACTGTTCATGGTGGCTTACTCATGAGTGGTCGTTTGCTGGGGGAAACTTGATGTTTAGGAATGCTCTTGTGTCTGCAGATCTTGGTGGCCTGTTCAACCTCTGGAAACTTTTTGTTTAACTCCTCCATGAACACCTGCAGAGAGGGATGATCAGCTGAGAGAATTAAAACATTTTGGTGCAAACTCATAATGACCGCTCTAGATAACAAAACAAAGAAAACACTTTGAAGAGAGTGAGATTTACTTCAAACTGGAGAATATGAGTTGTCTATGTAGTTTATATATTCACCCTGTTTTCGGCGGTTGAACGGACACAGGCAATTAACTGTTATTTTGTGAAGTACTTCGGTTCCTTACTTCCGGCCAATGCTAAATGCCACAGTTATGTCTTTGCGGAAAACAGAGTGTGTGTGCCGTCAGAGGTTGCCATAACAGCTGGTACAAAAAGCTACTCAATGACGAATATTTTAAACCGGATGTCCGGCACAAAAAGCAGATGTATTGAATAGATTAACTTCAAGGTACTTAAGGTGAAGAGCTTGACAGATAAGTTAAGAGTAGTACAGAAGTCACTAAAAATAGATTGCGGCTGCTGATAGCACCAATATTGCTCATCAATTGTTCCTGCTATCCATTCCATCTCAGGGTATTGTGAAGTTGATTCATGACTGAAGTGATACAGATTTCATCATTATTGACAAAGTTTTCTCATGGGCAGAATTTTCTTTTTGTTTTTCTTGTGCACACCAGAAACTATCCTGTGCTCACGAGAACATTTCTTGAGATCACCAAATATTATTGCGTGCTCATGAGAAACTTTGCCATGCGCACAAGAAACTTTCTCGTGAGCACGTAATAATTTCCAGTGAGTATGAAAAAAGTATTACGTGCGCACGCGAAATAAACTGCATATCCCATCGGATAAAAAACACACTTCAGCGAAGCAGAATGTATGTTTTAGGTGATGTTCTGAGACAATAAAGTGGTGACGGTGTGCAAGCAAAGCCGTAATATCTTTATAATGAAGCCCAATGTTGAAATAAAACTCAACTAACTGCAGTACTGTCATTTTTAGATTAGAAGACAGCGATGCACTGGTTGATCTCAAGTGCGCACATGGTGCCTAGTGCACATGGGAAACTTTGTCGTGAGCACGTCAAACTTTCTGGTGAGCACGGAAAACCTTCTCATGAGCACGCAATAATTTCTTGTGATCTCAAGAAATTTTTAGTGTGAGCACGGGAACATATCAAAAAAAATAATTCTGCCCATGTCACTTTAGGGGCTCCGTAAGGTTGTTCAGATTAAGAAAAAAAAATTCTATAAATAATAATACATTTACATTTTAATAACAATAATGATAATTAGAATAATAATAAAATCCATAACGAAAATAAGAACCCTAATAAATCAATCAATAAAAAAACAAATAAATAATACATAATCATAATGATAATATTAATTCTAATGATTATTATTCTGATTCTGTTTAGTATTAGTATTATTTTAATAATTATAATTCTAATCATACTATCTATAATGATAATAATCACCCTAATAATAATGTCAATTATAATGATATCAATAATAATATCCATAATAATAAAATACAGTCTTTACACATGTGAATAATGCACCAGGGTATGTCAAATTTTGAGCCATAGATGTATCTAACATCTGGTTATAATAACAACAGTAAAGTAACAGGCTTGATGTAGAGGTTAACTGTCAGAGGTCATCCTGAGTTGGATTTATTGACATGATCACTAAAGTAAGAGTGTATTTTTTAATTGGGCGTGTTTGGCGATAAGGTCCATTTGTATAAAATGCTTTGCCCAAATGAGTGTATATAAGCTCATTTAAGTGTATGCAAACTACATCAGCACAAAGAGATACTATTTGATATGTAATACAGTTCAGGGTGCATTTAACACTGTGCATGCTCTGTGTGAACTAGACAGTGTTGTGTTAGCTCATTCAAGCTCACATGTTTAATCTGCACAGTTCTTTTCTGAATCTTGCCTAAAGTGTAGTGAGGGAAAAGAGAAGAAAAAATCATACAATGTGCTGCTGGATCAGTTCTTGGTTCTGCTCTGTGGTCTCGGCCAGGGGCTCCTGGTCTCTAAGGCTGAGGGACTCCTCTGCTGATGAGATCCAGTCCAGAAGCCTCTGGATCTCCTCTTTCTCTGCTTCAATGGCAGCTAAACTAGTCTGGATCTTCTGGCCCTGCTGCTGAGCCCAGGTTTGAACCTGAGTCAGAAAACAAGAAAGACAGGGACAATCCACCAGTTCGATTTAGATGCTCTGAAAGGCTGAGTCCACAGTTTGATGGTGACTTTTGGTTCCCAAAATGAAGAAGTCACACTCACCTCCTCATAGCGTGTCTTGGTGACACTGATCCAAGACTTTAAGGTTATAATGGAGTCTGGGTGACAGGAGGCCAGGATCTCCTCACCTAGACACTGGATGTTTTGCAAGTCCACCGCCTGAGCCTGCAAGGCACTCATGGATTCCTTTGAGGGAGCAGAATAAGATTCAACATTTTAATCAGTGAAATGCGTATTGTCATGGAGAGGCCTTATTTCAAAGTAAAACCACATGTTTGATGACCAGTTAGAACAACAGCTAACATTAGCATCCAACTTAGCAAATGTGACATGAGCTAGAAAGTTATTTCCTGGGAAACATTGTGCTAGCTTAATCCTATTGCAGTTTAAAGCAATACCAAACAATAATATGACCAATAAGCAGGGATAACAGTTATTCTAATGGAGTAAATGCTAACATTCATTGTTTGACTGCAGCTAACAGGTTAGCAAATGTTTTTGTGACAATCAAACTAGCCTCTGTGTTATGGTGGATTCCAAACATGCCGTACATTTTGATTATTATTAAACAGTGGTGGAACAAAAGGATTCTGTCTCACGGCCACATAACTGCTCCTTCATCAGGTTGAATGAGTTCAAGCATGAGCATCCATAAAACCCACCCTCCTTCACTACCCTTGAGCCAAACACTGAATCATTATCCACATTAACTTGTTGTTCTGAAGTACATCCTGACCCTTGACCTGACCTTTCAGGACACAGACAAAGATGGGGAATAAGCATTTCCCCATAGGGTGGGGGGGGGGGGCGGGGGCGTGGGGGTGATATGGTATCATGTTATACTGACCTTGTGTTGTTTGCGGAAGGCTAGCAAGCTTTCCTCCTCCTCTGGTATGACTCCATACTTCAGTATTCTCTCTGCCTCAGTGAGCCGCTCCATGAAAGAGTGCACAACGCCATCGAACTTTTCAGCCTGACAAGAACAAAGACAGAGATAAAGATAGAAGTAGAGCAGGGGTTTGTGGCTTTGAATATTTCTATTTAGATTCACCTGAGACCAAGACTTGTAGTTTGTAATCATTAATGGTTACACTTCATTTTTTGGACACTGTTTTTCATGGAGCTCTGAGGTTCATTACAAGTTTTAAGTCTCTAACTCACTGCTCCCTGTATGCTTGAGTTGGCTGGTCTGCATTGTTTACCCCTAGACTACATCACTGGCATGTCCTTGTTTATAAGGCGATCCATAGCTTGCTATTTATGTGATTTTATTAAGTTAAAAAATACTGGAGGCTAGAGTCTCCACGTGTGTCTTAAAATGGTTAAAAAGAGTTTTAGATGCGCTGCTCCTGAGTTTGAGTGAGCTTGTCTCTTTAAATGTTTTTAAAAGCAGACTGAAGGCGTTGGAGGAAGATGCATCAGCTTGTAGAAGCTTTGACTGATGACTTTTGTTCTGAAATTCATGATATGTTGTCATCTCTTAGAATTCTGTGTTGTTTGTCTGTAACTTTGTTGGAACATGCTGCTGCAGATCTTGGCCAGGACACACATGTTAAAGAGATTCTTAATCTCAATGTGGTTTTCCTGGTTAAATACATTAAAATATATATATACATTTGTAGTGTTATGGTTTCACTTAAAGCTACATTCTGCACATCTCCAATCCTGCAAACTGACCTTCATTCCAAGGGCATGAAAGTATATTGTCCCTGTCAGGCCGAAACCTTGTATCTCCATTTTAATTTTTTTTTGCATGAATCAATGCTAATGATCTCCCTTTATGCCTGTCAGTAAGCGTTCTAAAATGTAATGAATGCAAAGTATTAAAAGAAAGCATATAGTTGAATCTCATGCAGTTTTTAGTCATGTGAAATACATAGGTATCTTTTTACTTCCTTGAAAGTAGTGGTTTTGGAGATACACGGTTTCTACCTAACAATGATGACATGCACATTTTTTTTCTTCTTTTTCTCTGAGGAGTACCTGCTGAAGTGCAGCCTCCAGTCTGTCCTGCTTGCTGACCGACAGTTTGCACACAGCCTCCCAGCGGCCCTCCAGCTCATCCATCTGCTCCTGAAGCCAGTGAGCATCAGCTGTGCTGCTCCGGGTCAGATCCCTCACAGAGCGCTTCAGAGTCCTAATGCATCCAGCCCTCTTCCCCAACTCCTTCTGGAAGGCCTGCAAGAAGAAAAAAAACAGTTCTGCAATCTTACACTTTTAAAGTCTGGGATATAGAAATTAAATGACAAGAAGTCATGTGGAGATTGGAAGTGGGAGCTAATCCTTGAAGACTATCATAACCTTCATTGTGAGTTTGAACTTTTTGATTCCAGCAGTTTGAGAAAGACTTTTAAGTTATTTTTTACAGATGTACAGGTGATAGATGATAGGTATTGTACCTTGTGTTTGTCTATCAGGTTATGCACCATGTCTTTGTCTCCACCAACAGGAACATCCTCAGCGAGTTGGGGCTCTGCTCTGTACAGCCAGTCATTCAGAGCCTGCAGAGCGTCAGTGAATCTACCTGAGAACAGCAGCGCCTCCTCCAGCTTGTGCTGCCTGAGCAAATCATATAAAGATAAGACATCAATATTCAAAGATCAAGATTGTGTACTTAAATGGTATTCTTAATCAGCTGTTGGCAGTTCCATACCTCTCCATAGACTTCCCACTGATGGTGTCCCATGTGTCTTTGAGTTCAGCCAGCAGGTTTTCAAGATGCTGTCTATCATGGCTGGTTTGAGCTCTCTCATGAAGGGTGCGTCCACTCTTTGATGTTGCATCATACATCGGCCTTTTTGACCTCAGTAGTTTCTGGAACTCCTGTTATCAAATTAAGTATTCAGGTTAGGTATTCATAAAAAATCTAATATTACCAAAGAGTATCCCTTGTAATGTTTACTGCACCTTTTGCTCAGTCAGTTGTTGTTTAATCTCCTCGTGGGACACAGCGATCTCTTTGTGTGTGTCCAATGTCTGTTCTACCTCCGTCATCCAGTCCACTAGCAGGCGCCATGATTCAAGGAACTGAAGTATGATAAATATAGACAGATTTAAAACTCAAGTTCCTCTGAGTCACACTTTAAGTCAGGGGTTCCCAAAGTGGGGGTCGGGAGCCCTGCGGGGGTTGCAAAACACTAATTGGGGGTCACAAAATATCTTAAAAAAATGTCAAATTAAATGTATTTATTTTATCAATAATTCTACAAAAATGTAATTAAAATAGAAGTTGAATTTAAAATAAAAATATGTGAAAAAAAAAAAAAATGTAATCTGTTTTTCACTTCTCTTTAGGTGCATTTCGACCAGGAGTTCTGGGGTCTTTTAGCCCCCAGAACTACTTTGCCCTGAACTAAAAGGTTCCTGTGCCCCATTGTTGTCTGCATTTCGACCACGGGCTGAAGTCCCGGGTAGATTGTGCAAATCAGGCCAGTGACGTATGGAGGAAAAAAAAGTAAATGCACTACACCACCAGACCAGTAGAGGGCAGTAAAACAAAGACGAATGCCATTCATCACAGATGACACCATAGAAGCAGACGGACAGGCAGGTATCACAACACAACAGTTAGCCTGTTAGCATGAAGAGACTCAGCTGGTGCTGTTTTAGATGGTGCTATATTTCATCACAGATGGATTCACTGAATCAACACGTGAGAGGAGATAAGCGTGAGCAGCAAAGACGTTTCAACACGGCTTTAAAATCCTTTTGAACTCAAAAAGCCGTGGCAGAGATAGGCCGGTGTTTTGGTTTAAACAGCGACCCTGTTAACTGGAGACTTACAGCCGGATGCATCCCTCATAAACGTCTTTAGACGATCATTAAATATCTGATGAGGATATTTTGAAATCTTAATAAAAACTAAACTAGTTTGCATTCCCAGGAACTCCCTCTGTGTTTCAACAGCTGTGTAAACTCCACAAACACTGACACGTTCAGCTGAAGGTCACTTTTAAAACCGTAACACCGGGAGGAGAGACGCATTCACGGTGGGCTGAGAGAAGACTACTGTTACAAGCTGCTAAATCAAGAGAATCACAGCTTCTTCTTTTGAAAAGTACACACACATACAAAAAAGATAGAACAAATAAAAACTAATGAAAGAAAGAGAAATCAAGTGAATCACAGATGTGTGTGATGTTATTGTGGACGGAGGGCGGAATAAAAACTGAGGTTAATCTACCAATCAGACACGTTCAGCATAAGTCCCGGGACTACCCCCTAGCAGTTTTTTTTAGGGGGGGAGACTATCTACCCCTGAACTAAATTTAGACCCTGGGTCGAAACACACATAGTTCCGGGGTAAAGTTCCTCTGGCCGAAAAACGGATTTGTATGTTAGTCTATGAGGAGGAATATTTCACCTCCTCCTCGGCTGACAATGGGGGTCGCTAGTCTCCAGGACTGCTATTACAGAGGCTGCGGGCTGAAAGGTTTGGGGATCCCTGCTTCAAGTGAACCTACAGTTTTAGAAAAAGAAAGGTTTGATATGGTGGTATACCTGTCTGGCGTTCTTTTTAACCTCCTCCAGCATCCTCCCTCTTTCTGAAGCACGTTGCTGTAACTTTTTGAAGCGATCCTGCACGGTCATGATCAGGTTATGGATGACATCACAGTCTTCCTTCCTGCTCAGCTCTGTCAGTCTACGGGCCGTGTTCTCCACTGTGTTCTTCTTCTCGCCATAACCTTTCACCTCGTTCACCAGGGTCTGTGTAGATAAAGTATTTAACATCACCACAAATGAATATTCAGAATGTGTATGTTACTGCGGATTTAAAGCAGATGCACAGCAGGGTAAGAAGACGTACTCTGTGATCCTGCAGCTGAGTACAGACTGTGTCCAGAACAAAGCTGGCAGCAGGCAGAAGCCCGATGTACTCTTCACACTTGTTCATTTTAGTGAGAAGTTCCTGCACGTGACTGTGGAACTCCTTAGCCAGGCTCAGTCCTTCTGTGAGCTTTGCCTGTGAAATAAAAAAACATCATAAATCTTTCACCCAACTATTGTTAAAACAACAAACAGGAGAAAGAAAACAAGAGGATGAAGAGTTAGTAACCTTTCTGTCCTGGACTTTGCTGTAAACAGACACCCATTTCTGTTCAAGTATGGACAGGCTGTGTTCAGTGCTTGATCCCCGCACTACATTGCTGCTCTCCAGCATCCTGTGGATGGCATTCTTCACATCTGTGTAGGCGTGGTGCTTTGACTCCATCTCATTGCACAACTCCTTTTATGGTGAGAAGAAGGAAGGCAGCCAGATTTTAGCAAAAAATATGTTAAAATTGGGTTTTTAAATTATTGCATATCTTTTTATTTTGTGAGTTAAAAAAGTCATGCAGGTTTTACCAAATGAGCACTAAGCCTCTCGGCGGCAGAGTCCGGCATACTCCATATGGTTTTAGAGGACAGTCTCAGGTCTGTGTTTTCCAGCCACTGCAGAAGATCCTGAATCTCCATCGTAACATCTTGCACCTGCAATGAATGCAATACAACAGAGCAATGCTAAATGCTGTGGTGTCCTGAATCAATAAAACCTTTTTACAGTACATATATTGATGTATTTCATGTCCAAATATTACTCTTTTTTTCATGTACAGTACATATAACAATCAGAGCAAAAGTCTGTGTGCATGATGGGCTGTGAGAGTATGAAGAGGGATAATTCTGGGACACTCAGCTAGCTATCAAGCTTCCCTGAGGTGCTGTCGGCCTAACTTGATGTAGGGAAGGGAAGGGAGATTGATCATTCATTCAATCATTCAATCATTCAATCATTCAATCAATCAATCAATCAATCAATCAATCAATCAATCAATCAATCAATCATCTGTATAGCGCCAAATCACAACAAAAGTAATCTCAAGACGTTTTAATAAGCATAGCAGGTCTAGACCACTCTATGTTAAATTATTAACAAAGACCCAACATCAAGACAGGATACGATCCAGTCTGATCTCATCTTAATCCACCATGAGCAGAGCACTTTGCAGCATTTAGCAAGTTACAGTTGCAAGGACAAACTTCCTTTAACAGGCAGAAACCTCCAGCAGGACCAGACTCATGTTAGACACACATCTGCCTCGACTGAGTTAGGGTTGGAAAGAGGGATAGATGAGATGGTGGGGGGATCCCAGTGTGTCAGTTCCCCAGGCAGTCTAAGCCCATAGCAGCATAACTAAGAGCTGGTCCAAGCCTGATCCAGCTCTAACCATAAGCTTTATCAAAAAGGAAAGTTTGAAGCCAACTCTTATCTGATCTGTATATGTCCCCGGACTGGAAGACATATACAGATCCTGCTGCAACAGAAGAGCCTCAGCCATCATAAGAGACTCCACACACCCTGGAAACTCCTTGTTTGCCCTCCTGCCATCTGGGAAGCGCTACAGATCACTGTACGCCCGCACAACCAGACTAAAAAAACAGACTTTCTACCACAGAGCTGTGACACAACTCAACTCCCAAAAGACACTTTCCGGCCCCTCACACCAATGACCCCCCGACCACCCCCTGGACTCATAGCGGTCACCTGCCTCCCTCCCTGTCCCACCCCCTCCAACTGACTTCTCAGCAGCCACCAGTCCCCTTCCCTCTCTCCCTATCACCCCACCCCCTCCAAGAACCTGTGCAATATTTCAGCACCTGCCACAACTGCCAACAGTTACTGTATTTGCACACACTTGCACACTGTACATACTCTACTGTCAATGTCTATACTGTTTAAACTGTTATGCATATATATATATATATATATATATATATATATATATATATTTTCTTTATTTCTATATAGCTTTATAATTTATCCTATTGTACATTTTATACAGTGTATTTGTGTATATTTTTAGAGTTATACATTTATTTTCTTATAGTTAAATACTTTACTTTAGACTATTTCTTTTTAAGGCATCTGGAGGACTGCTCCTTACAAATGTCACTGTTACACCGTAACAATGACAACAAAGATATCTTATCTTATCATAAAAGTAGAGAGATTGTCTGCTTCCCAGACCCTCACTGGTAGATGATTCCAAATGAGAGGTGCCTGATAACTGAAGGCTCGACCTCCCATACTATTAGAGACTTTAGGTACGACCAGCAGGCCTGCATGATGGGAGTGTAGTGCTCTAGAGGGGTGCCCACTAGATAGCTCCACTGATTTACCTGCTCTTCCTGCCAATCTATCTTCTGGATTAAGTTCTGGGGTCATTAGGGGTCATTTGGTGGGGTAGGTGGTGTCAGGGTTGTTGGTACCTGGAGTTGTTTTAAACAGATCCCGGGTCAGGATGCAGTGGCCACAAAAGGCCATGTGGTAGATTATATGTAGCTTATTAGTTGGGTAGAATTGTTGGGATGAGGACGACACACATGTATTTAGTGTTTATTTCAAATATTTTTAGGTTTTCAAGATATGTTTCATAATTTTAGTCTAGATTTTTCCCTTCCTGGGAAATAGAAGACACCAGTTAATATTAAGGCTGTTCAGCGTTATAATTACCACAAGAGGGCACCATTGTACACTGGTAGTGAAACACTTAATAGAGTAATAGAGGAGATTATTCTATAATATGATATAATATCCATGCTTTGTCAGAACAAAGCATGGAGAAGCAGCATTTTGTTATTATGCAGCACAGACCTGGAATAACCTCCCAGAGAGTATTAGACAAGCCCCGACTCTGACCACTTTTAAGTCCAGAATAAAAAAGTCCCTCTTTCATGCTGCTTACACTGCTCAATAATGGATGCAACCCCATTTTTAAACCTTTTAACTCATTTTACGTCTTAATTTTGTCATTTCATGTCTTTTTTTTTAAAAGTTAGATATTTTTATTTAATGTCAGATTTTAAAATCTGATTTTGTTGGGCTGTTGGGCACCCTGCGGGGGTGTCAAGAGGTCTGAGTCAGCTTCGGGCAGCGACTCGACACAGAAAAGACTCAATGTGTGAGTCTTAATCCTTGGGATGAAGTTCTGAGATGAACTGATAATTAAAGGGTATTTAAAATAATCATTCCCAATTAAAAAACAGACCCAACATACTAAAAAACATTCCTTTTTTTAGCTGCTTACTCCAACCCTTAAATGGATGCAAACTCATTTTTAAACCTTAGGTTTTATTTCTGTAACTACAAACTTTTATTTCTTTTACCAAACTGAGTTTTAATGACATTTTGTGAATCATTTTACTTTCTTTCTTTCTTGATCTTAGGTTTTAAAATATTTTATGTTTTCATGCTTATGTTTGTTTAATGTCATATTTTAAATTGGATATTTTCTGACAAGGTATGGCGTTATGGAATGAACCTGATATTGGATCTATTAGATGTTGGGCATACGGGCACCCTGTGGGGGGGTCAAGAGGTCTGAGTCAGCTTCGGGCTGCGACTCAACACAGAACAGATTCAATGTTTGAATCTTAACCTTTGGGAAGAAGTTCTGAGATGAAACGAATGATTTAAGGGTTAATTTTGGTTAAGACAAGATCAGTTGTGATTCTGTGTCCGGTGGGACAGTAAGACTCTGCAAGTTACAGACTTCAGAGCAGTGAAGGGGGCTGATTATTTATAATAATCCCTCCTAATTTAAGTAAATAATAAGACCCAACACTATTAAGTTACATAAGTACAGAGAGAGAGTAGATCAAACATAACTGGCCGCATATAAAATGTAAATGTTTGAAGTGTTTGCTGTGTGTTTCTGTTGATTGTTACTGTTCTGGTTTTTGTTTCTTAACTCTGTAAAGCCCTTTGAATTGCTCTTTGTATAAATGGTGCTTTATAAATAAACTTGCCTTGCCTTGCCAATATTCTAAATACTATAACACTCTGATAATGTACTGCTTTACAACGAATTACATGAACCATCCTCTGTATTTCTTTGTATCAGAGAACTGGGCTTGTAAACATCCCCTCACCTGACTCAGTCTGTTCTCCAGCTCCAGCTGCCTGCGCTCAGTCTCACAGCGGACAAACTCCCAGCTTTCATTAAGTTGCTCCAGCAGAGACTGCAGACCATGCGGGCTGTCCCCGGACCCAACCTCCAGCAGCCCCCTGCCTGCCGTGTTCAGTGACTCGATCGTGCGAACATGGGACATGACATCATTACGCAGCACCTTGGAGAAGGAGGAAGCATTTGAGGTTAGAGATTTGTTGACTCTTTGAATGTTTGTCAAAGTTTTGCACTTATTGGCTAAACTGTGTGTGGCAGGTTCGACAATTTCAAACATTGAAGACAGTTATATCATGAAGTGTGTGCTGCTGGTAAAGTATACACTTACAGAAATAATAGACAGTAGGGATGTAAGGATATATCACAAGACGGTAAAAAATCAATACGAATAAGGGTATTGTATTGCAATATTATTTTTAAACAGTAGGAGGCGCTATCTGCATTTCACTCCACTTGTTCGGCATCATGAAGTCTCTTGCGCTGCTCTCTCATCACTCGCTGCGTTGAGCATAACAGACGTGGCAGCAGGTGAAGACCGAGCAGTTCAGGATCATAGACTGTATAAAATATGGACGTAGTATCCGTGATGTCACCCATCTGTTTCTGAAGTGCTGTTTTGAGGCCAATCGTCTGCGGCAGCCATATTGCTGCTGTCGAGTGATTGTGGCATAAAGAGGCGGGCTTTGAGCCTCCTAGCCAACAGCTACAGTGTTCCTGTTCACCCTCCGTACAGTGTGTGCCAATCCAGAAATGAGCTATCCACACTACACCCGTCTTTTGAACCAGACTGTAAACATGTTTATTTCTGCTGTAAAGATCGGCTTCTTTGAATAGGTGTGTATGTGGTTTCCGGTACTTCCGGAGCCAGCCTCAAGTGGATCCTCAATGAACTGCAGTTTTTAGCACTTCTGCATTGGACTCATATTTTTAGACCGGAGGTTGCTGCTTGTTCAGGATGCACCTTTGTGTTTCAGGTCTGAGGTACGGCAGCATTTTGACTTTCCCTGATATTCCTGAAGAAAAACATGTCAATTCACAGCAAGGAGCAGAAGCTGCACTTTAGTTTAGGTAAAGAGATTGACCTTATTTGTTTAAGTATTTAATACTTTCATTTGGGAATCGTTCACTTTCCATTTCTCTAGAATTGTTCTGAAATTTTCCAACAAGGTATTTTTGTACGGTCATTTTAGTTTTTTTGCAAGGTGCTGGAAAAAAGTGTGCAGTGGTTTTATTTGAGTTACAACACCTTAAAAATGAAAAAGGATGACTTTGTTTACAAAGAAATATAAGAGAAAAAATATATATTGCAACTGTCTATATCTGAGAATTGAAATAAATAATTATTATTTAAATTTTGAGTTCAATCCATTTTTCTTGAAAATCGTTAGAGAATGTGAGTGAATTGTATCATAAACCAAAAAATCAGGATTCAAATCGAATCATGTGTCTTTACATCCCTAATAGACAGGGTAGAAAACTGTAGACACAATGTTAAAAGCTTTCAGATGGCAGAAGTAATTCATTCAAGGCTGTGTATTCAGTGTTATCTGGCAGATAAACCCAAGGTCTCTGAGAGATGTGAGAGAGCAGCTGCATGATGAGTAATTATTCTGTAATGTTAGTCAGTGTTATTATATTTAGGCTGCCACCTACCTTGTGTTTTGCCAGCTCTATTTCACAGGCCTGAAGGTCGATGCTGATTGGCTGGCTGCCCTGAAGTTGTTCTGCGGTCCTGGACAGCCATGTGTGCAGTTCATCCAGAGTGTTTTGGAACTGACCCAAACCCAGCAGAGCGCACTCCAGCTGATGCTGATGACAGCAGGGGGGAAGACATTTATTTTTTTTTCATTTTTACAGTGTTTTTTCAGCTGACAGTAGTTTGTACGGGGCTCTTGTTCAAGTAACATATCTCAATAAATAAAATTGACGTGTGCATATAAAGGGTTGAGCTGGTATTTCATAATGGTATCTGCTTGTGTGTTGTTACCTGTCTGTTGACAGTCTCTGACTCCAAGCTATCCCAGCGCTGTCTGAAATCACAGAGCGGTGAGACAGAGCCTGGACGCTCCGAGCCTGGAGACAGCCGGCACACAAAGCGATGGTTCTGACTTTCTATATCGATCTTCTTCTGGTAAAGTTCTCGTTTGAATTCCTAAATGGGGAAATATAAAAACACAGAAAATATACAGTATTTGTTATGGTCCTGATTTGTTGTGTGATTTGCCCTAACCCTCTCTCTCTCTGCCTGCAGGTTGCATGGGTAGGGGCGGGGCCGGTCTCCTCAGCAGTGAGGCTCATCAGGCACACCTGTCCCTGATCTGCTCATCAGCACTGGCTTCTTAAGCCACCACCAAACACTCCTCCAGTGCCAGATTATTCCTCTAGCCGCATGCTCCATGTCCCGTTGTAGCCTTGCTCCTGAGGAGATTCAAGCCACGCTTTTCTGTTTACTTATCTCGAGTTGTTTCCAGAGGATTGATTCCTAGTTTTGTTTGTGAGTTTTTGATAGAACCTTTTTCCCCTTTTGGGTGATTTTGTGTTACTCCTAGTTTTGTACTTTTTCTCAGTTGTTTTTACCCGCAAGGCGCTTTTTGTTGAACCTTGGTTTTTGCTTAATAAATACTTTTTCCCTGTACTCTGCATTTGGGTCCTAGTCCTTTGCTCAAGCCTTAACAGTATTTGTTATTTCAGTTTTATGGGACAAGAAAACACTCTGTGAGGTAAATTTTATATTCTTATATAGCACTTTCTTGGGTTTTCTGACCCCTCAAATCCCTCACCCATTCACACTACAGTACATTCGTACACTAATGGTGTTTGGGGTTCAGTGTCTTGCCCATGAACACTTAAATCTGGAGTTGGTGGTCAGATTTAGATCCACTTTTTGTTATACTGGTTAAAATGGTCTTTATGTCCTGATGGCAATCAATACATAATGTGTTCTTAAAAAAGAGGTAAAAAAAGCTGCTATCTACAGCCAGAGTAAACCTGTGAAAACACCAACCAATCCCTGCCATCAGGAGCCAAATGATGAAACCAATCAAATCCCGTCCTGTCGTTCTGCCCGCCTCCTGCAAAGCGTACATTTCATGTTTGTTTGTGTTTTCAACTTTCACTGTGAGTATGTTTTGGTGTTTTCTTAAGGTCGTGAATCAGCGGCAATCGTGCATGTGAGCGGGGGCGTCATTTTGGAGGAGCTCTGAGGGGAAGGGGGGAGGGGTTAGACGGAGTCCTGTGGAAATGCTACATTCAAATTCATGCTAGTTTTCCGTGACTACCAACCCTAGCTTTAAGGATGTAACATTGGAAGCTCACCTCTACATGAAATGAATAACTGTTTGCAAAGTTTTGATCCCTGCGTTCTCTGTGTGTACTTCAGCACCTGAACTCACCTTGAGATCACACAGCTGCTCTTTGACAGACTCCAGATCAGGTCCAACCATGAACTCCTCAGTAGACCTCAGCTCAGCTGATTTAAGCCACTCAAAAAGACCCTATGTGCAAAAGAAAAATAAAACAGAGTGTGTGTCAAAGCATAATAAATGATGCTGTACTCAACCCTTGTTCCAGGCAGTCCAGAACTATCAGTGTCCCATTCCAAATGTTGCTCCTAACAACAAAAGTGTATCCCCGTTGGTATAAGCAGCTGGATTCATTCACAGTTTGCCTTCAATACTGTCCCACACAGTTTGCTCCATTAAACTCATTTGCCTTTGGAAGGGGGCCACACTGTCTGTCAGCACACATAAAAAGCTGCAGGGAGTAAGAGTCTGTACTCTGCTACCACAACAGAAGAAAAGACTAGCTCTGTTTTTGGCAGGAGGCCACAGCACTGCTTGAGTCAGGCAGTGGTAGCCAAAGGGCCAAGTTTGAAATAGCCATGATACTAACCAAGGACTGTTTGGAATATTTGTATTTCAATCAATCAATCCAGCTTTATTTATATAGCACCTTTGATACAAATCTAATGCAACCTGGAGTGCTTCACAGCGATTGAAAACAAGAAAGAAGCAGAAATCAAATAACATTACAAAAATAAAAATGGATTTTAAAATAGAGACTAATGCACACAGACAACAATAAAATATGTGTAATTGAAATAAGTAAAAGCATTAAATTAACATTAAGAATTTAAATAGTTAAAATAAATACATTTAAAAAGGGTAAGGATAAGAGTTGGAAATAAAATGAGGGCTAAAAATATCAATAAAACTAAGTAGATAAAATAAAATTAAAAAAATGAATGAATAAATGAATAAAAATGAAATAAGTTAGAATTAATAAAATAATAAAGCAACATTTAAATCAATATAACAGGAAAAAGTAAGTAGTAAAATTGTTAAACCCTACATAAAAGCCAGACTGAATAAATATGTTTTTAGTTTACGTTGAAGAATCTGAATATCTCCATCAGCTCCTCTCAGATCCTCCAGCAGGCTGTTCCATCGCCTCAGAGCGTAGTGGCTGAAAGCAGCATCACCAAATGTTTCTGTTCTCCTCTGAGGAACAGCTAAAAGAGAGGAGCCGGAGGATCTGAGAGGCCTTCCTGGTTCAGACACTAAAAGCATCTCTGATATGCAATTCTGGTGCACGGCTATGCAGCGCCTTTAAAACTAGTAAAATAATTTTAAAATCAACACTGAAAGAAACGATGTCTGCTCTCCTTCTGCTCTTCTTTAAAACTCTTGCTGCTGCATTTTGTATTCATTGCAGTTTGTTTATTGTGTTCTTTGGAAGACCAGAAAGGAGAGCATTGCAGTAGTCTAACCTGCTGGTTATTAAAGCATGCATTAGTCTCTCTGTGTTGCTCAGAGAGAGAAACGGCCTCACTCTAGAAATGTTCTTTAAATGATAAAAAGCTGTTTTGGTGATAAAACGAACATGTGGTTTAAAATTAAAATCAGAGTCAAATAAAACACCTAGGTTTCTGGCTTCTTGGCTTGGATTAAGTCCATGAACATTTAGTGTGGAGGCCAGTTTCTCTCTTTGAACCTTTGAGCCAATGACAAGTACGTCCGTTTTGTCCTGTTTGAGCTGTAAAAAGTACAGCTCTATATTTGGGCACATACATCCAGTTATAAAGTGTACAAAGGCACAAACCTGCATGGTGTCCTGATAGTGTAGAGCCATCTGCAAAGACTCCTCCAGCTTTTTGTGACATTCATTCCACAGTTTGCTCAAGTTGTTCCACGTGCAATAGAGCTTTAAAACACAAGAAGAAGTTATAAGTTATACAACACATTATTCTGAGTTAAAAGGGATTTCATTGAGATGCATTTCTTACTTCATCCAGGCTCTTTGTGACATCTGGTTTATCTGTATCCCCACATGCCGACATCAGATCCATTCCCAAAACGCCAAGTGTGTCCAGATCCCCCTGTAAACTGTCAATGTCCTCCCTGAGAGTCTACAGACAGCAAAGGGTGAAAGGTTATATAGAACTTGTATATGACAATTGGGAATTCTTAAGGGCTTCCAAACAAACCTGCATGGTTTCAAGGCTCTGGCGGATGGTTTCGGAGTCTGTGCGGCTTGCATTGAGATCCAGCACTGCCTGCTGAGCATCATTGAGAGCAGCTGTGACATCGTTAACATCGCTCCAGAATTTCAAGGCCAGATCCAAAAGTTTCAGCAGCCAGGTTTCCCTCTCCTGGGCCTGGATGTGCGTCTCATCCCACAGCTGGGACAAGCTGGACACTCGCTCCTGGATTGCTAAGGTGAGAAGTATTAACAGAGCTATTGCTTAGAATCGTCCCTTTTCCCCACAGTGTATATCATCTGTGTCATCATGTGTCCGAAGACAGGATCAGATCTGTTGACGAGTAACACCAAACTACCTGTGCCGACTGACGCATCACCAGCTGCCTGTGTGTTAGCCAAAAGCTCATCTGCCTGTGTCTTGACACTGCTGAGGCCCAGCTCTAACTTGGACAGCTCAGCCAGTGTGTGTTTGTTGTCCTGCAGCTGCTCCTGGATCCTCGGAGTGAGGCCTTGAAGAGAGCTGGGACTCTGTATGCGATTATGCAGTCGGTCGAGACTCTCTCTGATAAGCGTCATCCTCTCATTCAGCTGCATTGGAAGAGATTTGAAGATGTGTGTATTAGCATAGTAGTGAAGTTTAGCCTTAAAAAATGTTGACCTTTTATCTACCCAAGTGTTGTTACCTGTGTGAATCTCGGCAACGACTCCTCGAGCAGATTAGCCGTCTCTCTGACCCGGTCTCTGATGGCTCTGTGCTGCTCCTCGGCCTCTGAAGCCTTGCGACAGAATTCATCCCCATGAACTGGGTTAAGTTCTGACAAGCGTTTTGCCAGGGAGCACAAGCGTGAGATCAAGGGTCTGTGCTCTGCAATAGACTCTCTTAGACCCTATGCAGAGGAAAGAAAAAAAATGAGTTTAATAAAAAATAGGGGATGCCACTTTTTCCTGGCCCACCTGAAATCTTATATGCTGTTATTTTACACTGGCGGTAAAAGTAACCCTGTCAGGAAGTGAAGAACATCAGGGAACTATGTTTGAACAAAACACCTTATTTGCCCAGAGGAATTGTTGCAGACTGGGATTTATAAAAGGACCTCTTTGTTGAACTGGACAAAAAAGAAAAAGAGAGAGCGCTGGCACTCTAATGTGGAGAAGCAGGTTTCTTCTACCTGTAAGAGGTCCTGTTGTTCCCGAAATGCTTCATAGCTAATTGTGCTCAGGGAGAGCTGGCCAATTAGGGATTGGGTTTCTTCAAGCCAGGGTGAAACTTCAGCAAAGCCTTCTGAGAACTGAAGAAGAAGCGACTGAGCATGCTCAAGCTGCAGGACCACATGGGAATTGGTGGCTGAGGTGGTGTTGCATTGTTCTTGTAAGGCCTCCATAGGTGTCTGCATGAGGAAGTGACAGTGATGCAAATAAATACAACATTCAAACTTTTTTTTTTTTCACTTTAGAGTTATTATTTACATTTTTAGAGAAATAATTGCATGACATGAAGTGTAGAGTATACCCGCAAATCGCCTGTTTCTCCTTCATCACTGTATGTCAGTAAAATTTCAGCAATCTTTGCCATCTTCTCAATATTAAACCTGTGCTGCAGAATCTCCACTGCCAAAATCTGGACGGGAGAGAAAATAAATCAAATTAAGACACTTATTTTAAATCATTGAAATTCAGTTCTACAACTTTTACAATGAACACAAACCCATTTCTTACGTAAAATGGGAAAATTAGTTTTTTTTTCATTCGTTTTGAAGTGATAAGTGTATGATGTCCTCACCTTCTGCTCATAAAGTTGTTCTGCTATGAACTCTGGATTCAGATTGATGGTTTTCAGCCTCTCCAGATTCAGCGCTGTGTTTCTGAACCAAGCCATCTCCTTTATCACTGCCTGGTCCAGCTGAGAAAAATAAACATCATGTATGTTAGCGAAACAGCACTTCAGAAAACCTGACACTGTTTCATCTAAAATCACAGGGTCAGCCCTATGCTCCCACATTTCTAGGACATTTTTAAAATTAGGTTTTGTGTTCCTGCATTTCCCTTCAAATTAAGCCCTCTCCTCCCACAACATTTTTTGGAAGCACTTTATAGTAAATGAATGAATGAATGAATGAATGAATGAATGAATGAATGAATGGATGAGTAATTTAATTTCGAACAGCAGCAGAATGTGGGAACGTAGGGCTGTGGGAACATAGGGCTGTGGGAACGTAGGGCTGTGGGAACGTAGGGCTGTGGGAACATAGGGCTGTGGGAACGTAGGGCTGTGGGAACATAGGGCTGTGGGAACATAGGGCTGTGGGAATGTAGGGCTGTGGGAACATAGGGCTGTAGGAACGTAGGGCTGTGGGAACGTAGGGCTGTGGGAACATAGGGCTGTAGGAACACAGGGCTGTGGGAACATAGGGCTGTAGGAACACAGGGCTGTGGGAACGTAGGGCTGTGGGAACATAGGGCTGTAGGAACACAGGGCTGTGGGAACATAGGGCTGTGGGAACACAGGGCTGTGGGAACATAGGGCTGTGGGAACATAGGGCTGTGGGAACGTAGGGCTGTGGGAACATAGGGCTGTAGGAACACAGGGCTGTGGGAACATAGGGCTGTGGGAACATAGGGCTGTGGGAACACAGGGCTGTGGGAACATAGGGCTGTGGGAACATAGGGCTGTGGGAACGTAGGGCTGTGGGAACATAGGGCTGTGGGAACGTAGGGCTGTGGGAACGTAGGGCTGTGGGAACATAGGGCTGTAGGAACACAGGGCTGTGGGAACATAGGGCTGTTGGAACGTGGGGCTGTGGGAACGTAGGGCTGTGGGAACATAGGGCTGTAGGAACACAGGGCTGTGGGAACATAGGGCTACACAGTTTCATTTGGAAGCTAATACTTTTATTCTGAGCTGCAAATAATCTGAATGAGGGGTTACTTTTTTATGATTGGTTGGCATTTTATGGTTAAATGTGCAAACCTTCTTCTAGCAATGAAAAATAATCATAATATCAGTTTGAACTGATAGCGCTTTCTTTCTTTTAAGAGCGGTTGTATGAGATACTTGTCAATAGTAAGTTTATTACCCACAAGGGATGCTGGCCTCTCTGTAGAGAAACAGGCAGAAGAACCAGCACAGAAGCTAGGCTATCAACCGCAACCAGGACATATGGTCACCATACTCATACATCAAAGACCTGATTAGCTGATCAGTTTCTTCAAATTAGCTAAATTACATGGTAGAACCAAGTGGCAACCTCCGATCTTTACAGCAGAAATAAACATGTTTACAGCCTGGTTCAAAAACGGCTTTGGTCAAAGTAGCTAATTTCTCTATCGGCGTACACTGTATGGGTAGTGAATTTTTTTGTAACGCGACGGTTCAGAAGATATTAAGATGATGCTAGTTTGGCCCAAATAAGGACATGACTGACTTGACTTTACAACCCAACTTCTATAAAAATGAACTATCCCTTTAAAGCAGTCCTGGGCATTTTACAGCCCCCAGGCCACATCCGGCCCTTTGGGTGTCCCTGACTGGCCCGCATCAGGTCAATGGGTGATCAGATTCAGAAATAAAATGTACAGTGAATAATCATACACCATGCATCCAATGCCAGTCAAATGCTTTTATTTTGAAGGCAACTTTTTTTGTTGTGATTTACTTGCGGATGCATGCCCGTCCCATACATGCGTGGCAGGTGGCAGCGTGTGAATGTATATGCCGCAAAGCATACAGCACGTGATTGGCTAAGTAGGCTAACTGCTAGCCCTCAAGGATGTCCGCTCCCATTAAAAAAAGAAAGATTGACACTGAATGTAGAGTTTTTAACAAGACATGGACAGCTAAGTGTTTATTTTATGAACTCAAAGGTAAAGCTGTGTGCTCAGATTGTGGAGAACAGATCTGTGTTTAAACCGCCACTACATGACAGAACAAGCGGAGTTGATGTTACGATTGGTTGCAAAGATGTGCACATTTTCAAATCTGTACTATTTATGAAAGAGTGTTACAATATTGGTATTTACACAATGCCTGTTTTTGATGATACCTCAAATGTTTTGAGTTTCTAGTCAAAACCCCAAAATGTGCTGCTTTTAATAAACAGCTGTAATTTATGTTGAGCAGAGTTGGGTTTAGGTTTTTGTCCAGCCCTCCTAAACAGTCCCTGTCTCTCATGTGGCCCCTTGGGAAAATGAATTGCCCACCTCTGCTTTAAAGTATGTACAGTATACTAGAAATGAAATAGGTTATATGATATCAATGTACATACCTTTCAAAAATAATGACTGAAATTACACCCTGAGTTGCTTTACTCAATATCCTGTCTGCTAAAGCTAGCTCGTTAGCTTGATGGATAGCAGTGGAACCCCAAAAATAAAAACAAACCAGTGGAAAAACTGAAGCTAAAAACTAGCAAGCCAATTATACTGAAAGTTAGCACTAGCGTCCAAACCCTTTGATGCAATCTAAAAATGATGTTAGCAAATGTAATGTTTTTATGCTATGCTATGCAACACAAGCCTGAGCTACATGATTATGCCAAATCTCAAAATGAGCCACATTCCATGACTCGTCAGAAATAGCTAGGAGTTATCAATAACTGTTTTTAAGTTGAGCTATAACAGCTGATTGTGTCCTACTGTACATCTACCTGTATTAAGTGCTATGTGCTATGTGCTCCAGGCTTTAGCCATTGTCCATTTACAGTATACACTTCTGCTAAAAGTTCAACAGGTTAATTGTAGTTCGTGTTCAGGACATTACCCTCTGCCTCTCAGCTGCACATAGCACTGAATCTCCAGCATGTGTCTGCGCTCCTGCTGCCCCAAGAAGCTCCCTCTCTATGCGGCCAAGCCACAAGTGGAGGTCCTCCTGGCTGGACGTACAGCGACTGGAGGCCTCCAGGGCCTGCTCCAGTCTCTGCAGCACATCCAGACTGCTCAGACTCAGCACAGAGCAACGGATACGCAGAGCATCTATCTTCTCCTGCACCTGCTGAGCTTCCTCCTCTGAAACAAAAACACAATCCCCAAAACATTGAGCAAATCACATTTTTGCATATTTTCACACTATAAACAATGAATGTAAGACTGCATTAGGATTGATTGATATTTGAAACGACCAAATAATGACTACAACCTTCAGCTTAGCTGTGTAGTAGACTTTACCTGAGATTGCTTCCATGAGATCATGCGCTGAATTTTGTATTTTTCCTAGCTCTGCAGTTTTGACTTGAATCTCTTGAACAACAGCCTTAGAGAAAGTGAAAGCATATCAAAATTAAAATCCTATGGCCGTAAACTTAACTGTACATGCAGCTGAATCATACATGAAACATTTCCAACCTTGGCCCTCTCTGTTGCCTCTGAGAGATGCAGCATTACTCTCTCTGCGTTCCGTAGCTCAGCCAGAGTCTGCTCTGCAGACATGAGCCATTGTTGCAAACTGTCTACTCCTTCCTGGAAGAGCTGGGCCCTTGGAAGAATGAGCTCCAGGGTGGCTCTCCTATGAAAAACAGAACATCAACAGATTGTTAAGTTACATTTTTTGGGTGTAATAAGCCATGTGAAATTGCCAGTAAAAGAATCCGACCTTTGCTCTGCCTCCAGCTTTAAGGCCTCCCACTTCTGTTGGAGAGCTGAGAGCTTGACCTTGGCCTGCTCCCCTTCCTCTCCTGGGTGGGCTTCCACCAGCCGAGGGCCCTCCAGCATCATACAGTCCATACTACGCCTTCGGTCCGTGAGGAGACGCTGCAAGAGCTGTGAAAGAAGAAATTTGCCATGCTTCAAATCTATGTCATTGATGGTGGAGTCTATAATATGTAAGCCTTATCTGTAGAAACAGAGAGAAGCTTCAAGAAAAGGCATGAATAAATATTTTCATGCCTTTGCAGACATTCAAATTTCAAGTATAATTTCTGGCAGACAGATTTAACATTTATTATAACTCTATTCTTGTTGGGGTTTTTTCCATTTTCTGCAATTCCATCATTGCGGAAAAGCACCTGTCTCTTGTGACAAGCTTACATTGTGATAAGCAAGCCAGGTTTCACCTCATTCAGGAGAACCCACAATGGGTGTGATTACAGCTGAAAGGTGAGATTGTTCCCTTTTTCTCGTACCCCCAGGAAATGTTCACAATGACTCACTGAGGCTCATTGTGGCTCTGAACGCCACCCATCCACTGCAGAATAGAACTGCATTTAAAGTCTAAAGGAAGCAGTTGAGCAGTTTCTAAGACCTGCAGCACACTTTTCTATAGGTGAACCATTCAGGTGTATTCCCCTGGGATCGCACTTGAGTTTTTTGGAACAAGAAATGAGGTTGTGTGATGTCAGGGATAACAGACCTTTTGTTCTTGAAGCTGTGCCTTCACCACTTTGACCTCTGAAGATGGAGGTTTCTGATTGGCAGTGAGCTCCTCAATCTCGCTGACCCATGTGAGCAAAGCGTCCAGGTTTTGGAGAAATGACTCAGGATCTGTTGATGCATCCCTCAGCGCCAAGGCAGATCTTGTTCCCTTAAGAAAGACCATTGCCAGGTATTAGCTTAGGTATGTATGAATGAAATGTACTGAAGGTGAAACATGATCAGACCGGGTTTGTTCTGTAAATACAAGAAGAGGTTAAAGGCCCTGGAAACGTAAATGGAATATTTAAAATTCACATAGAATATCAAAATTAAATGTGTAATCAAGCTCAATGCTCTGACCTGTAAAATAACCTGTTCAAAAACAGCTTATTTTACAGGTCAGAGCATTTCTCAGGACTGTGTGGGCGTGGCCTAACTCTTTGATTGACAGGTCAAGAGAGAGTTCACAGCCTGCATGTTTGAGCCGTCTGACTCTGAATCTAAAGACATAAAAACTCCAGAATCTGAAAATTATTCATTTACAATGATCTCTGAGTGCTGAGTCACAAAATACTTCAGAATCAGGACTTCTATCATTTATTAGTTTTATCACTCCGTAGTCTCCGGGGCATCAGGACCATGGGACGCCTGGAGCAGAGGAGGCTGAAGTGTAGTATGTGGACGTAGAGGAGCTCGGCTCCGGGTGTCAGACGGAGCTGTTTGTCTAAACTCTGAGCTGTTTGGGAAAGTTAGTGAACCGGTCCTGGGGAAAGTTAGTGAACTGGTCCTGGGGAAAGTTAGTGAACCAGTCCTGGGGAAAGTTAGTGAACCAGTCCTGGGGAAAGTTAGTGAACCGGTCCTGGGGAAAGTTAGTGAAGCAGTCCTGGGGAAAGTTAGTGAACTGGTCCTGGGGAAAGTAAGTGAATTGGTCCTGGGGAAAGTTAGTGGACTGGTCCTGGGGAAAGTTAGTGAACCGGTCCTGGGGAAAGTTAGTGAACTGGTCCTGGGGAAAGTTAGTGAACCAGTCCTGGGGAAAGTTAGTGAACCAGTCCTGGGGAAAGTTAGTGAAGCAGTCCTGGGGAAAGTTAGTGAACTGGTCCTGGGGAAAGTAAGTGAATTGGTCCTGGGGAAAGTTAGTGGACTGGTCCTGGGGAAAGTTAGTGGACCGGTCCTGGGGAAAGTTAGTGGACTGGTCCTGGGGAAAGTTAGTGGACCGGTCCTGAGGAAAGTTAGTGGACCGGTCCTGAGGAAAGTTAGTGGACCGGTCCTGAGGAAAGTTAGTGGACCGGTCCTGGGGAAAGTTAGTGAACTGGTCCTGGGGAAAGTTAGTGAACCAGTCCTGGGGAAAGTAAGTGAACCAGTCCTGGGGAAAGTTAGTGAACTGGTCCTGGGGAAAGTTAGTGAACCAGTCCTGGGGAAAGTTAGTGAACTGGTCCTGGGGAACGTTAGTGAACCAGTCCTGGGGAAAGTAAGTGAACCAGTCCTTGGGAAAGTTAGTGAACTGGTCCTGGGGAAAGTTAGTGAACTGGTCCTGGGGAAAGTAAGTGAATTGGTCCTGGGGAAAGTTAGTGAACCAGTCCTGGGGAAAGTTAGTGGACCGGTCCTGAGGGAAATGAGCTGAGCATGTGCGGGACTGCTTTAGCCACTTGGCCGTGGCTCAACTCAACCGCGTCCCAAAGTTTCCCCAAATCTACCACAGTTATGAAAATAGAAGAATGACAACAAGCTGTCATCTTCAGCGGTGGATGTGCAGACAGGGACACACGAGCACAGCGGTGCAAAGAGCAGAGAGACAGCTATACAGACAGATTACAGGCAGGACATGATTAACAAACAAGCTAACAGCTAAGACAACACTGAGGGGAATTAGCTGAGACGTCAGGATACGGTCTGAGCAGGAGCGGAGTAGATTTGTTGAACATGTGTGCACGTGACTCAGTGTTTCATTTAATATTGGTTGGATATTTATTACGTAGCCTAATAAATATCAGGTTAAACCAGCCCCCTTAAAACCCAGTGTGAAAACTTGTTAAAAAACATCATTGAACATATCTTTGAAAAATTGATCAAAGTTGGGTTCTAATATTTTTACACAGTTTTTTGTATTTACATATGGTCTGAAATATCATAGGTAGAACGTTTTTGTTGATTTGGGTTCCCAGGGCCTCTAAGGGTTAAAACATACCCTCCATCTATCCAGGCTGGAGTCCTGGTCTGAGCTTGAGTGGCCATCACTTTGGAGCTGCAAAATAAAGACATACCAGTTTCATATCGTTTAGTTACCATCTCCAAAAGACCCTCCCCAACATCATGGATTCAAAGAAGAGAAAAGGTCAGAATGGAAGGATCAGATGAGGAGAGGTAAGAATGAATGGAACACAGATGAGCCGACACGTGTCTGAAAGTAGGTGTTTTTATAAACCTCAGCGAGTTCCTCGGCGACACCATTCAGGACTCTAACGGTTCTGGTGACTACAGGATCACCTCCTTGTCCTGACGGATATTCAGTAACTTCCACAATCTCAGTGACGGTCGTCTCGGTCACCTCGGTCACCTCTGTAACCTCTCTTGATGACAAAGTCTTCCAGGACCAGGGACTTCCTTCTCTGGAGTCTCTTCTCTGGAAACTGGCCCTCCTCTCTGCAGAACTCCTCTCTGGATGAGCCAGGGGGGATCTGGTGTACTCTGGTGGCACTGTCCTCCTTGTAAGTGTCCCATTACGTGATGTTTTTATGGGAGAAGGGCTGTTGTGCCACGCATTTTCCAGAGTACTGGTGCTCCTGATTGTGGAGGCAGGAGAGCTGCGTAGGAGTGTGTCTGAAACAGGAGTCTGCGTCCCCTCTTCTCTCTTGAGCTCAATTTCCTCCAACTCCTTGTCACACTCCAAATCTTGTTCTGTGATGGCATCCTCCTTTGGGTCGTCCTTGACAGAAACTTCCTGTTTGGCTTCTCCATGATTTTCTGGAAGCTGCCACTCTCTTCTTCGTTGGTAGCACTCCTTTATGAAAGCCTCGTCCGACCTCACATGCTTGGACTTCTGGCCCAGGCAGCTGGGCCTGCTGATGAGGTTACCCATAATCCTTCAGCCCAGAGGCTAGTGAGGTAACAGGTGAGGTAAGGCCCCTTGGCCATGCATGCAGGAGATCCTTCAGCTACCTAAAATAAGACAAGGGGGCTCTGGGTCATCATGCAGTGAACAAATGCTCATTATGTACATCACCAGAACATATACCATCACTCCTGTCTTTAAGAGTACAACTTCCCTGTTTTAAAGCTACAAAGAATTGATTACCACTGCTTATATTTTCAGGAAACTCACATTAGACAAAATGCAACCAGTTACCCTTTACTTGTTAAATCTTTGTGCCAACATTGCTGTTTCTTGGCACAGACCTTAGGGAACTACAGCAGGGATACTTGGCCTAGATAGTCCCTGACCCTTTGTCTTCCTCTAACTACATAAACACATGCTCCCCATCTATCCCACATCACCAACTAAAATATTCCGGGCTTAGAAATCAATGTGACAGGCTTGTCGAGGATCCCACTGTTGCGCCTGGCACAGAGTACCAATGGCAAACAGCCAGCTTTTTCTCTAACTTAGCCTGGACCAGTCCTGGGAAACCCGTTAAGGTCCTGATCAAATATGACAGCCATAAAAACGCAAACATGGACTCATTTCTCCTGGGTGACAACAAGAGGGGGGGGGTTGGAACACAGGGTGGCATGGCGGAAGTTTGGGGGAAGGGTAAAGAAACCATACAGCAATCAACAAAGCACCTAAGTGTGCAACTAATACGGTATGTTGGGGAAGAACAGCAATGTGAATGCTATTCCGTCATGATCCAAGTAGAGCTAGTAGGGTTCCCATCAGCATCTTGCTGGAGCAAAACTTGTACATCACTGAAAAGACTGATTGGCAGTGACAATTTCAAACTGTGTCAGCCCGTCTGCTTCCTCTTCTGCTCTGTGCCTTCAATGCTTTGACAAAAGGGTTAAAGGTGAATGTAATTATCTTGATCTAGAGGAACTGAGGTGAGCCCATCAGGAGATCACAGGGAGGGTCCCTGTCGGAGCCGGGTCCTCTCTCTGAGGCGGGGTTGGACCACTCCATTCAGAATTATACAGGTCACCTCAGGTCAAGCTTGGTGACTAAAGATCTGTTGGGGGGCAATATGGGTTGACAAGGGGGCAATTGGGCTGTTGGTTCTCCAAATCATGGCGAGGGATTTTTTGGCTGGCTTGAAAATCCAGAAGGGGTGGATTGTAAGTGCTGTATGGGTACAATCACATGCTGCAGTCATGCTGCTGTCAGACGGGATTATGCTGAATATGCAGCTCTTTAATCTTGCCAGAGGTTAGACACAAAGAAAGTCTGCAGCCTATGAGGACTCAAACTGTCAATATCCATGCCACTTCTGAAATAGATCAGAACTCATTAGCGTGTCTCCCAAGTATGAAACTAATTATAATTACCATATATCACAGCTTTTAACTAAATGGGACTGTAGAAAATGACCCAGTTTTATGTGATGCCTCCATGTGCATTAGCCCAGTAATTACCAACATCATGCATGTCTCTGCTGAGCAGATGATGCAGTCAAGAGATCCACAGGGGAGCACACAGTCTGATCAGAGAGTGGTGCCCAGACAAAGCCTCAGCCTCTGGATCAATGATTACCCAGTTAGCTCAGATCACTGCCCAGCGGTCTCCTGAGGAGGACAGAGAGAGTGCCTGTGGCCGTGTTCACATGGGTTAACAATTCAAAAGAGAGGGTGTGCCGTGTCTGGTTACTGCTCAGCATGTGCGGTTGTTTCATAAATTACTCGCTTGCCTCTACAGTAATCTCACTGCAGCGTACAGTAAGCCACGATATGCTGCTCATTAGAGAGCACATGGCGCACTACCAGAGGGATGTTATTAGACATAAACATGCAAATATACTGCCATGTTGTAACCATGAAGCGGCTCAGACACTAATGTACAACCTACTTTTTTTTAAACTAAGCATTAATCACATGAAAGAGTATTAAAATCCCATGACCTACATTCTCCTACAATCAAAGCACACATAAGCCCTCTCAAAATGCCCCAAGCCTGCGTTTGATATGCACCTCTCTTTCTGGTATAATGGTACTAGAGGGGGAATTGGAGGACCACTTTACCATTTGACTCATATTGCAGATGACCTAACCATCCCATCACTTAACCTGTTTTGAAACGGCCCTTAATTCAGCCCAACCCTTTCTCTGCTCTCAACTGATTTATGACACATGACTGCAGTCCATTTCCTGATGAATTTGATTACAACCATAGTAAAGGTTTTTTTCTAAGAAACGTCAAAGATAATATCAATACGAATCTTTAAATTATGGCTCAGAAAAGAGGAAATACTTTGCTTCCGTTGTTCAAATCTAATTCTTAGCTTAATCTCAATGGGGTGACATGCTTGCTTGTATTCCAATGTTTGGGCTTACACTTTCATCAATATTTTCATGAAAGATTAATTTATTTATAATGCCAATTGAACCAAATATATCAATGCATATGGAAAAACAAGTCCCACATTTTAGTAATTGCATGATAAAAGAGGGCAGTATTAAGTAGAAGAACAATAATCATCAATCACAACAGTAGAGCCCCATCATGTGGTGTCACTGCTGTGTGTCTGCTTCTGTTAAGGGAGGTCCTGAAGTAGCAATCAGGGTAGTGGTCCCTAATCAGAGGTGGCAGCTGTGCACTCACCCATGAGACTCATAACATCTTAGGGTGGATATTGTATACAAGGTCACAAAGTACATCTCAAAGACAGCCCTCTAAAAGCGCAACAACAAAAGGTATTTTATGGAACCAAATATCAGCGTGGATGTAGTGAAATTATGTGAATAAGATTTTTTTCCTAAAGTGTGCTCATGTTATTTGAATCCTGCCATAAAAACTGCTAACAAGGAACTAACTGTTGAATGAAATAAAATGTACTTACATCAGAGGGATCCATCCACACTAATGTTGGATCTACTGGAGTATTTCTTTGCCTCATGCATTTGCTTTTTACACTTGTTCAGAATTAATGAAGAAAAAATCCTCCAGCCACAACTAATTCAATGTCACATGGATCCCTAAATCACTGACCAACTCTCCCTGGACCAATCCTGACTAACTGGCAGTTTTGGCGGTTTGAAGCTCACGAGAACCACACTTACCCCTGAAGCACAGTTGAGCCAAACAGCATGAGTAAAGGAATCCAGCCAGTCCTCAATCACCATTCAAAAAACAGGGGGAGAGAGAGGGGGGAAAAATCCAGCTTTGTTTGAGCATCCTTTGAACGGCCTCCCAGCTCCAACATCCCAAACTGAAGGCTCCTCACACACACATACACAGGCATACTTTAAACAACACACACTCAATCAAGTCTGCTCATTCACAGATGCTCACATACAAATACACTTCCCCAAACACACTCACACATGCCCTGATAACTCATGCTTTCCCGTTGCCCACAGTCACAGGCAAACAATGTCCTCCCTTCCCCTCTCAGTGCACCCCTCCCCTCCCCTCCCCTCACTTCACTTCTCCTCCCACCAGCTCTGCTCCTCTCCCTTTCTTCTTTGTTGTGGGAGCTGTGATAGAGGAATTCCTTCCTTGTTAACGCCGCCGATGGGATAGTGCGCCCAGATGGAGACAATGTATTCCAACGGCTCAGTTGAACTCCCACAGTTCCCAGCCAAGAGCAGTTTTCACATAGAGTTCAGATCGTGCCAGTTCCATATAACGACAAGGCGGCGGCAGCATTCTGCTCAGGTTGCTCCTGTACCCGGCAGCTAGGCGGCAAAGTGTCCCCTTTACCTTCCCCAGGCTTTTTCTCTCACTCTCTCCCTCTTCTTATCCAACAAAGCCCCTCCTCTGGGTCCGACTGTGGCTCACAAACTCCATGCTGCTTCTGCTTGAAAAATGGGTTGGGTGGGGGGCAAAAAAAAAGGAGAGTTTTCTAAAGACCCCCGGGCCGCCCCTTGGAACATTCACATGTTAAGTGACAGCTGCCTCAGCCCATTCCCTCTCTCGATGGCGAAGGAGAGAAGTGCAGGCTACAAAAGAAGACGGGACCCACACCCACCCTGCTACCATCCCACTCACACATTCACCCCCAACCCCCTTGCAGTTCCCCCCCTTCCCCATTCAGAGCCAGTGCAGCAGTCTCCACAGCAGCAACAAAGACGACTAATTACTGTAAAACATCTCAGATTACTTTTCAACTCACTTCCAGCCATTGCAAACTCTGTCCCATAAACAAAGGGGCTGGAGGAAAACACACATACACACAAATAAAAGCAGTGGGATGATGATGCAGAGTCTTTTCTCTGCTTTTGGCATGGTAAAGCAAAGGAAGAACCCCTATGGTGAAGTTCTATCATTCCACTTTGCAGGAAGTCACAATATTTGCCTTAGAAATGCACAACACCAAACATACTGTAAGCAAACTCCACTACAGCAACATTAACTCTCAATGTCTGGAGTCGTTGCTTTACATCTCAACCAATCCTGTCCAATGTGATTCAACTTTACATTCCAGTAATAACAGACCAACAATCACACCGTGTACAAGGTGCAGTAACATCAAACAAAAGCTTACAGGTGACTCTTACACAGAGAGTCTTCACGCCCCAAATCCTGCCCTCTCTATTCTTTTCCTTCTGTCTTTGTCCAGCCAACCAAATGATCAAGCAATCGCTTGATCCGCCGAATGCGTGCATGCATGTACAGCACACACCCACACACTCTCTCTCACGTTGTCTTGACTATAAACACACATTCATGCACATACCAGGGACTTGGCCTCCTTCCTAATTTGAAAGGTCATTCATTTGAGGGTTCAGATTGGTTAGAGGAGAAAGTATAAAAAGAGAAGTTTAATTATTGATTTTATTTGCAGGTTATATTTCTCAAGACAGATACAGTTTGCATGTATTTATTCTGTCAGGCATTGCTTTCAGGGAATAACATCTTCTATGCGTGGGAGGAATGTATCCCCCTCTCTCTTTCCATGCATTCCATTGTGTACGTACATATATCACCTCGTAAAATATCACATAATCAATACCACTCGCTTCAGCAGAGTGCCTTCAGTGTTACATGTGAGTGGGATGTCTCTGAACATGTCAATACAAACTGAGTTTATCCTGTATGAGGCTTGTGCAGAGACCTGATTTATTCATTGTAGACAACAGGATCATAGTGTCACTCCATGAACAAAGACCAGCATATTCTGCCAAAGTGTCTTTCAGGGTTTGTACCTTTTAAGATTTGAATACTATCAAAGATGAATATTCTTACTTTATTCATTAAAGGACTCTCCGCAGCAATGCTAGCAACCATGGGAGGCTCCTTCATTTTTTCTGGTATTGGCTCATTAAAAGTTGTATTGGACAAATTAGAATTCGGTCAAATTAAGACCTAAACTCTTTCAATTTCGTCTGAGACTCTTAAAGGTGTAGTGTATAGGAATGGGAATATTTGGTGGAATCTAGCTGTCACATTCTGGATTGAACCCTCCCCCCCAGCACATTGGTGTAGTATCAGTGATGTCAAAATGTTAACCAACAAAAACACCTGGGATCTATTTTCTAGAAATATGGCGTCTCATTTCATTGTTTTGCTGATGATGTGCAGATTTATATGCCGTTGAGCTTAAAAAGGAACGGATCCCTGCAGTCCTAGTTCAACTGTTTGAACGACGTCAAGTTATGGCTGAGCCTAAACTTTCTGCACCTGAATGAGAAAAAGACTGAGGTCATTGTGTTTTGACAGCCCCAACGGTTCTATGGGAGCACTCTCAGCCCTCTTGCAGCAAATATTCACTCCTAAGGAAGAGCCTTGGTGTTTATTACAACAGTGCCTTTAAATTTGAAAAACAAATCTCTTCTGTTGTTAAGTCCAGCTTCTTCCAGCTGAGACTTATAGCTGAGGTAAAAAACCTCCCTCCCAAAGATTTAAAGAGAGTGGTCCATGCCTTTATTACTTCTAGGCTTGATTATTGCAATTCCTTGTATGTGGGCTTAGACGTGTCGTCTATTCAGCGCCTGCAGCTTGTTCTAAACTCTGCAGCTCGCCTCCTGACTGGCAGGAAAAAGAGGGAGCACATCACACCTGTGCTGTGTGCTCTCCACTGGCTCCCAGTCCGTCACAGGATTGATTTTAAAATTGCACTTTTAACATACAAGGACTTAAATGGATTGGCACCATCCTACTTGACCGATATCCTTTATGTTCACAACCCAGCTCGAGCACTGAGGTCAACAAACCAGCTGCTCCTGGATGTGCCTAAAACTCGTCTTAAAACCTGGGGCGACCGAGCCTCTACAGCAGCGGCCCCCAAGCTCTGGAATGGCTTGCCACTCCAATTACGATCGGCCCCCACTGATGAATGTTTTAAACCTTTGTTGAAGACCCATGTCTTCTCTTTGGCCTTCTCCTGGTGAGGAGGACATTAATATCCTGATATGTTGTGTTGTTTGTTTTTGTTTTCATGTACTTTTGACTTTTTACCTTGTAAAGCACTTTAACACTGGTTGTTTTTAAATGTGCGATATAAATAAAGTTGACTTGACTTGACTTGACACCTGTCCGTACAAATTCTTCAGGGCACTGAATTAGTGAGAGGTGCATTTCACATTGCCACTCACTAAATACAAAAACACGTATGTTACAGATTGTCCTCCTGTGAAACAGAAACATGACAGTGCAAGATGGCGGCCTCTGTAAGGGGACCTGCTCCTTATGTAGATATTATACTAGATGTTATTTATATTAAGGTGATTAAACACTAACTCAAACGTACCTATGAGTATTATTCTACTTCTATCAAGTCTGTTCTGCTAAATGGTGCAAAATATTACATATTTACATGCCTTTAAGTGATTACATTTCATGGCAACACATGTAAAATAATTTATTCAAACCAAAGTTTAAACCTTGTGGTTTATTTTTAACTCATTGAATTTCGATATAATGTATATTTTATGTCAATTGTACCATTAGTATTTGTTTTGTCATATAAAACACAATAAATATATTGTTAAAAAAAACAAACAAAAAAAACCTCATTCAATTTCAACTAATGGTAATAATAAATATGTGACAAAATTGGGTAACACTTTACAATAAGGGTCCCTTAATTAGCGTCAGTTAATGCATTATTAAGCATTAATTAACAGTTTAATAATAGTTAAATAATCGTTATAATGTATTACCTAACATTAACTAACACAGTAGTTAGTGCATTAATAAGCAGTTAATTAATGTCCACTGCTCAGAGTTAATTAATACATTATTAAGCATTAATAAAAGTTACAAAACTTAATTAGTTAACCATTAGTGAATGCTTTCTGGACCCTTATTGTAAAGTGTAACACATGCATCACTTGAGTAACACATTATAAATGCTAAACTGCCTCATAAGCATTACTTAACCATAATTAAGCATTAGTGAATGCTTTTTGGACCCTTATTGTAAAGTGTAACACATGTATCTCTTAGGTAACACATACGCTGAAGCAAAATGAGTTGAAATGTAGTTGAAGCAACACATATAAAGAATTCAACACATTTTATTTAGAATAAAACAGATAATCACAGATAACATCTCAACTGGCACAGAGAAGTACGGTGGCCCTGAGAGCTCACAGCACTGCAACTTAAGAAAACACATGCAAAAAGACAAAACACAAGAAAATTAAGAAAACATCTTCATCAATTTGACAACACATGCGCAGCATTTAGAAAACGCGATGCAAAGACCACAACACAATACATTAGAAAAACGCGCTGCAAATAGACAGCAACACAACAGAAGTGTTTCCAGAGGACACTTAAAAGTGATGCACACGCTTATGCTTATGCTTATGAGGCAGTTTAGCATTTATAATGTGTTACTTAAGTGATGCATGTGTTACACTTTACAATAAGGGTCCAGAAAGCATTCACTAATGGTTAACTAATTAAGTTTTGTAACTTTTATTAATGCTTAATAATGTATTAATTAACTCTGAGCGGTGGACATTAATTAACTGCTTATTAATGTATTAACTAATGTGTTAGTTAATGTTAGGTAATACATTATGATGATTATTAAACTATTATTAAACTGTTAATTAATGCTTAATAATGCATTAACTAACGCTTATTAAGGGACCCTTATTGTAAAGTGTTACCCAAAATGGTTTATTTGGATACTTTATTCTGGACCAAGCGGTGGAATAACAGAAGCCATTGTGGTCTATTGAGAATACTTCCTGCCATTTGAGATAACAGCTAAGAAAGACCTTGATAAGCAAAATTTAACAAGGATGGAGCAAGTTTTTTATTTGCACTATTACATTTTCCATAAAGGATTGCCGTTCTAGATTTTTAAATCAGTTTATCAGTCATTTTTGTCCACTCGGCTGTTCTTTCAGTAGCTCTGCAACCTCAAGGAATGAGCACTAAAGCTGCTTGTGGTTGTAAAAATAGGTGGTTAATTCTTCCTTTTCCACAACATCACTGCCCCGTTTTGACCCACACCCCCCCTTGAAAAACACACACACACACACACACACACACACACACACACACACACACACACACACACACACACACACACACACTGCTCCAGCTGTAATTTATGCAAATGGTGATAAAAACAAAAGAAAAGGGTGAAAAAAAGTGAAAATGCCTGTCAGTGTGGCCTACAAGACGGAGAGAGGGAGTGAATTGAATAGAATGACCCCTGCAGGGTCAAGTTATTTAACCCCTGAGTACTCCAGTGCTGATGCAAGAGTTCTCACTCTCAGAAGATGTCCTGAATCTCACAGTTTTGGAGAGTTTTGAAGAGTGGTTAAAAAAAAAGGGCGGGAGGGATGTCATATATTGTGATCAGTTTTGGACACAGATCAGACATTTAGCTGTAAAAGATTCACAAACTCACAGATAGAAGTGTCTTTGGGTCACTCAGGGGGCTAATGTCTTAAGCTGTTTAATGAGCAAGCAAGGCCCACATTCCCTGTGCCCCCTTTCTTTATCTGAATTGAGCTGGCAGTGTTGACGCACCACTTTGCCAGGAAGACATTGTTGTAAAACCACGACACCTGATCCCAGCTTTCAGGATCCTCCACTCCCCTCTGTACTAATTAAATGATTTTGCCAAAAATCTCTCCTCTCCATTTCACAGTTAGGTGCACACAGAGCATGCACAGAGTTCTTAAGAAGACGGGAGCTGATGTGGCTAAAGAGCGACTGGCACGCTGAGCTATGTGGTGATGCAATAAGCTGCTACTGGCTGCAAGAAAGAAAGCTCATTTCTCTGCCTGCAGCCTTCATTATGCCTCCAACATGCAGTGATAATAGAGCGGCAAGGTCGGGAGATGGAATAAAATGAGTTTCCAAATGAATGTGATTCAAAATTAAGGCCCAATGGGAGTCTAAATGTGATCACAGATCCCATGTGTCAAAGGACCAGAGAGAAAGAGAGAAAAAAAAGATTAATTTTACGGGCTGGTTTTCCCCCCCTCCTCTCCGATCTCAACCTCTCCGCTGCCTCCAAATTAAATAAGACCTCAATGGCTCCTCTACAGAGCATGGTAATTAGTCCTCTTCATGAGACATGAAAAAAAGAGGGGGTCCCTTGAAAGGGTCAAACCAGAAGCACCATTCAGCATGCACACTGTCATTTATCACCAACAGAAACTGCTTCCAAGAAGAGTGGATGAAAGGCTGATGTGCTTCCCCGCTGAGTTCCTTGGGCCCTGCTGGGCTCCCCGGACACTGGAAATGTACCACAACAATCGTGAAGGAGACAAGGATTTAGCCACTTGGGGACGGAGGGGTACAAACACCATCTTCTCTGTGTTTTATGCAACTGCTCTCTCTCAGGAAGTAGGGATTTACACCCAAAAGTCCAAAAGTTTTTCCTTTGAGCAAGGGAAGCAGTAAAGAGGCCCTAGATTGCCGATAACTCTGATAAAGCGTGTGAATCAAAAACCGTCCCTTTGAGGGGATCGAAAGGGCAAAAGTTTAAAATCAATCTGACTCACCAAATAGGACAAAAACAAGTGGATGTAAGATTTAACCTTATCTTAAGATGGTAAAACAAAACTGTTTCACTCCATCTTATAAATCATCTGTTTTGTGAGTTATTCACAGCAAGAAAAACAAGCCCCGCCCCCTCCCTTATTTGTCCCTAAAGGTTATGACAGCGTCAGACGGCGAGGATGCTGTTTGCTGGCTGTCAGAAACAGAGAGCAGAGGATAATAGGCTGTGATCTCTCACCCCTCTTCCTGGGTCTGTTTGTAAGTAGTGTGTACACGGCTTATTTGGGATGCAGCATCTGCCACATCCAGGGAAACCAGAGACCTTTAAGAGACACAGAGAGCCTTTATCCAGAGGAGTCTCATCAGCAGGGGGGGTCCAGGAGACCAAAAGGAGAACTTTTGACCTAGAACTGACTGTCAAAGTGAAGAGATGTCATTTTGACTTGTCAGTGACATGATGTTCAGACACTAGGGGGAGAGAAACGTTGCATTGATAAATTGGAATAACTCTGCTGACATTGTATCCAAGAACATTTGTAGAAGTAATCTGTTCCATTAAGGATGCTTTAAGACAGTGTTGTAGTCCAAGTCCAGGACTCAGACTCAAGTTCAACTCGAGTCCTGATTTTCATGACTTGTGACTCAACTCGGACTTGAGCACTTGTCACTGGGGCTTAGACTGGAGCTGGAGCATTGACTGCAGTAGGACTAGGAAGATTGAGGGGAGGACTGTTTTATCAGTTTTTTTTAATATATACTTTATACAAGCAAGAGCTTCGTCTGCACCTGCATTCACATGCTGTCTTGTTCAGCAAAACACCTCCTACCAGGATGCCTTAAAGCTAGGGTTGGTAGTCACGGAAAACTAGCATGAATTTGAATGTAGCATTTCCTCAGGACTCCTTCTAACTCCTTCACCCCTTGATTCAAAACCGGTCCTCAGCAGATGGTTTGTGTTTTGGCACTACGTCAACTCATGTCTCATAGTGAAAGTTAAAAACACAAACAAACATGAAATGTACGCTCTGCAGGAGGCGGGCAGAACGTCAGGACAGGATTTGATTGGTTTCATCATTTGGTTCCTGATTGCAGGGATTGGTTGATGTTTTCCCAGGTTTACTCCGGCTGTAGATAGCAGCTTTTTATACCTCTTTTTTAAGAACACATTATATATTGATTATTATTTTAATCATTGCTTTAAAATGTATTTATCTTATTTAATTATCTATTTATCTATTTATTTCTTGTACTCATCTGATCTTGTCAATGCCACCTTATTTTTATCTTTTCTTTCCAATATTAAGTATTTTATTAATTTTTAGAATTTACAATTTTAACTGTGTTGATTTATTTCATTTTTAAGTATTTTATTTATAACCATTACTGTTGTTTTCTGTCTCTCTGATTATTTTGTGAAGCACTTTGGGCTGCATGTTTATATATATATATGAAAAGTGCTATATAAATACTGTAAAGTTAAGTTGAGTTGATTGGCATAGTATGATCGGGACATAAAGATAATTTTAACCAGTAGAACAAAAAGTGGATCTAAATCTGACTACCAGCCCCAGCTTTAGGAAGCGCCACAAATCTTGCATTCTGATTTTGAAGATTTGACAGTAAATGCAAACAAGAGCAGTGCAACATGTATGATATGTTAAAGAAGTGCTAAGAAGAAGAGGGAGGACAAACTTCCACAGACGTCTGTCCAGGATGACCATTGGGTCAGTGTTTGGTTAGTTAAAATTCTGGTGAAGGTAATTTTGAGCTTGTTAGACACCTGTTGTGATCCCACCACATTAGGAATGAGCCTCACTGAGAAAGGCGTAAGGCACGTTTGTGGACAACAGTATTAGTCAGAGAATCTTCATTTTTTTTTAACACATGGAAAATTTCCTGCAGAGTCATCCAAAGTTCATACAGTGAACAGTTCAGAGCCCAACTTAGATAAACAGTACTATCTATAATGAAGACTGGACTTAGACTCGGACTCAGATAACAGGGACTTCACTCCTATTCTACTTTGGTGACTGCACTTGACTCTGACTTGAATACTAAGGACTCGACTTGCAAAAAAACACTGCTTCAAGACACTTATAGGAAACTGTTTCTGTCTCTGATAAATTCATCAGTCCATCAGATATAACTGATGCAGTTTTAAAGCCTTAAGATGATAAAGTTCTTCTTTTCAACCATCAGACCTTACATGTTTTTTTAATGGCAGTATTGACCATAAACTGTGAAGCATTTACAAAATATCTGTAAAATTTTGAGGTGATTTTATTGGATTAGCTTACAACACATGGTCTATCTGTCTGTATCACCAAATATCAAGATGTAAAGCTTAGTTATTTGCCAGGGAATTAGCTTTTGACAAAAAAATTGAAAATCTAAAGATGTCATTCAGCATCTGCTTTGGAGCTCATTGCACCGCACATTCTTTCTTAAGGAAACTTTTCCTGTAATGAATCCTTAATGTTCCCAAAGGGTTGGAAATTTGAACATCTTTAATCCCAGGGCATCTGGAGAGCTCCATCTGCCAATGGATACTATGTGACACCATCAAAAGCCCTAGAGTAGCTACTTCATGGACCTCATGGAATAGCTGCCATGATATCAAACTGAACAAAGAGTAGAAAAAAAAAGTGTATGACTACGTCATCCATCCAGGGCTAATGTGATGTCATTCTGGAAGTGGGTGCACCTTTTTTAATGAATTGCTCCTTGAGCTCTTGGTCCTGCATATGTTTCTCATATTTATGCTCTCCTAGTCTATAAGCTATGAATTTACAAGCTGAATGGTATTTGCATTTGAGAGAGCTTATTATCAATGCTTGACAACCTCCGGTTTGAGGCTCCTGTGTATCCCAGTGTTCATGAGAAAAACAGCTTAAGATGTGTCGGTGCATGCCTGGTGTTAAGGAGCAGGTGTGTCTCTCTCCTGTGTATTGAGGGTCTGTGTGCAGGGGGCTGCTGAGGGATATCCTCATTCATGCTGCTAACTAACAAGTCCCCCAGGCCCAGACTGAAACCAGCAGCGCAGCAGACTAACAGCATTACCATGACAAAGGTCTGTGGTCGGATGCAGTATGATAAAGGCATGGTGGAGATAAAAAGACCCGTCCAGCTTCACACATTCTCACTGGGGGTCAGACTGAAGCTCTCCTAAGTGTCCAAGCTTTTGTGACGTGATAAGACATGCCTGTGCATCTCACACATCAGTCACCAGAGAAACGCAAACAAACGAGTTACAAAAGAATTGTCAACTTAAGGGAACGTCATACTGAAAAATGTTCTCTTTAAATCGTTCCTAGTGATGGGAATCAGTGAGCTTCTTCAAAGGTCACACGGGTTCACATACAGATCGTATTTCGTCCCTTGGCTCTCTTGAACCACACAATCAATTAATGGCTCAAACATTCAGTCAGAACAATGGAACACATTCACATGAATGGACCATATAACTAAATCAGCCAACACCAATTTTTACTATAACAATAAAAACATCAAGCACTCTTGATCCTTTTGTGTAATTGATTCACAGCTCATTGTGGAAGGCGAAGTCAGCCGACACTGAGGATATTCAAATCAATTATTAGCACACCATGTTGCTGCACTTTGGAGCCCTTTGGTGATAATATTTGATGCTAGAATGGCTCTCACTTGATGCTGTAAAATAATCAAGCCAGATAATTTTTTTTTTTTTTTTCTTTATCTTAAGGCTAAGTTAATTATTTTAGCATCAATGCAACGTAAAACTAAGAGATGAACAAAACAGTTCCAGGGTGCTATTAGCAAATAGCTAATCCAATTAGCACTATTCAAAGTCAGAGGAGGCAGAGCTGCTTTTTTAGAAAGATGTGATTTGATTGGCTGAGTTCCACCGAATGGGAGGAACCCAATTTTAACAGGTTTTATGACCAGTTAGTCTAATTGGAAAAGAGAAAAGGTGACATTAAAGGTGACATTTGCTAAGCTGGTGCTAAAGTTAGCTTATTAACAAACCCCCTGATCTGTAACGACCAAAACTAGCCTTCATGAAATAAATGGTATAATTCTAAAGGCTCTTGCTGGGCCTTTCCCAGAGCTCTTTAGCCCAAACCAGTGCCACTGTGTCAGACTGTGGCTGTAACTGACAAATCTTTGAGCAAATATTGGTATAAAAGGCTGTACTACAAAATCTACAGTTGGTGTTCAATAAATGCCTCAATAGACAGATCAGAGTCCACTTACCATAAAGATCCAGCTCTTCTTTTTTCTGTCCCTTTGCCTCTTCCTCCCATCGGAGTCTAATATCTTTTCAGTATGTGCGCTCATGTGTGCAGGGGGCCTCCAGTGCCAAGCACTTCTGTGGCCTGGCTGTCCAGGCCAGGCACAATGGAGCCTGATCCCCCATCCCCTCTGTCCCCCTGTGGCCTAAAGAAGTCTCTCTGCAGGAGTGGAGGAGGACCACCTCGGTAACCTTCCAAGTATGTGCAACTAAAACTACTGCTTTTAAAATAAGAGCAACTAGCAGTGATCTGCATTGGGGAAGTATTACACTGCCATAGCTAAAGCAATAGGAAGGTATAATTACAGGGTGCTTCCTGGGGTCATTTAAATGTAAACAGATATTTATGTCATGAAAAATGTGAGATAAAAATGTTAAAATACTGTTGTCAATGACCATCCATCTCTACAATACGCCATTTAGATGAATTGAGTCCAGAATAAAACATGAGTTTGCACCTTTTTTGGATGAATGAGTCTGAACACAACTCACTGACTTCATCCGGAGTCTCATTACAGAGTAACCAACATTTGTCAGTTCACATCCTTCAACTGAGTGCCCAAAAATTCAACCATTTACAGTAGAGCCTGTTTCTTCTGAACAGTCAAAAAGGCTTATAAAACCTTGTATCTTCAGTCTGTTTGATAATAGTTTAGTTTTACTTTTTGTTCATCCCTTTGGATTTATTAGCTTTGTTAGCATTTTTACAATTATAAGGCTATTGGTTTGTTTGTCTGTCCACCACTTCGGACCAGACAGGAATACTAACAACTTTAAGATGGCGTACCATGAAATTTAATGTTGCTTAAAGGGCCTGGAAACGTAAATGGAATATTTAAAATTCACATAGAATATCAAAATGTAATGTGTAATTAAGCTTTAACAAACATCTGAGTGAAATTAAACATCCATAACTCTGAAAAAACTCTGTTCAAAACCAGCTTCTTTCACAGGTCTGAGCATTTCTCAGGACTGTGTGGGCGTGGCCTAACTCTTTGATTGACAGGTCAAGAGAGAGTTCACAGCCTGCATGTTTGAGCCGTCTGACTCTGAATCTAAAGACATCAAAACTCTAGAATCTGAAAATTATTCATTTACAATGGTCTCTGAGTGCTGAGTCACAAAACTTCAGAATCAGGACTTCTATCATTTATTAGTTTTATCACTCCGTAGTCTCCGGGGCATCAGGACCATGGGACGCCCGGAGCAGAGGAGGCTGAAGTGTAGTATGTTCACGCAGAGGAGCTCGGCTCTGGGTGTCAGACGGAGCTGTTTGTCTAAACTCTGAGCTGTTTGGGAAAGTTAGTGAACCAGTCCTGGGGATAATTAGTAAACCAGGCCTGGGGACAGTTAGTGGACCGGTCCTGGGGAAAGTTAGCGAACCGGTCCTGGGGAAAGTAAGTGAACCAGTCCTGGGGACAGTTAGTGAACCGGTCCTGGGGAAAGTTAGTGAACCGGTCCTGGGGAAAGTAAGTGAACCGGTCCTGGGGAAAGTTAGTGACCCGATCCGGGGGAAAGTTAGAGAACTGGTCCTGGGGAAATGAGCCGAGCATGTGTGGGTTTTCTGAACATGTTAGCATGCTATCATTTAGTAAATGGCAATGGTAAATGGTGCTTTTCTAGTCTTTCTGAGCACCCGATGCACTTTAAGACTGCCAGTCACATTCACCCATTCACACACTGATGGCAGAAGCTGCTACATTAAGGGCCCATCAGTATTAGCTCATCTAACTCATACACATTCACACACTGCTGGGAGCAATTTGGGATTCAGTGTCTTGCCAAACGACACTTCGGCATGTGACTGCAGAAGCTGGAATTGAACCTACCACCTTTGGATAGAGAGACGACCCACTCTTCCACTGAGCCACAGCGGCCCGTTAGCCGGAAGCACCGCTATGCCTGAAAACAGAGCCAGCAGCTATACTGTAGAGACCTGTTGCTTGATGACAGCAATGTTGTGACATAATTCCCCATGTGATGGAAACATAGGGCTGCACACAGTTCTTTGTAACCTTCAGAATAAAAGGAGTTGACACATTTTCACAATGAAGGGAGAGAAAGGAGGAAGAGAGAAAAAACATGGTAGATGAATTATGTAGCCTACCTTGATAAGATGTGTAGGAGTATAAAACCTCTTCATTATAACTCATTTTCTGACAGAAAATATACTATAATAAATGTATATTGTCAAATTCCACATTGCCTTTTCAACCAGGTATGATGTTTTTAATCTAAATTCCATCTTAATGTCTAGTAACTTGAAATGTGACTGAAAATTCTCCTTTAAGTGTGAGCAATAGATGTAATACATTAGATGTAACTGTTCTGATAACTTCAACATGGTGTATAGTGGAACAATAGAGTGAATGGTTGACAGACAGCAAAAATCAGACAGTAAACTCAACAAACCCTGGGGTCCAGAGGAGGCAGCCTCATCTCCATACTCTTCAGCCACTGCCTCAGTGCCCGGATTTGACCTCTGAACTCACACTGCCATTGACTTAAGTCTTCCTCATCCCTCCTGAAACAGAGACAAGTATGTTAGATTGAATTTAGGTTGTATTTTCTTTGTCATGTGTGTGTTTTTATAAAGAGATGATGATGCCCACTGCTGTCAATTCTTTTCTATGAAGTTAAACAATATGATCTCTGACTGAAGCAACAGGAAGACGAAAATTGGAAGGACAAACACAATGGCAAAACTGTGACCTGAACTAGGCAGGAAGAGGTAACACAAAGCTGTCAGGGAGCATTATTCTTATCAAAAGATCATGTAACAAGGCCTTTGGAAAATATCTCATTAGGGAGGCATATGCTCTTTCTCTCTCTGCTGGGCTGGAACCTCAGTCTTCTTGTTTCAGTATGTTTCATTCAGATGTGCTCACTTCACTATTCACTGTGTCTCTTATTGTTGGTGAATGCAGACGAACCGGTCTACAAAGCTGATACAGTTGACCAACTGTCTTCACAAACAGACTGTTGATGGACACTTTTAGGAGAGCAGGTCCAGCTTTTCCCAAATTTGTCACTTATTAAATAATAATGTAAGCTTTAACTGGAAAGTCAGTTTGTAATTTGAGTTAGGGTTAAAATATTTTAAAGGTGACATATCATGCAAAATCGACTTTTTAATGGTTCTCTACCTGAAATATGTTTCCCTGGCATGTCTACAAACCCCCCGAGAATGAAAAGAATCCATTCTGCCCCTGTTCTGATTTCTCCACCTTTCTGTAAATGTGTGTGAAACGAGCCGTTTCAGACTTCAGTGTTTTTGTTACGTAACAACAATATCCGGTCTGTCACGGAGTCAGAGCTCGGAGCTTGTTCAGCCCATAGACTGTATAAAATACAACTGAACCCCTCCTCCGTTTTTCATTACCTGCACAAGTGTGTGCTAACAAGGAGCTTAGGAGGGAGGCATGCTAGTTGTAGGCTGTCTTAATAAACACAAAGGTCGGTTTTACTTCCCACGTCTGCAGATTTGAAGATCTAGTGGATGATTTTTATTTATCATGGATAAGTGCTAGCGCTAGTTAGCATAGCTACATAGCTACATGTCGTAGCTGTAGCTGTGTACCAAGACACACGTCTACATACTGACAAATAAAACAACAAGAAACACAGAATCTGTGACCAATCCTTCAGAAAGGTCCTGCTGCCTTTCTGGTAGAGGTCAGTTTTACTCCCCACGTCTGCAGATTTGAAGATCTAGTGGATTTTTATTTGTCATGGTAAAGTGCTAGCGCTAGTTAGCATAGCTACATAGCTACATGTCGTAGCTTAAGCTGTAGCTGTAGCTGTGTACCAAGACACACGTCGACATACTGACAAATAAAACAACAAGAAACACTAAATCTGTGACAAATCGTTCAGAAAGGTCCTGCTGCCTTTCTGGTAGAGGTCGGTTTTACTCCCCACGTCTGCAGATTTGAAGATCTAGTGGATGATTTTTATTTTTCATGGATAAGTGCTAGCGCTAGTTAGCATAGCCACATAGCTACATGTTTGTATCTTTGTACCAAGACACACGTCTACATACTGATAAATAAAACAACAAGAAACACTAAATCTGTGACCAATCCTTCAGAAAGGTCCTGCTACAGGCGCCTCTCCGTCAGGATCAGATTCAGAGGGTTGAAGTAGCGTGGTCTGCTAGCAGCCGTGTATATTCAGCCAACATGTAAACATTAGATCAACGTGCTGGACAGCCGAGGCACATCCACTTCCTGAGGGGGCGTGGTCAGAGAGAAAACAGAGTGTTCTAAGGAGGACTGAAGAAGAGGGTTTTTCAGGCAGACCAAAATCTGATTTCAAAGTGTTTTTTGAGCATAAACTTTAAAGACATGTTTTGGGGACCTCTTAGACCAATATATGTTGATGAAAAAAGCGTGATATGTCACCTTTAATATAATGTACAGAGTGAACTATATGGAACAGGATTAGGGCCACTGAAAAAATATTTCTCAAAAGTCTGAATTTAATCTCAGAATTCTAACTTTAATCTCAGAATTCTGACATTTTTCTCAGATTTCTGCCTTTTTTAAAAATATAATAATAATACAAAATATATATTGGACCCTAATTGTTATTATATTTTCAGTGGCCCTAATCCTCTTCCATAGAACTATTACATATAAGTTTGCTAAAGTTATTATTTATGTTTTATGATGTTAGAATTATTTCTACGGCATCTTGTAGTTGGGACCAAAACATGATAAATGTACTTATGTGGTTCTCATTACATTTCCCTGAAGCTCGGTCATCCTAGCCTCTGATTGGTTGGTTCTGTGACATGTGATTGAGTGACAAGGAAGTGTTGATGTTATGTGGATCTAGTGTGGCTACAGTAAAGTGCTCTTGAGAAAGTTATCCATCTCCATCCTGCTGTTTCTTATTGATAGAGTGACCTAACCGCCACACAGTGAACCGTCATGTTACAATGACAACAATAATCATACATTTTAATTATGGGCACCGTTCAAGACACTCAAGGTCAATTTATGAATGCGACAACAAAGAGTTAAATAAACATTTAAAATAACTTACATTCAAAAGTATCTAGTTAGGATGTGTGCAATTAGTTAACTAAATGATTGGCACCAGAATTACAAGTGTGTTCTACAAATTATCAATATTTGTATTTATGTATGCCCCTAAAGCTGCTCATATGTTGTTTTGAAGCTGTAGCACTGCCACCTGCTACTAGCCAGGGCTGTAGCCCGTTAATGGCTAGATGTAAACAATCACTGATGACAGGTGGAATCTCAAAGCATGGCCCAGCCTGGCAGGATTTTAATGTAGAAAATGGAGATAAAGTTGTATGTAGGCTATGTCTGATTAGCTCCATTGAAGCATAACCAGCACAGGGATGTGGATTTTAACCTAAACCAATTTGACATTATTCAACCACAGACTGTGATCTCGTGTTTAGCCATGTGAAATTAATTGTGCTTAATATTGTTTGTCCCTTGAGTTTTTCTTACTTTTAGAATTGTCATTTAGTTGGAATTTACATTTCTGTTTAAACAACTAAAAAATGAGTCGCCTCAGAACACCCCCAATATCAACATACACTTATAAGCCAACATTATGACCACCTGTGCCATCAAATGCAGCCCACTTTGCAGCTTTACCATTAATTCTTCTGTTACAATGCCTCTACATTTAAATTTTGAGTTGATGTGGTCAGAGGTGATTTTTATTTATCATTGCAGACATAGTTGTTGGTGATGGTGTTCATGAGTGAATTATGGAAAGGTGTTTTGTCATACATGTTCAACATAATGCTATCCAGTATACCACCATCACCCACAAGACTTCGATTATGTATACAGTCATGGCCAAAAGTTTTGAGAATGACACAACTATTAATTTTCACAAAGTCTGCTGTTTCAGTTTTTAGAATGGCAATTTGCATATACTCCAGAATGTTATGAGGAGTGATCAGCTCAACTACAATTAATTGCAAAGTCCCTCTTTGCCTTGAAAATGAACTTTATCACCAAAAACACATTTCCACTGCATTTCAGCCCTGCCACAAAAGGACCAGCTAACATCATTTCAATGACACACAGGTGTCACACACATTAACACAGGTGTGGGTGTTGATGAGGACAAGGCTGGCGATCAATCTGTCATGATTGAGTGACTGGACACTTTAAAAGGAAGATGGTGCATGACACCATTGTTCCTCATCTGTTAGCCATGGTTACCTGCAAGGAAACACGTGCAGCCATCATTGCATTGCACAAAAAGGGCCTAACAGGGAAGTTTATAGCAGCGAGTAAGATTGCACCTCAGTCAACCGTCTATCCAATTATCAAGAACTTCAAGGAGAGAGGTTCAATTATTGCCAAACAGGCTCCAGGGCGCCCAAGAAAGTCCAGCAAGCGCCAGGACCGTCTCTTGAAGGTGTTACAGCTGCGGGATCGGGCCACCACCAGTGCAGAGCTTGCTCAGGAATGGCAGCAGGCAGGTGTGAGTGCATCTGCACGCACAGTGAGGCGAAGACTTTTGGAGGAAGGCCTGGTGTCAAGGAGGGCAGCAAAGAAGCCACTTCTCTCCAGTAAAAAACATCAGGGACAGACTGATATTCTGCAGAAGGTACAGGGACTGGACTGCTGAGGACTGGGGTAAAGTCATTTTCTCTGATGAATCCCCTTTCCCATTGTTTGGGGCATCTGGAGGAAGGCTTGTTCGGAGAAGACGAGGTGAGCGCTACCATCAGTCCTGTCTCTTGCCAACAGTGAAGCATCCTGAGACCATTCATGTGTGGGGTTGCTTTTCGGTCAAGGGAGTGGGCTCTCTCACAATCTTGCCTAAAAACACAGCCATGAATAAAGAATGGTACCAGAACGTCCTCCGAGAGCAACTTCTCCCAACCATCCAAGGGCAGTTTGGTGATGAAGAATGCCTTTTCCAGCATGATGGAGCACCTTGCCATAAAGCAAAAGTCATAACAAAATGGCTCGGGGAACAAAACATTAAGATTTTGGGCCCTTGGCCTGGAAACTCCCCAGATCTTAATCCCATTGAGAACTTGTGGTCAATCCTCAAGAGGCGGGTGGACAATCAAAAACCCACAAATTCTGACAAACTCCAAGCATTGATTATGCAAGAATGGACTGCCATCAGTCAGGATTTGGTCCAGAAGTTGATTGACAGCATGCCAGGGAGAATTGCAGAGGTCTTGAAAAAAGAAGGGTCAACACTGCAAATATTGACTTATTGCATGAATTCTGTGTAATTCTCAATAAAAGCTTTTGATACTTATGAAATGCTTCTAATTGTATTTCATTATACCATAGAAACATCTGACAAGAACACCTAAAAACCCTGAAGCAGCAGACTTTGTGAAAATGTAATATTTGTGTCATTCTCAAAACTTTTGGCCATGACTGTAGAGTTATCACCTTTCCGACCATGTCAGTGACCATGCTTCTGAAAAGCAGAATTTTGGAAAGAGCTGTTTTATTGGACTGCACAAGTGGTCTTGATGTTATGGCTGATCGGAGTACAGCATTTGATATTCCATCAGTCTCTCCATTGGACAGAAAGGTGATTTATAATTCTTTATTGTATTTCCCAATTAAAGATGATCAATCTTATTTCAGCACTTTGGTGAGAAATAAAAAACAAACCACTACAATGACATACCCATATGTATGATCCAGGGATGTAGGTGTTGGTGATCCAAATACAACACTTCCTTTATCCTGCAAAGGACCATTGAAAAAAGAAATACAAACCACTTTACAATTATTGTTCTCCTGACTTTAATAGCCTTCGCAGCTGCTCCAGCTGGCACAGTTCATTCAACACTCTAAACTGTGTACAGGATTTAATGATGTGACTGCTTTACCCTCTCTTCCTGCGTTCTTACCTCCCTGCCTGCAGCTTCTGGTGGAGTTAGAGGTGGCAGAGAAAGGCTCAGATCAGAGTAGTCAAGGGAGCTGAGTGAAGAATTCTGGGAGGTGAGTGCCCCATTGCGTCTGTTGGCAGGCTCCTCCATCAAAACCAGCGGCTAGTGTTGGCACATAGAGCCAAAAGTTACTAATGAAGGACCCAGGAGGTAAAACAACATGCATACAACTAATGTGCAATGGGGAGGTAATGTTTAATGGTGGTCTTAAAGCAGTATCAGGGGTTTTGAAACCATGATCACTTTTTTGATTAAAACTCATGTTGAGGTGAGTTAAAATGTTGTTATACTGCAACATCCACAGCCCTCCAAAACTTAGCCCATCAATTGTTAATCTGACAAATGCATTAGCATCATATTGACAGCTCTATAGAACAGGTATTAGACCACTGTTGTCATTAATGTTGGGCATTTCTGCTTCACCTGACTCCCAGGCTTCCTTTAGGAGGCACTGGCTCCCTGTTTCTTTTAGAACTGATTTTAGAGTTATTTTACTTGATTTTAAAACTCCTAACAGCCTTGCTTCTCCATACATCACTGATCTCCTGTCATTTTATGTTCCAGCTCGATGACTGAGGTCCTTGAATGCTTCCCTTTTAAATGTTCCTCGTGTGTCTCACACACAGAGAGAGAGCTTTCTGTTTTTATGCCCCTAAGCTCTGGAACTCTCTGCCTCTGGACATCAAAACGGCGAGCTCTCTGAGTGTTTTCAAAACTATACTTAAGACTTAACTTTTAATCTAGCTTTTAATTTGAAGTAATTTATTTTTAGCCCTGGACTGCATTATTATTTTTTTTATCATTATTTTAATCATTGTTTTAACATTTATTTATCTAATTTATAAAAAATGATTATTTATTTAACTTTTTATTTCTTGTATTCACCTGATCTTGTTAACGCTTCCTTATTTTAAACTTTTCTTTCCACTCTTACTTATTTTGTTAATTTTACTGCATTGATTCTATTTTATTTTTAAGTATTTTATTTATAATCATGCCTTTTATAACTTTACCGTTGCTGTTGTTTTCTGTCTCTCTGTTATTCTGTGAAGCACTTTGGGCTGCATGTTTACATGTCTGAAAGGTGCTACACCAGGGGTGTCAAACATGCGGCCCGCGGGCCAAAACCGGCCCGCCAGAGGTTCCAATCCGGCCCGCTGAACAACTTTGCAAAATGTAAGGGTTACATAGAAGACATTAAGACTGCAACTTTTCAATAAAAGTAACTGCGATTTCGGATTTGTCCTCTAGGGGTCGCATTTAATTATATTGTTGACGGAGCGCACCTGAAAGGAGCTTTTTTTCTTAAAGTGAGGAAATAGATTAGGCTACTTGCTGTTTGCATAATCCGGTTGAGATTCATAAAGACTTTTTAGAGCACTATATGGTGATCCACTAAATAGTCAACTTTACCTTCTTCATTATTATAATCTATCTTTTCTTTTGCAGTAAACATTACACTCTGTCAGGTGAATGGGTAACCTGTGTGTTTGATGTGTTCACAGCAGGTTTCAGGGCTTAAAGAGTAAAATATTCGGCCCAATATGAGACTCATCATGGCAGAAAATACAAGAGTTTTTGTAGAAAGATATTTCATTAAATGTGAACATTGTCAGAATGTGCTTGTACTTTTTTGCACTAAAACAAAGGGAACATTTAGAGTTGTCATTATTTATAGGTTGTTATGTTGTGATTTTACTGGTCCGGCCCACTTTAGATCAACTTGGGCTGTATGTGGCCCCTGAACTGAAATGAGTTTGACACCCCTGTGCTACACAAATAAAGTTGAGTTGAGTTGATAAGAGAGTAGACCAGGCTAACATTGCCCTCATGTGGTCAACTACAGTTGTTTCCTGAGGCCAGTTCCATACCACTGGGAGGCTGCTTGTTTGATCAGATCACATTTACATGATCAAGAATGTTTCACTTAATGTTCATTAGCACAGGCTGTCACAATCCACTTTTTGACTCTACTCTAAACAATGCAAAAGATACCAAACTACCTACTTTTATTGTATGTTTCTTCTGTATTCATATAAAGAATTAACTACTCTCTTATGGTTGTGCTCTGATTTTGCTGTGGTTGCACATTAAGCAATCTAAATTGGGCATTTGAAGCATCTTATTTCTGATTCTGCAGTTATTTTTTGTCTTTATTGATATTCCCTGTCCCTTTGTTTATCCTCATGTAATCTTTCTTTCACTTTCTCTTATTTTTTTTTATTTTTTTTGGCCCACCTAGGTGTGCACGCCCTCTTTTACAGAACATGATATTAGCTGTCAATAAAAGATAAGCCAGAGTTCTAAGAGGGATGGTGATGGTTGCATGCACACAGTCACAAGCACAGAAGAAAAAGGTTTTCTTTCTTTTCTTTTGCTGCAAGAATAAATTGCATTAATATTTGACAGTTTGTGACAAACATGACACAAACCAGAAATATATATGCAGACAAGAGGAAAAAAAAAAAAGAAAGAGAGGCAGGAAATGTGGGGAAAGTGGTTGAACCAGTGACTGCTGCCATGAGGACGATAGCCTGACACTGCTAGACCAACTGGATCCCCAGATTTCTTTATATTCTTACACAACTTCAAAAATGCCAAATGAAAGACTTATTTTAAAACTTAAAAATAGCTTTGGATTTGTGGGTATTGACATATGAATGACAAGTGGGTCTCTCCAGAGCATATTTATTTACAACATAGTGTTATTTTCATTAAGTACATCAAAATCCACTCACCACATCATTCAAAGCAAAATCTGCCTCATAAGCAAAGCGAACCAGTTAGTTTGTGAACTTCTACATTTTACGTAGATGGAAATCAGGACAGTGACATCTGCTGTTGTCCTTTGCTATTTTACACTAACATATTTCCCAAATATCCTTTATAAATGTGGTTACGCATGCAAGGCAAATAAAAAATAAAAAGATTTACAGAGGTAAAACACGTTAGAGATACATAAAGAAACACTTGCAGTGAAAAATAACTGAGCAAAATAAAACTTAAAGGAAAAACGTGGCAAAATGTCAACTGAAATGAACTGATATATGTGATACATACATTCATGCAATGTGGTTCTTTATCAAATATGTCAAAAACCAAGTGTGTCTTATTACCACTTTGGTTAGATTCAATTTACTGAGAGATAATACAAAAATATACTCAGTGGACTTAGGATCAAATTTATGAAGACATGCTGTTCTGCCACTATAATCTCAATTCAAATGACAAAATACAGTTTGCTTTGGGAGTGTTCTCTAAAAAAAGTAAAGATATCACAGCATAAAAGCACATTAAGCATTCAAGTAATAAATATATGAAAAAAAGGTCATGAATGAAGAGTGTCTCTAAAAAGCATCCCAAGATGATGTCAGGTTGGTTCAGCCTCTGTTTTCTTCATATATGACGTGCAATGGAAGAAAGGACATGGCAGATCTAGAAACAAAAGAAAGTAACTATGAATCAAAATGAAAAATAAACGAAGCCATGCTGCAAAAACAGAAACAAAAAATAAAATAAAAATGTTTAAATATTGATGAAAAAATGTCTTCATATATTGCAAATAAGAATGATATTCATAAGATATATTTTGTTTATTTACCTGTGCAACTGGAGGAGGATGACATGGACTCCCCAAACCATCCAAATTGAAGGGAGTGGCTCCAGCCAGCTGCTGATCCACATCTGTCATATGTTGGATTCTGAGGGACTGAGGCAGCTGTGGAAGCAGCAGAATAAAGAACACTCAGTAAGCAGTCATGTAAACTTTCTACGGACACAGTTCTCCAGTGGTGTATGGAATGGAGACAATGACATAAATGAATGGACTGCTTTCTGTTCTAAGATGTGATAATCAACAGAATAAACAAAAGGAAAACAAAACAACAAAACAAAGTTAACTTACAAGAACCAAAATAACAGGAGGCAGGTCTGTATGGGGTTCAGGATCAATTCTGACATCATCTTGGGATTTACCAGGGACACTTGGTGGATGGTGATTATAAAGAATCCAAAACTTGGAGTGTGTAAAACAATGGCTTAATGAAGTCAAAGGATGCATAAGTCCACAAAATAAAATTTGTAACAAGTACAAAGTAATGACAGATATGAAATTAGATTCAGAACAGTCTGCTTGTTTTTAATTCTGGCACTTTTTTCAGTGTTGCATTTCTTTAGTGTCTCCTTTTGTAGTGTCTGACTCGGTATGATATGTAGTAAGGAAACATTTCAAATAAAAACATTAACAAAATCTGTCCATACTCTGTACAAAAAGTCAGAAATTTGAAGGCATCTATGTATTTCTTAACCTGTTAGTATTGAACTAAGTTGACGTACAGTTTCTTCTGAAGTAGCACTGTCATACAAAATAGACAATTTAAAAGGAAAGAAGTTATTCTGGAAAAATATTTCTGTTTGACATACATACACTATATATTAGTTTCAGAAAGCACAAGTGTACAACTTTTTCACTAGTGTGAAATGAAAACTATAAGGTCACTTTAAAAAAACAGCACAGATTTCATGCTTTGGAAAATATAAACTTGGTGATCAATACTATGAAAATGAATGTCCTCTATATCTAGCAATGCTTGTTATGTCTCCATAGTTGAGGCACGTGTTTAGACATCATTTATATTTGATAAAAATTCAGTAAGCTATGTAGTTCTGTGACCATTTGCAGGGTAGAATAAATAAATCATATTTGTCTGTTAATGTAAATATTTCTTTTCAGGTGCATTACTGTTTTTGGGCCTAAGTAAAAAGTTGTTAGGAACAGAACTAGCTAACTAGAATCTGCGGCCGTAGCCAGTTGAAGAGGATGTGTAGGAAGACGATGAGAAGTTCATGCTGAAGCCAGAGCCAGCATCAATGCTGCCTCTCCTGGAGCCTGTTCGAGATCCAGTCCTTGAGCCGGTCCGAGAGCCATAGGCAGATCCAGGACCACTTGCATTGTAGGGACTGTACAGGCCTTTGCTGGATGTTGAGGAGGCCTCAAGAAGCCTCAGGCCGGATCCTTCCTCAATCATGCTTTTGTCCATGGCTTCTTTAAAGGAGATCTTTAGTTTGGTTTTGGGACACGTCAGGTATTTAGAATATGAAGTGACATCTCTTAGTTTCTGGGCAGTTCTGGCATCAATTGTGCCCTTCTTTATGGATTCATCTATTGGCACTCTGTTTTCAATATCAGGCTCAATAAGTCCACCAGTCAGATATTGGACCTCAAGGAAACGTTGCCCAGCCTCATAGTATAACCAGCCTTTCTTGAGAGCCTGGGATGCAGACATCTTGACCTTTGATTTAGGGTCTTCAAATCCATTGAATGCTTTTTGAGCCAGGTTGAGGCGATCAACCATGATTTTGTCCACTAGGCCTTTCTCTGTGGCCTCAGCAACTGAGAACCTTTCTCCAGTTGCGGGGTCAATAATACCTCCTGTGCAGGCTTGAGCTTCCAGCAGTCTTTGGCCTGAGATGTTGTCAACCAGGTTTCTGTGTATGGCCTCAGTAATAGACACCTTCTCCAGTGTGTCTATGTCTAAGATCCCAGCTACAGGGCAAGTCACCTCTGATGGATCATTCCATATGATTGCAGGTGGTTTAATGGAGGGTACGGGGCTCATTGGAGAGGAGTAGGTGGAACCAGTGGTGGAACCAAAGGAGGATGAGCGTGAGCGGAGGCCTCCCACATTTCCAGAAAGCATGTCAGCAAATTCTGTAATGGCCAGGTTTCCGGATCTGTATGTATCAAGAGCATTCTGATCGATGAGTCCACGGTTAAGAGCATCATCAACATCATACTGTCTCCCTGACCGCCTGTCAATGATGATGGATTTGACAGTGCCATCAGAGGAGGTCATTGTGATCTCTTCCCATTCACACTCTTGCTCAGCAAGCTCCAAGTAGGTCTGATGATCAATGAGTCCCTTCCTGTAGGCCTCATACACAGTCATTTCTTTCCCGGTCTCTGGGTCTACGATGACAACTCTGCGTTTACGAACTGAGGATTTGGAGGAGGTCTTTCTTTCCCGCTTCTTTTCTTTCAGTAGCAGGAGTGACAGGCCGGTGTCAGGATCTGTGATGCATCTATCCATGAGCTGGAGGTAGGTTAGATTTTCCTCTGTGTTGGGATCAAAGAAGCCTTTGGTGTCATCAGATGGATCTGTCAGGATCTCATTCATTTCCTCGTCAAAGAAGCCACGTTTGTAGGCCACCTCAACTGGCAGACGATGACTTTCCTCAGGGTCAATGATGCCACCTGTGGCAATCTGTGCCTCCAAGAGTCGGATACCGTGGTCTTTCAGAATGAGCCCCTTCTTCATGGCCTGGAACAGGGAGATCGTTTTGCCTGAATAAGGATCTCTGTATCCTGTCACTGCACGCTCAGCAGAGAGGAGCTTGTCTTTGAATTCAGGTCCTACAATTCCCATTTTCACTGCCTCATTGACAGTCAGTTTGAGGTTCTTGATTGGATCAATGACATACGCTGTGGCTGCCTGGGCCTCAAGAAGTTCAAATGCTGTGCCTGGCCTGATCATGTTCTTTTTCATTGCCTGGTAAATAGATAGACGTTCCTTTGAGGACTCTAAGAATACGCCAGCAATACAGCTTGTGCCCTCAAGGTATCTGGATAGTTTATCGCTAACCTCCTCCACTGTAATTAGACCTTGGTTCAGGTCAGTGACAGTCTGCTGGTCAATAATTTGTGAGCGGAGCAGCTCCTCCATTGTGATCTGTTTCCTCAGACCCTTGAACATCAACCTCTTGTCTCCAAGAGAGAGTAGGCGCAATCCACCATCCAACTTGCATCTCTTGAGCAGCTCTGCATAGGACACATCCTCTTCAGTGACAGGGTCAACAAATCCCTTGACATCATCAGTCAGCTTCTCATTGGTCTCCTTGTTAATGTAGCTTCTTTGCATGGCAATGTCTGCTGGCAGGTGGAACTGGAACTCAGGATCAATAATACCACCGGTGGATGTTTGTGCCTCCAACATTTTCAGAGCATAATCCTCTGGAACAAGATCTTTTTTCATGGCCTGGAAAAGAGAGATGACTTTCCCACTGTATGGGTCTTTGTATCCGGTGACTGCTCTCTCAGCTGAAAGAAGCTTATCGTGGATCTCAGGGCCGACGACACCTTTACGAACAGCTTCATCCACAGTGAGGGTTTCATTTTTAACTGGATCAACAATGAATCCTGTCGCAGCTTGTGCTTCTAGGAGGCTGAGTGCGATTTCTGGTTTAAGGAAACCTCTCTTCATTGCTTGGTATATGCTTATCTTGGATGTGTCAGTTGTGACCCCAGCAACACATCCTGTGCCATAGAGATACTGCTTCACACTGGTCATCTCCATAATGTCATGGATGTCCCTCTTGCCCTGTTTAAGGAGGTTGTATGTCTCCAAGTCAATGATGCGAGCATTGTAGAGCTCCTCAATAGTGATCCTTCTCCTTATAGTTTTACATGTCAGTGGACTATCCCTGACGACCTCTCTCTGCTCCATGATCTCGATAATAATGATTATCATGCGCTCTTTGGTGATTTTTCCAGAGCGGTATTCATCAATGAGTTTCTGCCTCTCCTGCTCTGGAAGTAAATTGGAGTTCATGATATCCCAGAGGTTCATTGATTGGTCTGCAAGACCCTCAATTGGGATGTCAATTTGGGTGTTGATCAGATCACTCTGTGTTTGTTCCTCTGTGTAGAGGTATGTCTTCTCAACAACAGTTGGAGACTGAGGCTTTGAGAGTGGAAGGATGTTCAGACCCGTCTCTGGATCTCTTTGGCACTTGTCTTTAAGCTGTCTGTAGGTAACGTTCTCATCAGACTCTGGATCTGAGAAAGCCTTGTTATCATCAGACGGTTCAGAGAGGGTTTTGGCGATTTCTTTGGTGAGAATCTTCTTCTGATATGCCGCATCAGTTGGGACACGATGGCTGTTCACAGGGTCGATGATTCCTCCGCTAACCATCTGTGCTTCCAGTAGGGGCATGGCATGCTCCTTCAAGATGAGATCTTTTTGCATTGCTTCACAGAGGGAGATTTTGTTGCCTGTGAATGGGTCTTTATAGCCAGTGACAGCCTTTTCTGCAGAGAGGAGTTTTTCATGCAGCTCTGGGCCAACAAGGCCGGACTTCACTGCCTCATCCACTGATGCACACTGGTTCTTTACGGGATCTACAAGGAATCCAGTGGCAGCCTGGGCCTCAAGCAGTGAAAGACCTGTGTTGTGTCTGAGGAGCTTCTTCTTCATAGCCTGGTAGATGCTCACTGTCTCTTTTGTGGGCTCCAGGTAGATGCCAGCTATGCTATCAGAGCCTTGCAGGTATTTATTGACATCTGGATTCTCGCTGACTTTTTTAGGTGTTGTCTTGCCTTGTTTAAGATTGTCAAAGGTTTTTTTATCAATAATTTTGGAATCATACAGCGAGCTAGCAGGGACAGGAGATCTGAGCCCCTTGAAGCTGGACTGTTCTTGTTTCTTGGCCTCTTTCTCATTTACAACTGTGATTACAATTTTGATTAATTTTTCAATTGTAATCTTTCCTGATCTGAACTGTCTTAACAGGTCGAGCCTTTGCTCCTCAGTGAGATACTCAGAGTTGAGGATATCCCAGATGGTCATCTTCTTGCCCTTAAATGGTCCAGAGTCAAGCTCAACAGTTGCCTGAGTCATAGCCTCTTTAGTCTGGGCCTCAGTGAAGGCTGGCTCTTCCTTTGCATTGATTGCATCGTCAGAGAGAGGCAGAAGTGGGAGACCAGTTTTCTTGTCAGGGACGCATCTCTTGAAGAGCTCTGAGTATGTGACATTTTCTTTTGCGTTGGGGTCATAGAAGCATTTAGTTTCATCAGTGGGCTTGGCGAGGAGCTGTTTCATCTCATCATCAAAGTAGTTTCTCTTGCATGCCACATCGTGAGGGATGCGGAGGCTCTTTACAGGATCGATAATGCCACCGGTGGTTGATTGGGCATCGAGCAGGCGTATTCCTTGTTCTTTTGGTATGAGATCCTTTTTCATTGCTTGGAACAGAGACACAGTTTTTCCTGTGTAAGGATCTTTGTAGCCTGTTACAGCGCGTTCTGCTGACAGGAGTTTCTCATGCAGCTCAGGACCAACAACACCGGCTTTGACAGCTTCATCAACGGTGTACTTCTGATTCTTAACAGGGTCAACCACGTAACCTGTTCCTGCTTGGGCTTCAAGCATATGCAAGGCTGGTCCTGCTCTCATCATGTCTTTCTTCATAGCTTGGTAGAATGACATAGTCTCCTGAGATGAGTCAATGACTACACCGGCAATGCCATTTGTGCCCTTCAGTGCTTTGTGGACAGGCTCCATTTGAGACACCTCTTTGACTGTCTTATTGCCCTTGTGCAACTTATTGTACAGATCTTTATCAATGATTTTGGACTCAAGGAGCTCAGTGGCAGGTACAGGTGCTCTCAGACCATCAAAGGCAATTTCATTCTTCTTCTCTTTGTCCTCTGCCACAGTAATCACAATCTTTATGATCTTTTCAATTGTGATTTTGCCTGTCTTGTATTGACGGAGGAGGTCCTTCTTTTGATCTTCAGTGAAGTACTCAGAGTTGATTATTTCCCAAATGGTGACAGTCTTTCCTTTGAACTTTCCAAATGGCACAGACACAGTGGTTTTGCTGAACACATCCTTTGTCTCCTCCTCTGTGTACATACTTGAGCACTGGGCAGCTTTGTCTGTAATTGGCAGGAGTGGCAGACCGGTGTCAGGGTCAGTTGTGCATCTGGTCATTAGCTCAGCATATGTCAAAGGTTCCTGAGTGCTGGGGTCAAAGTATCCCTTTGTATCATCTGTGGGCTTCTCCATGATTTTGTTCATTTCTGCATCATATTGTCCCTGCTTGTAGGCAATTTCATTGGGTACACGATGACTGTTGATGGGGTCGATGACACCACCGGTTGCAATCTGTGCCTCAAGGATTCTGATGGCATGGTCATGCTCGATCAAACCTTTCTTCATTGCTTCACAGACCGAGATCTTTCCACCAGTGTATGGATCTTTGTAGCCAATAACTGCCCTCTCAGCTAACAGCATTTTGTTGTGCAGTTCAGGGCCAATCACGCCTTCTTTGACAGCCTCATTGACAGTCAGTTTCTGGTTCTTGATAGGATCTATAATGTAACCTGTGGCTGCCTGCGCTTCAAGTAGGACCATGGCTGTGCCAGGAGTAATCTTCTTTTCCTTTGATGCTTGGTAGATTGACATCTTCTGTTTGGATGGCGACAAAACACCAGCAATGCAGTCTTTCCCTTTAAGAGTTCTTTTCAGATTTTCACGCTCACCAAGCTGTTGCACAGTTGTTTTGCCATTTTTCAGCTTGTCAAAGTCCTTCTTGGGCAAAAGACCAACCTCATGAAGTCTACTGGCAGGTACCTTTTCACGGATGCCATCAAAAGATAAGGGATCTGGTTTCTTCTCTGCACCGTCCATCAAATCGCCTGTATTTTGACCATTGAAAACTGACCCTGTTGTCCTCACATTTGTAACTTGGATGAGCTCTTTGTCTGGAATGTTGCTCTTTTGGTCTTTCTTTGCTTCCTCAAGCTGGTGCAGCTGCTCACGCAGTTTCTGGTTCTCTTCTGCAAGAACTTTTTCCTGCTCTAATCTCTTCTTTTCTAGTTCTTGCATTTCTTTTTGCTTGTTAAGCATCTCTTTCTCAGCTTCTTTTTGTTTGTTGAGGGCTGCATCCATGTTAGCCTGGAGTTTCTTCTTCTCCTCCTCCATCTGCCGTTTTTGGCGTTCTTGTTCTTCTTTGAGAGCTTGAGCCTTTTTGAGTTCCTCTTCAAACTGGCTCTCCAGCCTCTTTTTCTCATCTTCGATTAGTTTCTCCTTCTTTAACAGCATCTCCTTTTCTGTCAGGAACGTCTGTTGCAGGACTGTCTTCTCATGCTCAATTTGTTTCTGCTGTGCGTCAGCCATCTGGTAGGAGAAGAAGTAGAAAAAACAAGTTAAAGTAGGAATTAGGTTCAGGCAAATGTATCTTTGACATGTTTTGTTTATGTAACAATTGTAGGTTTTGTATCTAAATGTTTTAACTCTAAGTTCATTTTAAATGTTTACTTTTTCTACAATGCACTCTGCTTATGCTTATTGAGATATAGATAACCCTGCACTGAAGTGATACAGAACAAGTGGTTCTATTTTAAAAGGGGATTCTTAATCAAAAATGAATTCTGCTGCACTTATTTTAAAAACATACTTTTACTCTAAAACCATCAAATGGTCGCTTTTGGTACCATAGACGACATATTTAAGTTCAGAAAAAAAGTGAAAATTAAATAAATACTGTTGTCTGTAAAAGCATTTATGGCTGTGCTACTAAGGTAAGATGCCTTCACATTTAACAAGCCAGAAGAGAAAACTACTGGCACTGTCAACCTGCATAATAATAAATGTAGAATGCTTCCAGTGTTTTTGCCCACCATGTCACATGTTTCTTTTTTTCCTTTTTTATAACCGTGCTCTTTTTCTTTTCTCAGATCTTTAAGACAACTCCGGGTTTTTATTTTCTCTAACTTCATGTTCTGAAAAAGTTAAGAATAAAAGTATGGAGCTAACTACTGTGGACAACACAAGGAAAAAGCTGCAATAGCCCAAATTATTTTTGGTATTATACACCCCAGACTGAAAAAACAGATATAATGCAAACTCTAATAGTCAAATATAAATTCCCTCCCAGGACTGACTCTGCCAAACCTCTTCTCATGTTTCCATGGCAGGGCATAAACTGATGTCCAACCTCAGGGTTCCTACTAGGGATGTCAACAATTAATCGACTATCGATTAATTGATTGTTAAGAACTTACTCAAACACATTTTTTTGTTTGGATCTTCTATCACGTGGAACAAACATCATGTGGTCTCATATTTGGATTATCTATCAGGGAGGTGTTTAAGTTTAAAGCATGTTTCAGAATCAGCTGACTGAAGGTGTTGCTCACAGCAGAGACACTCAGCTGGGGGCTGCAGTTGAGTGACAGGTCTCCACGAGCGCTTTTTTCCTCCGCCGCCGGACTGATTCTGACCCGGTTGCGCTCCCGCCTGACACATAACCTTGTTCACATGCTTATTTTACTCAATAAGAAAGAGACAGAAAACTGGACACTGTGAGTCTGAAATATGTTTCTGTTCAGTTCCCTTGTTGAAGTCTGAGCCTTCACTTTTATGACTGTATGTCCACAGAGATTATGAGCCTGCTCCACACGTTGATATTCAGCATGTTTAACATTTTGAACACCTCAATACGATCCATAGATATTCAATACTGTCAGTTATACACATTGTGTCGTGAAGGAAAATTTGATTCAGCGGAAAAACGCATTTGGCATTATTTCTGACATGGAAAACTTTAATTTTTTTGAATGATTAATTGATAATTGATCTTTAACATTTCCAAAGATCGATCACGGAAAATACTTTAAATTGACATCCCTAACAGGAACGCATCATGTCTTCATACAGTACATTTAACCAGAACAGTGACACACTGCATTTGAGGAGACAATCCTAGCAAGGGAAAATAAAATAGTACTATTCTCCAGTATTTAGACTGTTTGACTTGTTCAGAGTTTGGCTGCCTTTTATATTTTTAACCTCATTCAGTCTCCAAACAATGCCCAACTCATTTGAAACTAACCCTCCAAGCCAGATTTGATTCACAAACCTTAAATCTTTGCATGCTAAACAAGCTAACTAGCATGTCAACTTTAGCAGCTGAACCATTTAGCATGGTGCACCTAATAAGAGCTACAGTAAGCAGCCAGCAGTGACTCATATTTGTTCATTTGAAACATTAATCTTACATTATATGAAGTTTGGGCCACTGCAGCTGTAACGTTACCATAGTGTGATCCAGCCTGCAAGTTCACAGTGTCTTTTTTTTTTTTTTTTTAACAGCATGTAGCCCATTCTTAACACTACTGTCCATAAACTACTGCCACTGTTTGATATGATCCTTTACATAATTTAACTCTGCTATCAGTCCCTTTTCAACTTCAGCATGGCTCCTGCATCAGTTAGAGGTGTGAAGCCCACACTCTTCCTTTGGTCATGGCTAGCAGAGTGAGCTAATAGTACTACACAGCTATCTAAGTTAGGTGGCTAACAGTAGCAGCTTGTGTATCTTTAGTGAAGCTACCTGTTCATCAGAAGCTATTCCTACATGAATGACCCAATTTCACAGAAACCAGAATTGATGTTGTTTTTACATAAAAGTCAGAGTTGTGTTTCTGCACAGCTGTCAGAAATACATCACCCATTCTGACTAATGGAAATCATCTGGGCCATTGCAGCTTTCCCCTCCTTTGCCATTGTAGAATATACTATTGCACCCCATTAAATACAGAAATAAGAGTAAGCTATATGATGCTTCGTAGGGGTGTGACTCAGCTCACAAGATAAGACGATGCACAAGACTGGTTTGGCGAGAACGAGACGACAATATATAAGAACTCAGCTGCCAGGGTTTTAACCAGAAACATACAATTCGACCATATCTCTCCTGTTTTAGCTTCCTTGCACCAGCTCCCTGTATGTTTTAGAATTGATTTTAAGATTTTACTGATTACTTTTAAAGCTTTACATGGACTTACTCCGAGCTATATAGCAGACCTTTTAACACCCTACAAGCCGACGCGTGCATTGAGAACCTCAAGCAGAGGTTCATTGTGCATTCCAATTACAAAAATGAAAAGGGGGGGTGTGGATTTAGCCTAATGGTTAAAGTTGCACGCTCATGTAGCGGGTGGCCCAGGTTCGAATCCAGCCTGCGGCCTCCCTCCCGCATGTCATTGCCCCCACTCTCCCAGTTTCCTTCACTATCCACTGTCTTCTTCTCTATAAAATAAAGGTGTAAAAGCCCCCAAAAATAGAGCTAGCACACTGCTTACTGCAGGGCTATTGGGACCACATACTGTGCATTCCTCCATCACATGCACAGGTGATTTCTAGAATCCTGCAGAGGCTAGGTTTCAGAAGCTTGAGGGAAAATGCTTTTTTATTTAACATTTTAAATGGGACTTTGTTGGAGGGAGAGGGTCTCTTTTCATTTAACATTTTGAAGGGGACTTTGTTGGGATTGCATTGTTGTTAATTTTTTTAATGGGTTGGGTAAGGAGGATGAGTAATATTTAACTCAACATTCATGTTTTTGTTCTTCAATGAAAGAATTGATTGTTCAATAAAATATTTAACACTTGATAAAATTCTACTTACAAATAAATCTGTTTTAATTGTGTTATTATGGATGGATGTCTGCTTATAACAAAACAAATATTTATGCTTGGATGTGACACCTTTCCATAAATTCCCATAATTCTCATGGAATATTTCCAAAATTTGGAATATTTCCAAAATTCCCCAGCTTAACTTCCCATGGAAATTTACCGGAAACTTTCCAGGAATTTACTGGAAATTTTCCACCCTACCAGATTCAGACAAGGGCCAGTTTGGATTTGGAATTTTGGCTTGGGTTTTTCTCATAGTTTGTTATTGTCCTTCACTGCTCTCCCAAGACAGCTTATCACCTTTAATACAGTCTTTAGTATTGTGATCTCGCCACACCCCTAATGCTTAGTGTTGGAAGGATAATACCTCAACATCTGTTTGATAACTTAATATAATCTTGAAAGGCACTGTTTTGTATGGTTTAAAATAATGACAAACTTCACTGATCAAATGTCCTTGGTGTAGTAGAAATGAAAATCCTACCAACAACACTCCCAGTTGAGTACATGGTGCAGAACAAACTAAAGGGTGGGGGATGTGGGGTGAAGCCAAGAGAATGGTGTCAAGACAGAGGTAATGACGGTTACATGCCTTTTGTGTCAAATGATGAACACAAGTGCACATGCCAGTCGGGGGGTGGGCAGGTTCAACTGTGTTAAAATTGATGTGTACGGCTTTTACTTCTAGAGAAGGTTTTAGCCTCTTAATGTTTGGTGCGGTGATGTGCTTGTCTATCTGGGGTGAAGGCTAATTGGTGGAGTTATCTGGATCCTTTAATGCACTTTTGGGCTTCTGTGGTGATAACTAATAAACACTGGTCATTGGAACAAATTGGAGAGCCTTGGGCACTACTGGCTGTTTGAATGTTCTTTTTGCTCTACATGGTTCAAAACTCAAGATTGGTCTACTTTTGGTGATAAATGCAACGTACATTATATTTAAAGGTGACATATCATGCAAAATTGACTTTTTAATGGTTCTCTACCTGAAATATGTTTCCCTGGCATGTCTCCAAACCCCCCGAGAATGAAAAAAATCCATTCTGCCCCTGTTCTGATTTCTCCACCTTTCTGTAAATGTGTGTGAAACGAGCCGTTTCAGACTTCAGTGTTTTTGTTACGTAACAACAATATCCAGTCTGTCACGGAGTCAGAGCTCGGAGCTTGTTCAGCCCATAGACTGTATAAAATAATACTGAATCCCCCCTCCGTTTTTCATTACCTGCACACGTGTGTGCTAACAAGGAGCTTAGGAGGGAGGCATGCTAGTTGTAGGCTGTCTTAATAAACACAAAGGTCGATTTTACTCCCCACGTCTGCAGATTTGAAGATCTAGTGGATGATTTTTATTTGTCATGGATAAGTGCTAGCGCTAATTAGCATAGCTACATAGCTACATGTCATAGCTGTAGCTGTGTACCAAGACACACGTCTACATACTGACAAATAAAACAACAAGAAACACTAAATCTATGACCAATCCTTCAGAAAGGTCCTGCTGCCTTTCTGGCAGAGGTCGGTTTTACTCCCCACGTCTGCAGATTTGAAGATCTAGTGGATGATTTTTATTTATCATGGATAAGTGCTAGCGCTAGTTAGCATAGCCACATAGCTACATGTTCGTAGCTGTGTACCAAGACACACGTCGACATACTGATAAATAAAACAACAAGAAACACTAAATCTGTGACCAATCCTTCAGAAAGGTCCTGCTGCAGGCGCCTCTCCGTCAGGATCAGATTCTGGATCAGATTCAGAGGGTTGAAGTAACGTGATCTCTGAGCAGCCGTGTATATTCAGCCAACATGTAAACATTAGATCAACGTGCTGGAGAGCCGAGGCCACATCCACTTCCTGAAGGGGCGTGGTCAGAGAGAAAACAGAGTGTTCTGAGGAGGACTGAAGAAGAGGGTTTTTCAGGCAGACCAAAATCTGATTTCAAAGTGTTTTTTTGAGCATAAACTTTAAAGACATGTTTTGGGGACCTCTTAGACCAATATATATTGATGAAAAAAGCGTGATATGTCACCTTTAAATTTTGAGTCCTAGACGTATGGTGGTGCATGTATTGAAATGGTAAGTTAACTTTCCAACTTTGTACCTAATTAAGTTAATTTATAACTCAATTTCTCAATCAGTCTGATCTGATTTAAACAGATGAGGTCTTTGTTTTGGACCTGAGTTGTAAACGAGGTTTTAAACTGTAAGGAAAATGAAGCATGTCTGAAAAATGAAGACACATTCCAGGATAGGAGGGAACATTCCGGATGCGATCTGCATGAGCACAGTGCACTGTAAAAAGATCAATCTAAATCAGAATTAAACATTGACAATCAGAGATCTGGATTGATGATTAGTATAATCAGATAAGGAGATAGAGGAAATTTAAGAAAGAAGTGGGTTAGTTTTAAGATAGTTTCAACAATGACATAAGCTGCTCTGTTATGCCATTTTTGACACAATACCTCTTTAGACTTATTTTGTAGTTCTTCAGCCTCCTTTTTCAGTCTAGCCTTCTCGTTTTCTAGGTCTGCAATAGCTTTGCGTAAGGTGTCTGCCTCTTTGCTGGTGTTTTTTCTGTCAACCTCCAGTTTTTCCACTGCCGTCATTTTTTCTTTGGTGGCTATTTCGGTCTCATGAAGACGGGAAGCGATAGTATCCGCTTGTTTCTTGAACTTCTTAGCCTCCTCCTCGGCTTTGGCCTGGGCTTCACTGAGCTGAGAAACTTGAAGTTTGAGTTTTTCCGCCTCTGCAATGATCTCCAACTGCCTTTTCCTCTCTGCTTCAAGCGACTTCTGGTACTCCTCTGTTTCCTCCTCCAGGCGCTGCTGCATCAGTTGTTTATCCTCCAGCAGCTTCTGTGCCTGCTCCTGAGCCAGGTCCTTCTGCCTTTGGAGCATCTCCGCCTCAGCTCTGAGTTTAGATGCCTCTTGTATGGCCTGCATTTTCTCTTTCAGCATTTTATCTGCAATAGCTCTTTGCTGATTCAGGTCGTCCTCTGCGGCCTGCCTCAAGCGCGCAGCCTCTTGGGCCTCTACACTGAGTCTAGCTGCATCCTCTGCAAGCTTCTTCATGCTGTCAGCCTCCTTAGCCAGGAATTTCTGCGTGTTGTCCTTGTCTTTCTTGATGAGGCGTTGATTTTCCTCCTCCATTTTGATCTTCAGTTTGAGTAGCTCCTCCATCTGGACCCTGACTTTGAACAGCTCCTCCTCGACCTGGGCCCTTTGTTTGACGGCATCATCGACTTCATCCTTCAAGCGCTGCAGCTCATCGTCCAGGACAGACTTCTGTTTATCCGTCTCATCGAGCTTCAGTTTAACCTTTGTGAGCTCTTGCTCCACTTGGAACTTCTGTTTTAATGTCTGCTCTGCCAGTTTTTTGTGCTTTGCCATTTCAGCGTCAGCTTGCTGCTTCTGCTTGAGCGCCGCAGCTTCTGCCTGTGCTCGCTTGGCAGCTTCAAATTCAGCTTCCTTCCTCAGCCTCTCAGCGTCCTCCTGGGCTTTGGCTTGGTTTGCTGCCTCTTGCTCGGCGGCCGCCCTCTGTCGTTCTGCTTCCTCTGCTTGTTGACGGAGGAGAGCTGCTTCTGTCTCTGCCTTCTCCTTTGCAGCCTCGGCCTGTTTGGCGAGCTTCTTGGCTTTTTCAAACTCCTCCTTCATCTTCTTCTGCATCATGGTGTCTTCCTTCTGTTGAGCGAGGACACTTTGGACTTGCTCCTCTGCCGCGTTGCATTTCAGCGCTGCTTGTTGGGCCGCAACAATCTGTTTTTCCGCCTCTTTGTCAGCCTCTTCTTTCTGCTTCCTGGCTTCTTCGGCTTTCTTTTTCAGGCGATCCAGTTCGTCTAGGGCTGCTTTGCGCTGCCTGGCTGCCTCTTCCTCTGCAGCTGCGATCTTCTTGACCTTCTCCTCTGCTTCTCTCCTCCTCTTCTCCTCCTCAAGGGCAAGCTTCCTTAGTTTCTCCGCCTCCTCTTCTGCTCTAAGTTTGCTTTGTTGAGTTTCCTCTGCGATGTTCTTGAGTTTGTTGAGTTCGAGCTCCAGGTCAAGTTTTCCAGACGAAGCTTTTTCAAAGTTGACTTTGAGAATTCTGATCTCTTCTTCTACAACTCGTCTCTGTTTGAGCGTGTCGTCCACGATCGCCTTCTGTCTATCCATTTCAGCCTCTGAGGATTTTTTCAGCTGTACTATCTTCTCCGCGATCTCTTGCTTGTGCTGGTTGGCCTGGTCTTCCAGAGCCTTCCTCTGGTAAGCCTCATCCTCGGCATGCCTGCGGAGTCTTTCGTTTTCTGCCTCCTTCTCCTTCAGGGCGATTTCAGCCTCTGTTTTCATACGAGTAGCGTCGCTGATCGCAGCAAGCTTGTCTTTCAGGATCCTCTCAGCCTCCAATCTCTGGCGAGCTGTCTCCTCCTCAGCGACCTGTCTCTGATGTTTCGCCTCCTCCGCGATGGCCCTGAGCTTGCTTGCTTCCTCGGCTAGGTCCTTCATCTTGGTGGCTTCGGCCTCGAGGAGCTGTTTGCTCTTCTCTGTGTTGGACATGGTCTCCTTCTCTGCCTTGGATTTAAGCTGAACGAGTACATCCATTTCACTCCTCACTTTGGCCAGTTCATCCTCCAGCAGTTTCCTGTCTTGTTGAGCTGCGACGACTTCGTTCTTCAGACGGTAAAGTTCATCTTCAAGGAGGGATCTCTGCTGCTCTGCGTTGTCAAAGTCTGCGCGAAGACGAATCAGCTCCTGCTCTGCAGTGAGCTTCTGCTGAGCGGTGCTCTCGGCGATCTTCCTCTGCCTCTCGAGCTCTTTCTCAGCCATGTCTTTCTGCTTCAGGGCGGAGTCTTCGGCTTTGGCTCTCTTTTTAGCCTCGCGCTCGGCCTCATCCTTTTGCTTTTCAGCGTCTTCCTGAGCGAGGCTCTTTTTGTGAGCTTCTTCCTCGGCCTGCAGTCTCAGACGGAGAGCCTCGTTGGCTTTCTGCCTCCATTTCTCCAGCTCTTTTTCTGCGTCTTCTCTGGCAAATTCGGCTTCCTCTTGTTGCTTCTTGAGACGTTCGGCTTCTTGTTGCAGCTGGAGGACGGTGCCATGCTCTTGTTTGAGTGACGCTTCCAGCTTTGAGGTCTTTTCCACGAAGGAAAGGTGCTTGCTCTGGAGCTCAGCCGAAGCGCTCTTCTGGGCTGCGACTTGAGCAACTTTGATTTGTTTCTCTTTTTCAATTTCTGCTTGCTTGACCTGCCTTTCAGCGTCCTCTGCTTGCATCTTGAGGTTTTCAAGGTCTTCAAGTGCTCTTTGCTTTTGCTTAGCAGCTTCCCTCTCGGCCTCAGACTTGCGCTTGAGTTCCTCCTCTGCCATGCGTTTTTTCTGTGTCTCCTCACTGACTTGTTTGCGGAGCTTCTCGGCTTCTTCCTGCGCGGCCTTTCGAAGCCTTTCAGCCTCAGCTGCTCTGTCACGAAGCTGCTTGAGCTCAGATTCTGCAGTGGACTTCTGGTTGACTGTCGTCTCCAGTTGGAGCCTGACGATACGGATTTCCTCTTCAATCTTGCCCCTGCTTTGAAGCGCTTCGTCCACCTGTTGGCTCTTGTCCTTAATCTGCTGCTCCGACAGGTTTTTGAGCTCATGGAGTTCAAGCTGGATGTTCTGCTTTTGCTTTTCTGCATCTACAGCAGCAACTTCTCTCCTGCTCACTTCTTCCTGCATTCTGAGCTTCAGCTCTTTAGCTTCTTTCTCAGCTTTGGCAATGGCCTTTGCATGAGCTTCAGCTAACTGCTTTTGTTTGTCTAACTCAGCCTGCATCTTGGCCATTTTTTTCTGCTCTTCCGCTTTGAGTTTCTCTGCAGTTTTCTGCATTAGTGGAAGCAAATGGTAAAGAAAGGATTACAATCAAGCATGACATGTTAAAAGTAACACTTTACATTAACCAGCTCAAAACAGCGTGGGATGAAACTGGAATCACTTCAGTAACCACAGCTTCCTCACACCGGAATATGAGCAGCTTAATGTACTGTATTACCCCAGCAATGTTAATGTTAATGTTAAAGTTAGCTTAGAGATCAAGTCAAAGTCAATCACTAGATGCAAATTAGATGCACATTCATTAAGGTGATGTTAAATTCACGATGCGATTAAAACAATACATGACAAGACAATTCAGAGAAAAAATGGATTCGGGGAAAATGTAATGATTAATGTATGGAAACAAAATATCACTTCACAACACAGCAAGGAAATCATATGGCATGCAACTGTAGCTGTAGCAAATTGTACTGACTGAAAACTGCACTGAAATTATAATTCCAATATTAAATTTAAAGGCAAAAAGACTAATTTTTTTTAGTTTTAACGAAATATTTCATTAAATAATATTTTATGTAAATTAAAAAATATATTTATATTTTTTATTATGCAATAAGGTAAATCCCACATTTGTTTTAATGTAAATTCAATCATTTATTGATTATTTTATATATCTAAAAGTGTCTATTCTACATTTTTATATATACTATATATGCAATAGAGTATTACCCACACTTATTTTTTATATACTTTAAATTATTTAGAGTTAATTTATAGATATGCAAAAGCTTTTTTTATATATGCATAATAGTATATCTTGCTTACTTTTTATGTGAATTAAATTATTTACAGATTTTTTTTATATATATACAGAAGTGTCTATTCTACATTTTTTTATTTAAAATAAATCATTTTTATATATACTACATATGCAATAGAGTATTACCCACACGTATTGTTTATGTAAATTAAATTATTTACAGATATTTTATAGATATGCAAACTCATATACTCCACACTATTCTTCATGTAAATTAAATCATTTATAGATTATTTTTTATATATGCAAAAAAGTATATCCTAACTTGTATTTTATGTAAATTAAATTATTTACAGATTTTCTTTATATATAAAAAAGAGTCTATCCTACATTTATTTTTGTATGTAAAATAAATCATTTATATATATTTTTTATTTTTGCAACAGAGTATATCCCACAATTTTAATATAAATTTAATAATTTATAGATTATTTTTTATAGACACAAGAGTACATCCAACACATATTTTTTTATATTAATTAAAATAATTTATATATTTTTCTATATATGCAAAAGAGTATATCCCACTTTTTTTAAAATATAAATTAAATCTTTTTTTGCCACTTTACAAAAATATATACTCATGTTTGATGTTGTTATGTTCAACAGGCATCAGTTCCTACGTCTTCAGTGCTAATGTGGGAACTTTTATTAAATGATACTTTTGTTTAGTGAAGATTAAATGCTTAATGTTATAGTGTTATTCAAACCACTCGCTTATGCACAACTGTATCTCATCCCATGCACTGGGGGTTCTTTAAATCACTATTAGCCTCAAAATGAGATTGAAAAAGAAAGTAAAAGTCAAGAATAAAAGGTTGAGATGATGTCACCAAGGTTAAGAAACCAGTTTATGCCTCCAGCAAGAGAGAGTGTTTTAACTCCACAGAGAGGATACTAATGACACTGATTTAACGGCAGTGTGGATAGTTAGTGTAACTCTACCAAAGGCTGCAGTTAAAGCAATAAATAATTAAATAACATGGAATGAAAAGAAAGACAAGAAAGAAGACGTTTAAGAGGCAAACAGATGTTAGAACAACAGGAGGAATGGGGGTTATAGAGTGGAGACTTGTGAACAATTTACCTCGTTAATGCTCAAACAAGTTAAGCATTCATCATGGCAAAGGACTGGCAAGCAGTTAAGAGAAGCAAAGAAACAAAACAAAACGTTAGGGTTAGGAAAGAAAAGAAAAAAAAAAAGTAAACCCTTCAACCTGTGTGAATTTGGGGGAAAAAGGAGAGCTGAAGACCATGAGTGAACCATAGAGACTTAGCTTTGATTTCAACCTCAGGACATAAAGTAACCAGAGGGATGAGAGAGGAAAGGATAACAGCAGTGAAAGAAAGAACCCCTCACGTTTTAAATCTACAACCACAAATGAGACACAATGAACGGAGATGAGGACTGATACTGACGGTGTAATGAATTCATAGAGATAGTTTTAGAGGCACATTGAGAACTCTAGTCTCAATGTGGCTTCTTTGTGATGAATCTATTTGAACACTGTGTATATGTACACACTCTCAAACCTCATGCAGCGTCTGTGCTTGCCACTGTTTTCACTTCTTAGTCCTACATGACGACTATAAGAAGTATAGATCTTCTCTTGCTAACAGATGAGCCACAGCATGCCAATGTTTCAAGTGTAACCTGTGCAAAGGAACTTTTGTCGCCCGTACATTAATGTACTCTGTGTGTGTGTGTGTGTGAGAAAAGTGGGTGCATGCATGTGTTCTGATGATCGGCGAGTTCGAGTTTGTTTTTTGTTTGTTTGTTATTATTTAGTTTGTTGGTTAGCTTCATGTTAGAGTTAAGTTTGTTTGGGATCCTCAGCCAGTTGTCACGCACCTCCTCGTCGTCCAAGCGGCGCTGTGTGTCAGTGATGAACTTGATGTACTGACTAGTCAGAGTCATCAGCTCACTGTACCTGGTCCTCAGAGTTACATACTGATACAGGGAGAAACAAACAGCACTTCAAATGTTAATTTTAACAGCTTCATGGGAAACAGTTTGAAGATATTCACTACTAATAAAGTGTATCCTGTAAAGGCTGTAAGATAAAACACCTCCTGAATGATGTTGTCAGAAGCAGAGTCCATTTTGGTTTTCTTCAATGGAGAAGCAAGTGGCTCCACCTGGGCTTTGTAGGCGACCAACTGGAGTTCGTAGTCCTATTTAAGAAGAAATACAGTCTCCATACGTTAGCTGTGCTGCTTTTAAATCCTCAAAGTTGCAGATTTACAGGATTTAATTTCAAAAAATGTCGTTTGAAGCTCACCTTGATAGAATCAATGTATGCCTTAGCATACTTTTGACATTCATCAACGTTGTCCTTGTTGCCCTCAATCTCCTCCAGCAGTTTCTGGTATTTAAAAAGTTGAAGTTAGACCTCAGCTCTCTCGTTTCATGTGAAAACCATTACAGCAACGCTGCTAGCAGAACAGAGCTCACCTTCTCCTGGGTCAGCTGCTCCTTCAGGGTTTTGCTGTCAGTGATGGGCACCGCCTGGATCTTCTCCTGCCTTTCCTTGGCGTCGCCAATCCAGCGGATCAGCCAATCGTAGCTCTCACGGTAGTAGCCAAGTTGACGGCCAAGCTGGTCCAGCTCTCTCTGGCGAAGGTCCACCTGCGTGAACACGGCCTTCCAGCGATCCTGGAGACTAGACTGCTGCTGGCGGTAGTGGTCCAGCTCGGCGTCGCGCTCGCTGTGCACGCGGGACATCTTGTCGCTCACTTTGGAGGCCTTCTTCAGCTCCTCGTCCAGAGAGTCGAACACCGGCTGCTCACCCTCGGCTTCAGCACGCATTTTCTGCAGATTGTGTGCAAACAGAAGTCAATTAGCGGGGCAAATGAAGTCAAACACATCAGTTAGTACAAGGCTGAATACATTTTTATGGCTGATCCCTTTAGGCTTTAAGGGTTGATTTGTATTTTTATACCACTATACAATCCCTTTATGAGGTTTTCCTCTTATTAATGTTATTTATGGACCCAGAAACCCAGGAACAGAATCACGCTGGTTACCTTAAGCTTTGATCTGTAAGTCTCCACTTCCTTGATATCACTGGGCACAGTGTGAACCTCACGCAAGCAGTCCTCGTACTGCTTGAGAACTCCCTCAGCACCCTGTGTGTTACGAATCACCATTTCCACGGTCTTCAGCCTGGAGCACAAGAACAAGTGGTAAATTAAGCAGCAAAGCATCGCTCCATCGGAGAACAGTGCGTATTCTGTTCATCTCAAAGAGTAAGTGTGTGGGGACTCACTTATCCAGATAAACGGAGGAAAGCATGTGGGCATGATCCATCTTCTGCACGGTGACGTCAAGCTCTGAGCGCAGGACGGGAGCTGAGGCGGACTGCTGCGGAGAGGCCAAGACTTCTTCTGTCTTTGCAGAAACCTTGTTCAGGTCTTTCTTGAGGCCATCGAGCGTCACCTGGACTTTCTGTGTGACAGGAGAGGACGAGGAAAGTCAACAACACACGACGAGAGTTTGAACAGAAGTTAAACATGAACACTGAACTGATACATAGACCCCGAACAGCCTGGTATGAGGAACAGGTTTGACAAATGTGCTACAGGGCGGCTTTAAAATTTAAATGAACATGCAGAGAGTTTCTCTGCATAAGGACTGGCCAGAGGCAACGCACCAAATATCGACGGTCTGAGATCAGCAGGGATCTCAGCAACTGTAGTAAGAAGTTCGCCAGCAGGCCTGTGATTCCAGCAACTCTCTTTGATCTGAGCACTAACTCCAGATCTCAAAGCAAATCCAATTCTCTGCTGTATTTTCACACTTCACACCATTTAACACCACACCCAGTGATACAGAGGAAGCAGGATATTCAATCACTACTTGTTCTTTTCCTCAAATCAGACTCCATCCTGTATGGATTCTGCATGAAACAAACAGTAAAGCAGTGTTCGGCCTTTTCATTCAATTACAGAATCAAACCGTTATCAATTTAAATATAATCCAGTCCTTGTGTTTCAGCATCAGCTGCTCCTTTCATGCCTCGTTCCCTGTTGAGTGATTTGCTCTGTCTCAGGTTTAACAGGCTGTGGATCGTTTAAGTTGAAAAATGTTGGGTGATTATGCTAAATGGAAAAAACAGTGCCACGAGGGGTCATTTAATGCAACGCACACAATGACCACATTGTGTGTAATAAATTCAACTTATTCTATTTGTATACCTTTGCCCTACAAATACATTTACAGTGAGGCAAAATAAGTGATGAATTAGCCCTTTAGATCATTCTCTATAAGTGCAGTGCTGCCAGATGTTGACTTCTAGGAGAGGACAGGAGAGACTGCTAAAAATAGACTAGATCAGAGGTGGGCAATTTATTTTTCTAAGGGGCCACATGAGAGACAGGACTGTTTAGGACAGGGGCGTCAAACTCATGTCAGTTCAGGGGCCACATACAGCCCAAGATGATCTGAAGTGGGCCGGACCAGTACAATCATAACATAATGACCTATAAGTAACAACAACTCTTAATGTTTCCCTTTGTTTTAGTGCAAAAAAGTAGAAGTAAATTCTGAAAATGTTCACATTTAATGAACTATCTTTCTACGAAAACAGCTGTTGTATTTTTTGCCATGATGAGTCTCTTGGTGGGGCCAAATATTTTACTCTTAAAGCCCTGAAACCTGCTGCGAACACACCAAACACACAGGTTACTCATTCACCTGACACAGAGTGTGTAATGTTTACTGCAAAAGAACAGAGAGATTATAATAATGAAGAAGGTAAAGATGACTATTATGGACCCCCCGCAGCACAATGATTTTATGCAAACCCCAGAGGACAAATTTGAAATAGTATTTACTGTTATTGAAAAATGGCAGTTAATGTCTTCTCTGTAGTTTTTTCACTTTGCAAAGTCATTCCGCCGGATTGGAACCTCTGGCGGGCCGGTTTTGGCCCGCGGGCCGCATGTTTGACACCCCTAGTTTAGAAGGACTGGACAAAAACCTGAACCCAACACTGCTCAACATAAATTACAGCTGTTTATTAAAAGCAGCAAATGTTTTGGTTTTGACCAGAAAACATTTGACGTATAATGAAAACAGGCATTGTGTAAATTGCAACACTCTTTCATAAATATTAACAGATTTGAAAATGTGCACATCTTTGCACTATTTCAATCGTAGCATCAACTCCGCGTGTTCCGTCATGTAGTGGCGGTTTAAATTGTAATCCTTAAACAGAGATCTGTTCTCCACAAACTAAGCACACAGCTTTACCTTTGACTTCATACAATAAATACTTAGCTGTCCATGTCTTGTTAAAAACTCTACTGTGTATATGTACACACTCTCAAACCTCATGCAGCATATGTGCTTGTCATTGTTTTCACTTCTTACTCCTACATGACGACTATTAGAAGTATAGATCTTCTCTTGCTAACAGATGAGCCACAGCATGCCAATACTTAGCTGTCCATGTCTTGTTAAAAACTCTACATGTCAATCTTTCTAGCAGTTACACAAAGAGCTAGCAGTTAGCCTACTTAGCCAATGACAGACTGTATGCTTTGCAGCATATACCGTCACACGCAGCCACCTGCCACGCACGTATTGGACGGGCATGCATCCGCACGTAAATCACAACAAAAAAAGTCGCCTTCAAAATAAAAGCATTTGACTGGCAATGGATGCATGGCGTATGCATATTTACTGTACATTCTATTTCTGAATCTGATCACCCATTGACCTCACATGGGTCAGTCAGGGACAGCCAAAGGGCCGGATGTGGCCTGGGGCCATAAAATGCCCATGACTGGAATAGATAATAGAGTTGCATATGATTTTTCTTAATATTTTTAAAATCAATAGTACGCAGCATAGAGAGCATATATACAGACTGTATGTAGAAACAATCAATCATGTAAAAAAAAAGCTGTTGGTGACCACTATTTGGAATTTATTTGCAAATTAGTTGCACCTTTTAAACCACAGGCACTGTTCAGTAGTCTGTCTTTCTTTTAAGATGAAGCCAAACGCTTCAAGTGAAATACAATCAGACAATTTCAAGTCCTTCTGGAGTGTATTCCAAGCAGAGGGTGCAGCAGAACGGAATACACCATATGTTAGATCAATGTTTAGAAGATGGTTTCTTAATGTCAAATAATTCCAGGCTTTGTTTAACACCGTACCTTCTGCTCTGTGTTCTTCTGGATACACTCTTTCAGAGGTTCCTTCTCCACAGGTCTGCGTATGCGAGCCACAGTCCCAGTTTCACAGTCCTCGATGCGCAGACGCAGGTCCTTTATCTCAGAGATGTAGTTCTTACACAGGGATTCGTTCTGTTGACCTGTGTAGAAACATGTGTTTGTTAAGTATCTCAGATTAAACCTTTTACTTTTACAATACATTACCAGGGTATCAGGGTATCAGGGTACCACTACAATTTTGACATTTCAAAACCAAACTGCCACAAAGCTTGGGAAAGATTTTTTGTTTGCTTTTCTTTGCAGAGTGTGATAACAAGCAATGTTCATGAGTTGGTATTTTTTAAGATGCATCTATTTAAGGACGTCCTTATTACTTTTCTTCAAATCACTCTTTTTGCAACATCTACCACATACTGTATATGCAGTGCACGATCATACATGCATCTCTTTGAGCGTTGTGTCAAACACACACAGCACAGTATGCACTACAGTAATAGCATACACTATAAAGTCTTCTACCTGGTAGTAGTTATTGCTTTATTAGCTGAATAACAAAAGCACAACAAACTATAAACTAATGAAAAAAAAACATTTTTTGCAAAGCTGCAGAAAAGAAAAGCATCATGGGAACCAAAACAACATGCCGCCACTCTGAATTCTACTCTAGCAGTCCTCATCAAGGCTCATCCAAGGCCTAAAGCGTGTACACACTTCAGCTTGGTGAGCTTTAGCTTTGACGGCCTTGACATGACTTACCTTTGAGCCTAACAATCATTTCTCCTGTAAGGTGAATGACAATTATATTCTGAGGTGAGGTTGCTGCATCATAATTTGTATAATCCTCTTTTACCTTATGCATAAATGATCATGAGCTAAGAGACAGAAAGGATTACCTTTCTCCATGGAGCGGAGCAGGCCGTCGAAATGCTGGGTAGACTTGGAGTAGTCCTCCTCGATCTGCATGCGGTCATCTGGGCCAAAGAGCTGCGAGTCCTGGCTGTCGCGCATGTAGTCCTGGTAGTGGAGCTCCAGGTTTCTCATGATCAGCCTGTATTCCTCTGGTTTCATGGTCTTCAACTGGACAGGGTGGAAAAAAAATGGAGGGACATTAAGAGATGGGACTTTAGTGGATCTTCTCCTTCATAGTCTGAGGTTTTAATACTGTGAGTCATTTAATGATGTCATTCTGAGAGCTGGGTTTATTGCATTGACAAACCTATTCCTGGAATCATTAAAGTAGCAAAAAAATCCTCAAGAGTACTCTTGTTTTTAAAAAACACTAGCTTTGATAATTGTGATTTACGTGTACACTTCATATCACCCCTCTTAAAGACTCTGGAAACTTAAATGGAATATTTAAAATTCACATAGAATATCAAAATGTAATGTGTAATCAAGCTTCAAGAAAAATCAGAGTGAAAATAAACATTCATAACTCTGAAAAAACTCTGTTCAAAAACAGCTTCTTTTAAAGGTCAGAGCATTTCTCAGGACTGTGTGGGCGTGGCCTAACTCTTTGATTGACAGGTCAAGAGAGAGTTCACAGCCTGCATGTTTGAGCCGTCTGACTCTGAATCTAAAGACATCAAAACTCCAGAATCTGAAAATGATTCATTTACAATGGTCTCTGAGTGCTGAGTCACAAAATACTTCAGAATCAGGACTTCTATCATTTATTAGTTTATCACTCCGTAGTCTCTGGGGCATCAGGACCATGGGACGCCTGGAGCAGCTGGAGTGTTGAACATGTGTATGTGACTCAGTGTTTCATTTCTGATTGGTTGGATATTTATGACGTAATAAATATCAGGTTAAACCAGCCCCCTTAAAACCCAGTGTGAAGACGTGTTAAAATCTTTATTGAATATATTTGACAAATGGATCAAAGTTGAATTCTAATATTTTCACATAGTTTTTAGTATTTACATATGGTCTGAAATATCATAAGTAGAAAGTTTTTTGTTGATTTGGGTTCCCAGGGCCTTTAAAGGAATTTTGCTGTGTTAAAGGTAATTCTACTCACTGTGGTGATGTTCCAGGTGCGGATCTGTGTATAGTCTCTCATCAGGTACTGCCATGACAGCAAGCTCTTCATGTCTATGTGGAGCGTCTGCCACAGCGTCACCATCTGCTGATGACCTGTATCCAGGCTGGAGTAGGAGAGGGAACACAGATATCGCAGGGATTAAGAGACTTTGACTTCTACTACGTTTTTAATTCAAAATCTGTTTGATGCATCAGAATTGAACTTTCAACCAACTAAAATAACACTTGGCATTACATATCTTTAAAAAAAAAAAAGAACCACATTTCCAAGAAGCCTTGCAACTGAAGTATTACAGAGTTGTCTTGACCTTTAAATATCTAAAGCCCACCAGTCATATGATGACTCGTGGATCAGTGATCAGAGATAATCAAGATCTCTTATTTTTGCTTCTGTGTTAAAACAGATAAGACCCTGAGTGAAGCTGAGTGGCTGAAATCCTCGCCTTCACATGACTGACTCTCATGTTTTGTGTTTCTGTGTTCTCACCTGTTCACACCATCCACAGCCTCCTTGTTAACGGGAGGCACCAAGAAGCAGACGGAGGGCACCACGGCCTCGTTTCCGGAGCGGTTCAGGACCTTCCACTTGAAGGGCTGGGAGTTGTTGAGGAGCGCACACTCGTCTCCTTTGTGGACGGTGATCTGAAACACGTATGATAAATACGCATCAAATAAGGGGGTCTGTGATCACTCTGATGTTAATGATAATGATATATACCAGCGGGTGCTCTGACCTCTTGCTGTTTGAAGTCACAGACAGCCTGAATGGGCAGTTTGCCTTTAATGGATGTGGTTGGGTTTCGTGGTTTCAGCTGGATGATGGATTTGGCTCTCTTGTTCAGGCCGGTGACAAGCGTCTTATATTCATTCAGCTGTTCTTTCTCCTCCTGTGGAATCCAAAAAATCAGAATGAAGCAATTTCATCCAGAATTGATCCCATCCCATTATACCTTGTTATTCTCTATATGGTTTCTTTACAAACTCATCATTGTGAGAATATCAGTGTCAGCAGTCATTACTCACCGAAGCATCCTGCAGCAGATCCTCCAGACGGGTGGCTGTAGTGGAGCGATCGCAGCTGTATTTCTTTTTCATGTTCTCCTGCATCTTCTTCATCTTGTCCTGAGCATCTTTAACATCAGCAAAGAACTGCAAGAAGACAACATCAAGGAGGACAGGGAGTTTAAATCCAGCTCTTTGAATAGCAATTCCTGTTTGGAGTTGGGATATTGAAACCATTTGAATCATTCTATTCTAAAAGTCCTGTTCCGTACCTGGTAGTAGGCTGTGTTTTCTTTAAGATGAGCCTCAATGCAGCAGCACAGCTGCAGGATCCAGCTCCACTGAGTCTGCAGGGCAGCTGTGAAGGACTGGACAGGACGAAGATAGACAAAGACATCATGACAATGAATGAGAGAAACTTTTAAATGGCTTATAGATTGTCACTGGTTTTTCTAGAGCTATTACCTCGACTGTCTTCTTGCCAGGATGTCCATCTTTGACAAGTCTGTCTCCTAAGGCCTGGATGTCATTGACCTTCTTCTCCCTCAACTCCAGCTCTCGCATCAGACCCTGCACGATCAAGTTAAAACACTTAACAGGAATCCTTGGAGGAAAATCATGCGCACTAATTCATTTACTTTATCGGTAACACTTTACAATAAGGGTCCCTTAATTAGCGTTAGTAAATGCATTATTAAGCATTAATTAACAGTTTAATAATAGTTTATTAACCGTTATAATGTATTATCCAACATTAACTAACACATTAGTTAATGCATTAATAAGCAGTTAATTAATGTCCACTGCTCAGAGTTAATTAATACATTATTAAGCATTAATAAAAGTTACAAAACTTAATTAGTTAACCATTAGTGAATGCTTTCTGGACCCTTATTGTAAAGTGTAACACATGCATCACTTAAGTAACACATTATAAATGCTAAACTGCCTCATAAGCATAAGCATAAGCGTGTGCATCACTTTTAAGTGTCCTCTGGAAACACTTCTGTTGTGTTGCTGTCTATTTGCAGCACGTTTTTCTAATGTGTAGTGCTGTTGTCTTTGCATCGCGTTTTCTAAATGCTGCGCATGTGTTGTCAAATTGATGAAGATGTTTTCTTAATTTGCTTGTGTTTTGTCTTTTTGCATGTGTTTTCTTAAGTTGCAGTGCTGTGAGCTCTCAGGGCCACCGTACTTCTCTGTGCCAGTTGAGATGTTATCTGTGATTATCTGTTTTATTCTAAATAAAATGTGTTAAATTCTTTACATGTGTTGCTTCAACTACATTTCAACTCATTTTGCTTCAGAGTATGTGTTACCTAAGAGATACATGTGTTACACTTTACAATAAGGGTCCAAAAAGCATTCACTAATGCTTAATTATGGTTAAGTAATGCTTATGAGGCAGTTTAGCATTTATAATGTGTTACTCAAGTGATGCATGTGTTACACTTTACAATAAGGGTCCAGAAAGCATTCACTAATGGTTAACTAATTCACTTTTGTAACTTTTATTAATGCTTAATAATGTATTAATTAACTCTGAGCAGTGGACATTAATTAACTGCTTATTAATGCATTAGCTAATGTGTTAGTTAATGTTAGGTAATACATTATAACGATTATTAAACTATTATTAAACTGTTAATTAATGCTTAATAATGCATTAACTAACGCTAATTAAGGGGCCCTTATTGTAAAGTGTTACCACTTTATCTAATAAATTTGGTACAACGTGAAACAGTGAGCAATTACAAAGATGTTAAATTTTGAGGCTTCTTTTCTACATCATTAACATACCGAGTAGTTGTCCTTTTTAGCCGTCATGTTGCTGTTCCTGTCACTCCAGTCGAAGTTGACCTCCTCCTCTTCTTTGTCGTTTAACCACATCAGTTCCTTTGTGGCGGCGCTGACGAAGGCATGAAGTGAATCCAAGTTCCTCAGGCGAGACTTTGAAGAGTTCTGAGTAAAAGAACAACAACAAAGACTTAAAGACTTCATATTCTGTGCTGAGCTAAAAGTGTAAACACAAATCCAAATATTAGCATCATTAAATGTTTAAATTTAAAATCCTGTACCAGCAGTTTGCCGTACTGAAGGTCCAGTTTGCCCAGGTAGTCTTTGTAGGCGCCCTTGCTGACAGGGGAAATCTGGCTCTGAAGAGTACAAACATGCAGCATTTGTTACTTTAAAAGATCAACAGCACACAATCCGACAGAATATAATCCCTTTCATTGGTTCTGATAGGGTACCTCGTCGGCTCTGGCCCGTTCAATCTTAGATTTGAAGTCCTCCACAGTTTGGTGCAGGCCTCTGTGGCTCCCCAGCTGGGACTCCACAGTGGGCAGATCAGAGCCCCACTCAGACTTATCAATGCGCAGCTGGTTCTCCTCCACCCAGGCTAGAAGGTCTTGGACATAGCGGAGGGTGACATCATCCATCTCAGGCCGCACCTTAATGGTTTGTTGGGTGGTCTGCACCAGGTTAACCGTGGTTTTAGTCATAGATGACTTCAGGCGAAGGTTGTAGTCACTGCGCAGGTTCACCAGACGCTCATGGAGGCGGTAAACCCTGTGATAATGAGAAACACCATCACCTGTTAGTCTCCCTTTTATCTTAGCCTCTTTGACAAAACTGTTCAGACACCTGAACGTAAACACAACAATGCAGTAGTATGTTATATTAAATCATTACTGCTACAAACATAGCGCCCACCTGCGGTACATCTCTTCAGCCTGAGGGTGGCGCCCATCCTTGAGAATCTGCACATCATTGAAGAGCAGGCGGATCATGTTGTCAGCCTTGTCCAGCTCTCTCTCCACTTCTGCCGTGTGCTGAGGTGGTTTCCCTGCATTCATCAGACGGATATCCTGAGGAGGCAAAAGTCAAATAAAGTATTCATTTACATTCTCTTTTCTTTATTTACACATCTGGCACATCTCTTAAGAGTTTGCACTTCTTTAAACATCTGACTGGAGGATATATGACCTGACTTTGCTTTAAACTAATCTTATTTATAACTCTAATGTATGCTACTACCTGTAGCACTCTGCTAATCTAAACCAGGGGTTCCCAAACTTTTCAGCCTGCGACCCCCAAAATACAAGTGCCAAAGACTTGTGACCCCCACTGTCCCTGGAAGTGGTTAAATGTTTCTTCAAAATGAGTTTACCTACATGCACATGTGGCTGTGCTTCCTGTGCTGCTGTGAATTAACCTGCTGCTACTGATCCTTTAGTTAATCATCAGTTAGCTAACCCTAAATTAAGGAGTCATCTGGCAACAAAGAAAGGCTGAAAACTAATGAAATGAACTTTTTTGCAGGGTTTTATTTTAAATGTAACTATTTGTGTCTACATTTTTACAATAATGGGAAAATAAGCAAGTTTAGATTATTGGAAAAAAAAACAATAAAAAATGGAAGACATCTCGCGACCCCTCCATTGGTGTCTTCCGACCCCCCAGGGGGTCCCGACCCACACTTTAGGAACCCTGATCTAGACCCCCATGCAACATCACCGTTTTTAATATTTATCATTTATTTATATTTAAATCTAAACTAAGTTCCAGGGAAGGACCACAAAATCAAAAAAACAGACAAAAAGTTTCAATAGTTTTAATTTAGTCAAAACAATGAGTAAATAATGTTTGATCATTATCTAGATTCTTAGCAGTCTGTCCCTTTTAAGACATATCAAAATGTAGTTATTCTAATACTTGACAATGACAGGGCTCACCGTCTGCAGCAGGTTCTCCAGGAGGCTAAGCTGGTCATCACTCGTCCTTGTCTCCATCTGGACTTTAGTGACGATCCTTTGCAGCCTCTCAAGTCTGGATAAGATGAAAAAATTAACATAGTACATAAGAAAAGTAAAACAAAATACAGTTTGTTTGACCCTGTCCCAAAAATTCCACAGGTTCCTAATCCTCCCAAACATTTTAACTATCAGATGCTGGAGCTCACAACTTACTGATATCTGTTGTGCAGCAAATACTCCAATTTATGAGGGTCGCCCACAAATGCCATTCCTCAGCTGTTTTATAACTGATACAGTTCCAGCTACAAAAAAACATGGCTCTTCTCACAACCTCATTACGCCTGAGGACAATCTGCTATGTAGCAGCCCAAAGTGCGACACAAATCTCTCTGTTTTTTTCTGACAAAGACATCCAGTCTGCAAAATGAGTCATTCTGCATCTCACAACCATCAGATTGCAAGAAGATCGGACTTTCTCGTGACTCTAAACCATCCCATTTCCCAGGAATGACGCAATTCTTAATACATGGAAGATGGCTCATTTTTATTCATCAGAACTAATTACATATCCAATCAAGAGAAAGAGGCCTCTCTCATGGTACTACAGACCAACACAGGAAGAACAAGGAAAACAGTCTTTCACCAATCTTTGTCTATCTTCTACGAGAGCAGGACAACAAATCTGTAACTTCAATCTGTGACGGCTAGTAGTTTGATAAAGAGGACAACTCCATCGAGGTAAATGAAAGTGTAAGATGTGTTTTATATCATTTAATATCACGTCTTTGTTAGCGTAACTTTGGTTAAGCAAACGGGCCAGCTAACACGCTAGCTAGCTAGCTAACTCAACAACCTTGACGCTAAAGCTAGGCTATCAGCTAGGTAACAATCATGAGCCATCTTGCGGCCTTAGATCCTCAGGTGGGGCATTTTTGGGCATTGTAAATGAAATTATTTCACCTTGTGGATTTTAAAACTACACAAATTGTGAATAAGGCAAGGAAAAATCTCCTGCCAGGAAATATTCAAGGGTTGTTCTTTGAAAGAGAGGGGGGTTATAACTTAAAGGTGACATATCATGCAAAATTGACTTTTTAATGGTTCTCTACCTGAAATATGTGTCCCTGGCATGTCTACAAACCCCCCAGAATGAAAAAAATCCATTCTGCCCCTGTTTTGATTTCTACACCTTTCTGTAAATGTGTGTGAAACCAGCCGTTTCAGACTTCAGTGTTTTTGTTACGTAACAACAATATCCGGTCTGTCACGGAGTCAGAGCTCGGAGCTTGTTCAGCCCATAGACTGTATAAAATAATACTGAATCCCCTCCTCCGTTTTTCCTTCCCTGCACAAATGTGTGCTAACAAGGAGCTTAGGAGGGAGGCATGCTAGTTGTAGGCTGTCTTAATAAACACAAAGGTCGGTTTTACTCCCCACGTCTGCAGATTTGAAGATCTAGTGGATGATTTTTATTTATCATGGATAAGTGCTAGCGCTAGTTAGCATAGCTACATAGCTACATGTCGTAGCTGTAGCTGTGTACCAAGACACACGTCTACATACTGACAAATAAAACAACAAGTAACACAGAATCTGTGACCAATCCTTCAGAAAATGTCCCGCTGCCTTTCTGGCAGAGGTCGGTTTTACTCCCCACGTCTGCAGATTTGAAGATCTAGTGGATGATTTTTATTTATCATGGATAAGTGCTAGCGCTAGTTAGCATAGCCACATAGCTACATGTTCGTAGCTGTGTACCAAGACACACGTCGACATACTGATAGATAAAACAACAAGAAACACTAAATCTGTGACCAATCCTTCAGAAAGGTCCTGCTACAGGCGCCTCTCCATCAGGATCAGATTCTGGATCAGATTCAGAGGGTTGAAGTAAAGTGATCTCTGAGCAGCCGTGTATATTCAGCCAACATGTAAACATTAGATCAATGTGCTGGACAGCCGAGGCACATCCACTTCCTGAGGGGGCGTGGTCAGAGAGAAAACAGAGTGTTCTGAGGAGGACTGAAGAAGAGGGTTTTTCAGGCATGCCAAAATCTGATTTCAAAGTGTTTTTTTTTAGCATAAACTTTAAAGACATGTTTTGGGGACCTCTTAGACCAATATATATTGATGAAAAAAGCGTGATATGTCACCTTTAAGAGGGAAGTTAAGATTAAAGATGGTGAGTGCTCGGACCACAAGGAGATGTTTTTATATTTCAATCTATGGAGGAAAACTGTGGAACAGACTCAATATGGAGCTACAGCATGACAGGACATAATACAGTTCAAGAAGAAGTATAAAGAAATGATTTTCATGAGGTACAAGGAGGAAGACAACTGCAGATAATCATGAGGGGTTTGTTTTGATTGTAGGAGTAAGTATGAAGATAGGATATGAAGATTTGTTTGGTGGGAATGCTCTCGTATAATGCCAGAAAATAGTGAATAAAGGGGGAGGATTAGATCAGTTTGAACTTCTTCCTACTCCTTTTTGCACATGTAGAGTAAATGTTTCAGTGCTTGCTAATGGAACTGAGTGATTTGTGTTTTTTTTGTATTTCACTTTTACATGATCGAAATAAAGACATCAAATCAAATCAAATCAAATCAAATCAAATCAAATCAAATCTAAATCACCTAGAGCTGGCTGATATATTTCAATACTTGTCTGTCTTCTTAACACTAAAACACTTTATATTTGTTCTCAATTTTCCCCGCTGCAGTCCTCGCTTTAGCATAATTCGCCAACATTGTAATAACATAGCATATCTTGTTACACATACACCACTGTCCTTACCTCTCAAACTCTATCCTCAGCAGCCTCTCTCTTTCCAAGATGGCCACATGAAGCCGGCCCCATTCTTTCTCCACATCAATGGGGTGGTAGCCTGGTGGGACCTTCACCTGACCGGCCTGCACGGCGCTCTGTGGGCAGATGGGTGTACAATGCATTAGTCACGAGTCAAAGACTCAGAAAACAATCAAACACAAAAGAGTAGAAAACCAGGGTCAGCTTGCCTCAAAGGACTGGTAGATGTGTTTGGACCGGTTCTTGTCGGTCTCTTTCACCGGCAGCTCTGCCTCTTTGAACTTCAGGAACTGGCGCCAAAGAAGCTGAAGAAAAAGGACATTAGAGTTGAACTCTTTATATCTACACGCCTTCACAGAACAAATACCAAAACCTGGACTTCACTGATGATCACTGTGCTGTCTTTTTTTAAGTAGAAGTTATGCAACCGCAACAGTTAAAGGAATCTAAAATCCTAATTTCCTAAATTAGATAAGTACATTAAGGTGGCACATCACGCCGTGGTTAATAGTTTATATATAGTAGGTTGCTCCTCTCTACATGATCATGTTTTATTCCCTGCTGATAAGCTGCCTTACTTTAGTAAAACGTTACCCCTCTGTTACCAGACTTTAAAGAAATGCACCTAAACTGTAATTGTGCTGAAGCAGCTCCTCTGTTTATTTGACTTCAAAGGAAACTGAAAGAAGTACTAAAGTCACGCTATGCTTTTGTTCTGCAGCTCTGGCAGGGAGTGGCACAGTGGTGTCTCTTCTGAGGATTAGATTTTGTATCATTTGCCTTGTGGCTGCATTTTCTCAGCCCAAGCAGTGCCCCACCTACAGCACATCAACACATTTGGATCTTTCAGCAAAAACTGGATGGCTAACAAAACTTGCACCTTAGAATAACATTTGTAAGTTTGATTTTTTATTCTTTGGTATTGCTAAACTCTGGACCCTACATGGGAGACCAAAACTCTAGCTTTTAGGTATTACATCAGATTATCATCAGCATATAAGCTTACCTCAATCTCCTCATAGCTAGCTGGGAACTTCCTCTCCTCGAAGATCATGACATGGTGGCGGATCCACTGGAGCAGGAGAGTTATCAGCTCGTAGTACTCCTGCCAGCGCAGCTCCAGCTCCTGGAGTTAACACAGGAAAACAGACAGTTGGACACTAAACAACAGCAGGCAGGAGAGCTCTTCTTCTTCTTCTGCAGCTCTGTTTTCAGTCATTCACACACCACACTTAACTCAATTAGGTAGCAACAATCCAGGTCTTGTGTGAATGCACAGGGAGGCAGACAGCAGGGCAGGGGTTGATGGAGGGGGCAGTGTATGGAGAGAAACAATGGTGGGAGGCAGACAGAGAGACGTATCTCTGTAGTTTTTTCCAATATGCAGTGTGTTCAGTTGTTTTTGGAAAGACATTTTTAAGATAAGCTTTCATCTTTTAACTAGCAAAGATCATGATCAAGAATGTGCCGCCATAACACGTCTAATGAGTGAGCTTGTAAAACCCCCTACAGTGTGTTTAATGTGGACAGATGATGCGTAACAATGCATGCTCGCCCCTCCCTTTGGCCTCTCTACAGTAAACACCACAGGTTGCTAATTTCCTGCTATACTTGGTTTCACAAGACTTCTATTTTTTCTTTGAAATTCTCAAAGGCTTGGACAGTAACAAAAACTTGTTTATAAGTAGAGTCACATGTCTGTTAGAATCTGATTGAGTCTGAACAAGCCTACAATCAGATTTAATTACAGCAAACACTTTCATCACCCTGAAATGTTTGTTTTTTATCCGTTTTTAAGAAATCAGTTTTGAGGAACATTCAATCTGATAAGACTTTGGCAGACCCTGTGAACAGTCTTATATCTTTACTCTGTCAGCCCTTTGTCTGCCTGTTTAGTGCACTCCTTATGCCCTTATGCCTGCCTTCTTATAAAGGTCCCATATTAGGCTATTTTCAGCTGTTTAAAACTAGTTGTCTTTCTAGCAAAATGTTGAATTTGGAGGATCTGCAACCTCTCAGTTTCCAACCTCTAAAGCCTGATTTATATTTCTGCGTTGAGTTGACGGCGTAGCCCACGCCAGAGGTCCGCGTAGCTCCTGTACCTACGCAGAGGCATACCCACTCATAAATGTAACTACGCATGGAAGTGACACGGACTGTAAGCCCTGTGATTGGTCCGCTCAGCGGCTTGTATTTCTCGCATTTACAGCACTTCCTGGATCCCCGCTCATCGGCCGTGTATTACATCTCCTCCTCTCTATCCTTCATGTAATCATGTCTGTATGATAAACAGCAACATGTATCAGCTGTAGATTAACATAACACGCTCTGGATCACTGTGGAAAAGGAAACAGAGATCATAGCGGGGCCGGAAGCAGGCGACCGGACTATCAGAGAGACCGCACTGCCCTCAAGTGTTTCGGAGGAGTATTGCTGCTCGACACGGTCACATCGACGCACAAGTATGTGGTGCTCATGTCTGCATCGACCACTGCTGCGTAGGGGTGATGCAGAAGTACGAATCAGCCTTTACTCCATGAAATGATCTAAGTGGGCGGGGATGTTATGATAAGGAGGTGCTTTGCTGATAGGCTGCCTGAATCTTGTCTGAGAGGGGAGGGTGCAAACTAGAAGGACATATGCAGAGGTGGAAAAACACCCCCCAAAAAACCTGGCGAGCACTCCAGGAGAACTCACGCCACTACACTACACTACACTGTGATCCAGGAATCTGACCCTGAACTGGAAGAGACAACTTATGAAGTGCTGAAGCTGCAGTCACAGCAGAATATCTCTGAGTGGTATGTCAAAACTTGAGTTTCATTCCTACTTTCTTGGCTCTCTGATGGAACTTGCTTGCAACAGTGAAGCAAATTGTGTTGGGGGAAGTGTACTTGCTGGAAGTGTAGGAGTTGGATTGTTTTTGCATGCATGCCTATGCATATCACTTCTGACATTAAGTCACTACAAGAGCCAATTCAATTTGCATGCAGAGGCTATGTTTTCTGAATAGGTGGGCCAGAGAAAAAATGCAAAGGCTTCTAAACCTCCACATACAAAGGGTTGGTAGGCTGGAGGATAACACAAGTGTTTAAGTATAGGCAGGGAACAACATGTTTTTTATTGTAAGGGACCTTTAAATAGGTAATGCACCCCTGTGTAACTTGCAGGTAAATATCTGGATCCTTCAGTTTGCATGCTACAAATTGGTTTGTCCAAGAAGCATACAGATGAGGGATGGGAATTACAATAGAGGTATAGTTAAGCCTCAGGCTCATGGCCTAGTCTTTTTCAGGTCAAATAGAAGCAGAAGCATCAAATCAAACATTTTCAAAAGCAGTTAAAACTCTCCAAAGTTCAAATATTGTGAAAGTGTCAGATCCATGGTGCTCACATTTCCTCTGTGGCCATCATGTGCGTCCATCCGCGGCATGACATCATACAAGGATGACACGTAAGTGATGATGGACTTCTCATCAGGGTGTGCAACATCAACATCTAAAAGCAGAGGGACATAAATATATTAGAATGCAGCACAACATGAAAAATAAATACTGCATGAAAGTGTCATCATGTGTCTGGTATCTCAGATTAAACTCTGGGTCAGCCTTACCTTCAGGGTCCAGAAGGCGTGTCACTCCAAGGTCTCTCTCTGCCACACCAAAGGCCTGTTCCAGGTTCTCCAGGTTGGTCTGTCGGTACACTTTGCCCATGTCGATGAGTCTGGGACTGGGAGAAACAAACATAACATAGACAATAAATCACCAATGACAGTCCAAGTGAGAAAGCTATGATGCTGTTATCACCAGGTGTTGTATACTGAAATAAGTCAGAAGAGTATGTTGGCTGTGAGCTACAATGTAAGCACAGACATTAAGAGTTTCCATTATAGGTGCACAGGGTACTGCTCAGGCAATAATTCAAAGTATAGTGTGATGAAAGCTACCTTATGTTCTATCTATGAGATTTAAAGCTAGGGTTGGTGGTCACGGAAAACTAGCATGAATTTGAATGTAGCACTTCCTCAGGACTCCGTCTAACCCCTCCCCCCTCCCCTCAGAGCTCCTCTGATTCACGACCATATGATGGGGACTGATTCCAAACCGGTCCTCAGCACATGGTTTGTGTTTTGGCACTACGTCAACTCATGTCTCACTCAGCGGTAAGAAAACACCAAAACATTCTCATAGTGAAAGTTAAAAACACAAACAAACATGAAATGTACGCTTTGCAGGAGGCGGGCAGAACGGCAGGACGGGATGTGATTGGTTTCATCATTTGGCTCCTGATAGCAGGGATTGGTTGGTGTTTTCCCAGGTTTACTCCGGCTGTAGATAGCAGCTTTTTTTTACCTCTTTTTTAAGAACACATTATGTATTGATTACCATCAGGACATAAGGATAATTTTAACCAGTGTAACAAAAAGGTGGATCTAAATCTGACTAACAACCCCAGCTTTAAAGTCTCAGACATAAAGAAACACAGTTCAATTACAAAGACTTGTAAGATGTAAACCTTCCTTAAAAGAAGAAAGAGAAAGTCTTGTTATGTAGTGTTCTTTGATTGACATTTAAAGTGGTAGGGACTGAATGTTTTATTAGCCAATAAATGTGTGTACGCCCTGAATTGCTGGATGAGTCATCAGTCTTTTTTTCATGAATTCCTGAAATGGAAATCTGCAAAATAACACTCATCATACTTAAAGGTAGGAACTTTTGATCTGTGTTGATTTTGGCACTGCGAGTGAAGGTGTACATTTTATCACTTGGCTAACTTTGTCCTGCACATGCCATGGTAGTATTTTCTGACACGAAAGATCTCACTGCTTTCATTTTACAGTCAGCTGGTTCCAGTGGTGGACAGTGACAAAGTGCATTTACTTGAATACTGTACTGAAGTACAGTTTTTGAGTATCTGTACTTTACTTGAGTATTATTTTTTGTTGAACTTCTTACTTTGACTCCATTTAAAGACAAATATCATCCTTTTGACTCCTCTACATTTCTATCAGTGATCTAGTTACTCACTACTTTATCTTTGAAGTCAGCTGATGAGTTTTCTTTTCTGAAATCAGATCCCAAAGACCGTAAACTGTTGGTGTCCTTGTGTTTGGTTTGTCTCAGTGATGATGATGGCTATGACTGAGAAGGATGATGATTCTCTACCTGAGCACCACGGCCATATTTTAAACCCACGTTTGACGTTTTGAAATGAAGAATGATTGTTTCTATTGTTGTAAATCTCTGATCTGTTTACCACACAAACTTCATCACAGCCTCCAAAACATCAGCATCTAACCTGAGAAAGCATGTGGAGGTCTGGAGCTAACACACTGCTTTGATTCCAGAGGAACATTGTAAACTTGTCTGTGCTTGTAGTAACTTAGTTTAGATTTCATGGTAGACTTTTTACATATGAAATCATGTTTTCTAGAGAAACAGAACGGAGCAGAATGTTCACACATGCATTCTTGACTGACCTCATGCTTTGTGAAAATACATTTAGAGATATTTTAAAAAGTACTTTGAATACTTCAGTATTTTTTAAAAGCAAGTACTCCAGGACTTTAACTCAAGTCATGATCTGACTGAACAACTTTCACTTGTATTGGAGTAATATTTGACCAGGAGGATCTATACTCTGACTTCAGTAATGAAGCTGTGTACTTTGTCCACCACTGGCTGTGTCACTAAATCTGAATATTTGATGTTGAAAAAGTAAAAAAGGCATTTCTTCATTGTGCCGTGAATCGTCTATCTGACACCCACCCCCTCACAGCGTATCAGGCATCAAAAAATACAATAAAGAAATTGTCAGTCTTGTTGATGATTGTCATATTTGCTTGTGTAGGTCATACAGAGGTGTCAGTCAGTTTCAATGTGTTTCACAACCAGGTGATACGTTTTCAGGCAGGATACAGATGTCTGTGTGCCAATCAGTGAAGGACACTTCTTATTTGATTACATGGAGAGTTTAAAACTTGGCGGATGGGATTAAACCCAGGGCTAAATTTCATTAACATTATTAGATGTACAAAATTAAAGCAGTCTGTACGTGTCTGCTCACTTATAAGGTATGACACTTACTGCATTACAAGCTCTGAATGGACTTTTTGGCCAATGGCTATATGCTTTGAAAAGCCCACCTGTTCATCTTATGACAAGCACCTGCCTCTTTCTGTCCTCTGGGTGTTTGAGTTTCTCTGGTACATGTCAGAGCATCTATAGGTGGAATGTAATTTATAGAGCAGCTGACATAATCAAAGCTGACAGTTTGAAGACATGAACTTTAAGCTATGGTTGGCCGTCAACTTCAGAGTGCAGGACGCGTGATTGAAAGCATCACAGAATCTCAACTTTGATCCATACATCCCTGACTGTTGTTTAACTTTTCACCACAACACAAACTTTTGCAGCTTCAAATGCAAGACATAATCTACTCACTAAATAATGCATTGCACTACACATCAGCACTGATTGTAATATTAGGAATGTGAACTCAGCATGTGCACGAGTGACAGTGGGTGCAGTTTCATACAGTTCTCTGATGCAAAAGGCTGAGCGGCTCGGATTTGGCACGTAAACAGGAGGAGACTCCACATGGCGGACTTCCCGAACAGAGTACTGCTTCACTGGCCTCATGGAGCTGCTCCCGCTCTGTCTCTCCCTCCCATGAAAGCTATGAGACCTCAATCCATGGCCCAGTTCCTCACTGCTAGAACGGGCTCCCGAGCTCTGGGATCCTCGCCCAGAGTCCGCGGAGGATGCCTCTGACGGGATATCCTCACACAACATGACCACCCGGTTGTCCACATCGCTACTAGATCCTGACCGACTAGAGAAGCCCAGGCTCCGTTTCCTAGCCTTTGACTTCTTCCTGATACTGAGCATCTTAAAAATCAAGGAGACGGTCTCTTTCCAGTGGTTTTGATGGCTGGTCTTACAGCCTCATTCATTCATGCTAAAAATAAATTTGATGTCTTGATAGTTTCCTGTAAATCCATTCAAAAAAATGTCTCAGGTGTCCAGCTTCATGTGAAAATCTTAATCCTTTTGCAGGGTTTCTGTGACTAAAAAGCTTCCTAGTGGCACAGCCAAGTCACTGCTCCTCCATTCTGCTCTTTACCTACAACCTGATCTCATCTGAGGCTTTGAAATGTAATATTTAAGCCCTGAAATATCTAAAATTCTGCTGATATACGCATACTCTGCGCTAATGCCTGGACACAAAGTAACACCTCAGTGTTCATGCAGGAGCCACCGAGCACTACAGCTACGCCCACACACCACACCCCTGCCCATTATGAAAAGCAGCACTAATCCAGCCTCAGGTGTCACCAAAGAGGGAAAAAAAAATGCAGGTACATGTCCAAGTTCAAGAAAACTTGCCCCTGCAGGCATATCTTCTGCCAAAGATAATGGCTCTAAAGAACATCTTGTATGGCATCTAAAACTGTCTCTTATTTTATTCCTCTTTTTTCCTGTCTGCTTCAACTGTTTACCTTCTGGTCTGGCTTTGTTAAAACGTCTAAAAGGAAACCAAGCTGTATTGACAAACCTTCCTGAGAATCAAATGTCTATAGAGTTCCCATGATGCTCCCAAACAAAGCAATCCTTAACCGCCAATTCAACTTAGAGACGCAAAACAACTTCAGGGGAATCCGTGTATGTGTGTTTTCAACAGCAAGACTTGCAAAGTTTACTCTTAATCCAATGTTTCCAAATGTTCAATGAGCTATGCATTTGTAATAGAGAATTATATCATTTAAAGGCCATGTGATATTACTCACTGCAGACGCCTACCAGTGGTATTTCTAGCCTGAAGGTCTGAAAGGTTCATGTAGAGGTATTAATACAGATTTGATTAAAGCAGCATGAGGCCTGTGCTGTCGGGAGCAGGCATGTAAATGGGTCAAAGGGAGTTTTTTGCTTTATGGGCAGAGGAGATCAAGAGGTTTAAGTTTTAAAGACTTGTTTTTAAAATAAAAAGACAGCTTTTCAGAGGCTCTTCATTATTATCTGTAACTGTGCTGCTGCCTATCTTGGCCGGGACTCTCTTGGAAAAGAGATTCTTAATCTCAATGAGCATTTCCTGGTTAAATAAAGGTTGTTTTAATAATTAAATCAACTAAATACTGCACCTTAATACCCTAAAGAAGTCATGTTATGGTTATTGAATTTCTTCCTTCATGTCTCAAACACAGCTGCGTTGAAGTTAATCTGGATTATGTGTTTAACTTCTATATCTTTTTCTAATATCAGTGCAGTGTTTAAGAAACATGTCGGTGTGCTGACGGCAGACTGTCCGTGTCTGTGATTGGTCACATGTTGTCATTCATGTGAACACGCTCAAGGTAATTCTGGATTGACTCAGCATGTTGATAACCAGCTTCTTGTGACAGCTTAGAGCGATCTCCTTTGTTAGGTTCAGTGAAGCCACATCAGGAGAAGATATCTGGGATATGATGAACTCACTTGGTAGTATACCCTTCAGGTTGGAGCTGGCATTATGGGGTTTAATTTGACATTTAAAGTATTCTAAGGTCTCATTTCTGCCCCTAATATTCAATAAACTAATGGATGGTGAGATGTTGTGACATGGCCGTCATATCACAGGGGCAAGAATACATCACATTTTGACACTGTATGGTGAAAATTGCGCTTTTCTAATTATGTTGTTTAGAGCAGGGGTTCCCAAACTTTTCAGCCCACGACCCCAAAATACTGGTGCCAAAGACTCGCGACCCCCACTGTCCCTCAAAGTGACTTAATGTGTCTTCATTTAGCTGGTCTGCAGAAAATGAGCCTACCTATATGAGCATGTGTCTGTGTTTCCTGTGCTGTTATGATTTAATCTACTGCTACTGATGCTTTTGATAATTAACTGTTCACTAACCCTAAACTTAGGAGTCATCTGGCAACAAAGAAAGGCAGAAAACTCATTACATTTTATATTTTCAATGTTTCATTTCAAGGTTAGCTACTATTTTTGTCCATATTTTTTTACTGTAATGGGTAAAATGTACTATTTTTAGATAACTTAAAAAATAAAAAATCTAGAAGACATCTCACGACCCCCCCATTTGTGTCTCGCGACCCCTAGGGTGTCCCAACCCACACTTTGGGAACCCCTGGTTTGTAAGGGCCCATGCTGTGTTAACTCACATTCGTTTGTCATAGCTATATGATTCCACGATAGCAAACCACAAGATATGCTTTTAATCATGTGCAGTCACAAGCCCTCAGCAGTAAATTGTCCACTCACTGGTGCTTGTGAATGACGGCGTTGAAGAGCTTGCCGTCCCTCCAGCTGGTGCTGAAGTTGTCGCAGCGGATGCCCTGGTAGTTGTCCGTCATCCTCTGGGACCAGAGCAGCAGCTTCTCCTTGGCCGTCATGTCCTCTGACTGACCATTGATCTGGATGTCTGAGATCTGAGGTGAAATATGAATAAGATATTAGGACGGTGGAGATGTGCAGAATGAGTGATTGATCCTTGATGAGGGAAAAATGAGGAAATTAGTTATTAGTGGAAACCAAAAGGATGTGAATCAGTGGACACCTGTGATTAACAATCAAGGAGGCATCATCATTGAATACCTTTGCTTGGAATCTTATTTGAATCAGCAGTCTCATTGCACATCATATATTTATAGGTTGTTTTCACTGCTTCTGACTTTGCTTGTAAGATTCAGAAGGATTTCTTTCTCGCCCGGGGAGACGGGGCTGTGACTGAGGGATCAAGTTCACTTTTTATTCTGGAAATTAAAAGGTGTGGACGATGAGTCACTGGCATCAGGTTTTCCATTTGTGTGTTTATCCTCCTCTCCTATCTCTGCCATTCAAATCTAAAGATATTCTTAAACCTTTCATAGGTTTTCACATTCAAATCATTCATTTTACCAACAAATTATTTCCATTTTCTTGCAGAATTTTGATCTGCTTCCTAAAAAAGCACACAGAGTAGACACATAATGGATGTTTTGATAATCAATGCACTTTTTTAAAGAGAGTTTATATAATCTGTGTTTATCTGTAAATGAAGTGAAATTTGGATAATCATGATGTTGGATGCAACACTAGATAGCATTTTAAGGAGGATTTCACATCCCCCTTTGATCGCTGTGACTCATCAGAAACCACAAGCAGTCATTATCCCCCCTATTCTCTGAAAGTCTAAAGACACTGGGAACACTTTATCTGCAGGACTCAAAGGCACCATCACTAGATTACCTCACCGGAGCCTCTCTGAACACCAACATCTCTTTTGTTTCCCGTGTTTAGTTCCAGCTTTATTTGCAACCCGAGCCTGAATCATGTGACATCAAAGGGTGTGGCGCTGCCTATTGGGCTGATACCCGGGGATTTCTGTCTGTCAGCTCTTGGCATACACAAGAAAAGCAGGAAAAGGCCTGGGTACATGAGTGTAGCCTGACAACACGTTGTACAGTCAGCCAGACACACCCTTCTCTTGGGAGTCAGACAGAGTGACTCATTCGTACACACCCTGAGAGTGTTTCATTTCTTCAAACTGCTCATAAATTACCTTACTAGGTTCTTCATACTTGACTGAAGAGTTAATTTGTTTTCATGGCTGTAAATGTTTCTAAGAATCAGGTAGGGTTATCATGTTATTTTCAGAAAATGGTTTCTAGATGAATTTTGAAGAGTAGAACCCATTGGGATTGGTTCCAGGCAGATGGAAACAGCAGCTGACAGGTGCAGATCCCAGAGACAGATGAGGGGAGGGATAATAAAATTACAAACAACACTGACAGAGGAGGAGACCTGGAAGTGGAGAATGATGGTCCAGATCAACCCCAAAGTGAGCTTGGGGTTTCCATCTGCGATGTCATCGTTTCTGATGTTCACCAGCTTGACCTGAGAAGACAGAACACAGCAACAGTCTTATCCGTTAAGCAGGAACACACAGAAGGTGCATTTCGACCAAGAGTTCCGGGTTCTATCAGCCCCCAGAACTACTTTACCCTGAGCTAAAAGGTTCCTGTGCCCCCATTGTTGTCTGCGTTTCGACCGTGATTGTGCAAATCAGGCCAGTGACGTATGGAGAAAAAAAAAGTAAATGCACTACACCACCAGACCAGTAGAGGGCAGTAAAACTAAGAGGAATGCCATTCATCACAGATGACACCATAGAAGCAGACGGACAGGCAGGTATCATTATGAGCAACACAACAGTTAGCCTGTTAGCATGAAGAGACTCAGCTGGTGCTGTTTTAGATGGTGCTATATTTCATCACAGATGGATTCACTGAATCAACACGTGAGAGGAGATAAGCGCGAGTAGCAAAGACGTTTCAACACGGCTTTAAAATCCTTTAGAACTCAAAAAGCTGTGGCAGAGATCGGCCGGTGTTTTGGTTTAAACAGCGACCCTGTTAACTGGAGACTCTCAGCCGGATGCATCCCTCATAAACGTCTTTAGACGATCATTAAATATCTGATGAGGATATTTTGAAATCTTAATAAAAACTAAACTAGTTTGCATTCCCAGGAACTCCCTCTGTGTTTCAACAGCTGTGTAAACTCCACAAACACTGACACGTTCAGCTGAAGGTCTCCACTTTACAGGGTCACTTTTAAAACCGTAACACCGGGAGAGACGCATTCACGGTGGGCTGAGAGAAGACTACTGTTACAAGCTGCTAAATCAAGAGAATCACAGCTTCTTCTTTTGAAAAGTACACACACATACAAAAAAGATAGAACAAATAAAAACTAATGAAAGAAAGAGAAATCAAGTGAATCACAGATGTGTGTGATGTTATTGTGGACGGAGGGCGGAATAAAAACACTGAGGTTAATCTACCAATCAGACACCTTCAGCACTGCAGGCCCTGCCCCCTGAAAGTCCCGGGACCTTTGAAAAGTACTACCCCCCTAGCAGGGGCTTTTTAGGGGGGAGATTATCTACCCTGAACTGAATTTAGACCCTGGGTCCACCGGTCGAAACACACATACTGTAGTTCAGGGGTAAAGTTCCTCTGGTCGAACAATGCCTAGAGAGGTGACTTATGACAAGTCAGTGAGATTGTTTAGTTTAGAGGTTTTTTAGGATTCAAGGTATCTTATATTTCTCTTACCTGCCGGTGTCTGAGGAAGTCCAGTGCTATCTGTACATTCTGCAGCTTGTGGAATCTCATGCGGCCTTTCTCTCTGGGCTGAGGAGGAGAAAAAAAGAGATGAGAGGATGTTCAGTCAAATGACTCCTACAGTCAGAGACAATCCGCTTGTACACTCACGTTAAAGAAATGAAACATTAGATTGAAAAAGTAGAAATCAACTGAATGGAAGACAGAAATAAAAACAGGAAGAGATAAAGAATAAACGTAAGGTTAATGGTGAATCCTTGTGATTTTATACCCAGGACAATATTTACAACAGAAAAGGTTTCATCTGTTTTGAAGTGTTTTTAAAATCGGCCTCCAGTATTTACAGCTGATAAAGAAGGCGGAGTCTGTTGTGGTTCTGTAGCTGGACAGGCCTGATGCCAGATAATACTGGGGAAACAGTTGGATATGACGTACAATGACTCCCACCCTGTTCACAGCATGTTGAGCATTGTGAAAGGCCTTTATATGTTATTGAACATATTGACCTGGCTGTCCATCACTGCGCTGACCACTTTGCTTTTTGTACATCTGGTGTCTCTATATTTAGAGTATATTTAGTAATGTGTGATATCATCTTTTTCATATTACAATATAAATATGTTGTATCCGATATCATCTTTTAGGATATTATCAAATATCCTATCGTAGCATATCATAGCTGTAGCTTTAAATGTTTATATATTTATTACTGGGGAATGAATGTGCAGTGTTTCTCACATGATCCACCAGCACACATTGAATTCAGCTCACCAAACCCCAACAGACCCACTTCACCGCCTCTGATCTGAACACGTTTTTAACTCCAGGGCGCAGGTACAGCATACACAGGGTGCAGACTTAAAGGGCCATCACAGCCTTCGTCTCACTCTGATACACAGATACTAACCTTTGCATGCTGCACTTTATCCAACGTGGCACTTGATAATCCTTATAAGTAATTATGCAATGCTCTAATAACTTACTTTTTAATGACTTTTCTCCTTCGCATGAAGTGCCGACTTGTACGGTTGTTGATGTCTTTACCATTTATGTGTTTGTATGACCTTAGGGCCAAGCAAATTCCCCTGGGGACAACTAACTTTACATTCATTGCTTTAATTCTTTCTTTCTTTCTTGTTATATTATTTGCACATTCTTATCTATATCCATTGGTCTGGACATGTATGTGATATGATAGCTATTAAGATGTATATCAGCATCTTTATATGTATTTGTGTCCTTTTATACTCTGGTGTTTTTCACTTTAATGTTAAATGTCACTGGCTGCTACAACAAAGCAGCCCCCTTTTCTCTAGCTCTTTATCTATCAGTCTGTCATTAAGTCCATCTGGTCAATCCATCGATCCATTCATCTTGTTATCTATGTATTTATCTGTAGGGCAAATAGGAGTGGTGTATTAAACTTTTATCTAAAATGATTTTACTTCTTCTATCAGTCCTGTTCACTACTTCCCCACTCGTATGAAGGCAACTGACAGGCAGCGGAAATAATAAGTTGGGATCAGCAGGAAATTCACATTGGATGAGCCAGTCACAGGATTTGTATTACTTCAGCAATCTGACAGCAAATCAAGATGGGCTCATATTGTGAAATGCTTACTTTTTACACTGAACTTAATAATAATAGTACTAATAATACTAATATTATTATTATTATTATTATTATTATTATTATTATTATTATTATTAATAATAATAATAATAATAATAATAATAATAATAATAATAATAATAATAATAAATAAAAATAATAATATGTCCATGATAATAAAAATACAAATAATAATAATAATAATAATAATAATAATAATAATAACAACAACAACAATAATAATAATAATAATAACAATAATAATAATAATAATAATAATAATAAAATTAATAATAATGATGCAACCATAATAATAATAATAATAATAATAATAATAATAATAATAATAATAATAATAATAAAGGAAAAAGGCAACAAAATGCTTGAACTGCAATGGAGCTGTGATCATCATGCACAGCCAGATATTTTGTGAAAGCTGGGATGAATAACAATGGTTAAAAAGAAGAAGATGTCTACCATAAGTCATGAACCCACTCACCATCCGAACACTCCTGACCATATCTCTCTCCCTCGGCTAGATTCGAGCAAGAGCAGTGCAAAGAGAGGAGCAGAAGGCCAGACATAGACACACAGAGAAGTTAGAGGAAGGTAAAAGGAGGCAGTAGAGAGAAGGAGAGGGTATTGGAGTAGTAGAGAAGGAAAACAGTAGATCTGATAAGAGTATAGTTCACACACAGGCCAGTGACCGGGTTAATGTGTTGAGGCTATGGTGAAAAGATGCTGAGCTTGAGCTGGTGAAGGAGCAATGAGCCACAGCAGCAGAGAAGCTTCAGCACAGATCTGAACACCAACATAATGCCCTGCTGCTGGCTTTGAAAGAAGTCTGATCAGTAAGCCATGAGAAGAAGAACAAAGCTAAACAAAGGTAACAAAAAGAATACAGCAAGCCAGAAACTTGAGATGGGAAGGGTTTGCAAACTCAAAAGCCGCCAAAGTTAATTATTAAGCACTCTAAGAAAGTTCAGCTCAGGTTAAGCCTTTGACTGACACATTAGCTCTGATCGGTTACATTTTGTTGCCACAGGTGTAATGCAACTGATGGTTCCAACTGTGATTAGTCTGGATTAGATTTTAACTGAAAGAATGTGGGATGACAGAGTTAGGACACAACGCTTGTGTGCAAATGAGCAGAAACTCACCAGTGATTCCCCGGAGAGGACCTCCAGCAGAGAGATCAGGTTATGTCCATCTCGAAGGTCTTCATACAGGTCTGTGACGTGACGCTGTGACTGTGGTGACAAGAAAAAGAAAAGAAAGAAAGAACGTTCATGTTAAAGGGATTCAATGTTGCAAAATAAACCAACGTCTCTCTCCATTAAAGTTGAGAACTAAAAGTTGGCATATTCTTTTTACTCTTGAGTAGGACAGAAAGTTAGCTTGTGACAATTATCATACTTAATTTGCTTGTAGCCACAACATGACAAGGCTCAGACAGTTAGCCTATTTGATCAACATGTAGGTCAGGAACATAGTGCAGTTGTTGTAGCTAAGGATGTGTGTGTGTGTAGCTGACTAAACTTAAGTGCCGGCACCCTTGCTAGTCAGCACTAGAATTACTAGTAAGTGAAACAGATCACTAATATTTTATAATAGGTTGTTTGTATCTTGCTAAACTGGTATATAACCACTCGACTGGTGCAGTGTATAACCAGCACAGGCATGTACAGTTGACTCGCACTGTCCTGCTCTACTCTGGGAATCTGTGTTCAGATCTTGAGTGACCCAGCACTTGGTACTTTGGTCATTATTGTGCTGATGTTAATTGTTGATGATGATAATGGAAGGTCTTAAATTGTTGGTTGCTTCATTGTAGATGTTCCTTATTTTGAAAAAAAAAAAAAATAATAATAATAATTCCTTACTTACTTTTGTGCATTGCCTTTACACTGCTTGGCAGTACCTGCACCCAAATTGACTTGAAGCACTTTGTTACTCTTACTGATCTTGTTTCCTCTTGTCTAGATCTTTGCTTGTGTTGTTCTTGTTCTCGTATGTACGTCGCTTTGGATAAAAGCGTCTGCTAAATGACATTGTAACATTATAACATGTAAATGTAAACCTGCAAGGAGGACAGAGAGCCAGCAGTGCTAGCTCTGCTCATGACAGCCATCCTCAGCTAACAATGCAGACTCTGTAATCCTGTTTATGTGTTATATTGTGCTAAATTTGGACTGTTTTCTGATTGTTTCTTGCCTTTAGACTAGGAAAGTTGTGATTTAAATTTGCATTCAAACGGCTAGGAAATGAGTGGCTTTAAAACACTCCTAGATGTAACTCTGCAGTATATTGCTAACCCTGTACATCTTCAAACTCTATGAGGTGTCAGATATGGTGGTGAATTAAAAAGCAACATCTTCATCAGTTGTAACAGAGGCACTTTGTGACACATTTCAGACTTTTTTCTAGCTGTTATATAAGTTGACTTTAGTAGTACAAGGTGAGGAATTCATCGCTGTGAGCAGCCAAGTCTGGCTCCTGCTCCAAACCAAAGTGCAGCTGTCATTTCTGACAAATGATAGAGAGGTATACATAACACATCAAGTGGGATGAATAAAGGTGAGCTGGTGACCTCAAAACAAACTAAACACAACAATACAGAAAGTATTTCATGACTGTTTTGGAATTCAATTCATTCACAGTCATCACTTGTGTACAAAACTGAGGTGTATGCGGCTGCAATCAGACGGTGACACAAGAGAGAGGTGATTGGACGTGTGGTGACAGTGCAAGAAAACAGGGAACAACAGGAAGGAAAGTTTCAAAAACTGACGGATGGGACATCCTTCATGCAAAGTCTGCATCACCACACAGACATGTAGTAGAGTCATTAGAAGTGGCAGTACTTACCTCTATACTATAATAATGCTGGCAGAAGACAGATCAAATATGGAGGAATAAGAACATTTGGATGCGTGATGGAAAGAAAGCAAACAGGTTAGAGCGATTAGAGATTATGAGGATGAGAATTAACTTGAAATGGGGAGCAATTATTAGGAGAAAATGTAAATGTAGTTTATTACAAGGAATCATAATGAAGTAAGATAAAGAGGAATGGATATTCATGAGTCGTATGAAAAAGTGGAGTGGATCTCTTTGACTGTGTTTGCTCATGGAGGTGAACAAGGCCTCGGCCCTGAATTGGAATGGAAGTAAATTTCCCCTGCAAGTTACAACAGTGTCTGATTTATGTTGGCAAGAATTTCAACTCAGTTATCCAACCTTGTGTGTGCTCCTCCCTGCCTGCAGAGACAAGACTGAAGCTACAGGGTGGATCTGAGTGAGCGAGTGAAGGCAAGACAACACTGCCACCACTAGGGTTCAGTGTCTACTCATGTAAAAATACTTCTGACTGTTTGTTGTGCAATGGAAAACAAGCAAACGTTCTGTACTACAGTCCTCAGCTTGGGAAAATATATGCATGTTTGAGCTGCAGACTCAAACATATGAAGCTTTAATCATCATAACCCAACACTTAAAGGCATGATGGTTCACTTCCTTTGTTCAAACAATGATTTTTAGTGTGCTGTGTACTCATGAGCCATCCATCACCACCCCTCAATTACTTTGCAGTGAAAGGCGGGGGTCTTTGAGGCACACTGTCACTGCTGAAAGGCGTGTGTCATGCTACAAATTGCCCTCTCAGAGCTGCTATGTAAACTTTTCAAGGTGAAAACAATTAGCACACGTCTGACAGCTCCTTCCTGGTCCCCCTACAGAACGACTGTCTGCTAACAACCACTTAAGCATGCCTCAAGTTTTACGTAATGAGAGTATCTTCTAGTGTACCTCCTCTAAGCTCCCATGGGTTCCTTCATTAATGGGTAGGTAAATCACCCTGCAGTAAAAGCAGCTTTTAATCTAATATGGTGTGGCTTCAAGGAATCAGCTTTTATTCTGCAGCTGCTCTGACACTTAGCTCTGTCTGACACAGTGAAAAAAAAGATTTACTGAGCAGAGGAAACCACTGGATGGCCTATTTACAGCTTTCGTGATGGCACCCAACCTACACTCTGCTCCTGTCGGGTCAGTCATAAAAACATTAAATCAGTTTAACATCAGTTTAGTGTAAGGGGAGCAGTCCTGCACAGTCAGCCAGAGTTAACACTCTCTACTGCATGGATGCTCCTTGTGATTTCCTCTGCTGTTCAATACAGGTGGTGGGATGCTCCCACTTTTTGGAGTTGATGCTGCTCTTAGCTAACATATCAGGATGGGGGGGAACTTGTTCTTTAATTTAACAAACTGGGTTTTTTCTTTATCAATTAAGAGCATTTTTTTCTTTATCAATTAAGAGCATTTTTTTCTTTATCAATTAAGAGCATTTTTCAAACCTTTTTTGCATTTTGTTCTCTTCACAATTAATAAATACAGCTCCAGAGTAAATATGTGTTATAAATGTGATAATAAAGGGGTTAAAAACTCAATTTCTACATACAAAATTTTACTAAAAATGATATTCAATGCCAAAAATCTGGGAGTGACTGCTTCCTTTTAGAAGATTATTGGGAAAGCAAATAAATCTGTGATTGTTTTCACCACAACCTGTGACTGTGCTTCAATTTTGATTCTATTTTTTGCATATATTTGACATGACAGCTGAAGAGAGACAGGAAATGTGGGGAACAGAGAGCGGGGGAAGACATGCAGCAAATGGTCGCGGCAGGGAGTTGAACCAGCGACTTCTGCGGACTTCTGCGGATTTCTGAAGACTTCTGAAGACTTCTGCGGACTTCTGCGGACTTCTGTTGACTTCTGAAGACTTCTGAAGACTTCTGAGGACTTCTGAGGACTATAGCCTCTGTATGTGGCACGCTTAGACCGCTAGGCCACCAGTGCTCCAGTGATTTATAAAACCCAAATCACATTTATATACGTTTTAGGGTATTTTACACAGAATAATAACACAATCCTAATCATTGTGTATTTTTGTACCTTTTGCCACTTTCTTTCAGTCTTGCATTTCCATCAATGAAAGCATTAAGTTTAAGTTGGGCATGAAGCTAGCCTCCCAAACTCTGGAGTCTGTGCAGCCCATGTGCAGCGGTAGACCCTCACCATCATGGGGCTCTGGAGCAGAGGCTAGGATTTGCCATTTCAGAAGAAGCTAAGTGAGTCCAGATGTTTATGACTCACCCTCATCATTCACAGAGAACACTTAAGAGAAACTCTGTGTGTTCACATAGTAGCAGAAAATATTAGCCCTGCACATTCATGGAAAGGAAAACATTCGCTTTGTGCTTCTTTTTTCTCCCTCTTATTCCATTTCTGAAATAATAAAATAAAATGAATGGCCTTGTGTTTTTGAGTGAGGATGCAAATAATGTGGAAGCACTTAATGTCGTAAAGTTGTAAATGTGCTGCTGCCAATGGGGGGAAAGGGATATTTTACTGCTCTGTGGGAGGGGAGTTGTGTTATAGGGGATCATTTTTCACTCTTAATGAGGAGCTCCAGAGTGAGGAGCACCGCCTGTTTGACTTCAACCCCCACCCTGACCTGTTTACCTTGCTCAGTGCGTGATGCATTGGAGGGCTTTCAGGTCAGGGGCGAGTGAGGTAGGCGAGAGTGGATGGATGCTGATGGATATATCACACGGTCTCTCAGTTGGTGACAGAGTGGACTTCTGGTGGGCCTCCCCATCACAGGTGATGTTGGCAGAGGAGTGTGATGTGCTCATGTGTGTTTATGTGAGTAGGCAACGGTTGGTAGTTAGAAATTCCTAGTAGTCAACTACAGTGCACAGGTGTGGTGATGACTATATTTCAGACAATGATAACCTGTGAGTCAAAGTAATCATCTTTACAAGGCAGGCTGGGAATCTGATGACTCTATTGTTCTATATAGTTATTATGTATAAAATCTGGGTCATTTTGTTCAAGGACTGTGATGTTTATACCATAGACTCTATAAATAATGGACGTAGTATCCATGACGTCACCCATCTGTTTCTGAGCACTGTTTTGAATGGGTGTGTATGTGGTTTCTGCAGCCAGCCTCAAGCAGACGCTCGATGAACTGCAGTTTATAACACTTTTGCATGGGCTTCATATTTTGAGACTGGAGGTTGCTGCTTGGTTTATACTCACATTATGTCATAAAACCTCTCACATGTCAAAAGATTATCTCCCTTATCTAAGGGAGATAATAATAACTGCCAATTTATCAAGGCAATATATCTCATTACCTCGATATGATCACATGAGTATTTGTTTATCAGTTAGACTTAAGGCTGATTTATACTTCTGTGTCCAATCGAGGCATAGCCCACATCAGTGGTCCGCGTAGCTCCCGTACCTACGCAGAAGCCTACGCACGTACCTGACATGCACCTCCTCCAAAATGTAACTACCCGTGGAACTGACTCGGACTGCAAGCCCTGTGATTGGTCCACTCGGTGGTATTGTATTTCCTGCATCCTGCATTTAAAGCACTTCCCGGATCCCCGCTCATCGTCCGTGTATTTCATCTCCTCCTCTCTCTTCTTCATGTAATCATGTCTGTATGATAAACAGCAACATGTATCAGCTGTAGATTAACAGAACACACTCTGAATCTCTGTGGAAAAGGAAACAGAGATCGTAGCGACCGGCTATCAGAGAGAACACACTGCATTCAAGCGTTCAAGGAGAATTACTGCGTGTCACGGACACATCGACGCACAAGTATGTGGGGCTCATGTCCGCGTCAGCCACTGCTGTGTAGGGGTGACTCAGAAGTAGAAATCAGCCTTAAGAAATGAGAACTTGTGGAATGTTGCAGAATGTTTTTTTCTGGTCACCATCTCATTTTGTAAAAGAAGCAGCAGGTAAAAAAAGATTAAAAACTTTCTCTGAAGGGAGAAGCAAAACAAAGCTCACTCTAACACACTGGCAGCCATTTAGATCAATAGGGGACAAATAGTTAAAGCTCATAAGTCATGTACATTGAGCACAGGCAGAAATCTTTAATATCAAATTTGTACAGTAAAACCAAGCGGCAACCCCCCGTCTTGAGAAATTAACCCAATCAGGAAGTGTTGAAAACTGCAGTTCCTTGAGTGTCCACTTGAGACTGGCTCCAAAAGCACCAGAAGATACATACACACCCATGATAAAAAAAAGCCCATCTCTACAGCCTGGTACAAAAACAATATTGGTCTGAATATCTAATTTCTCTGTCTGCACCTGCTGTACAACTTGACTGACAGATGGCGACTGGCAGCCGTTAGCGAGGAGGGTGAAGTCCCCCCCTCAGCTCTGCTTCTTTGTCTCTTGTAATCAAACATTAGGATGAGTCAACATTTCCAGTACAGTAACCACCATCTTTGGGCTTCTGCTTCAGAGACCAACGAGTGATATTACTAATCAATGATTCATACAGTCTATGTATAAACCGCACATCATGCCACATTACTCTTCCTGTTTTACCGCAAAGCTTTGAGTCAAGGACTGAATAAGCTAGCTAGAGGCAACATCCTGTCACTCAAAGCAACCATGCCCTTAACTATTCATTACTTTAAGCTTTGAGACAATGTTGTATGAAACTTGTAATGAGTGGATTGCAAAACTGACAAAACAAACAGATTAAAACAAGCTTAAAAAGGTGTTTAAATCATTCTGAAAACAGGACATATTAACATTGTGCTCTATGGGGATTAACTCACTTTTGGAGTAAGCCTCATGTGGCCTCTTGAGGAACTGCACTTTTTGGCACTTTGCTTATTCTGACATTTTCAGCTGCATATTTTGCAACATTTATTAAAGACTCAACACAGCACCCTGTGGCTGAAGGCAAATCAGTGTGATGACTCATTGAGAGAAAATCTGCTGTGTGCCTAATGTATTATTAAGACCTGAGCCACAAACAAGGAATGTCAACCTTAGATGTTATGGACATTTCATTGACTGCTTTCTTGCATAACAATCATGGAAAGTAAAACTCTTGATCACTTTTGTTTGGGTCTCATTTTTTTTACATATGCACCTGATCTGTGTTTAAATGAATGTGGATCATGATGCTGTAGGCATGTGTGAGCATGAATTTAGGAATGACTACATCTCAAACACAGGCTCTTACCTTTATTAAGTGCTTGTTCACCCATTTTGTGAAGGTCTTCTTCTGTACTCGATCTCGCTCATCTGCGAAACAGAGAAATTACGGTTAAAGATCAGGCACTCATAAAAAGAAATACAAATATTCACACACTTTCTTTTCAAGGTATGAATTACATCTTGGGTGCAAATGAAAAATAACAGCTTATGAATGCTGTATGTATAGAAGTTTGAGGTTGTATTTATCTGAAACACAAGCTGTGAACAAAGGAGGACATCCACTCGTCCATGTAGGACTAACAGATTCATGCACGCCTGCATCTGAGTCAGACCACATCAGAGCTCATTTGTTGTCTGCAGATGCACCCTTATTGTCTCAGAAACATTGTGTGTGTCAGGTCACGACACCGGTGCCAGCTGGGCTCTTGCTGACAAAAGGATTCCTTCACCAAATGTTCTTGATGAGTGGAGACATGCTGTACGATCACCACAAGACCTGGCTGGTATAACTATTAGAGTGCAATTTTCGAACAAGAAATAACAAGATCTTGGCAAGGAACACACCCACTAAAACAACAACCCTGCATACACCCACTCAGTGATGTGTTATTGGATTCAGGTAAAAAACCCACAGGGTGTGTCCCTGCAGCATTTATTATGGACACATCGGCCTGTTTTCAGGTCTCTGATGTGGACTCACATGATCTCCAGTGTCAGGTTCAATGAGCAGTTTGAATTTCACAGGATGGAAAGTGTCACTGTGAGACTGAAAATTCAGACATGTTTAGGAATTTTCCTCACTCACTAAAGAACCATCCTTCATTGACTCACATGCAGGGTCCCAGATAGGACTCTAGACACAAACTCAAAGTCCTCTGTCTTATCACTTTAAAGGGAGTCATCACACTGTCTATCCTGACACACCCTGCAATGAAGATCATAGGGCAGTGATTCAAAGCTAAACTGGCGCCCACAGGCTACATTTGTTTTCTCAGTCGGGTGTCAGCAACCACTTCTGCAAATGTGTTATGGAACTGCGTTGCCATGGAAACCTCATACGGAAACCACAGACCTTTAACCTCATCGTTTATCATTTCAGCCTAAGCTTCGACACCGCGATCCCGTGTGGTTCTATTTTCTGTCAGGGGGGTCAAAAATGTCATCCTGAGTGGAAGCGTTGGTGAGCGGTGGAGGGGATGTTGCGAAATGCTGAAGTAAACAGCACAGTTTCCCCGGAGGAGTCGCACCTTGAACTGGTGGGTCTCTGAATTCTGTTCGCACTACATTACCTGATCAGGTTTCAACCACTGAAACTCTTTATGGCGCTGTTTGCACATTGTAAGTGGAGGGTATGTGAGTGTATGGGGGCAGAGGGAACTTCAGGATCAAATGTCAGCAGAAACAAACAGGTTTCAATGAAGTGGAAAGTCTACAGTGTAGATCTGCATGGATGTTAACAGTCCATTTCCTTTTTGTGCCACTTCATATTTCTACTCCACTAAACATCAAAGAAATATACATTTTTATTTTACTTAACAGCTTTAGTTCTTACTTCCCCTGCTGACAGGTCAGTGTTTTGCATGCAGATTACAAGATGAGCTGATCAAATATGATAACAGCTCAGCTCCACTATAACCAGCTACCTATGCATTAATATCACAGGCTTATATCTAATCCCACCCCAGAGGAGCATTTCTTATTTACTTTACTTGTTGAGTGATAGTAGTCAAACTATATCCACCAATGATCAACAGTTCTCAGACATTATTATAATGACTGTGAGACACAAGATAAATACAAACAGATACCTGCAGGATCCTATCGTGTTAGTGAAATGACTGCTTTTGTAAAATATTCAAGTTACTTCAAGGTGTTATGTCTAAATTTGAAGTTGAGTTTTAAGAAGAAATGGAAGAGAAAAGGAAGAAAATGTCAAACATCATTCACTCCGGCTGCTGTACAGCTAAAGGGAAACAGTCCAGTGACTCACTCGCCCCAAAACACACACACACACACACACACACACACACACACACACACACACACACATGCTGCTCAAGAGAAATTGTGAATGGGCTTTGCTGACCAATACAGAGGGAGGAAGCTGCTGATGCATTAGGAAAGGGGTGTATCCTCTTGTAAGTCAGTGTTGAGAAACACTGGACAGTAAGACCAAGCATGAAAACTGTATGTTTAAAATAGAGCAGCAAATTGTGCTGTGACATCCAACTGATGTACCAATTCATGATATAGACTGCATACAAGTTTCACTAAATAATCCTCAAATGATGCAAACACTCATCACGTCAGTCACCTCATTACAGGGAAAAACCCACTTAATTCTTGCCTGGCAGTATCTCACACAAACAGGAACAAACAGTTTAAGATCAAGATAATCTGGTCTCCATAACTACCATAACACCGGTACCTTTTCTGCCGTCTGTAGCCTTCAGCATCCCCTGGTAGTACCCATCGTCTGAGGGCAACCTGCCTCTGCCCACGCTGTCAGAGGAGTAATTCCTGTACCTCTGCTGCTGAGAGTTCATTGTCAGCGTTTGTCAGCACACACAATAAAAATCCTAATGATAAAATATCCTTGGTGGTTTTTCCCCTTCGATGGCAACTTCTGCTTCCCTCGCTCCTATCTGTCCCTCTGGCCCTCAGCTGGTCCCAAAGTATGCAGTCCTGCGGCCAGCACTTCACAAACCTATGATTTCTCTCTCTCTCTTTCCTCTTCAGCCTCCTCACTCCCTCATTCAGCTCGACTCTGCCCTTCTTTTTCCTCCTCTTTCTTTTTTTTTTCTCGTCCTCTTTCCTCCCGCTTACTTTATTCCTTTCATTGCAAACGGTGCCTGTGGGCTATGAAGTCTGGGCCTGTCCCTGTGAGTGATGCGTGAGTGTGTATTTAGTGGCGCTAGTGTGTGGAGGACATGGTGGGTAGGGCTCTGAACACACCCCTTCCTCTTACAGCGTGCTGTGTTTCGCTGAGGCGAGGAGGAAGAAGGAGAGGCGGGCGAAGGGTGAGGTGTGGTAACCTGCATGCGCTATAACCTAATCTCTTCTTTTGCGCAAGACACACAAGCTGAGTCATTAAGACCACTAAAAAAAACCAGGATGACTTTGAAACTCATTTAAAGTCTGTTTAATACATTATGCACAGAGAGATACTATATAGATTTTCAACAAGAGCCTCTAAAGGTAAAAAGGTCTTTACAGTCCAACATAAACTCACATCTCACTGTTAATCATTACTTATTCACAGCATTCCTCAGAACTCTGACACTGAGAGTTACTCACTGTGTCCAAAAAAGAGAAGTGAGAGGGGGGAGGAGATGATTTTGGGAAGGGCTTCAATGGATTCCAGAAAGTGATGAATGACCACACCCTGAACATCTCTGATTTACTGAGAGACTTTATTACTGAGTGTAACTTCATCTAGGTATGAGAAGGGCTATCTTCAACCAAAAACACACACTCTTTTTCTGTTTCTGTCTATGTTGTACCTCTGTAATCATCTATGTAATGCACTTCTTATTTTATTTTGAATGCAAGCATTCATCCAGGTGTGTGGGACACTTTGCCTTTTACTTGATGGAGTCTTTGCTGGTTGAGTTCCTGAAGCCAGAGCTCCTCTCTATTGCAGCCACTGTAGTTTCTTAGTCTAAATGATCATTTCCTGCTCTGTGGCATTCAACCCAAACAAATTAGAGAACAGCAAATGCATCACTTCCTGTGGACCAGTGTTTTCCCATTGTGGCGTAGACTGATTGCCTAAAAGAGCAAAAACTGTTCAAGATTACTCCCTAGATATACAAGATATTTTCCATGAATCATTTTGCAGAAAGTAGAGGAAAGTAACTCTTTGGATTCATCAACCAGTGACTGGTTTAGCTTAGCATTTACACTGCACCCCATTTGCAGAGGCTATAGTCCTCAAAGTAGGCGGCCAGAGTTTGAATGTTGTCCTCCATTCTCTCTTTCCAGTTTCCTGCACTATCCACAGTCCTATTGCTAAACTAATGCATAAAGAAGCCCCAAAAATAACTAGAAAAAAAATATCTAAATGACAAGTAAAGGAACTTTTCGCAGTTTAATCAGCAATGGTTTTATTCCATCAACCCCTATTACCTTCTGCCAAGAGCACCTGGATAATGATAAATACTGAAACATGTCAGAGAGTCAACTTAGTCTTCCAGACATAACTTACCAAACAATGCCATGACAGATAACAACTGAGCAGAGTTTGGTTTCTGTGTTTCTTCTACTGAATACAGAGGATTTTGTTCCTCATCGTACAAGATGCATAGGTTTTTTTGGGGGTGTCCCTGCAGCACGTACCTCCAGTAACAGTGATTCCTGATTCCTGTCTATTAAAATCCTTGGAGCTCCATTACAGTCCCCTATAAGTCTAGTATATGTGCTGTGTACTGCTAACCTGGAGGGCAGGGTGTGTCCTCCTGCCTCTGCTAAATCCTGCCCCTCCAGCCCTCAGGTGAGTATATATCCCCGACTGACATCACTTCATCTGGCATCCTGAGCTACTCTCTTCTCTAAGAGCACTGGGTGTTGAACCACGACCTGCATGAACATGAAGGCACTTAATGTGTCAGTGTGAGTGTTTCTGTGTGGGTGTGCGAGAGAGTGTGTGTGTGTGTTTGTGTATGTATGTGAGTGTGTTTTTGTGTCCGTGTGAGTTGACTCATTTCGCAGCCACGTTAGCAAATTTGGAGACACACCTTTGTAGTTCCATACAATGTCTAGGCAAGCTGAGGAATTAGGGAGTGGTATGTGGGCAGGTAATTAAATGAGAAAAGGAAAGGACTCATATCAAGTACAGAACTGACTGTAAGAAAAAAGACAGGACTCCATTGGGAAATACTTGCAGCTTGGAACTGTGCGTGCCCTCGTTCAATTCATTTAGTGCCAAGGTATCAGGCTTGATTGAACCACAAAATGCCTATAAATATTTAAGTTCATTAAAGGTATTCACTGCAGAATACAATAGAAAGTAGTTGAATCAAACAGGATATTACTGGTTATCTGAGATGTAGAAGGAACAGCAGGTTGTAACGTATATATTAGGAAACACGAGCAGGGGGGACCTGACTGGGAACAGGCGAGGATGCAGAAAAGTGTGGAACATCTTAGTCATGAGATCTTTCCACCAAAGAGGAGACATATCATTAAGGTCTCAACATGCTTATTACTCTGTTCCCTCATCTGGCCTCATCAAAACCAGATGGAACACTTGGGCTTTTTATACGAGCACAGAGGGAGAGAGCGCTGGCTAAAAATACGAGGGGAGAGTATTTTCTTTCTAAATGACAAGTTTGAGGTTTGATGCTTTCTGGGGGTATTGATGTGACGAGGAAGTCACTTTTCCTCTAACAACACTGAGTTTGCATCGCTGTGTGCACATTTGGACCTGGATACAAATGACTGTGTTAGCTAAAGTGACTTGCAAAACTAGTAGGGATGTAACGATTCATCTTCTACATCGATGTATTGATTTATATTCCTATGATCCGACTACATCAATCTGTGCTCGGCAAGTTGGCCTTCTGCACGACATATATGGATCTAACATCGTTTTAAAAGGTCATAAATGGATTGTATCCATACTAGGAAATAGCACATTGGATTTAAGCACGGCAGACTTTATATGGATGTGTTTTTTTTACACTTTTAATGATAAAGACGTTAAACGTTACTCAATTCAGGCTGCCTGTGTGTGACGTCATCACCACGCGCCAGCAGACAACAAAACATAGCATGGCGGACGGCAGAGAAGAAGCCAGGGGCTGTTTCCGAAACGGCCTGCTACATACTACTTACTAATGTAGTAGGCAGTAGGTATTGCCTACTACATACTGCGTTTGAATTTAGTCTGTAGTATGACTGTTCTGTTCGATCTGTCATGCAGCATGCTGAGCCAGACTTCGCTGGATTTCCGGTTTCGGAAAGCGGAAGTAAACAACGGCGAAGCCGATAAATAAAATGCTTATTTAGCATCCATTTATGATTTAAAAAGTTAGGAAGTGGTTTATATGTAATTTGATAACTTTCACAGCACCCAAAAATGGATTTCCTCCCGTCAAAAAATGAGGACAAAGAAAAAGCAGAACGAGCGCTGTGCATTATGGGAAACAGTACGCGAGGCAGACTGGTCCGATGCATACTGAGATATTTTCCCGTATCAGTACACATCCAGGGAGTTTTGGCATACTGCAGATTTTGCTCTTGTTCACATACAACTTACTACATACTGAATTTTGGACATATCAGTACGTACTGCTAGTATAGTAGGCGATTTCGGAAACAGCCAGGGAGTGAGAAATCACCAAGCCATCATTGCGGTCCAGTGTTTGGAAACACTTTGGCTTTTGTAAAGACGGAGATGTTCTAAATAAGTCGCTCACTTTCAATATTGAATATTGAAATACTGAAAACGAGAGCAGAAAAGGTTAACCTCCTGTTAATTCAACCTGAAGTGTTGGTTGCACTTTATTCAAATAGAATAATGAATGGATTTGCAATTAATTGTTGTTTACTTGTTTGTTTGTATCCATAATTAATTTATACCTGATTCACAAGAAACAACAGGAACCTAGAACTGTCCAGTATCAAGGGATTTATTTCACAGTCACTCTGGTTGAATTTTTGGGTAAAAAGTGACTGAATCGATTTCAAGTCACTGAATTGTTTTGGATCGTATCATTCTAAATGAACCAATATCCTCCTTTAATCATATCTGCAACCAAGAATCATGATACGAATCGTAGTTAAAAAGAATCGTTACAGGAGTACAGTGGCCATGCAGTAGGACTGTCAACGAATATTCTAAATTCGTATATATATTTCAATATAAAAAAAAAAAACGGAGATTCGATTGTGAAAATTAATATTCGATTGTGGAAAAAAACACATCAGCGGCTGCTTTGCGAGTGGGCGCCCTGCATGACGGGTCAGGGACAGGTCACAGGAGTCACACATGCACAGCATGAAGCAGACGGCAGAGAGAAATCTTTCCGTCCCCAGATCCTCAGTGCGCTCTGAACGCGGCTGGGAACATAGTGAATAAAAAGAGATCGGGCCTCTTCACATGTGGACTGTCTTCTTCACATGTGGACTGTCTTCTTCACATGTGGACTGTCTTCTTCACATGTGGACTGTCTTCTTCACATGTGGACTGTCTTCTTCACATGTGAACTGTCTTCTTCACATGTGGACTGTCTTCTTCACATGTGAACTGTCTTCTTCACATGTGAACTGTCTTCTTCACATGTGGACTGTCTTCGTCACATGTGGACTGTCTTCTTCACATGTGGACTGTCTTCTTCACATGTGAACTGTCTTCTTCACATGTGAACTGTCTTCTTCACATGTGGACTGTCTCGTGTTTTTGGCAAATAACCTGTCAGGCCTAAGACCCTGCATTGACAGTGGACTAAAAGAGCGCGACAATCAGAATCAGAATCAGAATCAGCTTTATTCGCCAAGTATGCTTGAACACACAAGGAATTTGACTTTAGTAAACTGTGCTCTCTTTGTACAAGACATAAGAATAGGAATAAGAATAAGAACTACAATAAAAAATAAAATATAATAATCAGTGACACTGGGATAAAATGCAGTTTTTCCTCTCTTTTTTTTATACAAGCGCCGAGAATGTAAGTGGACTACTTTTTCGTTTTTTACTTTAACTTCAATTAATGTTAATAATATTTGCTTCAATCACTGAATGAAGCCTGCCTATATTAGGGACAAGAGTCGGGACCTTTAATTGCTCGCACAAGTCTTGTTCAGCACTCACTCAGCGCATTACGCACAGAGAGGGGAGGGGGGCGAGCAAGCGAGAGGTCTCCGGTCTTAAAAGTGATACAGTATAGACCATTAGGTCATTTACTTGTTTTGTAATGTGTATGTTTTAGCCATGTTAAATCTGAACTATAAATACATACACAAGTAGTTCTCCTTGTATTAGTTTGTCCACCTGTTATTGACATAATGCGCAAATATAGATATTCGAATGGTTCGAACCTATGGGATTTTTTTAGAGCGAATATTCAAATGTCATTTTGGAGCAATTTTGACAGCCCTACCATGCAGCTTTGCTGAGGGTCCTGCTTTTAGTTGCAAAGAAAATCATCCCAATCTCCTGGTTAAGGCCACAGCCCCCCACAGTCACACATTGGAAGAACAAGTTGAAGGACATTTTTTATATGGAGAGTATATCTGCAAGATTACAGTTAAAAACGGATCTTTTCCAGATAAGGTGGGCGCCTGTTGCTTCATTTCTTTTTGGCTAATTCTCTGATGGGCTGATCTGGGGTATACAGAATTATTATTATTATCTTTGAAGTTTACTGTGAGGTTTTCATTTTGTTATTATTGTTGTTATTGTTGCTGTTGTTATTATTATTATTATTGTCCTAATGACTATTTATACAATTATTTATATTGTTGTTATTGTTGCTATTATTAATATTTTTTAATTTTGTGTTAATTATTACAATCTTGTATGTTTGTATTCACTTCTTTTTAATTGTGTACTATCTATTTATTCATATCTTTACTTCCTGACTATGGACTAGGTGTTTTCAAAAATCTTGTCTCTATCTGTTTTGTCTCTGAGTCTGATGGCTGCATTGTTGTTTTGTGATGTTGGCTGAGTCTAATAAAAACGTTCAAAAAAAAAAAGAAAGAATTGTTACACCCCTTTAGAAAACAGATGTCAAAGTTCTACATGACACCTCACCTTCCCCTTTAATTCATCCATTCCTCACCATGACAAACTTCTACCAGCTTCTTTATGAGACACTAGTTTCAAACATGTATATCCTGATTCTGCAGTCTCAAAAGCTCAGTTCTATTCCTTTAACACCATTTCTAACAATCTGCTGAAACAGACTCCAGCTACGAGGAGCTAAACACGATGCTGCCCATACATCTGTAATACCTATAATACCCACAAACACATGGTTGAGCTTGCAGGCACTTAGGCCTAGAACAACCTATATTTAAGCTCTGGGGAGTCTTTGCCAAACTAAGCAGACAAATAAGGCGACAAAAGAATTCCAAGAGTGGGTCATTATGGTTTTTGAAAATGCTGAACTGCAGGGCATATCCAAGAGTTTACACAGAGGGAGGGTGGACACCACCTTTCATTGTGGAGGAAGGGTAAAGCCCCTGAAAGGATTTGCTCTTAGAGGTAACTCTCTATCTCCCTCTCCCTGTTTTTTTTTACCTCATCCCTGCCATTAACCTGGAGTCTGCCTTGGTCAATTAAGGTGAAAGTGTAGGCTGTTACTGCAATATCTGGCAACCACAGCGCACAGGGAAAGGAATGTTGATAAAAGTAGGAGAAGTCTAAACACACCCTGGATTATTACCTTGGTTGCTCTGTAACGTAGAGGAGGAGGAGGAGGAGGAGGAGGAAGAGGAGGAGTTGTAAGGAGTGAGGAGCTTCCACTTGAATCACAGTGGATTACATTTCTGCTGTTCATAGCATACAAAGCAATACAAACAACACACACAAAGATCCTTGGTAACACTTTCATTTAAAGAGATTCATGGAGGTCAAGAGGAGTGTTAGCAGAGACGTGATCCCCATTGGGTTGCATGACTCAAACTTCAAATGCACAATACAAACATGATAACTGACTTCTGCTTAAGAATGTTGAAATACACCATCAAGGGTGGATTGCTGTCCAGTCAAGCAAATGTTAACAGCACTAAGGCGATGCTACTGGTTAAATAAATCAGGTAATTTAGCTCTTTAAATGGAAACTAACCCGGGACTTCTCACGGCTATATATTTTACAATTTGATACTTTTAGGATCTTTATATTTAGATGTTCAGATATAAACTCATCCAGCTGGGCATTCATTCTAATCACAGAGATGTGAGCAGTATCACCGCCGTCATGAAAGGACCAATTATATCCACGCTGACCTCCAACCTGGCAGCAGACTTAAGATAATGTTGTCACAGGCAGATCTACTGATGAAGCTGCAAACCCAATTTAACTCAGACTCAACAAGCCTCTGGATTAGACACGGCAGCTGAGTTCTAAAATAGCTCCGTGCTCAGCTCTGGAAGCCCCTGTGGAAAGCCCCACATCTGGGACTGTGTCAGGTGCTAATGTTTCATTTTGGTGGATTTCTGATGAAACATAGTGAGGGGGAGAAAGCTGAAGGAGCTGCAGTGTGACTGGCATGGTTTGGAAAAGCATGTGTCTCCCTCTGCAGGTGAGAGCAAGGAAAAGCAAGTTGAGTTGAAATTTCTTTCATTGCTAATTAGATGAGGGAAGGAGTTCATTTAGTGTTTTGCAACTAGAACAAAAGGCAGTGATTGTAGCAAGAGATTATATCCACTACTTTGTTCCCACTTTTCTACTTTCCTTTCCTTTCCTTTCCTTTCCTTTCCTTTCCTTTCCTTTCCTTTCCTTTCCTTTCCTTTCATTCATTCATTCATTCATTCATTCATTCATTCATTCATTCATTCATTCATTCATTCATTCACCCATCTTCACAAAATAGAGTATACACTGTCCATGAACAAACAGGAGCAGGAAGAAGAAAAACTTATAATTCCTGATCCTCTCCTTAATCACAACATCATCTACCACTAAAGTCAAAGTCAAAGTCTTCTTTATTGTATTATTGTATAATAAAATACAGTTTAAAACAGTGTAAAAACTTTGCTATAGTGCAATTTAAAATCAAAGTGAGTGTGTGCGTTTCAGTCCTGAGGATGACAGACCTCAGCGTTGATTTTGGGGGGGTCAGTGACCGGGTTAAGTCTGTGAAGTGAGCACTATGGGAAGAGGGGGCAAAACAGGGAGAGAGTTCAGCATCCTGACTGCCTGGTGGATAAAACTGTCCCTCAGTCTGCTGGTTCTGGCCCACTAAACCAGACGGCTAACCTGTTGGTAATCCCCTTCTCTTTTCACCAAACATCAAATATAACAATAAACACTGAACCATCAAATACAGATTTACTGGATGAGTTTGTAGTTCCTCATGACTTCACCTTATAACACTCTTTTAAACTGTAAAATTTTAGAGCAGCGTTTTATATCATCATCCAGAGAATTCCAAAGTTGAACTCCACAAACTGAAACACACATTTGATTTAATGTAGTGTGTGTATGGACTTTTGGAATTAAATGTCCTCATGAGATGTAAACACTTACAACTTCTGTAAGTTTTCAGGTAATAATCTGTTTGTGGCTTTAAACATGAATAATAATGTTTTAAAGTGAACTAGATCTTTACATTTCAACAAATATGAGCTGATAAACAAACATTCTAACATTCACCTTATTTATAAGTCTGATTGCTCTTTTCTGTAACACATTCAAAGGGTTAATATTAGTCATATAAGTGTTGCCCCCCATACCTCCTTCTCCCCAGAGTGAAAATATTTCTCTGGTAAGGAAGTCAGTTGTGATGTTGCTGACATTTTCCTCATTTGTTTGTGTTCATTGTTGAGCTGCAGCACACTTCTGTTAGCTATGAACATTTTCTCCACTTAAAACTGCAAACATGAAATATATTCTATCCTGTTGTATCCTTCCTCTTCTTTAATCTTCCTTTTCTTCTTATGAAAAACTAAAAAAAAGTTTCATATCTGACTGAATCAGCAATAAATACATTGTATATATGTTCCCCTCTGGAACTAACCAACCCTGAAATATAACTGAAATTCTAGTACTGTCAAACTGAACACCTTTGGCTGGATTGTCTTACTAATAAGAAACTTGAAGAAATGTTAGACCTCATGACTAAACCTCTAGCAGACACTCTATATTCCTTATTTCCCCTGTGTTCTCTTACTCTGTTACTCACACACACGTGGTTCTTCTGAGTTATCTTACCCATGACACTTTCCAAACACCAAAGCAAATGTGAAAAAGAAGGGGGGAACCTGAGCGGGGTTTCTGTGACAACAGCTGTAAATAAACACAACCATGTGCTGTGGTAACTGCGTCTGACTCTTACTCACGGCTATATTTTTAGACCGAGGAGTCTCCTGTAACGTATGAAGTAAAACACCGGCCTCCACCCAACGCTTCAACGCTTCAACGCGCTGCTCTCTGCAAACGGCAGGAAGCAGTGAGACAGTTTCACCACAAGATAGAGCCAGAGCTCAACCACCGAACACGCCCATGTGCTTGTGATTCTGCAACTGTGAAGGTGTGGCTTTACAAATCTCCAGGTACAATTCCACCATTAGATTTGCTCTTGATAAACTCTATATCAGGGGTTCTCAAAGGGGTCCCGAGACACAAATGGGGGGTCGTGAGATGTATTCCAGAATGTTGTTTTTTTTAAAGTTATCCAAAAATAGTAAATTGTACCTATTAAAGTAAAATATATTGACAAAAGTAGTAGCTAACCTTGAAATAAAACCTTGAAAATATAAAGTGTAATGAGTTTTCTGCCTTTCTTTGTTGCCAGATGATTATCAAAAGCATCAGTAGCAGCAGGTTAATTCATAACAGCACAGGAAACACAGACACATGCTCATATAGGTAGGGTCATTTTCTGCAGACCAGCTAAATGAAGACACATTAAATCACTTTGAGGGACAGTGGGGGTCGTGAGTCTTTGGCACCTATATTTTGGGGGTCCTGGGCTGAAAAGTTTGGGAAACCCCTGATCTAGAGCATGTTTCGAAAGTCTAATATTAACACAATATTTTCCTTGAGGTATTTGAGGTAAATAAATAGGTTGTGTAGGTTAGTGTTTATACAAAAAATAAGAAATGCACAAAGTTATAGGCATAACAAAATTACATCACCTATATATTCAAGCATACAGTTCATTTGATGTCACTGAAGCTATTTAAGACATAAATTTGTACAGCAGCAAAATGTATCTTCAAACCAAATCTGAAGGAAACAACAGATGTGAAAATGTTAAATCATGAAGTCATTTTGTATAGACACATGACAAATCCTAAGTAAATATGAACTCACTAATGTCCCATCTATCATCATACAAAATGATCAAATAGATGGCTACAGAGAGATCAAGTGATATGGAGGTGAACCCATGATTGGACATATTTGATCACACTGTTGAGTGAGTAATGGGTGAACGTTTGAACCACTGTTCCCATATGAAAACCTGATGAAACCTGACACTTTCAGAGTGGACATGCTGCTTTTAAACTAGCTAACACTAAATACAATGTTTCCTTGAGCAGGTCATAAGGGCCACTTCATTTCCAGTGGAAAAACAAACCCATCATGTTTTGCTGTGAACTATAAAGCCTATTATACTGTACATAAAACAGACCTTTGCTGTCATCCCGTGTCATTCTAAAGTCTGCACATCCTGTCATTTAAAGTGACACAAACTTTTAGTATTTTCAGACATGTTCCAACACCTGACATAGACAGACAGTTCCCACAGGAATGGCACCTCCCTCATCATAACACAGGCATGCTGAAGCTGTAGTAGATACACGTAATGTATGGGTTGCGTGACATACTTTTCCAATCAGGTGAGACTTAATAGCATGATTTATGGCATCAGAAGCAGCCAGAGGCAAATTTCTGCATGTCTTTGTGTTACAAAATGCACAAGGTGAGCAGGTGTTTGGAGCGAAAATACTAAGTCCTCATTTAACTTGAAACATTTCATCATTTAAAATCAGAGAAACCAAAAAAATGACTGAGTTTTCTTTTTTTCTTTTACTTGTTTCTACTCTGTTCTTTATTGATTTAGCAAGACTGAATGTTGCTCGTAAGGGATGGAACTGAGCCAGGGGTGTCGTTGTGGGACTGACTACCTGGGGCCCAAGTGAGGAGGGGGGCCCCTAATGGGTCTGAAAGTTTTCTACTACACTTTTCTTTTCTTTTCTTTTCTTTTGTTATAACAGCAATAGGATAACTAAAATTGTCTGAATAAATAAACAAACATTCAGAATTCCTTTCTGTAGAAAAGGGGAGTCTCTGTTTACAGTTGGACCACAGCTGTATGTCAGCAGCAGGCAGCTCCTGGGGTGCTGAGTGGACAGCGGCTGCAGAACAGACCGTGAGCCTTGATCAACCAATGTGGATGCAAGATTAATATGTTAAAAAACGCATGGGCTATTAGTGTGATTTAAACAGCTGTCTATGCATACAAAAGCTTGTCATTGTCATACTTTCAGAGCATCAAGTGTGACTGAATCTGAGTGAAAGTAAACTGTAGGTTTTTGGAGATTTATTTGACTTTATGAGGTTAGATTATACCAAATAATGCCTCCTTGTCACTTGGCTTCAAATAATCTTGTTTAAAGAGCTGGACAGTCTGAAGGTCAATATTTTGCAGTTACATTTGGAGACATTGTACAAAAAAAAAAAAAAATATATATATATATATATATATTGATATATAGCTTAGATTTGAGTCAGTTAACCAGGATAGTTTTGAGCATCTATTTTTGTTTAATGCAAATAAACCAGTATTATAGCAGCAATGTTATATTTTGTAGGGTTGGCTGTGGTGATGCCTGGCAACGCCCCTGAACTGACCTAATAACACAATTATTTTGTTCATAAGAATGCATTCCTTATAATAGTTTGGAAGAAGCTCACAGCCTGATCTTGCAGCTGGGTGCGGCCATATTGGATCTGAAAATCTCACATTGGCGCTCTGATGACCTCACAGCATGCTTCTCCTTCCCACCTTTAAGGGAAACATTATCAAACACATCCCTACTTCCATATATGAATGCATTCAATAAAGGTTTTTAATCAAGCATACAGCATTTATAATGTGAGTTTTTTTTATAATATAATATTTTAATGTTATAATTGCTTTGACTGTTTAGTTGAAGGGGAATTATGTTGCCAATGAAATAATTCACCAATTGATTGGATTTGATGATACAGTATGTGTGATATTCATGTCATTATTGTGTTAATATTTCAGATATTTTCCTTTGCTCACCTTCAGGGTCCGCACATTAAGTGTGAAGCTTTTGGAGAGGTCAAAAACTAGACATCTACTCTACAAACTACTCTATAACTGCTGTCCATTTGTAGTTACTCTACCTGTGAATAAGTGTCTGTATTTTCTATCCTTAGGGTTTTACATCTCAGGCTTCATGCAGCTGCTCTAAAAAGTTCAGTGAATGTCAAAGAAAAGACTGCTCAGTCATTCTCAGCTCTGACTCCTTGTGTTGTTCAAACTGTTTCCAGAGTGCCCACAGTGCGCTTTTTAAAAACGCCAACATTTTGGTTGTAGTTCTGATGTGGTGTGTTCTCCAGTCTTCGCTCAGTGGATTTGTCTTATAAACAAACAAGCTTTGTTTACACCTAGAGTTTCTTACCAAAATGCATTTGTACTCTTGAGGTCTGTGTTAAGAACATTTTGTTTCTAGAAATAAATGTGCAAAACACAGTTTGAATTCCTCAAATCTTCCATCAGTTACATCCACGAGCGCTTCGGTTTGTATTCTACTGCAACCAAATGTTAATTGTTGAATAGCATAAACCATACTATTATTATTATTACTATTACTATTATTATTATTATTATTATTATTATTATTATTATTATTATTATTATTATTATCATTATTATTTTTTTATTTTTATTTTTTATTTTTATTTTTTAATTTATTTGTATTATTATTATTATTATTATTATTATTATTATTATTATTATTATTACTATTATTATTATTATTATTATTATTACTATTATTATTCGTATTTTTATTATTATTATTATTATTATTATTATTATTATTATTATTATTATTATTACTATTATTATTATTATTATTTAAAAACTGACACTAACAGTTATAATAATGATAACAATAATACAAATATAAATTATTATCATTACTATTATTACAACTCTTAGTATTGTAATAACATTAGCAGCAATAAGTATTATTATTATACTAATAATAACAATAATAATACAAATAATATTTACAAATAATTATAATATTTGCATCATTACTATTTTTATAATTATGAATGTTTTTTACAAATAATAATACTACTGATTATTATTATTAATATCATTATTATTGTGGGTTTTTTTTTTACAAATAATAATAATAATATTTGTATTACTATCATTTTTCTTATAATTATTATTATTGTTTTTTTTAAATAATGATAATAATAATACTAATAATACTACTACTAATAATAATAACAATAATAATAACAATAATAATAACAATAACAATAATAATAATAATAATAATAATAATAATAATAATAATAATAATAATAACAACAACAACAACAACAACAATAATAACAATAATAATAATAATAATAATAATAATAATAATAATAATACACATTTAGCTAAGCACACACTAGGATACAGTAACACGTAGTCCTTTCACTCCCACTGTACATGGCTCCTGTAGTTACACCCATGCATTATCATCTTGTGGACACATCCATAAACTGTAACTCCTCCCCCCCAAGCCCACACACATTTCTCCACAGTGTCTCCACTCACCTACACAACACATCTTACTGTACAGAAATCTGCTCCTTTCTCCGTATGAGCTCATCTCATGCAGGTAAGTCCCTCGCTCTCGTCTCCCAAATGAAGCCATTATGATCCCGCTGTTAAATCCCACCCGTAGCCCTCTGTGTTCCCGGCACACTGTGCCAGCTGGTGTGAGGACACTAGAAAAAGAAACAGGAACCACTTTCCAACAGGTGAGAGCTGGAGAGCTGGCCCTGCCCCCCTGGTTTATGGACTCAATGAAAGTTAACAGGTAATGCAACATTACTTTCATGCTGTCTTTGCTTATGTTGATCTTTGTTTCATTTTCAGTGTAAATACCATGCTGCATACTGGAACACCCACACATAGAGAATGTGTCACTCATAAATGAATAACTCTTTTGTGTAGTAACATTTTTCCAGTCAATTTGAAATCTATGAATCAACAACTCTTCATTAACCAAGCAAGGGATACTTGTTTGATATTAACTATGGTGCAATGTTCAGCCTGACCTCTTTTTTTTATCTGAAAATGCCTCACTGCCCTGATATAATCGACTTATCAGTGTAACAGTTTCAGAAATGTTCCCACAATCAATGTTTGTGTTTCCATCGTTGCTGCACAAGCACTGAAAAGAGGAGGTGTTTAAGGACCCTGAAATGTGTTGGTTTTTCCACTTCTTTACTATAAAAACGAACCGCTCCACAACTTGTGAATTGATTGATGTGTTTGACCACAATAAAACCACAAATAATAAACTCTGACTGCTTTAAGATCACTCAGGAATTACAACGTCTGCTCAAAGCAGCAGTGTACTCCAGCTGGCACACGCAGCCACTGTCGCCAGTCAACTTTAGGAAGTGACAATTTACGACGGGGCACAGCTGAGCTCTTCCTAGATCACATTTAAAAGGGAAAGTGACCTAAATATGCTGCGTTCTCCTCTTACAGGGCACTGAACTCTGACCCCGGACCTTACAGGTTGCTCTATGATCTTGTGTCACACTGAACACAATCACTCAAGGAACAACATTTTTCAGTGACCTGCTGCTTGGAGTCTATTTAAAGCAGATTTAACTTGTGATGGATGTGAGAAAACAATAATATGTTTCATGATGCATTAGGTAATAATCTTTGGTGTAGTATGCTATCTAAGTCTATAAAGAACTGTATGATAGGTATCTGGAATTGACTCAAAATGAATATGAATTATATTCTTGAAACTTCTGAATGGGCAGTGCTGCAGCTTGGAGATTAAGAAATACATTTTAATGATGTGAACTCAAAACATGGCCACAAAGTACATTTTTTGCCATAGAATGAAATATAGCAGTTAGGATTATTTATATAGGCATGTGCATTAAATGTAACATTACATTTTCAAAGCAAATGAGCTTTTTAAGATTGTATGCGTTTTATTTTAACATTTCATTTACTATTTACTCCCTAGAATAGGGTTTTCCAAAGCCATCGTATGATTTTTTTTTCAGCCAAAGTCCTGATGCAAATTAAACATAATTAAAAGACAGACAGGTATGATCTGTACTGTGTGATTGAGGACATTAACACATGACATATTCAGACACTGCCTCTCATACATGGCAAAATCCCACCAAAGTGAAGTATGGTCAGTGCTTTAAGTGGACTAGTGACCACAATACCGCCACTTCTACATTTAACCCCCTGTTGTGTCACAACTGTTTTCTGTGTAAGGGAAGTTCTTACCAGCTGTCTGTGCATTTTCCTATCCTCACCATATTACAGCTTCTCTTGGTGATTCATAACAATAACTAAAATTCATCAAAACAATATACTCATCATTCATAACTCTGTATATTCTGTATTATTCATATTATTGAATTTACTGCTAAAGCACTTCTGGTTAGATGCTATCTATATTGCATTGCTTGTACCTGTTACATGCCCAAGGAATCTAATCTATTAGCATGGTGCACTATGAAACACACACGTCCTTTCCCAGGCGCTCACTTGTCTGTTTTCGCCAAAGGGTAACGTCAAATCAACACAAAATCTGAGTGTGCACAGTGTTGGATAAATTAAGAAAATCTGGGTAAAAAGATGAGGACAGAAATGTTGGCCAGGCTCTAAAAGAGAACAAAGAGAACACGAATCGGAGCTGAACGGGATGATGAGACAGGCCTGTTCAAATGTAGAACAGTATACTAACGATTTACTGATACAGGCTGCATGATACACACACCACAAAGTGGATATGAGGACTACCAGCACTCTTTTCCCCACTTAAAGCACAAAGTATAGTCATAAGCTGTGATTATGAGTAGAATCTATTATATTAACAAATCAAACCAAAGATATCAAAAATGTTGCTGCGACATACCAAAACCTGAGATACTTAATGAGCTTACTGTGTCTAACAGTACCAGTGAATATCCCTGTTTTACCCACCTCTAGTGAACCACACCTGTAGCTGTTGCCAGCAGCTGCATAGCTTAGATTTGCATACATATGGAAAAACAGCCAGCCTGATCAAGAGACAACAAAATCCACCTCCAAACAAATCCTCTCTTATCAAGAAAGGGAATCATTTCTGGAAGAGCTTGGTCTTAGTTTCTATTCTTCAAACATGTCAGTGTCAACCAAAAGTGCACCGCAGGATTTCAGTTACACTACCAGGCAAAAGTTTGGACACACCTTCTCATTCAAGGGTTTGTATTTATTGTAATGATTGTAAACACTGTAGATTAATACTGAAGACATCCAAACTATGAAAGAACATATATGGAATTATTGAATGAAGAAAAAAGTGTTAAACAAAGCAGAATCTGTTTTATATTTTAGATTCTGTAAAGTAGCCCCCCTTTTCCTTCATGACAGCTTTGCACACTCTTGGTATTCTCTCAGTCTGCTTCATGAAGTGGTCTCCTGGAATGGTTTCTAATTAACATGAGCCTTGTCAAGAGTTCATTTGTAGAATGACTTGCCTTCTTAATGTGTTTGAGACCATCAGTTGTGTTGTTCAGAGGTAGGGTTAGTACACAATGGATAGCCCTATTTGACTACTGTTGTAATCCAGATTATGGCAAAACCAGATTATTTCATAGTTTTGATGCCTTCAGTATTAATCTACAATGTTGAAAATAATTAGAATAAATAAAAACCATTGAATGAGAAGGTGTGTCCAAACTTTTGACTGGTAGTGTATATCACAGCTCAAACTGAGCCACACAGAAGAAGATGAATACATAACCACGTTGTGGAAAATGTCTCTGAAACTTTACTGATATCTAATCAGACAAAGAAGCGGTTGTTTTTCTGCAGCACATTCATCACTACACAACCCTGAGGTCCTAACGGTACACTTGCATACAATATGTGAGCTCCTTAACTTAAACAACTGATGTCACTGTTTACTATATGCACCAGTATGAGGAATCCCAGTTGTACATTTTCGTAAACTCAAAGTACAGGCTGGAAATGTTTCCATGTTCCCACTGCTGCTCATAAATTAAAATCAGGCCTAAATGAGCGTCCTGTATGAGCTCCATGTGTCTTTCTGTCTCATCAGGATTTGTTCATTCCTCCCACAGGACATGAGCTGTGTATCTGGAGCCCCTTTTGGTCTCTTTGAGCCCCTGAGACAGACGTTCACTGTTTACATTATGAGTCATGCCCACTGGTTCACCAGGGGTAGCCACAGTGGTGTAGGCCGTCAAGGCTGTTTAATACACACTGATGAGTCCTGGAAAAAATAGGCACCCACACACACACAGTGGTGAACAGTAAGTGGTGGCTGGATTTCTCCAGAGCAGGAGTCATGGTTGTTTCCAGGAAGAATGCTGGCTTTTCCACAAACCAGGCCAAAGCCAAAGAGCCAGAACTTAACCACCAGGACCCACACAGCTCAGAGTCTCACATTTATCTCTTACAGAGCCTGCGTTTTGTAATGTGTATGCTGAAATTGTACTCAACAGGATGGTTCTATTTATTAGCATTGTCAGATTTGACTTGACACATTCTCAGCTATCAGCTCCTGAAAAAGAGCGATGGGGAGTGAGCTTACTTTAGCTAAAAAGAGCCACCTGTTCAACCAGTAACGCCTGAGAATACAAGCCATGAAAATCCTTCACAGAACACTTATGCAAAGGAATTTAACAACTGATTAACAGCCTGGGAAAAACCTAAAACAGCCATCATGGAGTATAAATGTCAAGACAGAAGTTTGATATCGCTGCAACACCGAGACTGACAAGTGTTGGTATGAGTTAAAGGAAATCTGCTCTGGCCCATGAGGTTAACGCGCCAAATTTGGCACTCAGCTAAAGAGCAAAAAACACAAATGAAAGGTTAAAGTTCAGCTAGGAATGCCGAGGGATGCACCTGACAAAAGGTATTTACAGTCCAACTTAGCCCGGCCCTCTACTGCTTGACCTTTTGTGCTGACCTCACTACAACAAGCCCTGGAGGAGGATGTTAATATTCATGATCCCACCTCTGCATGCGGCAGCAGCCAGCTTTTTGGGTTTTAGTCTGACGTATAAAATAGCTTGATCCTCCAGCTGAGGAGGTAGTGAGTGTGCAGAGAGCAGAACTGTCATCATGCAGAATGTCTGCCAGCGGATAAGGGACAGCTAAGACCGGAAAGCCCCCGTGGCAGGCCTGGGCCGAAAAGCCCAGATCAGGATTGACAGCAGCTGCATTAAAGTCTTTAGTATCTCTGACAATAAAACATTAGCAGAGGGAACATTATAATGTCAGGGTCAGGTAGAACGCAGTAAATAAGCTCACGTCAAATGCATCTAAGATTAGAGTCACGTGTCCTCAGTATATGATACCAATTCAGCTTTGAAAGTTGAGCATTGCAGTACGTGCAAAATAATAAGTTGCACAATGTTTCCTTGCATGTGAAAACTGACCGTAGGCTCACTTCATCACAGTTAAAATGCTTGACGAATGTGACCCTAACATTGGTCTGTGCTGATCAAATCTTTGCTTTTAGTCGCAGCACAAACATTGCTTGTGTCTACTTTTACTTATCACAGATAGCTTACTTACTTCTGCATCCTAGCACATGATTTCAACTGAGTCATATATTAAGTATAACTTACCCCACTTGATCCCTTTCAGCTGAGTCACCCTGTCATCTCTTTCGGCTCTTATATTAGAAAGATTATACCAACTCTTTTGAAAAATGAAGGCAAAGCTGTGCTTAAACATCCAAACATTCTCACAATAACAAAGCTAACAGGCTAATATCCTGTGGGTATACCATCACAATGATTCAGGTCAGGGCATTAGCTTTATGTTATAGCATGCTAACATTAGCACTGATGATAATATGATTATTGTAGCGAATATGGAAACATTTCAATCTGACACCATGATTGCACGAGAGGATGAGTCACTAGACTCAAAACGCTTCCTCCTTTTTGGACCATGGATGCAAACACTCCACTAGAGCAATGTGTAACCAACACACCAATTTGTCATTATTTGTCCAGAATTTAAATTTGCATTAAAATGAGAAGCCGGTTTGGACTAGGGATGTCAACAATCAATCAAGTGTCGATTAATTGATTGTTAAGAACTTACTTGAACACATTTTTTTGTTTTGATTTTCTATCATGTGGAACAAACATCATGTGGTCTCATGTTTGGTTCAGCTATCAGGGAGGTGTTTGAAGTTTAAAGCATGTTTGGATGTGAATCAGCTGACTGAAGGTGTTGCACACAGCAGAGACGCTCAGCTGGGGGCTGCGGCTGAGTGACAGGTCTCCACGAGCGCTTTTTTATCTCTGCCGCCGGACTGATTCTGACCCGGTTGGGCTCCCGGCTGACACCTGACCACGTTCACATGCTTATTTTTCTCAATAAGAACGAGTAGACAGAAAACTGGACACTGTGAGTCTGAAATATGTTTCTGTTCAGTTCTCTTGTTGAAGTATGAGCCTTCACTTTTATGACTGGATGTCTGCAGAGATTATGAGCCTGCTACACATGTTGATATTCAGCATGTTTAACATTTTGAACACCTCAATACAATCCATAGATATTCAATACTGTCAGTTATATACATTGTGTCATGAAGGAAAATTTGAGTCAGGGGGGCATTATTTTTGACATGGAAAACTTTTACGTTTTTATTTTGAATGATTAATGGATAATTGATCATTAACATTTCCAAAGATCAATCACAGAAAATACTTGAAATTTATATCCCTAGTTTGGAGTGTTCCTAACGTTAATCTGGATAGAATAATTGGTTACCTTGTGAGTGTTACAGCTGTAACAAAGGCCAATGTGATGACATTGTATAGAACAGCTCACTGTCTATCTGCAGGGCAGTGCCTGTTTGTGGTTCTGTGCATGCAAATTCAATATCAGTCCAGGGTGAGGCCAAGATAAAGTCATCAAAGGGTTGCCCCTGAGCAGACACATTGATTCACTGCTTTTGTAAGGCTGGCTGTTTGTTCAGTGGCTGGCAGATGGTTAGGGGACTGGCAGTGGCTCCAACTTGGCAGGTGTATAAAACCGGCGTGTTTTAAGTAAGCGACTCATGTTACTGAAGAAGCACTAAAACACACACGCACACACACACACACACACGCACACACACACACACACACACACACACACACACATCTCTGATCCAAAGCGCAAACTTGACTAGACAGGTTTGGGAGGGTCACGGTAAGGCATTGTTGCAACGGCATCACAGCTTCTTTGCAGGGGAACAAATAAAGTCAGCTAAGTTCAGCTCACTTCAGCCATGCACTATATATCCAGAGTTTCAGCCACTGCAACATGGGCCAAACAGAAGGTCTCTGTCAGAGTGTAATAAGGGTTAATCCCTTTGCAGCTGCAGACGCTTCGTGACAGTGGCACAGAAAAGCCTGGTGGCACCTTTGGATGGTCAGGGTTGCAGGCTGACATGTTTCAAGGTTACACATGAACGTGACTAATGCACTGGGTAAACATACCATACTACACATGAAGCTGGACATAAGCCTGCAGACCTACTAAAATTACCATTATGAAAAAGTCCTGACTGTATTAAGATAAAAAAAATGGTAAATTAGTTCAATATTAATCAATAGAATGATGACACACGTAATAGCGCCAGAATAAGTTTAGAATTAAGTTTCAGACAGGCAGAGGAAGGAATCAAGCCAAAGCTTATCTACCATCCATGTACCTGGAGACTTGAATATTACTCCACTTTTTTTTAGCCCTTAGAAAAAAAACAACAACTCAGTACTAATATCCTTCAGCTCTCTTACCTTTCCCCTTGTGTTTTCTCAAGCGCCAGAATAAAAACAGGGTGACTAAGTGCCCCAGCACCACCAGGGCGGGGAGAGTGGGTCCAGGGGGGTTTGCAGGCATTTGTTGGGACAGATAGAGATAAGAGAGAGAGGATGACGGGGACGAGCCTGGGCCGGAGATAGTGACAGGTGGGCCCTCGCAGGGAAGGGGGAGGTGGGGGTAGTGGGGCAGTGTGGGTGTGGCAGGGACATACTTAAAAAAAGGACGCTTCAAGCAAGAATTCCTGCTGTTTCCCCCGCCCTGAAGCTAAGCTATTAGAGAGCCCTCTTCTCGCCTGGTCTGCCTGTCCTGATCGTTCAGCTGTTTTCAGACAGTTGCATTCTGCACAACACTTCTCTGTGTCATCTTTTTCCAATCCTCAACAGAAAAACTGAAACATCTTTGTTCTTACTTTCACTAAGTTTACCTTCAATTAGTTTTATGGGTCTCACTATCAGTTACAACATCTTCCTGTGTCAGTAATAGTGAGGATACGGGAATTAACTACATTGTTTTTATAATCACTAAGTTTATCTTCAATTAGTTTTATGAGTCTCACTATCAGTTACAATATCTTCCTGTGTCAGTAAGGGTGAGGATATGGGAAGGAACTACATTGTTTTTATAATCTGGACTACATCTGTGACTCATTTCATCTTTTGCAACAACCACTTCATGTTATCGTGTGGGATGGGCCTGCTATCAACATTCTTGGCTGATAACATATTTCAGGAGAATAAAGTCAAACCCACAGAAGCAACGGTAGGAATGATTGTTCTCTGGTAAAACCAGTTTGCCTCTCTTAGTTTGTTACAGTCTATCTAAAAATGTGGCCATCTAGCTCGCAAGCTAGTACTATCAATATCTCCATGTGATTTAAAAACACAACTAAATATTTGTCACATTCATAAAAAAGGAATTCAAACTAAAACCTAATTATTACTGATGGCACAAACTACAAACAACAGATGCATTGTACAAAGAGGAGGACAGCAGGTGGTTGTGGTTTCATGATAATCTGAAATAGCCCCGAAACACCAACACAAAGCCGTCTCTGATAAACACAAACTGGAAACGTTAGAGTAAACACACTCTTTAGAAGTCAGCCCTCCTTGTTGACACCCATCAAAAGACAGACTGACAGGAAAGACACCTCCTAATGAGAGAGAGGGGGGCGGGTGGTGACATTGCCCCCCTAGACCTCTGCCCTGGTCCACTCTTATCTACATAGCATCAAATAAAGGAAACTATAGTAGGCAGCCAACCTCACACGTAATTCAAGTGAGTCACATTGTGGACAGGTTTAAATATGGAATACACTCCGCGCTGCACTAGGTGAAGGTTGCTCTGTGTTAAATGTGAATGTGTGCGTGCCTCTGTTGTGTTTGTTTGAGTGTGCGCGAAGAACGGGAACACAACAACACTTCACACTGTGTGTTTGCCAAAAACCCACCGACAGTCATCAGCCAGACAGACATACGCAGTTAGACACAGACAGACACGCCACGGCAACCCCACTCTGTGGACCTACCAGGTATGATCTTCATCTAAGAGACGGTACAGAGGAGGAGAGGAGGACGAGGAGGTAAAGGAGAGCTGGACAGAGGGGGAATGAAGAGAACAGGAGACGCTCCTGTTTGTTTGCTGAACTGCCCTGTTTCTCCCCCGTGTTGAACTGTGACAGGCTGTGCCTGCTGTTTGGATCCGTCAGCCTGCTCTCCCGTGGCCACGGGAGGAGGGACGGCACGCACAGGCTGGAGAAGGGGGCAGGGGCGAGAGGGGCGCGACGGGGGCGAGGGGGGAGGTTGGGGTGGGTGGTCTGGGGGTTAAAAATATCCACCAGAGCCAGATGATCACACAGTGTCACAGTTAGAAACTGATGGAAGAGCTCTGGCGGGACACTTGGCTTCACTCGCCCCCTGGAGACACACCCCACAAACGCAAGCAGAGGCCCCCCTTCACCCCTTCTTCCCACTTCTTGCTTTGAAGATGATGGTAGCCGGTTTATTCTGTGATATTAATTCACAGCACTCAGCAAACAAGCAGCTCTGACATGAGAGCCCCACACGACATGACCAACATATGCTAGAGTCATCATTCCCACAGCACATTCAAAAGGAGACTCTTTAACAACAAAAAACAACACAATATTCAATTATTGTAACAAAAAGAACATCCACTCTGCTGCTGAGCTTCCAATCTGTCATTTATGATGATGATGAAGACATTTCAGCTGAGACTGTTTGCTCAATATCTGGTGCTTAAATTGTAAATGACATGTGTTCAACTGGATATGTTCAACATCATTATGGGACAAATCCCTGGCAGTAACATTAGCAAGCTAGTTAACATGAAAAGTGAGAGCTTCGACTGATAGTATATTAACTAGATCAGATTCAGCCTCTCACAGAGTTTAGTGATGGACAGGTAGTAAGAAAGCTTGGCATGGTCTGCGTTCATCCCTGATTGCTTTTGGGATCACCGCGATGCGCAGCATTCTCTAAATATAGTTGTCTCTAATATATACATACAGCTCTGTTAATGGCAGCGTTGACTGGTTGCATGTCTCCATAATGCTAAAAGCAAATTCCACCCAGTGTCTGGAGTGAAGAGCTGGGATTGTCTCCTCTCATGCAACCTCAACGCTGAGGACTGATGCCCAACGAGAAATGAGGGCAGCTATACTGAGACACCATGTAGGGGCTTTGTAGAGGATCGCAGGGAATTCATCCATGAACATCCTCATGTGGCTTTACAAACCTCTGAACCTAACAGTTGCCTGAGCTCCATGCACATATCTTTCATGTTAGGACACAACGCTGAAAGGTATTCTGAGCTTGTGTCCAGAGGGGCTCATGCCTCAATCGATACTGCTTGGACTGTGTGGTAAAAGTTGCTGTTGTGTTCTACTCTACTGAGAACATTCGATTGAGAGTAAGGGCCAAAGCAAAAGTTGAAACACTTCACTGAAATCAGACAGAGCACTGAACATGTGCAACACTGCAACTACTTTCCCATCTCAATGAAGCTGATGGCGTGTTAGTCAGCCAGCCAACGTGAACCCTGGGAAATGACTAACATCAAAACCATCTTGACCAAACCCTCGGTGTATTCCACATGTTATCGATTTCTCTGTTTCCTCTGTTCATCCTACGAGGAGTTAACTGTTTTATTGCTTAAGCAGATTGCTGAATCAGTGCAGAGTCCTAGCCCAACTCATGACGTCGCAGCAGACAGCTATTAAATTTGATATCAAAGGCTTCCAGCACGCTAACGCGGTACTTCAAACTGGCGGGTGTTGGATCACACACAAACAGAGAGCTGATTAATGGGAAGGATTATGTTTTAGCTGCTCATTAAATTGCATGCTTAATCACGCACACTTCACAAAGTCTGCTTTTACCTGCTGATGAATTTTTAAAAATGCTGGAAAATACATGATTCCAGTTTTTCATGATACATCTCCATCATCAGCATACATTAACAGAAATTAAACAGTAGCTTTAGAAGACCAAAGTGACCTTCTCAAGTTTTATTCTCACTGTATTTTGGGTACTGGCACAGTTTGTTGTAACAGCATCCCTTTAATACCAAAATGTTTACTTGGTGTGCCTGTGTGTCAGTTTGTTCAAGGCTGGCTAATGTGTTATTTCGCTTACGTTCAGTCCAATGAAATGGAAGATGTGATTCTGCAGGTGGAGTCAGCAGTATAAGATAGGCAGGATATCACAGCTAAGGTCATTAACTTTGTTTTGAGCAAAACAGAAAAGCAGCAGATCCTCTTTAAGCTGCCAACTCAACACACAACACAGGCTACTGATAGACACCATGAGATTCAGCATTCACAATAACTCCCTTTTAGAGCGTTTTTCTTCTCCCAAAGGTCAGGCTTGTAACTCAAGCCTTCAGATTTGAGAATGGTCCGAGTGAGTCATAACATCAAAATGACGTGCCGCCATAATGACAGGCGCAGAGCTGCAGCACACTGTAGCTCTTCGTTTAACCAATCACACAAGAATGCATCGGGCACATTCTCAGAGATGAAAACGTGGAGGACCTCGGTGACATGTCTGGGATGTGATTTAGTCTAATTGCTCTTGGTGCCATGGGTGGGCAGAGTTGAAATAGCCTCTCGAGCTTGTCCATTTCATACAAAAGAGCACATAAAGCATGTAAATAACTCTATTCAGCAGATATGAACGGCGTCACATGCAATGTCAAAATGTTTCTGAGAAATCTAAAACAGTAAAAAGAGTTCTTATTTTGAAAACAACATTTTTGTGGCGCAAGTCAGATTTTCAAATACTTTCCTCTCTCCTGGTTTCCACATCACTGAATTAATAAAAGAGAAACAGTAACTGACGCAGGACAAGGGGTGTAGAAATAACTCACTGCAGCTTTATCTCAGGGTGAAAGTGAGTCTGCTGCCTGCTTTTCAATTAGCTAACATACCAAGAATACCAAACTTCACTGCACAAAAACTTATCTCTGTAATCTGCTGCCCTGTGTGGTGCTCCTCATCTCTCATATCTGAGGTCAAAACCCAAGAAAAAATGCTTTGGCAGCAGAGAAAAATGTGGCTAATTCTTAGCTTCATGGCAAGAAAGAAATGTTAATGATTTTATAAAACCATTACTTGCAGTTTTTAGCACCAGCTCTTGTTATGTTGTAGCATTCAGTCTGTGTGACAGATGACAGTGGTTGTTAATGGACAGCAGATGTCAGCAGTGTGTTACAGCACAGTGTCCATCTGATAGACGAGCACTCCTGTGTCCACATCTGATAAGAACTAAAATCAGACAACCCCAATAACTTGTAACACTTAAATCTTCTTGAATGTTCACAGTTCCAATTAGCAGTGCTAGGAAGAGTTCTCTTTCAAAGCTGCAGGGCACTGGAGTTTATTCTGTGTATGTTAGATCGCTGCTTTCTATATGTGAGTCATGCGTGTGGTTTTATCACACTGCAAAGGGGACTTATTTTCCTGATGAGTACCACAGATTGAATAAAGGAACCGGGCTGCTAATTGAATCCAGACCTGCTGTCACGTGTGGAACCAAACAAACACACCCAGAGAACTGTGAGCAAACCATTCCAGCTTCCTGACTCTTTGTCCGTTGCTCACACCCACAATTGACAACGCCCATGTGAAGTCCCAGCTTTTTACTCCCTGCTAGGATTACAAAAAAATGCACATGATAGTCACAACATCATATTTTATGTGCCAAAGTTGCGAAATCATAGGCATCATACAAAATCTGGAGTCACATGAATATGCGTCTGCATCCTGATATTAATAAACACTGCGAGTTTCACTTCAGTAAAGCCAACCACAGCATCAACTGGCACCTTTTCTCTGGACTTAATACACGTGGTATTCTCCAGAGAAAATAATCAACCGAAATCAAACATGAAGAAGAGTTTTGAAGTTACAAAGTGTAAGTTGAATGAAATGAACACAAAGAAAAATGCAAATTGAATAAAGAAATCTCATTTATGTTGGGTTTTTAAAGAAGAAAATTAAACACAGGTGGGAAGTTTTTGTCTCCCACTTTAAGATTCAAATTCATAATCTTCTGAAATATAAACTAAGAATGGAGAAAGAAAAAATCATCTTTGGAAGAAGTAAAAGTTTTTCCTTTAATAGACTATCCACTACAGTATATGGAGATGCCGCTGCCCAGTTATTCATTTACCTATATTTCTTTCGAGCCTCCAGCAAGAGGCCCACATATACTACTGTTATCACTTTGTTGACAGAACTCCCAAATCCTACGCATACCATTGCATAATGATATGCATGGGGCATGCATGTCTTCACTGCAACACACACTGAAGGCAGGTCAAAAAAAATAAAAAGAGAGAACTTAATCTGTGCCAGGAACACAGTCTTACTGGAGCAAAGAGGAGTAGTGCTCCCAAAAGCACCACACCTCCCTCTCATCGTCAGTCTGGCTCTGACATCTATCTCTACGGGGAACAGGCGAGGCTGAATCTCAGCAAACAGCCCCACCTTGTTGGAAGGACTGCAGGTCTGCATAATCTCATTTGGCAAACACTCAGAGATGGCTCGAGAGATTACCGTTCGCACTGACACATGTGCAGAGCTGAGTTTAATAGCAAACAGAGCTGGAATTCCCCACAGCAAAAAAATAGATATTTGATCTTACTTGGATATGTTTTACTTAATTGTCTGAATGCTCTGCATGTAAACAGCGTAGTAGATTACAGGTTGCATCCAGTAATGAGGACGTAATATAACTTTATGATTAGTTCTAAGTATAACTTTCACCTGTAAAAGCTTCTTGAGGAAGAAACCATGTCATAAAGAGAGTCTAAGGATCTGACAGTGTCTCGAATACACAACAGGGTGTGCTATGACAGTGTTACTGATACTTTGTCTATTTTAACACACGTAATTAAATCACAGCCACATCTGAATGGACTCTTCTCACCAGCTCACTGAAACTACATCAAAAGAGAGACTGCCTCTCGTCCACATCACAAAGTAAAAGCAGGGATGTGTAATATGTAACTTAAAGCCATAAACTGCAATCAAATAACCCCAAATAATACTTTGAAGATAAGGAAGAGACAGACAGCGACAGCATGGGAGTTTGCTCCGGAGTAGTGAAACACAATAGGGAAATGACAATGTGGAGGATCAATAACAGAGCTGTCATGTCATACCCTACCGGAGACCTCCCACACTTCAAACAAGAAGCCAGAGCAATTACATCACATGCACAGAGAGAGGGCAAGATAAGGCCGGAAGTAGAGTAATACATTCAAACAAACCTTCAATGAAGTTAGGCCACGTCTTCTCCTCTGGATCCTCCAGTGAGTGGTCCCAGTCTGAATCAGGTGAGGCCCCGTAAACTAGCGTCTCTGGTGCCCCTGACAACAGTGCCCGCTCTATGGCAATGGCTTCCAGAACATCCAGGTCCAGTTCTTCATCTTCCTCAGGTATCACAGGGGGCGGAGGTGACTGCTCCCCTGTTGCTTGAGGACTAACAAGATGTTTCACCTCAACTATCTCTTCAACCACAACAATTTTCCTCTTCATGGCGTCAATGTCAGGGTTGTCAGACTCACAGGTGTCCCCCTGGTCGGGCTGGGCAGTTGCGGGAGTGGCAGAGGCAGAGGGTGTGTCCTCCTCCAAGTCCTTCTTCTTCTCTTGCTCCTGTGTTAAGGCCTCAGAGACAGAGAGCCTTTTCTCTGTGCTGCGCTCTACTGACTGACTGGCTGAATGTTGTGCAACTTTGGGAGGCTCCTCTCGCTTGGTGAGGGGGCTGGCCTGAGCCTGAGCTACAGCTGCCTCGGCTGTTAGCGCTGGTGCTGCTGACGCTAATTCTCCGGCTGCGTGTGCTTCCCTTGCAGTCGAGGATGTTTTTGGTTTCGGAACCTCCCGCTTGATTTTTTCTGCATAGAGCGGAGCTGACTCCACCTCCCCTTTGTCTGCAGGGGCCTCAGAGAGCACAGCTGCTGCCTGCCTGGTTTCCTCACTGCACATTCTTTCAGGAGTCATCTTTGGGAAAACATTCTCTTCAGTCAGTCCAGAGGCCATGTCAGGGCTGTCTTTAACTGTGTTCTTGGACAATGATGTAATATCAGTGGACAGAAGTGTTTTGGCTTCAGGCAAACGGACAGACTCTGCAGTCATGTTGTCTGTTGCTGGTGCCTGCGCCTGCTTTTTCCCTTTCCCTTTCTTTTTACCCTTTGAAGCTTCGTCTGCAGCTTTCCCTGCACTTACTGGGGATTTGGTCTCTGATGTGAGTTTGTGCGACTCTGAGACTGTTGCAGGACTTTTCTCCTCAGGTTTAGGACTGGCCTGCACATGCTGCACATGAGTAATTTTCTGCACCATCACCGTTTCCACTTTGGTAACAGTCATTTCCTCAGATTTCATCTGCTCCACGTGGGTCAATTTAACATCTGATTTGTCCACTGGAGATAATGGTCCCTGTGTTATCTTTTTGACACTGCTTCCCTCTGTGTGTTCCTTAACATTTGCTTGATCCGGAAGCTTTACTTGGGTCACTGTAGAGACTAATGGTAATGCTTTGACTTCAGAATCACACTGGTCCTCTGTTTTTTTAGGAATCTCCATTTTCAGCTTTCCACCCATTTGTTTAGGGACTGCCTTTATTTCTCCCACTTGGATCTCTTTTTTAGACTGAGTCTTGTTTTCCTTAACAAGGGATGCCCCCTCAGTCTTCAACGTGGGCACTTTTGCTGGCTCTGAGTTAAGCATGAGTGTGGGTTGCAGGGCAGTTTCTGCCTCCTCCTCAGGGGGCGTGTCTGTACACATTTTTTCCTTCTCAGGCACTGAGCCATGTGGTCCCTCATCAGTACTACTCTTAGATATCTCTCCTGGGGATTTCTTTTTCTTCTTTTTGGATTTAGAGCTTCCTTCAACCAGTTGCTTGGTTTCCACTATTACCTCCATATCAGCTTTCTGACTGAATGGGGCTGAGGACAGATCTTTTTGCTCTAATGCTGGGCCCTGTACTGACACTTCATGTGTTTCCTGCCCTACTTTTTCTTCTTTCTTGACAATTGAAATCCCCTTCACATCACTTTTCTCCTGTTTTGTAATAATCTCTGTCACTGTAGATCTGACTGTTTTTGCATCTTCTGCACTTGGTGCTGAGAAAGTCTTTGTACTAATGGAAGTTTTAAGAATTGAGGATTCCCCTTCCACTTTGGTGGTTTTCAGGGGCATGTCATCACGTTTGGGCTTTACCGACACACTCACTCCAGTCACTTGAGCATCAATGGGTGCCTGCGTCACTTCCACTTTAGCGGTCTCTGACTCACTGGTGGAACTTTGGGGTTGGGGTTGGGTGGTATCCTGAGTGAAAGACACTTTGGTAGCTTTCTTTGCCTTCTCATGCTTCATCTTAGATTCAACTGGGGTCTTCACTTCTGGAGGTTTAATTGATCCCTCATCAACCTTTGTTCCCTTAAGCTTCTCTTCCTTGACTTCCACAGTGACAGGTTCTGAGGTGACAGCGGTCACTCTCTGGGTCTTCATTTCTTCAGTTGGCTTTTCAGACACGACTTTAGCAGCTGCCAACTGAGAAAGATCCACACTCACTTTATTTGATTTCTTCTCCTTGAAATCTTTGTTGTCAGGTTTTGTGATCCCAGGGATCGGGGTGGAAGTGTCAGTGAGGGGTTTGGAGGTTTCCTGAGAAGCAGTCATAGATATAACTGCTTTGGACTTGATTTTTTCAGTCGTTGGTTCCACTGTAGCCTTGATCTCTGCAGGTTTAATCAGATCCAATGCAACTACATTTGGTGTCTCGTTCTCTTTGACATCTTTGTTGGCAGGTTTTGTGATGACGGAGGAGGTGGTAGCACTGTCAGCAGGAAGTTTGGGAGTTTCTTGAGCAGGAGGTATTATGATATCTGTCTGGGCTTTCAATTTGCTTGCTTCCTTCTTAGATAGAGGCTTAACTGCTGCTGGTTTAACTGGATCAACAACTGGTGTTTTTGTCTTCTCATCCTTGGCTTCTTCAGTTGTAGATTTTGTGATGACAGGGGAAACACTGGCTGCTCCAGGAGAGAGTTTGGCGGTTTCCTGAGAAGCAGCCGCTGCAATAACTGTTTGGGCCTTTGCTGGTTCAGCTGTAGCCTTGGCCTCTACAGATTTAATTGGATCCACAACAATTGCCTTTTTTGTCTTCTCCTCTCTGACCTCTGTACCAGGAAGTGTTGTGATAGCTGAATGGTATGTTACCACTTTGCTAGACTTCATGGAAGCTTTTTCATCTAGGATATTAAGCTTCTGGTTATTTGTTTTGGGAGCAGAGGGTTCTGCTGTAATCTTTGATGCTGCAGCACCTGTAGCCAGAGCAACAGCAGCAGCAGCTAATGGTAGGGCTGGTTTGGAGTACACTGATGTCAGAGTTGTCTGTGACACATCCTGCTTCAAATCTTCTCTCTTAGCCTGGGCAGTAATTGGGGCCTTATCCTTTTGGACTTCAGACACTATATTCTCCTGTGTTCTCGCGACTGGCCTCTCAATGCTCGCGCTAGGAGGCTGACGAACAACCGCTCTCATCCTGCTCTCCTCCATCATCCCTGGTTCTCTTGGGAAGCTGTTCCCTTTTCTAAATGAGGACTGAGACTGGTCCTCAACTTCCCATGATGCTCTCTGCCTGACAGGGCCTGCAGCTTGTGGACAACCCCGAAATCTTGGGGTCCTATCAGAGTAGCCCTCTCTTTCTCCAGGACCCATCATCTTGTGGCGGTAGCCATGGCGTTCGGCCAGTCCCTCTTGGCTCTCTGATTCGCCCCAACGTCCTGGCTTGGGAACATAAGATGTTGGACCTTCCACAGATTGGACCCGTGCAGCCCGTTGGGCAACAGAAAGCGTTGAAGCTGGCTTCCTAATCCTCTGCAGGGAGGCAGGGACGATCTCAGGGGGCAAGCGGAGGAAGTCACGCAGGTAAACAATGCCCTCATTGGTCAGGTACCAGTAGAAATGTCTCCAAGCAAACGTCTCCTTCACATAGCCTCTTGACTTAAGAGACCCCATCGCACGGATTACTTGTAGATTGCTTACACCTTCTACTTCTGGGTGCTTGGCCTGGGGTCTCTTGTCCTTCTTGGCCACCATGACACCATCTCGAAAAAGGACCTCATAAATGGCCCTCAATTCCCTCAGGGGCATCAGCATTCCAGCAACCATTGTGCTTAATCTGATTATACTCTCTCAAAGCAAAACTGGAAATGACAACATGAAAAGAAAATAACTAAGACAAGCTCACATCTTGTTGTGTAAAAGAATCCAGTGGCAAAACCAGCTGTCACGTGTTTCTTAACTCAATTAGAAAAAAACTGGTAGAAGAATTCCTTGTAATCTTTTCTCTTACTGTTTTCCTCTTGTCCTTCTTGCTCCTTTGGAAATCGTGAAGAAAACAAATATTCCTCTGTGAATTCTGACTTCAACAAAGTCAAAAGTTTGCTGTCCCCCCCTTCATTCAGCGTGGCTGGGAATGAACAGTCTCCGTTCTGCCGAGATGGCAATGACAGAATGGAAGAGAGGCAGCGTGTGTGTGTGAGAGTGTGAGAGAGAGAGAGTGAGGCACACTTCTCAGTTCGGCTCCTCCCACCTTCTCTGTGTAATACTTAGGAAAAAACTGGCATGGAAAAAAAGTCTCACTAAAGTAAACAGAGCAGCAGAAAGTTGCAAGCGGAGAAGAAAAAAGCGGCAGCCATAAATTGATTGAAAATACAGTGAGAGCAAAGTCAAAAGAACGGTGCAACACACCTGTGGAGTGTGTTTGAGCACATGTTCTGTGGCTCTGTGGCTTTTACAGAGACACCCACTCTCACACGAACGCACACGCCTCCTATGTAATTTACACACACCTCTAAACACACATTAAGACTGGCTGATACACACCCTTTGGCGTGTCACACACACCGTACCGATAAAAAGGCTGTTCTTAAGAGATTAGTGTCGAAGAAACAGAGTCGACTAGTTGGTATACGTCTATCCTGCCCTGGAACGACTTGCAGGGCGTCCATGTAGGTTATCAAGTCCATGGCGTCTACTTTTACGCATTTCATGATCAGGTATCACTGAGGAGCTTTTACTCTACACACAAGGTGTGGTTTTTCAGAATTCAGGTCGCATAGTATTGAGTGTGCAATGTCTAGGGACATTTGGAGCTGTATTTTGAGACACTGAACAAAGATTTTATGGACAGGATATGAGAGCATAGCTATTAGGAGAGCTTTTATTAAGTTTGATTCTATGAATGTCTGTCTTTGCTTGGAGGTTCATCGTCCCACCAAGTACAAGAAAACACATAGATGGATCAGTATTTCCTGTTGCAGCTCATTGAAATAAAAAAAAGAGGTGGTTAAAATGATGCAACAGGCTGTAAAGCACTATAAAAATGTGCTGCTGCGCCAGACGGCTCACATTAGGGCTCCATGCCTCCGTTTAGCTGGGAACTACAAACTATATAAAGGACTGAGCATTATAGCTAACCTTTCCAGCACTCCCAGGAACATGATATCAGATTTCTCTCCCTAGATCACTTCTCTCTTCTGTACATCTGTCTCCCGTTCGTCTCTCTGTGTGTCAGTGAGTGTCCTCTCAGAGCGGGTGTCCAGTGAAAGCCAAATGGCAGGACAACTCACTATTGTTAGATTCAGAAGAGAAAAGTTGACATGGTAGACTAGAGTACGCGGGCTGTACTCTGCTGGAACACAGTGGTCTAGTTGCGCAATAGTAGTGGTATTGAAATGACGCTTTCCCCACTACTGTTAAAAAAACCACACACACACACACACACACACACCACACACTATGGTGCATCCAAACACTGGCTCGAATCTGTTTTTATTTGACTTGCCATGGTAACAGTAAAATGAAGTGAGCCAGCTCTGTGTTAAGTTGCATATCTGCTTACAGGGCTGCAGTGGAGCAGCAGCAGGTTGTAAATCTGTTGTCCTGAACAGCTGGACTACACTGTCATTTAACAGACCACTCCAAGTAAAGACACTGATGTGACCTGAAAGACACTCTTAGCACATTGTCAAACTCTTACCAGCAATGAGGAAATATACAAAAGTATCTGCAGCAAAATGTGAGGTGATACAAATCTGAACGAGTCCTTTGAGGACAGCAGACAGACTTTTTTGACAGTAGTGGTTAAGCCTGCTTTCGCTTCCCCCCAAAAAATTCCCTATCCCACGACAGCTCTTTGAAACTCATCGGCAGGTACAAGGTGATGCCCCAGGCCATGTACGCACTCCACCTATAGCAAATATGCTCTAAAAACATACCTGATTGTGCTATATATATAATCTTTTGTGGCACACGTCAAGTTCATCATTCAAACTGAAGGTATGAAGGAATTTTCAGGTGAGGTACAAAGGGATTCTCAGGTAATTGTGCAGGAAAGGCATTCCTCTGTATTACGACACATATGTTTTATTGTTAACATGCTGCAGTTTGCCCGATATGGAGGCGGTGAGGCGGTGAGGCGGTGAGGTGGTGAGGTGGTGGGCTTGGCAGCAGGTGAAGCTGGATGAGTATGTACAGGTGAGAATATGCAGGCTGTGGTTAAGTCAGTAGAAAGTTGGCTGTTAAACACTTCATTCCTTAAACAGCTTGTTGTGTGGTTCATTATTATGGATAAGAAACATATCCAAACATCCATTGCAAACAACACAAATCAGCCTTAGTGACACGCTGCTTAAAACCCAGCCCAGAGCTATCTCATTGGGGTAATATTCACCACCATGCATGGTGCCATGCTCTCCAGGCCGCATATCAGTGTGATTTCATGCACTGTTTATACACAAAGTGTTCACTGAACTTCAAACTTCCCTTATTCTGGCTTGAGGCCTGGTCCCCTCAGCCATCCAGACATGAAATATGCCGACTTCAAGAGAAAGTGTATCAGCGAGCCTGATAAACCCTGGATATGAGCGTGGTGTGCTGCTGCTGCTGCTTTACACAGATAATGTGAGCTACAATAGCTGTATGCAGGTTTAAAGTATTACTATATTAATACATGATAGAAAATAGACTCTCAGGAGGGTAATGGGATACAAGCTCACTGTAGAATTAATAGTGCTTGCTTTAATTCAGTCTATAAACAGATATGCATTAGCAGACAGTCACAAATGGAGGCTGATGTGATTGACTGAAGCAGATAAAGAAGAAATAAGACATTGAGGAAGAGTATCTGAATAGTTTCCTGCTTAGTAGTTTCAGACCTCCGCTAGTCCCAGAATAGACTTGTCATCGCCAACTGATGGTGGTTGGCCGCTGGCCCACTGTAAAGGCCTGCTGCTCCGAGGCCTTTTGGTCCTGCATCACGTGCCCTCCATTCTGACATCAGATCCAAGCCTCTCCAGCCACTTCCAGGGAAAGCAAAGGTCAGAGGAGCCTTTCTTGCCCACTAATGCGTGTGCTTACATTACAAGATTCTCGTACAAAGTCAAGCACATGTTGTAACTAAAGGACAACTGTCTGAATATGTCTGGATGATGGTTCTTGTGAATGAATGGCACATACAATCCTCATGTACAGGATAGTTTGAGACATATCTATGAAGTTTTGAATGAGGATTTACAGCTTGAGGTGATTTGAGTGGAGGGTTTAAAATCAAGGACAAACACTACACATTAGGGATGTCAATAATTAATTGATTATCAATTAATTGATTGTTAAGAAATTACTTTAACACATTTTTTTGTTTGATTTTCTACACGTGGAACAAACATCATGTGGTCTCATATTTAGTTCAGCTATCAGGGAGGTGTTTTATGTTTAAAGCATGTTTCAGAATCAGCTGACTGAAGGTGTGGCGCACAGCGGAGACGCTCAGCTGGAGGTTGCGGCTGAGTGACAGGTCTCCACGAGTGCTTTCTTTCTCTGCCGCCGGACTGATTCTGACCCGGTTGCGCTCCCGGATGACGCCTGACCATGTTCACATGCTTATTTTTCTCAATAAGAATGAGTAGACAGAAAACTGGACACTGTGAGTCTGAAATCTGACTCTGTTCAGTTCCCTTGTTGAAGTCTGAGCCTTCACTTCTATGACTGTATGTCTGCAGAGATTATGAGCCTGCTCCACATGTTGATATTCAGCAGGTTTAACGTTTTGAACACCTCAATACGATCCGTAGATATTCAGTCAGTTATTTACATTGTGTCGTGAAGGAAAATTTGATGCAGGGGAAAAAAATACTTGCAATTTACATCCCTACTAGACATCTTTTCCACGTGTCAGCCACTGATGAGAAAGCACCAAAGCTTTGTAGCAGAGCAATGCCAGCTGGAACTAATTCCCTCACACTACCTTGAAAGCTTCCATGTGACAACACTGCCCTTAAAATAAGTTCTTAAAGGAAAATGCTTGTGGATATAAAGAAAATGAAATAGATACAGAAGCAGAAGCTGATTCCAATTATACATTTTTATAAATGGGCATCCATTAGACCGACCCAAAACATGACTTGCAGTTTCCTATACATGACACATCCTTCCACAAAGCATGGGGGCTCCCTTTTCAACTGACCAGAAGTCTATTTTCATTAGAGGGGCTGGTCTCCTGGGTACAATTAGACCAGCGACCCCTCAGTAAAGAACAGCTGTACCCCCTCACAGAGCATATGAGGCCACAAACACCTCAGAGGGAATCGGCTAAAGTTAGACATATTATAAGCAGCTTTGTACGCAGGCAATGGTTGACCCACAGTAATTATAGGCTTTCTCGTGAGTGAATTGAAAGTGATTAGTGAAGTGGTGCAAATTACAAAGAAACAATTTACACTGGTACATTAAAGAAATGGTTCCTCCTTACATTAAGATAACACTGCATGGAGTAGGATGGCTGGACATTTGTTTGTAAAAAGCCTGAAAGTCACTCCTGCTCCTATCCTGTAGGGCAGTTCATTGAATGACTTTGACCCAACTGAAACTTTTCAACAATTTGATTTGATTACAGAGAACCATTCATGGTCGCAAGGAGATTAACCCCACTGACTTTCCTGATCCATTGGTTCTTCCTCTGCTGCCACCACAAGCTTGACATTGTTGGTTCCAAGTGCAACCATTGGATGGACTGCCATCACAGTGTTGAACACACACAGATGCCCCATGTCCCACTCAAGAGGAAGTGGGATAACTTGACCCATGACATTTTTGTACATCCTGGGATGTCATCTGGAAAAATAGACCTCTAGTTTATGACTTAATATTTGGTTTATAATCTGACACATAGCTATATATAAGCTTATAGTTAGAGCTGGATCAGGCTTGGACCAGCTTTTGTCATGCTGCTATAGGCTAAGACTGGCAGGGGAACTGGCACACTGACACACTGGGATCCTAGCTCCCCCCTTCCCCCCAACCCCCTCATCACTTACTTTAACTCTGCCTGTCCCATCAAAGTTACTAACCATAGACCTTTCTGGAGTCCCTGAGCTCCCTTGTCTCGTAGGTTCCTCTGAGCTGCCGTAGACGTCCTCCTGCTGCGGACAATCTGGACTCCAGCTGATACGGACGTGCTGGACTCCAGCGGCAACAGCTTCTACGACTCGTCTCATCACTATCACTTCTCTCTCTTACTCCCCTCTATCTGTCTTTCCAGACCCAACTCAGTCGAGGCATGATGACTGTCTAACATGAGTCTGGTTCTGCTCGAGGTTTCTGCCTGTTAAAAGGAAGTTTTTCCTCACCACTGTAACTAGCTAAATACTGCGATGTGCAATGCTCATGGTGGATTAAGGTGGGGTCAGACTGAGTCTTACCCTGTCTTGAAGTTGGGTCTCTGTTCATAATTTGACATAGAGTGGTCTAGACCTCCTATGTTTGTAAAAGCGTCTTGAGATGTGATTTGGCGCTATACAAATAAAGATTGATTGATTGATTGATTGACATATTACATTAATTTAATGAATCTCCATTAGAGTCAGCTGTTGGGTTTTTAGCACTAATTAACAAATGTTAGCATGATAGCACAGTAACATAAATGATTACCAAGCTTAACACCAGAGCTACAAATCATCAGCATATAGCATGAACACTGTGAGCATGTCATCATGCTGATGTTTCCTGTCACTTGTGGTGCCCCCTGTGGGCAGATGTACATAAGATGTACATCTTATGTCTATGCTTTTTTCTACTTCAAATGAGTCCCAAGGAAACGTCCCCTCAATTGTAACCTCACAAGGGAACCCCATAGAACTTGTCGCTAATTACAAATACTTGGGTTTTATTCTCGATAGGGGGCTTTCATTTAAAACTCATATATCCAACCTGGTCTCCAAACTTAGGGTGAAACTAGGTTTCCTTTACAGGAATAAATCCTGTTTCTCCCTCAGAGTGAGGAAACTTTTAGTCTCTGCAACATTCTTGCCTCTTATTGATTATGGTGATGTTTTGTACTTGGGAGCCTCGGCTAAATGTTTGTTGTCTTTAAATAGTGTACATCACTGCGCGCTGAGGTTTGTCACGGGTTGCAAACGCCTCACTCACCACTGTGAGCTTTATGTCAGAGCCGACTGGCCATCCCTGAGTGTGCGCAGGCAAACACATTGGCTTCACCTAATTTACAAATGTCTACTTGGCTTGATCCCAATGTATTTATGTGTTTATCTTCAGAGATCAGGAAGTCACTATGCCTTGCGCTCCTGCGACACCTTGCGGATGTGTGTTCCCCGTGTTCGGACAGAGTTCGGTAAGAGAGCGTTCAGTTTTGCTGCTCCTACTGCTTGGAATAAACTCCAGAAGGACTTCAATCTGTCGGATCTCATCTCTCTGGACACCTTTAAGTGTATCTTAAATGAAAGAAAGACCCCAGAACAGTGCCTGTGTTTTTAAATGCTGTTTTATATTCACAAACTGCACTTTACTTGAAAATAAGTTGCACTTTTAAATCATTATTGTTTGCTTCTACATACTGTCTGCATTATATGTTCCATGTTGTTGAGTTGTGCCATTTATTCTGACGTGTGTTGCTGACCTCTTGGCCAGGCCGCCCTTGAAAATGAGGTCTTGATCTCAATGGGACTTATCGGGTTAAATAAAGGTTAAATTAAAAAAAAAAAATTCTGATTATGTCCTGTATGTGCCAACAGTAATTTTCTGACAACTACCTCATCCTGTTTATTTTTAACACTCAATTGTTTCAGTCATTGTGAATCTCTGCTGTTAAAAACACAAAGGAAAGCTTGTTCTGTCAGTCGTCTAGTCCTTCACAGCAACAGAAATGGTCAAGCTTATTGCTGCTGGTCTGGTCTGGTCTGCTTTTGCACGTCATACAGAGGCAGCAATATTGATTTCAGTCCGTTTCACAACCAGTTAAAAACTCCCCACAGAAACTTTAATAAAGCTTAGACCGTAAACCATTATTACTTTTTTCATATTTTCAGAATTTGTATCTTATAAGCTAATAATAACTGTTATGTTGGACCTGTAGATGGTGTCATATGCTGAAAGCCAAACCTTTGATACAGAGCTTTATATAAACCTGACTTCACAATTGTAATATGTAGTCCAATTGTGTGTGAGGCCTCAATCCCACACAAATACAACCCTATGATAACCTTGAGTGGTATTTGTATGTGACACCATGAACAACAGTGTCAATTAGGGTTTAAACAGAGAGAGAAAGTAGCCTTTGAAATACAAGAGGGATGCAGCTGTGAGGATTAACCCCCGACACTTACTCGCCCCAGGCCGCTCTGGGAGTTATTGGGATGATCCAGGGGGTGTTAAGATGATTTGAGGGAACTGTGCGTCCCATGTACAGCCAATAGAACTCTACATATGTAGGGGTGGAGAGCAGAAAGAGAATCTCTCTATATGTTCCCAGCAAACACAAACCCACAGAAGTGTGTTAAACCACAGAAAGGCTTCAGACAAAGAGGCACTGTGTGTGCTGGTGAGTCTGGAAGCAGACTGAGAGGTGTCTTTGGCATTCCTCAAACTGCTGTAAAAATAAATAATCATCTGTTCTTGGGAAACTATGGAACAAACAAGGGAGAAAATTAAGGGAGAAAGAGAAAATTCTTCCTTTGTTCAGAGCAGAGGGGCAAGAACAATAGACCAAGTAAAGCTCTGAGATTAAATAAAGACACTTTTTTCTTGCCCCATAAATATATGTGGTGTTACATGAGGCTTGTTAAAAGCAAAAGGTGGTTAAATATCTGTTTTACAAAATCAAATGTTTGTAATTGTGTATAAATGGGAACATTGCAGCAGTCCGTTGTCTGGTAGAAAGCTCAAGCTAAGCAATAAAACACTGTTCTGATGTCCCAAGAAGAAAAGCCCACTGTTTTAAAAGAGGAAAAAAAGCCAACTCTTGGCTTTGCATTACCAATATGTGCAGAAATGTGAATGGAAAATCTATAAACTGATGTACTAGAGGTAAAAAAAAAAAAAAAAAAAAAAAGTCAGGCCCTGCTTGTGTTCTCAACTCCACGCGTCACAGATCACACCGACTTCTCCTTTTCCAGAGTGGAAAGAAATGAAGTCACAGATTATACCTCCTTCACCCTCCTTAACGACCAAAAATAAGCAGGAGCACCCAAAACAACTGCCAAGTCCCTTTCATTCTTTCTTACCCTCTCTCCAACAAGCTGCCTGTCATGGTTTAGTAGTGTTGTCAGTGTAGACACAACCACTACAACGCCCCCTACAGCTTCTCAGACTTGAACATGAGCCCGCCCAGGAAGGGTAAACGAGGACGAGCTGAAAGCGGGAACAGTAAAGTGACAGATTTGGCATGTCTGACTTCAGGAACAGCATCAGCAGTGGATAATAATATATAATGTTCCCTTTAATAGATCTAAAAGATGCCAAAGTGTTCTTCACTCTAACACTTTATTTTTTATTATACAGCACTTTGGGAAAAATAAAAACATATTCAGTCAGCAGAATGTGTTTTCCCCCCATTCAAACCAGAGAGACTGAAACAAGTTTTGGTGGTTAATTCTGCCAACAGCCTGCAAATACAAAAAAGGCTTTGTGTTGTAAACAAGTTCCAGCAGTGAGATCTGGACAGAAAATTTGAACCAGCCCTCGGCTCTCCTGTTCTTTCTCCTGTGAGAGCCGTATGCCAGCTCAGCTAAACAGCAGCCAGGGATCAGAATCAGCATGCAGGAGATGTATTGAGCCATTTAAGAGCTGCAAAAGGCTTAACCATTGTTGCATAAGACAGATCCATGACTGCTATTGAAGACTTAAGATTCCCAAATGTGTCTCCACCTCTTCATGACAATCACAGTCACTCAACCAATGATGACAACCATTCAGCTGACGCCTCCTCTTCCAGTAGTGTATTCTAATCACTCCGGGTTTGGTCCTTACCTTTCTTCGGGCTGAGCCAGAAGCGATCTCCGAGCACATCTCCGCTGTCCATGCTGCTCTTTGACATATCACACAAAGACGTCCCCAAAAAACAGCCAACGTTCACAACCCAGTCAAAACCACACTGCGACTTCTTTTCACCCTTACGAGACTCACTGGAAGTCCAGCGGGAACATCATGGCATGCAACATGGGTCTAAAAGAGAGAGGGAATGAGTGTGGAGGGGTACATTCAGGGTAGGGAGGGTGTTTGTGTGAAAAGAACAAGAGAATCTTTTCATCTGTGGCCCATAAATGCAGAGGGACATCTACACCATAAATCCACGGGCCTTGCCAGGGTGGACACATCCTCTCCGCTGCCCTGGATACCCTGCTCCATATCCCATACATCTGAGGTCGCCCACGCTTTATTCCAGCAACAGCTCACTGGGAGAGACACACTGGATGCCTTGTTTGAGAAACCTCACAAAATACAGCCCAAGAGATTAAGATGAAGGGTGCACAAAGGGGGGAAAAGTGAGGACAATGGAGCTAATAGAGAAAGAAATAAAACAACGGACTGGAAGTCTTAATGCTAAAGGCACCAACAAGGAATCTAAAACAAAAGCCACAACAACTCTAGCTTTGTCTCATGTGTACTTATTGCCTGGTTTATGGGCAGCAATTAACTTTTTCTAAGCTGATAAAAAAGGTAGTTCATGTCCAACTGGAACCAAGTACTGGCTAGTCCAAAAAAAGAGACAGTCCAACCGTGTAGATAATTTCAAAGAGCATCTATAAAGTAAACATATTCACAGAGTTGCGTGAGCTCAGGTAACAGCAAATACTCCTGAGTTCTTATCTCATCTGGCTTGTTTCCAGTGAGTAGAGTTCACCCTGAAGGGTACAGCAAAGTGATAAAGTTAAGACTGAACTGAACAGGCAGTACTTTGTTCAGACTAATAAGAGGGGTGCCTGACCTGTCAAAATATAACCCCCCTTTCAATAACTTCTGATGGCTGTGTTAAAAACAACTGTGGCCCCTTCCTTGACACTTTAACTTGAGTGTCTTGATGTGTCAGACAAGACAACTGAGTGAGGATTTTCAAAGTAGAATGGAAAATTCAAAGACACCAAAGTCTTCAGGAAATGAAAACTATTTCAGTCTTTCTCAGGCCTGGGATAATACTTGCTGTTTAACCATCAGTTCACAGACACAACTGGCTGTGTCATGAATGTCATTGTAAGCACACTTACAATGACATTGTGTTATTTTTTTCAGGTTGTGCACAGCAATGCACCACACCAACACTTGGAATGCATGGCTGCTGTGGCATGCGTAGTTGACAGCAAGAACATCTCCAGCCTTGAAGTTTCTGTGTGTAACTTTCAGGGCCAGCCATTTCACAAACGGGACCATTAGTCTTAACGTACCATTATGGAACGGCCCATTTGGCTGTAGCTTTAGCTGCATGCATGACTGCAAATAATTGCCCAGTTAACTAATTGTGCCATGAAAGCGAGGCTGGTGCAAAACGTCATATGTCCAGGGAACCTCCTGGAAAACCCTGATCCAACAAATTCAAACTGCACATGCCTACTACGCATAAACAACAATAAACATGGCAAGCGGTACTGCAGTGACTGAGAGGAAGAAGCAATGGACATTTGATTAGAAGAATGTAGAATGAACAAACAGCTGTTATCAGCAAGTCAATCCTCAAAGATAACAAACAAGGAGAAAGGGAAAGTTTGGCTGAAGATCTTGAACCGGGTAAATGTGTGTGGTGTTTCTGAGCGCGCTCAGTAGAAGACCTACAAAATAAAATAAGCAACATGAAAGCAGCTTTGAGCAACAAGCACCACCACCAACGTGGTCCAGGTGGGGGACCACCTGTCCCCCCCATTGAAGGATGAGGACTTGTTAACGGAGTTGTTTAGGATGGATTCACTTCACGGGATTGCTGGTAGGTTACCTAAGAATTATGTTGTGTCTCCTGAATCTAAATTTGCTGTATATTTCATCATCGTCATACTTTTCCAAAGGATTTGTTTGATCCCTAAATATCTGTTGTCATCACATATTTGGTCTTAAACGGTAACACATAAGCACGATGTCCTCCATCCTTTAAACAGCCTAACAGGTGTGGTAATCCTGCTGTTAGCACCTGTAATGGTGGGGTCTACCTCCATTAAATGTAATGCTCTGTTGGGGCGTTAACCTGGCTCATGCAGACCGCTAATCCCTTTTCTTTTCATCGTTAGCACAAACAGCCCATTTTCATCACTAATGGCTGGATGTGCATACGGGCCCAGTTTGTTTTGATTCTGCTGCCTCTTGTGGACAAAGCAAGCAGTGCCTCTTAGTTCTGTACTGATTTTGTCCTGTAGATGTGTCAGTCAACAAATAAGTATCACGCTGCTTTATATCAAGACTCATTGAAATTCTTTGCTTTGGTTAATGTAAAGGACTGTTACGGCTGCATGCATATAACCACTTTGACTGACGTCTACCCCCTGCCAGATTTTTCAGACATTTAAAATAACCTTATATTAAAAGTCAGGCTTTTGTCGGTCATAAAGAAATATCAGCATTCATTTCAATCTGTTTCATAACCAGATACAAAGTCCTCACAGGAGCTTTAATATACTTTTTGCAAGAGCCGTGCATGCAATTGGATTGAAGAGTCTTGTCTTATGCCCTTGAAGGCACAATTACAAATGTGACTGCTCTGGAGATGACAGAGTATACCCAGTCATTTTGCACCCAGTAAGTTGAGATCAAGATGATGAGTTCAGTCTGTAGTCTGCAGTTTTAGTCAGAAAAAAGCACAGTTGGGAGTTCCCAAGATCCCCCAGTCTTTGGGTTACTGTCAACTCGCTGAGGATAGACAATGAAAATCTGAACAATAAAAAAGAAAAAGTTAAGAAAAGAAAAAAAAGAAAAAAAGTTAAAGTTATTAGTTTTTTTGATTTAAAAAAAAAAAAATAGTGTGTAAGGTTTAAGTGTCAATGTCAGACTTGGGTGTGAACTTGAAGGTGGTAGAAGTTTATTTCCCACACTTCAAATTGTCCTGTATATTCATTGTCTGAAGACAAGCCTTGGACATTGTAAAGCTATCCATTCAGTAGCAGTCTAAATCATATTAAACCTATCCCTCACAAAATGGAGCTCTGCTGTGGTTGGTGAGGAGGAAATAAAATGGCTGTACAGGGCACCAGGTCTGGCACTGCCAACACGGATCAGCCTGTTTGTGCCACACTGAGACACAGACTAATGCAACAAGTGACAAACACATTCCTTCTCCTCCACACTGAGTCTGAACGAAAAAGAAGCAGCAGAGGAAGTATCTGTGAGGATATGAAAACATGTCCCTAACAATAAAACAAAGTCCCATTATTAAAAAAAAGAAGATTAAACACAATTTGAATATTTGTGTGATGAGTCAGCGTCTGCAAAACCACTCGTGGGTGTGGCTTACTGGGCTTTGTTGCTGTAGCAACGCAACCCACAGGTTAGGCAAATACCATGTGCTGTCCATGGTTGAGGAACTGTGGGCCTGCTGCTCCTGTTGCTGCCAGGAGCAACCGCCTATCAAACAACAAAACCTGACACAGGATCTCTGGCTTCCATGAATGGCTGCCACCATGTGCAGATTTGCATTGTAACCTGAAGACCGAGTTTTATTTTTACTGAGCCATCCTGACTGTCAGCCTCAAAGACATTACAAACATCACACAGCGCTGCTCGCTAAGGCACACAGAAATATCATTTACTATCCACACTCTCATAAAAGCCCTCCATCTGGAGAGAATGAATCAGTTGCATTCTTTCTTTCCTCTGAGCATAGAGGGAAAAAAAGACTACATGTGCTGCCCCTTTCACAAAAAAACAAAAAAAGACTTGCAGTAAATTTACTCAGTGTGTGTTTGGCTGAGGAAAGAAGAGGAACAATTCTCTCACAGCTTTAGAGCTACGTTAAAAGACAGTCATGACTCACCATCATTATTATTTCAGAAACATTCTTGAAGGGGCTTTCACTGAGCTGAACCACCCACCAGGGGGCTCTAAAAACCTCAGAGTGCTGGACAAGAATCACAACAGCCGAACAAGCAGAGATGATGACATTATAAATGAGTGCTGCTGCTCTTTTAATTGTTTTTTTATATATATATTTTCTAGAAAGTGTCTAAGTGTGTTTTTTATCTGACACAGTAAAACTAAATTTACTGCACTTCTGAAATCCTGTCATTCCAGTGCAGGGGGGCGGGGACTAAACACTGCCCCCTTGTAGATAACAGACAGGTATGACTAGTAACAGATCCAGAGAGCCTCTATAAAAGGCTTTACAGACAGAGTAAATGTGACAAGCCATCCATCTGCAGGACTAACATTTGATAGTTGATGATCGCAACTGTCTGCACAGTTCTTTCTTTTTTCAGCTGCGGACTCCATGAACTGTAGGAATGCTCTGGCTGTCTGAATCACTGCCCCTCTGCAGTGCTGTATAATTAGTGGAGGATAAAAAAACACTACAAAATGTGCCCGACATGCCAGTTCATGCAGCAAAGTGACAAAATATCTCCCAGCCTTGCACTTATGTTGCAAAAATAGATTATATTGTGTGATGCTGACTCATACCTGCTAACATTGGACTGTGATAAACAGGGAGACTTTCTGGAGTATGGTAAAATCAGCCTATACCCAGAAACCCCATCCATATATAACCCTGAACTGCAGATTAATACATTTAATAAACAGATATGTAAGTCAAATAATTTAAATGTCTCTTCATTTCAAGGTTTTCAGTTAAATATAACAATGAAAACATACAACATTAAAAAAATCCATGTCTTATAAATGTGACAAAATTCATAAAACATGTTGAAGAGTGAGAGTAGAGTGAGCCACTGCAGTGAGGAGTAACACACATATTCCAGGTAGAGGGGTTTGTGTTGACACCATATTTTGTTGTTAACACCATTATAGTATTATTTCAGTTTTGAATGAAGGAGTCTCTGTAACATGAGTCTACATCTCTATGTGCTTTTTAAAGTCATTTATCTGGGTCCTCTAAATCCTATTTATTACCTACAGCTAAATGTTATCTGACCCACAGTAACCTCTGCATCCTCAGCCTCTGCTGCTTTCTGCTCTTTATTTAAAGAAGGAAGAGATTTCCTCTGCATCTCCACCTGAGGTTATCAGGTAGAGTTTAGTGATGTCATAACTTTACCTGTGATATTGTGATAGTGACACTGTCAGCACTCTGTCATCAGATTCACACAGCTCTAAACTCTCCTGATGAACTTTAAAGAGGATGCTGTGTTATTGCACGTCACAACTTAAGTTAGCAACAAGAACAGGGCTAACTCACTTTAATGAGGGATGGATCAAATCTTTAAACAGAGCAGAAGTTTGTTGAACTCCGAACAGTGGTAGACTCCCGCCTGAATCGGGAGTGTTGGCAGGTCTGCTGACTCTGTGCTTGTGACCTCAATAACAGCAAGAGGTGAAGAGGTAGTTATGCAGGTAGACAGCTTCACCCAGTAGGTGGAGCAGGATGTAACTGATTTGCATTTGGCACTTAAATTCATTTCTAATTATACAATTAAGGTTATTTGTTTTTCTCACAACACTGTCTATGTGACTGGATAGAGTCCAAGATATGAAAGCTGGGAGTAAAACACCACACCCTCAGCTGCAGTGGCTGGATTAATAAAAGAGGAGGTGTTAACTGTTAAGGTGCACGCTCAAAGTACAATACACTGGAAGCAATAAACACCTACACTGATCCGCCATATCCAGGACTTTTAAGGCCAATTTTCAAACTTATCAAGACATACAGTTAGAGAGGCATGAAGATTGGGTTGGGGCGCTGGTGGCCTAGCGGTCTAAGCGCCCCACATACAGAGGCTACAGTCCTCTGTATGTGGGGCCGCCGGTTCGATTCCCGGCCGGTCGACCATTTCCTGCATGTCTTCCCCCGCTCTCTACTCCCCACATTTCCTGTCTCTCTTCAGCTGTCCTATAAAATAAAGGCAAAAAGGCCAAAAAAAAAAAAAAAAAAAGAGAGGCATGAAGATTGGGACTGGGTGAGCCAAATGATATCAGATGTCATTTTAAGACCTGAATGGTGCGTTCACACCAAACGCGAATAGAATCATTCGCGCGAATGAAGTACATGTAAAGTCAATGCAGAGGCGCGAGTAGACGCGAATAGAGGTCTGGCGGCGCGTATCGCGTGTATTCGACGACGCGAATGGCGCAATTCGCGGGAATGGCGTGCATCATTCGTGCGTACATTTGCGCGAACGATTCGCGAGAGTTGAAATATCTGAACTCAAGCGAATGAATCACAGCGGGATAGCCAATCGGCGTGCAGATCCCCCGGTGACGTGTGTTGTGTGACGTATGGACCAGCGGAGATTCCAACGGGGATTCCCTCATCTGGAATATATGGGACACTTTGATTCTATCACCGTGCAGCTTCCCCACACTCTGTGACTCTACCTGTTCTTATGGGATGAGGAATAAACAGGAGCTCACTGTGAGGACAGAGAGGGAGGAGGATTATGTGGTGAGTTGTTAAAAACTTTGTCTGTCAGCTATCGGTTGTAGTAGCAGGAAGTTATCTCTGCCCACTTTAGTATAACCGGCTTCCCCATTCAATGTCCGAGAGGTCAACCTTGTTACTGAGGTCAAGCCAGCCTCCACTTCAGAAACGAAAGACAAGCCAGCCTCCACTGTCTTCTGTTTGATGACAACAGACAGCTGTGGCGTGGGAGCCCCCCTCCCTCTCGCGTATATTCGCGTCTTGGCACTCGTTTACACGAGATTTTTTACGTGCGAATTGAGCGAGTCATTGACGCGAGTAAACACAAATCACAAAGCGAACGAATGATCGCGCATCTAGCGTGATCGTCCGCGTTTGGTGTGAACGCACCATAAGGAGAAATTGTTTCATTGTTTCATCTCCTGTTAAATTGATATTGTTATTGATCCTGTTATTACTAAGCCTTCAATGTTCAGACACAAGCAGCGGCCGCACCGCTGTTACTCGCGGGGTGTTTGTAGTTTGGGGGCGGTCACCGCCAGGCTGTGGTCGGTCTGTGACAGGTCTCCATGAGAAACACCGGGTCGTGCCTTCGTATCCAGCGGGAGAGCCTCCCACTCTGCGACCGCTGGCTCAGGCGATTACCTGCCCCGAGCTACAAACACCCTCCTGCTGACAGCGGTATGGCTGCTGGGAATCATCACACCACCTACACGTTATATGTCACAATGCTTCTACTTCAATGCTTCATGCCTAGCATGTAGCATAAACAGGCGGTTAGCATCAACAAATAGAAGGCTAATTAACGTGTAGGGCTAACGTGGTGTCACACTGTCCTCTAGGGGGCGACGTCACGTCACACATGACAACAGACCAGCATGTCACACACACAAGCCCATCAGGGAGAGCGGTTATTATTGTTTTACATTTGATTATTTTATTTTTCTCCATTGAATGGATCTGTTGAGTCAGATTGATGTTAATTGTGAAATATGTCCTTTGGCTCCGTCTTGGGGGGCTGTGGGGGTGGTGTTGTGGGGGTGTCCCTTGGGGGGGCTGCGGGATCTCTCCCCCCTTGCCCCCCTTTCCTCCTGCTGGGTGACCTGGGGGTTGCCCTGGGTGCTCCGGCGGTACCTGCTTGCTTCCGGTCTGGGTCCTTGGCTTGTCCCCTGGCCTGGGTCTCCCGCGGCGGGTTGGGTCCTTCGGTCTGACTGCTCTCGCGGCCCGGGTGCCGAGCCGTACCGCTCGGCTGATCTGACCCAAGTGGTTTCATCTGCACCAGTGGTGGTCTTGTTACACAAATAGAACACAGCACGGCGGCAACCCTCTGCGACCCAAGCTTCAGTAATGATTGTGGACACTAAGGGTTGCTTAATCATTAGTATCACCCCACGGAGTTTTTTTTGGCATCATGGTGAGATGGTCCCTCTCCATCTAAGTGTGTTAGGTCTCTCTTCTCTCTCCCTGTCCCTTTGTATATCCTTATGTAATCTTTCTTTTACTTTCTCTTTTTTTTTTTTTTTTGGCCCACCTAGGTGTTCACGCCCTCTTTTACAGAACATGATATTAGCTGTCAATAAAAGATAGGCCAGAGTTCTAAGAGGGACGGTGATGGTTGCATGCACACAGTCACAAGCACAGAAGAAAAAGGTTTTCTTTCTTTTCTTTTGCTGCAAGAATAAATTGCATTAATATTTGACAGTTTGTGACAAACATGACACAAACCAGAAATATATATGCAGACAAGAAAAAAAAAAAAAGAAGAAAGGAAGAAAAAGAGAAAAAAAAAAAAAATAAAAAAAAATTGTGAAATATGTATGATTACAATTTCAAGCATTTACAAGCACTAAGACCCAAAATTCAAGCACTTTTCAAACCTTGAAAACACAACATTAAAATGAAGCATTTTCAAGGATTTCAAGCACCTGTATGAGCCCTGTGTATTGATTCTCCCCATGAGTCAGTTTGTTATTAATTCATACTGCTCAGCTAATCTTCTTTATAACAGACTATTCATATCAGGGCCACAACCCCACCCACAATTTAAGAGTCCTCAGTGCAGCAACAGTAGCAGCAGATGGCATTTCTCTTTCCTTTTCCCTTGTTCTTATCTGCATGGCTGGACTGGTTTTGCATCCTGTTTTCCACCAAACAGAGTAACTCCTGCATGAAAGATAGAATAACAGGCCAAACAATGGGCAGCTTCCTTTCCCAAACTGTAATAAAAAACAGCCAGGAGGAGCTGTTCCAGTGTGGAACAATGCAGTGGAGTTATTTACCGCTACTGGCAATAAAAAAAAAGCAGCCTCAGAGCACTTCTACACCAAGGCCGTTAAAGAGTTTACAGTGAGGGCATATTCACAGCATGTCCTTGATGGCGTGTGGCCCTTGAGGGGACGAAAACAGCAGAATTACTGCAGCCGACAGCCGATCAGGTTACTCCCCGGCATTTTTGCCAGGGGCCATTGCATTTTCAACTGACACCTCTGTTCATGGTACAGTCTTAGAAATGAAACCGCATTATGAGATGTTAAAGAGTAATGAATCCAGCAGTAGAACAGAAGTGAGGTGCCATGAGTTGCCTGCACATTTATACAGTTGTAAAGCAGTAAAGCAGTATTTGGATGAACACTACACTCTTGTGGTAAAGCTCAGGCTTGCCAGTGAACGCTGCTTCCCTGGAGCACATGCACAGCAGAGGGGTTACACATAATGGAGTATCAAATGCATTCAATAGCGGCATGACGTGAGGGTGAAAAGCAATCCAGACGGATCACCTTCACCTGTGATCTACCTCTCTTTGTTCAGCTGCCAGGGCACCCATGTGAGGTGTGACCACGTCTCTGCAAGAGTAATCACCCCCCTCAGGCGATGAAATGTGAACCAGTGTAAACTAGATATCACATGGTCAAACACCTCAGATACTCAAGTAGAAGTTCACCGCTGCACTGAGATGGGCCGGCCACACAGATGTAAACACACACACGTTCTTGGCATTTTTGCTTTACGAGTGAAGTCAAGAGTAACTGAGCGAGCATTGTTTCCCCCGCCCCACTCTGCAATCACACCCACACATTCGTCACAGCACAACATGCTGGTATTTCTGCTATCAACTGCTTTTACTGTACAAAAGTCTTGATGACATCCCAACACTACAAGAAAAATCACAATAGCACCGTTTTGCTTTCTCCATGCATGACACACCTTGACTTGTTTCGATAACTTAGACCTCAGCAGTGAGGTGACCTGCTCCTTTACGGGGGCCAGGCTACACCCAGGTGTTGCCGCCCCTCCACTGTTTCATCACACCGCTTATAAAACATTCCAGATGCACTTCAGAGGAAAATGATGGCCTGTAAGGGCAGGCCTTGACCCGATTATGTGCCAACTCATGAGAACCTTAACTCTTCCCAGAGAGCATAGTATAAGCAGGGGTTCCCACAGTGGGAGTCGCAAGACACAAATGGGGGGTCGTGAGATGTCTCCCAGAATGTTATTTTTTTTCAAAGTTATCTAAAAATAGTGAATTTCACTATTATAGTACAAAATATCAACAAAAATAGAAGCTAAAGTGAGTTTCTGTCTTTCTTTGTTCCCAGATGACTCCTAAGTTTAGGGTTAGTGAACAGTTAATTATGTTGAAATGCTGAGTCAGCATTTCAACATATTGTTATTCCTAAACTTTATTCTTATTTTTCCACTTCCGTGACCGCTTTCACAGCCTTCAAATTTTGTCCGATTTTCACCGTTCAACTTTTCAACTATTCAGCTTCTTCACCATTTGCAGGCTATTACTGTTCACATATTCAACCCTTATACACGTTTCACTTTTCTTAACTTGCTGCCCTGACTACATTTCTGACTGTACAGACATGAAAAACACATCACTGTGTTCATCAGAGTCTTGTGACGCTCACGGTTTGATCCTTTTTCTGATAGCTATTACGGTTATCGCACAGTGTGGACATATGTAGACCCAAATTTACTCCATGAATCCTATTCTTAATCAACTGTCACACATCAGTTACACAGCTGGTCCCATCACCATGGCAACAGTTAATGACAGTTGGAGACACAGGTGTTTCAGATGACCTCATCAGTGCTGACCAAGCGTGCCGGATACAGCCCTGGTGGTGAGGCTTTCAGTAGTGTGACTGCCCCCTGGTGGCTGGCTGCAGTATAGGTAAAAAAATCCGTCTCCCCCATTCATTTGAATGTTTCTTTTTCGTTAGTTATTAGAGTTTAAAAAACGGGGTTTTACTTCCGGATTTCATTTGATTCACAGCCGCCGTAGAACGAAACTTCAAAGGGCACACAGCGTCTTGTGACGGCGGAGCTTATTACAAAGGCTTCACAGGCTCTGGCTGCACAATGGCTGCGCCCAGGAGAGGGCGCAGCAGGTTAGACATTTCCATAGTTGGTCAAGGAGTTTATAGGTGCTACTGCTTCTAACACTTCAACTTTTTCAAATTTTTCCACTTCTTCTCCTTTTCCATTCCTTCCACTTCTACTTTTTCCACTTCTTTCACTTTTTCCACTTCTACTTTTTCCACTTCTTCTACTTCTTTTACTTCCACTAATTCAACTACCTCTACTACTCTTCCACATGTTCAGCTGTGTTTCACAGCTTTCAGCCTTCAGCTTCAGCATTTCAACGCATTTGCTTTCAGGAAATGCAACCTTTCTAGTTATCAAAAGCATCAGTAGCAGTACAGTAGATTGATTGATAATGGCACAGGAAACACAGCTACATGCTCATATAGGTAGGGTCATTTTCTGCAGACCAGCTACATGAAGCCACAATAAATCTCTTTGAGGGACAGTGGGGGTTGCAGGTCTTTGGCATATTTTGGGGGTCACGGGCTGAAAAGTTTGGGAACTCCTGCTATAAGCATGTCAGGTGGGCAGTATGGAGCATTTACCACTGAAGTGCACACGTATATTCTTTGCAAACCCGGGTATGCAATAGGAACAAACATAACAAGTATCTTCCTTTCTGTCATTATAAACAAGCTGATAATCAGAGTACTTATTGGTTTAGATGTTCTGGATCATCCTCTGACCACAATGAGGCAGCACAAGAAGAAGGACTCACCTGAAAAACACAAAACAAACAGATCATTAGTATAATCAGAGCTACAATATAAATAAACACAACAATAACCCTCTAAAACACGGGTACAAATTTTGCTGTATGATAGGAATCGGTCTTCTAGGTGTGTTGTATTCTGACACCTGCAAAGACTTTCATGAAACGACTGCATTTTTCTGCACATGCTGGAACACTTGGGTTTTTACAGCAGCCCAACAAAGAGCTCAAAGATTTATGGTGAGTCTGGAACCTGTAGGTTGAGTCCATCTTCTTTAAGGGATTTATTTTAGATGCAACAAGAAGGAGGTAAAGATTTTGTAAAAGTTGTTGCACATGAGATTAAGCAAGAGAAATCCCAGGGTAAAGATTTGAACACCACTGCAGTGAGGTAGGCTGGAGATAACTGGCGTATGTCACCATCTACTGGACACACAGAGTACAGGCAGGTTTGTGTAGCCTAGAATAGAGGAAAGAAGTAAGAGCTGTTTCATGCTATGAAAGTCCAATTCTGTTAAACTAAATCTTCAATGACTGTTGTAATAAAAAAAAAAGAGTGTACAAGGACAAACAGACAAACTGAGTGTCATGATTTATCAAGTAAAGGCAGGTGTGTTGCTCGAATGACAACAACCTGATCTGGTGGTGTCTCAATCGACTCTATAAGTGGCTGCAATCAAACCACATGATTCACAATTTAACTATAACACGGTTTTATGAATGAAAGTGAACCTGTAATCCTTTCATTGTCACTCAGCTGGTGAGGTGGGCTCAGCTTTTTCCTTCCCAGTCGATAGAAAGAGGGTGAGTGTGTGGGTGCGCACCACATCTATAGGGTGGGGCAGCGCACCCACAGGTGTGGTTGATTAGGTATGGCGATTGTCGTAAATTCGCCTCAAACCACTTCCTGTCTTGGTGCAGCTGAGGTGGCGTATGTATCCCACTAATACCTGTTGATGCACACCCAACACATACTGAGGAACACATTTGAGGCTTTGGCGCCATCTAGTGGTCCGAGTGAAAACCACACACGGTGGACGAGGGCGGAAGCGTTAGCTTGGCAGCGCGCATGATTTCGGCGGCTCAATTCGGGAAATTTTCAATATATGAGGTGAGTTTTGATAAAATAAAAATACATGGCAGTTTATTGGTTGCCTCTACTGCTGATATATCAGAAAATGGAATAAAGGGGACAAAAATTGTGGACGTTATTTGCAGATTTAGCTTTGATGCGTTTTCGCGACATTAGGCAGTTATATCTGCAAATGAATGATGTTGCATTTAGGTGCAATATCCTATAAATTGGAATTCCTGTGCATATATTTCAAATGTTTTGATATATTTAAAGCATAATTCATATGTTTAATTATCAAATATTCAAAGTGTTTTTTGTCATGTGCATAGTAAGGAATACGTTTTTCCCTGGACAATGAAATGATTTGCTAGTCCACAATGAATGCACAGTACAAGTAGCAGTATAAATGGTATAGTATGCAGAAATATAGACTATGTACAGCTGTATGTGTAGAGTAAGTGTGCAAACACATAGTACTTTTTTTTAAATCATAAAGAAATTCAGTCAGTGCAGGGATAATGCTCCTGACCCAGGGTGAAGTCATGTGGTTACAGGTTCACTGAATGAAATAAAACTAGCTTTCAGTTCAACATTGTAAACAGGTTTCAGTAGACCGCTGGAGAATAACACGCTCTCAGCATCAATATGTTCCAAACGTCTGCAGTAAAGCGACTATTTCAGATGAGCGGTCACATTTTACAGCTGTCTCTCCCACCGGGGGTCATTACTCTCTGCCCCCAGAACACTTACCACCCACATCGCCTGCTACTGTGTGGGTCATACCTCACATATTCACTGCTACAGTTTCCTGTTGATGTGAGTAACACATGAATACCAGCTACCAACCAACAGGCCTGATAGTGTTTCTTAGGAGTAACCAACACTGTGTTAAATCATCACCTTATGACTCTGCTGCTCTGGGTTTTATCTTGATCTAAAAAAGACTCTGGTGTGGTTTGCAGCAGCTGTCTGTCTCTGCCTGAGTGTTTATGATGATCTTTTTATGGTAGGGTTTTTTTTAATGTTTATGTACATTTAGTTTACAGCAAGTATAATAACCTTTAACTACATGACAGCAGCTTTAAAGCTGGGGTTGGTAATCAGATTTAGATCCACTTTTTGTTATACTGGTTAAAATGATCTTTATGTCCTGATGGCAATCATTACATGATGTGTTCTTAAAGAAGAGTGATAAAAAGCTGCTATCTACAGCCGGAGTAAACCTGGGAAAACACCAACCAATCACCGATTTTTGGCTCCCCAAATTTTAAACCAATCAAATCCCGTCCAGCCGTTCTGCCCGCCTCCTGCGCGTACATTTCCCCGGCGTGCACTCCTCCGAGTCCCCGTCTCCTGCCTCTACTTCCCCTGACTCTACTGACTGCCCCTCTGGCTCGTCCACGGGCCTGTCCCCTCTGACCTGATGAGGTGCTTTGCTCAGGACTGTAGTCCGGATCAGAGTCTAAAAAGCTCTCACCAACAAGCAGAATAATTAATGACGTTCAGTAAGTCCTACAGAAATGTAGATGTATTGTAGCGTCCGCCCAGACGCTGTAGTGATGACGAGCAGATTCGTGAACACGTTGAGTTTTAATAACCGGTCACTGTCGGCCGTGATCACGCCAACCAACAAAACAACAATCAATGTTTGAATGAATGAAGAACTTCTCCTCTTGTCTCTCCTCTCTCCCACTCACACACTCTACACCTCTCCTGATGCCTTCACTGACCGTCAACACTGTAGGAATTAAGAACATCTACACTGAACACGTTTAACAAACAGTAGAGCTGTTACAGTATTATATATGTGTTATAACCTTTCTCCTGATATCGTGTCACCAGAACAACTGGATAATGCTAGCATGACAGTTGTGAGTACTAACAGCAGCCATGTTTGTTTGTGTTTTTAACTTTCACTATGAGAATGTTTTGGTGAGGAGCGGTTTTGAATCAGTCACCATCATATGGTCGTGAATCAGCGGCGCTCGTGCATGTGAGCGAGGGGGCGTCGTTTTGGAGGAGCTCCGAGGGAGGAGGGGAGGGGTTAGACGGAGTCATGAGGAAAAGCTACATTCAAATTCATGCTGGTTTTCCGAGACTACCAACCCTAGCTTTAAGGGTTTATGATGCTCCGTTATTTCAGTGCCAAACTGGAAAATGCTTCCCAATTTTCAGCTTGACTTCAATGGTTTGGCACTACGTACTACATACTACATACTGCATACTGCATACTGCATACTGCATACTGCATACTGCGTTTGAAGGTAGCATGTATGTTCTGTTGGATCTGCTCTGCTGGATGCTGGGCCAGGCGTCGCTGGATTTCTCGTTTTGGCAAAGGGAAACTTTTTGAGCATCCACTTGTGATTTAAAAAGTTAAGAGGTGGTTTATATGGAATTTGATCATTTTCACAGCACCTATAAACTGAGTGCCCCCCATCATAAACAGAAAAACATTAACGTGAACGTAGCAGAAAGGTACTTTTACACAAGTAAAGGAGTCGACTGTATCTCAGACTTTATAAAATTATTCTGAATGAAGTGGTCTCAAAAGAAATAGTTTTTTAAGTGAATTTTAAATAATGTATAAAGTAATGTTATAATATATTTAATAATGTTAACTACATTCCAATAAGTTTGCTAATCCAAAGCACATTTCACTGTTTTCAGCACTTAAAGAAGGCCAGGCTTCCTTTGAATTATCCTGATCCTCCTCCTCTTTATAGATATCTGACAGTGTTTCTTCATCATTCCTCAATCTTTCATTTTTTTTAACAGATACAAAAGAAACCTTTTCTTTCTTTAAATTTATCATTTGAGCTTTTAATGCCTTTATTCAGAGAGGATAGTGCAGGAACCAGGGCTTGAGGGCTGAAGCCTCTCTACACGGGGCACGTTGAACCACTGGACCAAACAAGTGTCCCAAACTGAACCTTATTTATTCCTGTTACTTCTGTTCTTCTGAAAATGAGTGGCTCCAAAATGCTTTCCTGCACTTTTACCTGCAACACGAGATAAAGCGAATTACTTCAAAGCTACAGCGTATGCATGTTCTCCTGCAGAGGACGGAGCAGGTATTAGTTTCCCCCTAGAACATGTCAGACATAGACTGCAGGTCGGGGGTTTGGAGGCAACTTCTCATTCAGGGGTTTGTATTTGTTTTGATTATTGTAAACGCTGTGGATTGGTGCTGAGGACATCAAGACTGTGAAAGATCTTGAACATTAGCGCCATGCATTGTAGGAAAAAATATGTGAGGAAGACTGGTCAAATGCATACTGTGAAATGTTCCTGAATCAGTAGACATCCGGGTAGTTTTGGCATACTGCAGATTCTGCTCTTGTTCACATACTACATACTGAATTTTGGCCAAATCAGTACATACTGAAATCAGCCATTGACTTAGTGTTCAGACAATCAAAATGCCTGATCGGCATCATAATTTAAAGCCTTAACCTTGACCCTATCTGCCATACACACTACATTTTGTCCAACTAACGACTTGAATTTTGAAGAATTTTTTAAAGCACCACTCTGGTGAAAGTTGATATGGGTAACTAACAACTGCGTCAAGAGTAACACCATGCATTCAGCATGATAACTTCTCCAATCGATTTTAATCACTGAACAACAGGAAGTGTCAGGGAGGATGCTAGAGGAGCTTTCAGACTCTCCTCTGGAGCATCACGGGCACATTTCCTGGAAGAACAGTCTGCTGTTCCACACTGACGTATTGTAATGTGTGTATCAAGGACAACATCAGGGGGCAGGGAAGTGTTCTTTATTTCCTGTCTCCTTGCAACATTTTGTGATTACATAACATGTTGTGAGTGTTTAAGGGAAAGTGATGTATCATTTCTAAGAAAATATATTTTACTTCAGGAATTCTCTTTTTTTTAAATCTTGTTCTACTGGGCCTACTCCTCTGAGATATAAAAGCAGTTATTTGAACGCATCATATTCTATTCATTTCCATCATTGTTGTGGTTTATTTACAAAGTTGGGCTCATTTTTAGAGCTCTGACAGTGTTTATCATCTGATTCAGGCATTACTTCTATGACATCTGATGAACAGATAGTGAGCAGTGACATGTGTTAGTCATGAAGCCAGCAGTTAAGTCTGACTTAGACATCTCTACTTAGAGGTTAGACCAAAAACTTTCACCTACAATTTCAGTTTCTAAAAAGAGGGGGACAAACCTTAGTGTTCATAGCTATGGCAGTTAAGGTCAAAGTCAAAACCAGGGTTAACAGAAGTATAAATCCTGATCTCTGGGGACTTCAACCATGTATTTGTCTCCCACATAGCTTATTCTGTCTTCTGTACATATTTTATTGTCATTATTTTCATTGTATTGTATTTATATATTATTGATTACTTTCTTCTATTAATATTAGTCAATATTTTTACTTATTGTATATAGGAGCAACTGTAATGACTGAATTTCCCCCCCAGGATAAATAAAGTATTTCTGATTCTGATTCCTCTCCTTGGTTGCCCACTGGGGGGGATTGGGACTGCAGACTAACTCTGTTCTAGAAAAACCTCACACACACTCCACCAGTGAATTCAACCTCAGAAATGTGCCCTTGGCTTTCCCTCTATATTCTACTGCAGTGTTGGGAACACTGATCACTGCCAGACAGACGAACCTCCACCAGCCAAACCCCGACAGACACACACAGTACCCCGCTTCTTCTCACTCTGTGGGGGGTCTATGAATCGCTCTGCGGCCTAATGGAAGCTCTATGGGAAATTTCCCCTCAGTAATCCCGCAGAGTGTGACAGCAGCAAAGGGCCTTTGAGTGAGGGGAAAATCTCTCCTCTGTGGACTCTGGAGAGTCAGCAGCATGGCAGCATCACACTCAGCAGAGCACACAGAGGGTAATATACTGCACAGGCTGCTGAAACAGACTTAAACTGGGAAATTAGAGAGCCATGAGTGAAGACAGTAAATCTCTGCAGGGCTGTAAGGCTGCAGTCAGCATCCATTCACTGAGGTACACCTCAGAGAGATTCATCTTCTGTCTGATGCAGCATTATGAGATCAGAGATGAATGCTGAATGATGCACTGCTAACACATATGGACTGTTTTAGCATGGCACCTAGGTGCGTCTTTGACACCATTATCTAATGACTTTTGATTTCCTTTGCGAGGTCTGGCATATAGACTCTGCATAAACCTATAATTAAAGCTGTAATGCATCACAAACTCAGCTTTATTTATAGAGCACCTTTCAGACGTATAGCATGCAGCCTAAAATGCTTCACAAAAGAACAGAGACAACAGAAATAGTAAGATAATAAAATAAATAATCATAAATACAATTCTTAGAAATAAAATAAAATCAATACCGTATAAGTAATAAAGTAGAAAGAAAAAGAAAAAATCAGTTAAAGCTTAAAAGATCATATAAATACAATAAATAAAAAAAAAAATAAATAAATAAATAAATAAATAAATAAATACATAAGAAAATATAAATGAATGATGTGAAAACAACGTTAATATTAAGAATATTAATATTATTAATATTCATATTTATGGCAATCATAATAATGATGAAAATAATAATAATAATAATAATAATAATAATAATAACAGTCCATGGGTTTAAGTAAATGACTACAAATTAAAAGCCAGATAATTTTTTTTGTTTTATAAAAACTGAACTGTAGAACTTTTCTTCTTACATGTGCAATACGTCTTTCTACCCATCCTCCCAGTTCTGTTCTGTACATTGTTTTTACCTAGGCTACAAGTCTGTGCACATTTTCACCACATCACTTTTTTTTTGTAAATATTTTGTAAATATTTGTAAATTGACATATTTAGTTGTGTATATACGTTGTGTATATATGTTGTAAGATATGCTTATTTTTACTTCTTTAATTTTAATTATAATAAAAATAATAATAATAATAATGCATTTTATTTATAGGCGCCTTTCTTGGCACTTTAAATAGCAAACAGTTATAAAATACAATTTAAAAAGTGTTAAGTGAATGGACAGAGGAGTTGTGGTCAGATGGAGTAATCCAGTTTAAACAGATGAGTTTTGAGTTTTGATTTAAAATGTAGGAGTGAGTCAGTGTTGCGGAGGTCAGGTGGGAGAGAGTTCCAGAGCTGGGGAGCAGAGCGGCTGAAGGCTCTGCTCCCCATGGTAACAAGGCGAGCAGGGGGGACAGTGATGTGGATGGAGGAGGAGGATCTGAGGGTGCGGACGGGTGTGGCAGTATGGAGGAGGTCAGAGAGATATGGAGGGGCGAGGTTGTGTATGGATTTGAAGGTGAGGAGAAGTATTTTGTAGTTGATCCGGTGTGTGATGGGGAGCCAGTGGAGCTGTTGCAGGATGGGTGTGATGTGGTGGAAGGAGGCGGTGCGTGTGATGATACAGGCGGCTGAGCTGCTAATAACCTTTTAATAATTACTATTTTAAAGGCTCTTGTTTGCTTTATATTGTTTTGCACTGTCTACTTTGCTGCTGTAACACTTTCATTTCCCCGTTGTGGGACGAATGAAGGATATTTTATCTTATCTTATTGTTTGTTTTTGTCCTGTTTTTTATTATTATTATTTTATTTTATTATTTTTTTTGTCTATTTGACTAACTGATCATTACCTTATCATTTGTAACTATTCTGTGGCTGTTTGTTCTGTATATCAATTGTCATGTGCTTCTGTGTTTTGTGACGAGTGTTGTTCAATAAAAAGACTATTGAAAGAAAAGCCAGATTAAAAAGGTAAGTCTTCAGTTTACTTTAAAAACACTCAGAGAGCTCGCCATTCTTATGTCCAGAGGTAGAGAGTTCCACAGTCTAGGGGCATAAAACCAGAGAGTTCTCTGACCGGTGCTTGTGTGAGACACACAAGGAATATTTAAAAGACTCAACAATTTAAAAGGCAACTGCATGTATTTTAGAAACAGTGTGTTTGAACATAACAATGCATTCAATTGTAAAGAAGTGTGTCCGGACATCCTAAAAGGATCTTTGAAAAGAAGCGCTTCTTTGTCAATGCATGTAAATGATTTGATTCAATGGTAATACGTTAACTCTGTGCTCAATTCATGACAGAGGAGACAAATATAGATATGCAAGAAGTCATTTGGTTTGGTTTGCATTTTGGTTTGGTTCCTGTAAAATGTCTCTTCCCTCCAGAGCAATGCAAAACAAACAAACCTCTGAGTGGAGAAAATGATATGTTTTGAAGTGCGGTATGAGGACAATAAACCTGTAGTCTGCTATACTTTAGTAAACACAATCATTACCAGCTCTAAAGCATGTTGTCTTTTGTTCTCTGCAAGCACCGACAGGAACAACAAATAGCCCATGGAATATAGAGGTCATATGAATTCAGTCTAAAACAGAAGAGAGAGGTTCTACAGGCGCTGTGGAGAATTTATACTGGACGCTTGCTCACAGGCTCTTCTTGCAAGGATTTACAATTCCACTAGTAGATCTTAAACAATTCTACCTCACAACACTTTGAAAAAACAGATGTTTTAGTGCAAGTTTTTGATGTAACACTGTAATCACTGATGTCTGTCATTTTCATGTATGTACAGGATCTCTCTTTAAAATCTTAAATGTATTACTTTGCTACCCCGAAGGCACCAAAAGTGTCACCACAGCCTGAAGCAGCAAACATTCTCAAATCTCTTCTTGACAAATCACAACGTCTTCATTCTTGCACTCTGACACCAAACAGACTGGTGGGCCGCTAAAATATGTCCCCTCAGGCCAGACACATTGTCAGCCGTATTATAATGTAATCATTGTTGCACAGTTGCATATTATGAAGGTTGTTAGACCATTGTAACTATTAAATTCCAATGCACTTTCAACTAATGATTGAGTTACATTTGGAGCCCATATGACAAAACAGACACCAGCTAAGTTACAAAGTGGTTTCCTCATCACTCTTTCTTTATACGCATACTTTAAGAAGCATTATGCATCGAGTCATTCTTTTATTTCTATTTAATATCAATCAGTGTGTATGTGTCTGAGGTTTTAGGTCATGATATTGTTATACAGTATATGGACATTAAGCTAAATCAGTGACTCAAGTACGTCAAATTCAAAAGCTGGCACAGCATTCGTGCAAAAAAGCTCCAATTTGAATGCAGACGTAAATCAGTGCAGTGTATTGATTTGTAGCATAACCTGGGTCAAAGCTAACACAATCAACTAAGAGATATCCAGCACATTTTGATTGTCTCACGATGCACCGTTAACTGTCAGCTCTAAAGGTGAACACAGACCCACACAGACACCTGTTGCATGTTAGCTGCTGCTTTATAGTCTGACCAATGTGCAGTCCCTCCCACAGCCCAGAAATCCTCTCTTCGTCTGCTCCGCACCTGTATCAATTTACCTCCTGGCTTGGTTACCTGTCTCCTTTCTCTCCTTTCAGCTGCAGCTCTGCTCCCTCAGAGAATATAAACAACAGCAGGGCTTACCTTTGCTCGACCAGTAGGACTCCAAGCTGAGCATTTTCAGAAAAAGTTCAAAGAACTTCAAGAGTGGCTGCAGCGACTATTCCCCCTGACAGCTTTCCTTCACAGCGAGCTCCCTGTCTTCCTTTTTTGATCTCAGAGTGTCACGCCGGATCTTTGACTTTCTTTCCCTATCTGTGTTCCCTCTCCGCTCTCTCTTTCAAACACGTCACGCTGTGTAGATCAACCGAATGGGAGTCTCCCCCCTCCTCCTCCTTCACAGGTCAGAGCCGCCCTCCATAATAATACCTCTGTTCATGTGTGTGTGTGTGTGTGCGTGCACAGAGCTGAAGTGTTTGAAAAAGAGCTAAAATTTCACAGCAGAAACAAAAGCTTACAAGGGCGTAGAGCTGAACAAAAACAAAGAACACAAGTGAAAAGATCAAATTAAATCTGGAACAAGCACTCTGGGTTCCCGCTGGAATGAGAGGCGAGATGTTTCATTCAATAATTACAGTCACATTAGATTATTCATGAGGCAAAACGTAACGTTTCCATGCAGCTTTGTGCGGGACAAAAGACATTTTCTTCGCCTAATGCTCCGAGATATCGTGTCAAAAGTCTCTTTCTCTGCAGACGTGCACAAAAAAAAAATTGAGACCATTACACGAAGACAGAGTCTCCTCTGATTAAAGCTGCAGTGTTGACATGCTGCAGAGCAGAGCCACACACTGTAGTCTCAGTGACATGGCTTTGTGCCAACACCTCTGAAACTAAAGAGGGACCAGCGTGCATTGTGTAATACACTGTAAAGAGAGGGTGTGTGTGTGTCAGTGCAGGTCAAAGTTATACAGAGTGTGCACAATCAGGCTTTCTCACTCAGCCTACTAAATTTAAACACGCATTCATAAATATGAAGCTGTGAGAGTCAGTATTCCGGATGAATTATTTCCTGTATGTAATGTGAATAGCAGCATTTTATAATCATGTGGTATAAAACCTGTCTGGTCAAGCAGGTGTTAAACTGAATGTGCTTTGTGCACAGGGTTAATGATTAACGGTCATTGTTGAATTGCAGCATAGCACCACACACATTAACCCAACCTGAGATATCAAGTGGACCCAGGAGAGAGAGTGCTGGGAAGAACAGGGCTTTAGTTGATCTAAGATGATGAACGGCACATTTATTTAGATACCATTGAGGCGGATTTTCCATGACTATTCAAATAGAAGCTTTGACAATTAGACATGGAGGTTTAGTCATGGACCGACAAAGTCTTTCTTTGTTTCTGGAGTCTTCTCTGAGTCTGATCAGAGCACTCATCGTCCTCTGAAAAGCTGATAGATTTGGGGTTGTCTGTTAGCTTTTATCATGATTCCAGTGAACTCTGCATGTCTGGATATTGCTGGGACTGTCAGCTACACTGCAGAAATAACACCTGGGATTTACTACCTCAAAGTGTATGACATCATCCTCATTTTACCCAGTATTAATCACAAACCAAAAGTATGTATTTTACAAATGCACTGATACCTCTTTTTCGACCAACGCAAACCCGGGCTGGTGCTAATGCTGGTTCGGTTCCCAATTGAGCACCGGCTCCAAACCGGCCCTGAAACTGCCTCGGTCGAAAAGGGGTATGATTGTGCTCAAAAGACTGTTTCATTATAATCCCATCATTCTCCATCATGGTCACAGACCTCTTCACAAATGACTCCTGGTTAAACATGACTGTGTAATTATTATACATGTTGCTTTCTTAAAGCTCCTGTGAGGAGTTTTTGAGTGGTCATGAAATGGACTGAAAAGAACAGTGATGCCTCTTTATGACCCAGAAAAGCAAACAAGATTGTTGGAAAAGGTATTGATCATTTCTGTTTGGTTATTTTAAAGCCTGAAATCACTGTGAGAGGGTAGGTGTCAGATGAGGTGATGGACAGCACGTTACGAAAAACCCATTTTCTGCAGTAAATATTCTTTAATGAGTGAAATAGTTGACTGTTAGTTGAAAGCAGGAGGAGATAACATAATTTACACATTTACAGGACAAAATAAGCAAGATCACTTAGTCCACAGGGGGGCGCCAAAGTCAACACAAACAGAAAGTTCCTCATAGGAGCTTTAATAATAATAATAATAATAATACCTAAGTTTTATATAGCGCTTTTCAAGAACTCAAAGACGCTTTACAAGAGAGACAATAAATAAATACAATAAAGACATATAAGACAAGCAGACGACAAGGGAAGAGGTGGAATAATTAATGTGTGGGGAATGCCTGTTTGAAAAGGTAAGTTTTTAACTGTTTCTTAAATGAATGAAGTGAGTCAGAAGCACGGGTGTGTGGGGGGAGAGAGTTCCAGAGGGTGGGGGCGGCTAAGGCAAAGGCCCGTTCCCCCAAGGTACGGTGCTTGGATTTAGTAATGGGAGTGAGGAGGTTGGAGTCAGAGGATCGGAGGCGGCGGGAGGGGTGGTAGTACTGGAGTTCTTGTCTGTTTGACATTACTGGAGGGGCCTAATCTCACCATGAAGGGATTCTACTTCACATAACCACCTGCTCACTATACATTATCCCACTTATTGATTAATTTACACCTGTTGTGATAACTCAACATTCAAAACACAATGTGTTAATTCAACATCCTGCTGATGAGTATTGTCACAACATCAAACACTGACACAGACTGTATGAACTGAGGCAGAGTGAACTTATAACCTAATGTAAAATAAATGGGGTAGTACATCTTCAATCAGCAGAACCCCGTTCTATTACCATACAACATTCTGGACAGCACGCTCTCATTCGCACCACACATTCGACTGCATTCTTCCACCTCCGCAACATCTCCAGACTCCGCCCCTCACTGTCCCAATCCAGCACCGAAATCCAGGGTTCATTCATTTGTCACTTCCCGTATCGATTACTGCAACGCCCTCCTCACCGGACTCCCCACCAAACTCATCAACAGACTGCAAATCATTCAGAACTCGGCCGCCCGGATCATTACCCGCACCAAATCATCTGACCACATCACTCCTGTTCTCATCCAACTTCACTGGCTCCCTGTCCAATACCGCATCCATTACAAAAACCTTCTCCTCACCTACAAAGCTCTTCACAACCTGATCCCCACTTACCTCCAAGACCTCCTTCATGAATACACTCCCTCCCGCTCCCTCCGCTCAACCTCTGCTGGACTATTAACAATTCCACCATCACACCTCATTACTATGGGTGCCCGAGCCTTCAGCTGCTCAGCACCCAGACTCTGGAACTCCCTCCCCCCACACATAAGACAGTCGGACCCCATAACATCATTCAAATCCCAACTCAAAACTCACCTGTTCAAACTGGCATATTCACTCTAACTGGACTCTCTGCACCTCACTAGTTTTTAGTTTTTATTTATTACTTTTTGTTTGTTTGTTTGTTTGTTTGTTTTTATGATGTTTTAATGATGTATGCTTTTATGATCTGTAAGGTGACTTTGGGTGATCTGAAAGGCGCCCAAAATAAAATGTATCATTATTATTATTATTATTATTAACATTATTCTGTTAGACTGACTGGGACTTGTCGCTGCTATCATGACTTTGAACTTGACTTTGACTTACCCCTTAGTGACTTGGGCTTGTGACCCAGTCTTGAAACTTGGACTTACAAAAAGTCACATGTGTTTTCAAGGAGAAAAGCAGGAAGGCAGATACGTTACTTCTGAAAAAAACATGGATGCCTGGAAACACTTTAATCAACCGTTATCACAAACCAAACCACTGCTAAAATCAGCAATAGGTTTAAAATGCAGCCTCGTGGGCACAGGCCTAATGGTTAAGTTGCAAGCCCATATAGCGGCTGTGGCTCAGTGGGTAGTCTATCAATCGGAAGGTTGGCGGTTCGATCCCAGCTCCGGCAGTCACATGCCGAAGTGTCCTTGAGCAAGACACTGAACCCCAAATTGCTCCCTCTGTTGTTCAGAGGTGTTTGAATGTGTACGAATGAGATTAGCTAATACTGATGGTCCCTTACATTAGCAGCCTCTACCATCAGTGAGTGAATGGGTATGAATGGGTGAATGTGACAAGTAGTGTGTAAAAGCGCTTTGAGTAGTCAGACAGACTAGAAAAGCGCTATATAAGTACAAGTCCATTTACCATAGCAGGCGGCCCTGGTTCGATTCCAGCCTGCTGCCCCTTTCCCCCCCGCTCTCTCCAAGTTTCCTTCTCTATCCACTGTCCTCTCCAATAAAGGTATACAAGTCCAAAAGTATTACCTTTTTTTTTTTTCTAAATTGGCCTCATTCAGATTAGATATACTTTAATCTTAAATAGTCATTAATTTGATTTCACATTTCATTGCATTATATTGTGTTATATAAAAGGTGAAGCTCATAAGAACTGGTTTATCCATCTTTATTTGGCTTTAAACTCTAGAAGTCCATTTGGGATTTATTAGGAGGCTGTTCTGACTAGCTAACTGTTGCACTAGTACCAAATCACTGATAAATTAGAGACTAGCTAGCGGACAAAAGCTACAGCAGTCAGTTTGATGCCCAACAAAATTCATGACCTAACAGAAGAGGAAAAAGAAAACTAAGTACATGTATCAGGATTCAGAAATGGACACCAAATACATGCTACTGCTAAAGGCTGATTTATACTTCTGCGTACAACATCAACGCACAAGTATGTACTGTAATGCTCATGTCCACGTCGCCCCTGCTGTGTTGGGGCGACACGGACTCGCAGAGAATAAATCAGCATTAATTTGTGTCCACAATATGGAAAACAAGTTTGCTAAACACACTTGAATATAGTTTGTATAACTTGATGTGCTGCCTCCAAAGTGGCAGAAGATATTGGTTGAAGTTTTTTTTGTTACCAATCAAACCATACAGATTTTTTTTGGCTAGCACTGTGCTTCTTGATTCTGTGCCTAAGGTCATTGTAAGAAAACACAATACTATAGAACACATGCCAAACACTTTCACCTCGGAGTCTAAAACTGTCAGAATGAGGAAGTGAAGCGTGCACGCCGGACTGCTCCTATTCTTACAGTAGCTTCTGTCATGTTCGCCATGAGGGAGACACTAAGTGAAATCCCAGCTGCTTGGCTGTGGAGCAGCTTAATGCTGTCAGGTCTTTCCCCTGGGTCCCTCTATCACCAAAAATAGCCCAAGAACAGAGAGGGGAAACTACCCATGATGCATTTCCTAGCAAAGATACTGGCCGGGATCACTGTGTCACAGGAATGTCCTGAATTGTGTACAAATTGCTGATGGGGTTGTGGACGTGGGTGTGAAACCAGATGCGTAGAGAGCCCGTGGCGGACTGTGCTGACACGCCAGGTCACAGAAAGAAGTGAGAGGAACAATTAAAAGCCTTGAAATATGTTTTTCTCAAACTACAACATATAAAGTTAATACATATTGAATTTGAAAACAACTGATGAGCGTAACCAAACGGACAAACAGAGGAGAGGCTGTAATGTTTCCAGAAACACACACATTTATTTAAAGCAGATATCACAGCCTTTTGTGTTCTTATGTAATTGCCCTTGCACTCGTTAGAATTGTGACCATGATTAGATTAATCATGCAGCACTACTTCAACCGCAGTTCTTGGAAGGGTTGATTCAGGACGCGGTGCTGTTGTGCCACAGCTGTTATGTGCTCGAGGACATCTCACACACAATAGACAGCAGAGGAGTTTAATATAATCCCATGTGTTGGACTACAAGGAAAAATGGGAGGATAAGATGGAGGAGCTGCTCCTCAGATCAGCAATAACAAAGGTTACACAATCCATTGTCCTGCCCCGTCTTCCAAAATAGACCACACAGAGCTGAGACCACACAGAAGACAAATAGTTTGATGATAATCAGAGTTTACTCTCGGTCACTTAAGACTTGTACACATCTACAGGATCGGTTTGATGACTAATGATTGATTAATGTAGTGTAGCAATGTTGAACGTGTCTGATTGGTAGATTAACCGCAGTGTTTTTATTCCGCCCTCCGTCCACAATAACATCACACACATCTGTGATTCACTTGATTTCTCTTTCTTTCATTAGTTTTTATTTGTTCTATCTTTTTTGTATGTGTGTGTACTTTTCAAAAGAAGAAGCTGTGATTCTCTTGATTTAGCAGCTTGTAACAGTAGTCTTCTCTCAGCCCACCGTGAATGCGTCTCTCCCGGTGTTCTGGTTTTAAAAGTGACCCTGTAAACTGGAGACCTTCAGCTGAACGTGTCAGTGTTTGTGGAGTTTACACAGCTGTTGAAACACAGAGGGAGTTCCTGGGAATGCAAACTAGTTTAGTTTTTATTAAGATTTCAAAATATCCTCATCAGATATTTAATGATGGTCTAAAGACGTTTATGAGGGATGCATCCGGCTTAAAGTCTCCAGTTAACAGGGTCGCTGTTTAAACCAAAACACCTGCCGATCTCTGCCACGGCTTTTTGAGTTCAAAAGGATTTTAAAGCTGTGTTGAAACGTCTTTGCTACTCACACTTATCTCCTCTCACGTGTTGATTCAGTGAATCCATCTGTGATGAAATATAGCACCATCTAAAACAGCGCCAGCTGAGTCTCTTCATGCTAACAGGCTAAGTGTTGTGTTGCTCATAATGATACCTGCCTGTCCGTCTGCTTCTATGGTGTCATCTGTGATGAATGGCATTCCTCTTTGTTTTACTGCCCTCTACTGGTCTGGTGGTGTAGTGTATTTACTTTTTTATTCTCCATATGTCACTGGCCGGATTTACACAATCTACCCGAGACTTCAGCCCACAGTTTAAACACAGACAACAATGGGGGCACAGGAACCTTTTAGTTCAGGGGAAAGTAGTTCTGGGGGATAAAAGACCCTGGAACTCTTGGTCGAAATGCACCTTTAATCTTTATGAGTTCATTTTCTGTGCACCAAAGAAGAGCTCCACCTCTGCTGTTCCTGATTAAACATTTGATTTCAACTAAAAGGGCAATCACTCTATGTCAAAGGAAGTAAATTAACTATTGTTTGTATTGTTATTAAAGGGGTTTTGTCTGAATTATAACACAGAAATGATTTTGATTAGTCATTACACAGCAACATTTCACTGCAGCAGTCTGCTTTTATTCGAGGGCTGACTTTTGCTAAGCAGAACAGACCGTTGCTCACGAAGTGGCTGAAATCACAGACTCTGGAGGACTGATCACATCAGACAGAAACCTGGTAAGTTTGACCAAAACCAAGAAAAGAGACAAAAACAGTGGTAGAGGCAGGAAGGTTTAAGACACAAAGACTGAGGTTTATGACAGAAAATGTTTTTAGAAATCATAGATTGTGCAAAAAGAACACACTTAAGCAACACGAAGGGACTCGTACATTGAAACGAAAATGTCAGACTGACAATGAGGTTGTGTTCACCTTGTTTTACTTCCATTATTGTTGAAATGTTAAATGTGAGAAGTAGAAACTAGCTTGTTTTAAGAATGCTAAAGAGTTAACCACACTGAGAGATGCAGCTCAAACTATGATTGTTAAGTTGTGTGTTCTGTCTTTTTTAATAATGACCTGGGCCTGAATGCACGTCCAGCCATTACACAAGTAGTAGTTGTTTGTGTTCTCAAATTTTTTTCTTTTGTTTTGTATTTTATTGTTGTTGTTGTTTGTTTGTTTTCTCTTTAATTTTCACTGTGAAGTTAGACTGCACATTGTTTTGCCTTCATCCCCTTTATTTAATAATCTTATTATTGCTATTATTATTATTATTATTATTATTATTATTATTAATATTATTATATTTCTGACTTATTTATTTTCAAACTGTGAATTCCAATTCCATTATAATTTATATTACTTTTTGTGTATCTTTAGTCCCTTTTTTTGCATAACATGTAAAAAGAAACTGAGCACAAATTATTTACTTTGACTGTAAGAAATAAAAATATCATCATAAAAAAAAAAAAAAAAAACAACTTGACAACTTGTTTTCATTTTGAATAACAAGAACAATGCTAGTGATAACCACATTTCACCTCTGCTTGTTGACACAGAGGTGATGATGTTGTGTCCAGCCAGAAAAAGCCTAAATCGGTAGGCTATGCATGGAGGAGGACAAAATTAGAATCCTGTATTGCAATCTAGGCAACCGCAACAGAGCTGGTGAGTGTATCTCTAATGTTGTGTTCACACAAAACAAAATTCAAATCATCTAATCGAGTGAATTACATGTAAAAACACAAGAAGATGTGAGTTCTTGTTGGGCCGATGACACAAATTTGGCCCCACAAATTGCAAGAATGGAGTGAGTTATATGCGCAAGTGAACCAGCAGATACCATAATTATCCTCCAATAACAATATAACATAATCCTGTGAAAGCTGTTGTTTTAAGAGACAAGGCCCAAGTAAATGAACAACTGGCTCTGAAACTTTCCCCCTTAGCTCTGCAGGACTTCACACCATCTCCCAGCTCCATTCTTTAACCAGCCTCCTGACCAGCAGTGTTCCGGCTGCAGGAGGAGCTGTTTCTGTGAAAAAGATCTAAAGACTTACTTTGCTGTTAGTTGAATGAAACTTATTCATTCTTCTAACATGTATTTCCTACCAAACACTGGAATGTCTAAGACGTTTTATCTTCACCTCTGCTGGACTATTGCTCCCAAGGACATTCAACTTTACATTCATGGCTCGATTGATGTTATGGGGAGCTTGAGTCATTTGTTGATTTGTTTTTTTCCTTATAAGAAGTTCAAATAAATAAACAGAGATGCTTGGTCATTGAGTCACTTCCTGTTTGATATAACACTGTGTCACTTAGTCTTAAGTGTTTGCTGTAGCAGCCGGTCATTGGAAGTCAAACTGGAGGAAATAACACACCCTGGTTTATCTCCACATCTGAAATCCTTCAGGCCGGCAGCCAATCTTTTTTAAGATCAGAGTCCAGAAGCAGTAACTCTGTCATACAAAAAAATCAAACACCAGCTTCTTCAACCGTTTCTTATCTTCTTCTCATTCCAGCTCTTATTAACTCGAGCTTCATTCCTTTCCTCTGACATGCAGCTTTTGCTAAACGTCTTTTGGCCTTTTTTGGCAGCTGGCTGTCTCTGCTACGATGAATGTGGACGCAGTCATGTTATCATTTTCTTTTTGTTTAGCTTCTCTTTAAAATCACAAAAGCACACTCTGCTCGCTTTGCTCCTCTCACTCTTCACTGTACCTGACACACACATCGATCATGGCATGTCACCACTATGTGAGCTCACAGAACAAAAATGATCACAGGTAAAAAAAGAAGGAAAACTCAGCCTGTTTTCAGGTGATTTGCTGAACAGTGATTCGAGACCTCCAGCAACACACCCACCTCTCATGGTAGAGGAGAAGAGGGCCGAGGAATCTCTCTGTTGTTGTTGTTGAAGATTTGCATGGTGAGCTCTCTGTACTGAAGCCAGTGTTTCAGAAGCCTACATGATTGGCTATACATGCTGTGTGTGTGGTGTGCTTCCTGTTTTCTGGAGCCTTGGATTTGAATTAGTGTTTGTCTGCTTGTATTTGGAACATTATGCATCTGCACTGACCAAAATAGTTCAGGACAAATGCATGTACCTTTACACCCAATTAGAATGAAATGAGTGGTCTTGTTTTTGGTTTGTAACAGAATTAGTTCATTATCATTATTTAATATTTTCACTAGAGTAACATTCAGATTACACCTGTACCAATATAGGTATTAGGGATGTAAATTTCAAGTATTTTCCGTGATTGATCTTTTGAAATGTTAAGGATCAATTATCAATTAATCATTAAAACAAATGTAAACGTTTTTCCATGTCAAAAATAATTCCAAATGCGTTTTTCCCTTGAATCAAATTTTCCTTCACGACACAATGTGTATAACTGACTGTATTGAATATCTATGGATCGTATTGAGGTGTTCAAAATGTTAAACACTCTGAATATCAACATGTGGAGCAGGATCATAATCTCTGCAGACACACAGTCATTAAAGTGAAGGCTCAGACTTCAACAAGGGAACTGAACAGAAACATATTTCAGACTCACAGTGTCCAGTTTTCTGTCTACTCGTTCTTATTGAGAAAAATAAGCATGTGATCGTGGTCAGGTGTCAGCCGGGAGCACAACCGGGTCATAATCAGTCCGACGGTGGAGAAACAAAGCGCTCGTGGAGTAGGGATGGGTACAATTACTCAAGTACTTGCCATTGACCCCATTATTCGAATAGCATTTTGTTACTCGCCCACCTGGCAGCATAACTTGAACTCATACAGCGTTACATGTTTCACCATGTGCTTTTTGTTTTCACCTAACTGAATATACTAGGTAGGAAAATAATTAACGGGTTATAAACATATGACTTCTCCGGCTACCGCTTCAGCTTTAGAACACACCGAGCCAGATTTCAGCAAAACAGCAACTACAGCAACTCTCTAGGAACATATTATTCCACCAAAAGCAAAAGCACAACAAACACAGAAAAGTCTGTGACACCTGTGGCATGTCAGGTAAAAAGAAGTAATGTCTGGAAGTACTCATTGAAAAAACTATGAAGTTAATGTGCAGTGCAAGATATGTGGTGTTAAACTTGCATACCATAGAAATACTAGTTTGATGCTTAACCACATGCACTTAAAGCACAAGGAGAAAACAGAGGAGACAGATAACAGGCAGTCTTGTCTTTTGCTCGCCCTGTTAGCACACGTCGTTGTGATGAAACCAGAGCGGAGAAGATTAGCCTGATAATAACCAAAATGGTAACTGGAGATATGCTCAGTTTAAGTTTTTTGGAAGGAGAAGGCTTCAAAGAGCTGATCGTGAGTACAAGCTGCCATCACAGAGAACAACTACGAGAGTGGAAAAGATGTCTGAAGAAAAGGCAGCAGAACTTACTACAACTCTGGTCTGGTAGGTCCGTGTCTGACGGACTTTTATTTATTTGTTTTTGTTTACGGTTAAAAAATAATGATAATTGCGAGTACTCAAGTAATCGTTCATTAGGAAATTCGAGCAATCGATTACAAGGATTACTGTAAATTCCCATCCCTATAGTGGAGACCTGTCACTCAGCTGCAGCCTCCAGTTGAGCGTCACTGCTGTGTGCAACACCTTCAGTCAGCTGATTCACATGAAACATGCTTTAAACTTCAAACACCTCCCTGATAGCTGAACCAAATATGAGACCACATGATGTTTGTTCCACGTGATAGAAAATCATAACAAAAAAATGTGTTCAAGTAAGTTCTTAACAATCAATGAATCCATACTCGATTAGTTGTTGACATCCTTAATAGGTACAGGTGGGTATTTAAGCACTGAGGTATTGTTACATCAGTCTACAGATATAGATCATGTCACTCTTTTCCACCACCATAAAGGACTATAGCTGCACAGCAGCACATTATAGGTTGAGCAAGTCTCCATTAAAGCAGCTACAACTTCCTGAGACTTCAAAAGCCTTTTGAAACTTGTCCTTCCTTTCTTTGTGTTTTCTGTTACTTCAACTCCCCAAACAAAGATTGTTGACATGGATCTGTACAGCAACTCTTATCAGAAACAACAGCAAGAAAAAAAGACAAAGTCAAACAGAAGTTTACACACAGCATGTGGAGACAGAGTTCTACAGAACCATCATCACTGAACTGTTTTGCAAACATACATTAAGATTTATTGAAACAAGCAAACTAGCAACATCTACAGTTCTCTGTCTCTTTGTGTTACCAGTTGATATTTGGCCTTTTCCATGGAGCAAAAGACAGGGAAACTAGCTCTACAAAGACACACAAAGCTTTACTGGATTAGGTGCACAGTGATAGGAAGTAGTGACGAGTGATGTACAAATCGTTTCAGGATTACTGTTACCTGCAGGATCCTCTCTGCTGCTCAGATTATTGAAGTGAGGGAGGAGCCTTTTCTACAAAATCTAACCCTAAACTTTTGAAAAATACAAGGCTGAGGGAAATAATCAGGGAAATATCCTCCCAAATAAGCAGCCTAGTCCATCCATATGCAAACTACAATTAATTAATCACAGTAAGCAGATCTCTGTGTGATGTTTAGCCATGTTAGTGGCATGCATTTATTAAGTGCGGTAGTTTGTGTTCTGTTTTCTCCCTCCCTCCTCTGTACAAACTACAAGTGTAGCTCTGGGCCGCTCTGCAGCTGTAGGTGATTGGTCACGCCTGTTCCTGATTGGCACTCAGGAGCAGAGTAATTAAGCAGGAGGGAGGAGGCAGCTAGAGACAGTGAGCCTTCAGCCATGTGTGTTCCTTAGTTTAGTGCGAGCTCCTTCTATGAAAGGAGTGTTTTTGGTCATCTTCTTTTTAGTTGATAGTGTTACGGGTTCTGTTAGGAAATGATAACTGTGTCAGAAGGTAACAGGACAACAAAACAGAGCAGAATTATTATTATCAAACTCATCTAAACCTGCTTAATCAAAACTTTACAGTTCTGCAGCATACTCAGTGATGATTAAAGAACAAAAGTAATGGAATACTGTCCAAATGAGCAGAAATTCAAGCACAGAAAGGCTCTGTGACCTGTTGTTTGTATGTGGTTCTCTCTATGCTGGACCCAGCTGATCCTGGCTGCTTTGAGCTGGTGCTACGCTCCAAACACGCGTCCTGTGGAGCAGGGCGCAAGCAGCCGGACGGAGCAAACATGCTGCACAGCCGTAACGCAATGCTGCGCATCCTGTGTAAATTGGGGGTAAGCGCACGCCCTGTATACACAGGCTATAGTTTTAGCCGCAGTGGTCGCAGGTTCGACTCCCAACCGCTAACATTTACTGCATGTAATCCCCCACTGTCTACTCCACACATTTCCTGTCTCCCTCCAAGTTTCCTATCCAATGAAGGCAAAAATGCCCCCAACCCAAAAAAACCCCTGTGATAATTCAAACCCCATCAGTTGCATCCTCTCCGCAGGTTCGACTCCCGACCTCTAACATTTACTGCATGTCATCCCCCACTCTCTACTCCACACATTTCCTGTCTCCCTCCAAGTTTCCTATCCAATGAAGGCAAAAATGCCCCCCCACCCCAAAAGAAACCCTGTGATAATTCAAACCCCATCAGTTGCATCCTCATGCATCTCAACATACAGGTGTCACCAAATGTGTGCCTCATGAGGTTACAACCCAGATCGGGGCCTGATGATGACTAGATGGAACATATCACTTCAGGGTAAGAAAACCTAAGGGCAGAAGCCAGACATGCACTCACTCTCTCTCACACACACACACACACACACACACACGATGAAGTGTGACATTGCAAGGTAAACATACACAGAAGACGTAGTACCTCTCACGCTGTTGTCAAATGAACATTCATTCATCATTATCCCGCACTGTGGCGCCTCCTCATGCCTGACAGCAAACACAGGCCTGAGACCGTCCTGAATGCTAACAGTGTTCTCTGTAATCAGCAAACTGGTGATAATGTGAGCAGCCGGTTTGTCATCGGCACCGCTCATCATTCACATGAATGCACCATGACGGCAGAGCGGGGAGACACTTCAAAGAGTGTTCATCACGCAGAGCTGTAAACGCTGACACAACGAGCTGTTATTACGGGGAAATGATACACATATCTACATCTATACATGCATCTACTCTTGTGTTTTTGAAGAAGAGTGGGGAAACACAAGGAGACATGAGAGCCATTGATTCAGTGAGACAAATTTAGAAGTCATCTCTGAGTTTTAAAGGAAAACAAACAGGAAGGCTGCAAAGCTTCCCATTACAACACCATGAGACTCTCCCTGCGTCTCTGTCCTTTGTCAGGGCTCACCTACTTTCACTCTGTCTAACCTCACATGAGACATGACGAACTGTGCAGAATGAAACGTCTGCCACAGATTGTTCCACTCAGGAAATAGAGGGCCAGTAAATTGTGACAGAAGGAAACTAGCTCTACGTCTGTCGAGTAGGTCAGCGACTTAAATTCCTTGGCTGTGGCCCAGGTCAGGGAATTCCCTCTGACTCTGATTAGTGTGTGAGAAGCATCCTGATTGTGAGCATACAGGAGGAACAAACAGTACAGCTAATGTAAAGACAATATGGCTTTTAACATCAGTTCAAGTCAGAGCAGGGGGATCCTGTGATTTCCAGACGCGACTGTGGTAAAATAAACATTTAATCTCAGGACACATGTCATGAGCTTACACTGGGTTTTAGCAGGCTGGTGCACAAATGTTCAAACAGAAGTCAGACTTACGCACTTAGGCATCCACAAGTTTTCCAAACAGAGTGGAATGCCATGCAAACACATTTACAATCCTCGGGAGATTTCCTGCATAATAGAAGTCATTTCCTTCAGACAATAGAGGAGAGGAGGTTACATTCATGTGAAGGTCTCACGCTACTCCTCACTGTACTCACTGTTTCTCTGCTCCCTCCCGATCAGTTCTAGTTATGTATCACTGAACTCTTCATTGCTGTTGGTAAATGCAGTTAACATAATGTTCTAAAAAGGAGAAAACATTTTGTAACACTAGTTGTGTCTTTAAACTTGTCTCCATTTACTGAGACTAATTTTCATGCCTATTTATTGCATCTGTTTTTTTTCAGAAGCACATTTAATTGTATCTTTTTGTGAGAAAAATGCTGCACATATAAAGTGTATTAGCAGTTACGTCAGTAATTATCATTGCTTATGTAGCATCTTGTGTCTGCAAAGATGAAAACAGAAGGTGCTTGGTTTCAAACCTCCAGTAGAAGCATTGGGTATCTTTTGAAGTGAGTTTATACTAGGGGAGGACTCAGTATGATATACGTTACTTTAGTAATATTTGTATACATAAAGTACATACTAAGATAGCTGATGTTGCAACAAAGCAACTTATATGGTGGCTGTTGCTCAGGGGTAAAGTCGGTCACCCCTCAAGGTGGGGGGTTAGATCCCAAGTCTCACTGTCCACGTGCCCAAGTGTCCTTGGGCGAGGCACTTAAACCCTAAAACTGCCCCCAGTGGCTGTGCCAGCAATGTGTGATAACACTGATGGGCTCTTTACATGGCAGCCTCTGCCATCAGTGTGTGAATGTGGTGTGAATTTGTTGTGAATGGGTGAATGTGACATGTAATGTAATTTAATGTAATGTAAAATTGCTTTAAAGCTAGGGTTGGTAGTCTCGGAAAACCAGCATGAATTTGAATGTAGCTTTTCCTCATGACTCCGTCTAACCCCTCCCCTCCTCCCTCGGAGCTCCTCCAAAACGACGCCCCCCCCGCTCACATGCACGAGCGCCGCTGATTCTCGACCATATGATGGTGACTGATTCAAAACCGGTCCTCACCAAAACATTATCATAGTGAAAGTTAAAAACACAAACAAACATGGCTGCTGTTAGCACTCACAACTGTCATTCTAGCATTATCCAGTTGTACTGGTGACACAATATCAGGAGAAAAGTTATAACACGTATATAATACTGTAACAGCTCTACTGTTTGTTAAACGTGTTCAGTGTAGATGCTCTTAATTCCTACAGTGTTGACAGTCAGTGAAGGCATCAGGAGAGGTGTAGAGTGTGTGAGTGGGAGAGAGGAGAGACAAGAGGAGAAGTTCTTCATTCATTCAAACATTGATTGTTGTTTTGTTGGTTGTCGTGATCACGGCCGACAGTGACCGGTTATTAAAGCTCAACGTGTTCACGAATCGGCTCGTCATCACTACAGCGTCCGGACGGACGCTACAACACATCTACATTTCTGTAGGACTTACTGAACGTCATTGATTATTCTGCTTGTTGGTGAGAGCTTTTTAGACTCTGATCCGGACTACAATCCTGAGCAAAGCACCTCATCAGGTCAGAGGGGACAGGCCCGAGGACGAGCAAGAGGGGCAGTAAATAGAGTCAGGGGAAGTAGAGGCAGGAGCCGGGGACTCGGAGGAGTACACGCCGGGGAAATGTACGTGCAGGAGGAGGGCAGAACGGCTGGACGGGATTTGATTGGTTTAAAATTTGGGGACCCAAAAAACGGTGATTGGTTGGTGTTTTCCCAGGTTTACTCCGGCTGTAGATAGCAGTTTTTTTTCACTCTTTTTTAAGAACACATTATGTATTGATTACCATCAGGACATAAAGATCATTTTAACCAGTATAACAAAAAGTGGATCTAAATCTGATCAACAACCCCAGCTTTAAGTGGTGAGAGGACTAGAGAAAGCGCTATATTAACCTTAAAGGCACTGTGAGGAGTTTTTTCAACAGACTGAACAAAGTATGAAGAGATTATCAGCAGCAAGAATAGTTATTTCTTTATACATAATTTAGGTGCTTGTGTTTGGGTTGGATTTTTTGGAGGAGTTAAATGTGTGCACATCTACATCATTCCAAAAATTGTTGGAACACCAGAGCACAAATCATTACATCAGAGCTGCGAGGGGTGAAGTTAAACTGGTACATCTGATCATCATTTGTTAAGTTTGAAAAGTTTTATCATAGTTATATCAGTCATTTAATTGACATAGCTACAAATCAATACATTACTTCATCACTCTGAATCCTGCTAGCAATAGTCTTGAACAAAGAAAAGTAGACTTTAGACTTTAAATATTGTTTTAAATATGAATCCCTCTTATTAATCTGCTTTTGTTTTGTTGATTTGTATGTTGATATTCTGTTCTACATTGATGCTTTGTCTTAGTGTTGATTGGTTTCTTTAGGAGGGCCACTTGACATGACACTCCTGCATGCTACATGTTGGTGTAATGTTAGTTGTATTATTTAATTTACCTGTTATATCTTGTCTTGTGTTATTGAACAAAAATGTTTTGTTTTGTTCTTTTATAAAAGAACAAAATAAATAAATTTAAAAATAAAATTAAAAAAAGACTTAAAAAGCGGGCAACAGCAGGTGATTGTGCTCATGGGAAATGCAGTCTATAGCCTGGAAAAACACTACTGATTTTGTCCAGAGGGGTCACCAGAATCAACACAACATGAAAACTCCTCACAGTGCCTTTCAAACTCAAGGAAAATCACAGAAGGTAAAAAGTTCTTGCAGTTCTTGCTTGCTTTGTACAAAACTAATCCGGATCTTAAACCATTAGAGCTAGTATCTTAATTCAACACCTCCCTGCAAGATCTGATCCTTTTCAAAACAAAGTATACTCTAATTCCTCGAATGACAGGAGGATACTGTAACTGTAAATCTATACCTGCCATATATATTGGTTGCTAACAGGATGCTTAAGCTGTCTTACCAATGCAAGCAGTAGCATTATGTTAACAACTGTCATGTATGTATCACATCAACACCAGAGGTATCTTATATGTCTGCAGGTCTCTATACAGGAAGTGCAACCAAGAAGGAAATCGATCCAAGGATCAGATACAGAGAGAAAGAGAGAGAGAGAGAGAGAGAGAGAGAGAGAGAGAGAGAGAGAGAGAGAGAGAGAGAGAGAGACCCCACTGGAGAGATCACATTAATCACACACACTGTTTATGTGGCAGCTTCCTGGAATCCAGCATCATTGCATGGAAGTAACCATGTAGAGGCCGGTGCTGTGTAGCTGAGGTATCACACAGGCTTCTGAGTATCTAGACACTGCAAAAATGAAAGACGTGTTGTATTCCCATCATAGAGCAGGGAGCACTTTCATTAATCACACAAGCTCTTTGTCCAGTGTTTGCACCTTAGTGAGATATAATAGTTTCCTCTTAGTGAGAGTGTGTGATGACTCACACAGCATCTACAGAGAGAACAAAAGCTTCAGACAGTGACACTCTCATAATTACACAAAGCTTATTCTGGGATGCTGATGGACTTAGAGACCTGAAAAGCCCTCCTAATCATCACTTATGTTCCTGCATAAAGCCGTCTTTTTGTTTCTTGTGGCTGGTAATGAATTTATTCTCTGACTTAGATTCAGAATCGCGACTGAGCACACATCTGAGGAACAACAAGAGTGAGGGTACAGGTAGCTGCCTGCTAGTTAGGTCAGCATGGCATCATCCATCCACAGGGAAATCAAGCACATCCAACCACCGCCTTTAGTTCATTCGACTGCGACCACCATCACCTCAACCTAAGCTGGGAAATGCTATAATGACATCACCAGACCAGGTTTCATCTTTAAACAACCTCCTGTCCAAGGAAGTGATCAGAGTGTTGAGCAACATACCCCCTCCTCTATGTCTGGTACAGGAAGTGTTGCTGTAAAGCCTGTACTGTGCACACTGTTCCTTAAAATTTGAATGACCTAGAGTAAATTCCCTTATGCATGATTATGTCAGAGCATGTTTCAGGAGTCTTTGCCATTATTAGCATCAGTGTGATGAATAGAACATTACTTATGGTTTGTAGTAGTAGTAGCAACTAAGTCTTGAGCAACACATGCGCATAACTAGTTCTGTGCAGTAAACCTGACAGGTCACATGTTTTGTACATGTAGACGTAACTATGGAAACAACTGAAACAAATAGGCCTGTGTTCTGGCACAAAAAAAAGTGAGCAGCTTTTTGTCATCCATCCTTGCGTTCTTTGTTTCATGTAAAAGTAAGTCCTGCAGATCTTGTGACGAGTTATTCATCTTGCACAATTTCACTATTTTTAGTGTTAGAGGTAAGATGTTCAACTTTGCATGTTGTGTTTGAATGGCAAATGAGAGGCCTGAGTATACGTCACTCAAATACCAGCGTGCTTCCCTCCATCAGTATCGCTCTGTTTGCACAGGCTGGCATACAGTGACACACTTTTCTGTGTCAACAGCACAAAGGGAGTAAACAGAAGCCGAACAGAGTAAAGCAGGCATGAGCAGGCGTATTCTCTGCTTTGATCCTCAGCGGCTGCACCGAAATGTTGGTTTTTAGTCAAACTACAATGAAGAAAGCTGAGTTGAAAGTGTCTGAGCAGGGGGGGATATTCTGAACTTCCTTTGCTTTTCAAACAATGCCTGTGTCGGACACCCCTCCCTGTCTGCCTTCCTTACAGAGGCACAATAACACAAAATACTACACCCAAAATCTACAAATCTGAAGCTCTAAACCAGAATATGTAAATACCTTTAAGTGAATTGATCTCATTTTGGATTGACCTGAAGCTGTCCATCACTTGTTGACCTTCTTCTGCAGACTGATGATGATGACTGATGTGAATGTTGAAGCTTCAAAAGTCTGGCCCCCTTCCTGTTCAGCTGAACTGATTCCTTGTCTGAGTCGAGTCCTGTGCCGGCTGTTTGAGTCCCTTCTTCCTCTCTTTGGTCACTTTCCCTCTCTCTCACTGTCTGACCGGGACGCTGCTCTGTTTTGGTTTCTGCACATACATCATGTGCACACACACACACAAACACACACACTCACTCACACCCACAAACATTTTGCGTGTGTAGGCATTTAAACGGAGCCAGGCTCCTCCCTTGTCCCCTCCTCCTCTTCCTCCACCTCCATTTTCACCTCAAACTGGTTTTTCAGTCAGCGGGCAACACAAATGAGCCAGTCACAAACTCAGACAGCCAATCAGGATACAGAGTACTTAATCACTTGCTTTGTGAGTGTGAAATTAGGACGTCAGAGGATACAGATAGAGGAATCCACAGGTGGTATTAGGCTCAATGTCTTTGTTGTTGTGTGTGTGTGTGTGTGTGTGTGTGTGTGTGTGTGTGTGTGTGTGTGTGTGTGTGTGTGTGTGTGTGTGTGTGTGTGTGTGTGTGTTTGTTCATGCAAAAAGACAGAACCTCAGTGCCACACCCAGATCCCATCCCTGCAGTAATTCCAGGATGAGCCCTATGCTTTCATAGTCCAACCACAAACATACAGAAGATATGACAAGTCTCTCTAATACCTAACCAAACTAGCTTGGAGCTACTTACACATTCACCAGCTGTCATTACACACCTCGGTTATACACTTGACTCTGATTGGTCAGTGCTAGCAGTGCTCTGTTATTCCTCACAGCAGACTATTGCTATATAGAAAAGACTTCTGCTAAGGATGCAGCTCTTATCACAGACTCTGGTGGCCTGGTAACGGGTGTCATGTCCTTCCCCGTAGAAGTGCTTATAATTAGGGCATTATTCATTCAGCACAGAGGCCATTGACTTTAACCTTTGAATGACTGTAGTAGGGATGTTAATTTAAAGTATTTTCTGTGATCGATCTTTGGAAATGGTAACCATCAATTATCGATTAATCATTAAAAAAAAACATAAATGTTTTCAATGTCAAAAGCAATGTCAAATGCGTTTTTCCCCTGAATCAAATTTTCCTTCACAACACAATGTATATAACTGACAGTATTGAATATCTACGGATCATATTGAGGTGTTCAAAATGTTAAACACACTGAATATCAACATGTGGAGCAGGCTCATGATCTCTGCAGACATACAGTCATAAAGTGAAGGCTCAGACTTCAACAAGGGAACCGAACAGAAACATATTTCAGACTCACAGTGTCCAGTTTTCTGTCTACTCGTTCTTATTGAGAGAAATAAGCATGTGATCGTGGTCAGGTGTCAGCCGGGAGTGCAACCGGGTCAGAATCAGTCAGAAAAAAAGCGCTCATGGAGACCTGTCACTCAGCTGCAGCCCCCAGCTGAGCGTCTCTGCTGTGTGCAACACCTTCAGTCAGCTGATTCACAACCAAACATGCTTTAAACTTCAAACACCTCCCTGATAGCTGAACCAAATATGAGACCACATGATGTTTGTTCCACGTGATAGAAAATCAAAACAAAGAAACATGTTCAAGAATGTTCTGAACAATCAATTAATGGATACTTGATTAATTGTTGAAATCCCTGGACTGTAGTGTTAAAGAATGTAGAAATGCTACCTGGGTGAGAGTGATCAGAGAAGTGAGCAATTTTGGAAATTGACGGCATCAGCAGGTGGATTATTGCCTTTCTCATTTATTTTATTTTATGTCCTCAGAGGAGAAATAGTCGTTAAAAGACTCATCTTCCAAACCATGTTCAAATAACACAAAATTGAAAATGAAATTGAAGATTTTGTGTTACTTCTTTAAAACAAAAAAGGACTGGCAAGTGTAGCACAGAACTCACTTTTCTCCCATGCTTGCTGTTTGGAGGAGTGATGGCTCGGAAGCTACAAGGAATGATGGATTCAAAATGTTTACCTGAAAAATTAGTCGCATCGCTGCATACAGACACAATGAGCTGGTGAGGAAAAACTTGTTTTCACTGTCAAGGAAGTGAGAGAAAGACAGGAAGAGAGTTTTCCTTGTTGCGTTGTAGTGTTGTGCTGGAACATTTAATGCTGTTCAGCTTCATTAACTATTCAAAGCATGATGCATTTGTTGGCACACCGGCCCAACATGACCACCAGGCACCAGAAAAATCAGATTGACCCTCATTGAAGTCCACCTGTTCACCTTAAATCTTCAGTTTCATTTGAGTGCTAACAGCTAAATTCGCTCATTTTCTGAAGGCTGTAGAGTCAGTCAGTGCATCGCATGCAGCTTAACAGTGAGACCAAATGACAACTTTTAATGGAAGGAATACATAATCTGTATTAAATCAATAAAATCTTCATCAAATCAATATCTGATGTCAAGTTGTGGCTACGGAGTACGTGGGATAATGTGACGTTAAAGCAGATTGGAAAACCTTCAGTGTGAGCAAGACACCTTCAATTAGTCAGGAACCTTCTCACCCAGTCCAAGTTCTATTCTGTTGTTCCCTCACTGTATACTATCGTTTATACTAGGGACTATTTGAGTATTCGTTCACTTTATAAAACTCTAAGAGTTACTTTGAATATTTTCTCATTTTAAAAGTACAATTTTTCATCGTTTTTACCGGTGCCTGGTTGTAATACAGTATTCCTGTCAGACGGTGGCTACAGAGTGTCTTAAAGCTGTTTGCTAACTGCATTAAGTAACAGAAGAAGAAGAATGCTAACTGCATTAAATAGCAAAAGAAGAAGACGAAGGGCGCTGGTGGCCTAGCAGTCTAAGCCTTATTTGTCCTTATTTGGGCAAAACTCGTCATCTTAATATCTTCTGAATCATCACGTTAGAAAAAAATCCACCCCCTCGCACAGTGTGTGCTGATAGAGAAATTAGCTACATAGACCCAAGCTGTTTTTTGAACCAGGCTGTAAACATGTGTATTTCTGCTGTAAAGATCGTCTTCTTTGAATGGGTGTGTATGTGGTTTCTGGTACTTCTGGAGCCAGCCTCAAGTGGATCCTCAATGAACTGCAGTTTATGACACTTCTGCATTGGACTCATATTTTTAGACCGGAGGTTGCTGCTTGGGTAGAACCTGATGCAGGAACATAAAACCAAGAACAATGTAATACATCAAACAGCTGTTTGCATGAGGGGGAAAAAAAGGTTCCATAATAAAAGCTCAAAGTCAAAAACCATCCAATGATTAGGTTCATAGGTGTCCAAAGTGTGCAGGGACCTCAGCAGGGGGCATCAAACCTGTTTTTAAGAGCAACTGTATCCACTAACTTTGAGGTAAATGAGGAAACAAGAATGTAATACGACTGTGGTACCCGACATCAGCAGGAGCAGCAGCTCCAGTTTAAAGGTTACCTCCACAGGCATTCGAACAGAGTCCAATAAAGAGCCAATAAAACCCTCAAGTGCCATATCCATATATAGTAAACACTGAAGTTATTTTATTGTTTTGTTTTACACTGATACCATCATGGACCAACTGAAAGGGAAAGAGACATTTCATCTCTGCAGGCATGCTAAAAATGTAGTGTTTTTCATTTGTATGAACCCCAAAGGCTCTGTGAACTGGTAACAATAAATGAAGAAGTTCAAACCAACTGTTATTTTTTAGAGTAGTCTGCCAGCTAGTTGTGTTAAAAAAGAATCATAGAACCTTAAAAGTCAATGACAGCTATGACTTTATAGCCAAATCACTTAGCTGTGGTTGCTAAGCCAAAATGATGGAATGAAAGCAATATTTTTTTTTAAATCTTTTGATATGAGCATACAATCCCAGAAAGACAAACTAAGTTTTGTCTGCAAGTAATATTCCCCTGATGTGAACACGTGTTAAGTTAGCCTCAGTCAATAAAGGAGCTGTTTTGTTCTGACGGCCTGAAGCTTCGTCCTCCTCACTCAAACCCTGCCTGTACCCAGAAGCACTCACTGCGGTGAAGCCACAGGAAATGGATAAGATCAAAATCTAACAAAACAAATCACAGCTAATCAGTCCGTCCTCTAATAATCAGTTAGCTTCTGTCTCAGCTCAGACAGCGGGCGGCCGTGCTGCAGAGCTTTTATTTGTTTCATCGCTCACGCGGCCTCCTCTCCTTAATAAAGGACGTCTGGAGGAAATGACTGGCACATTTCTGGCAGCAGAGAAAATGGAAGTCTCGCTGTTCTGCACCGTCAAGGAGAATTTAATCGCGTGTGTGTTTTGGTGTGTGTATATGATGTGTGTGTGTGTGTGTGTGTGTGTTTTGAAGTGCACAGCTTGTGAAAGTGGCTGTGGCAGCCGTCTCTGAGTACTGCTTGAGATTTTTGTTATTGTATCAGACAGCAGAATGAAACACACACACACAAACACACACACACAAGCATGTGAGTGTACAGATGGACCCGGCTGTGTGTTTTGTGTTTTCAAGTGTTTGACAGCTTCTCTTGCGTATGCTCCTTTAAGACAGCTCAGAAATGTAGCTAAAGCAGGCTAGCTTAAAACACATTGAAAGGAATTGTTCACATTTTTGGAATTGGGTTTTATGATGCACCTAGCAATAGTCAGTGTACAGTATTACTTATAGCACATTGTATAACTTTACAGTAGTTTTAACAATTTTTTATTTAAGTGATATATGTTTCATGAGACCATAACATGGCTTTATTTGATTGGAGCATCCTGATCTCCCAACTGTGTGTGTGAAGTGGGCAGGGCTTACAAAAAGTATAGATATTCCTTTAAGTTTCACTTTCATTTAGTTAAACGTCAGGACTGGTACACCTTGTTGGTGAGTAGTTGAATAGTCAGTGATTATGTTCCAGACAATAATTAATGTTAACTTATAGTTGTTAATTTCGAGTTGTGTTTGTGCTTTTGTTGCAGGTTTACAACCTAACTATCTAACTGATTAGCTATCTATTAAGAGTCTTATCTTCTAGCCACCGAGTGTCGGTTGGCACGTGTGCGTTTAACGTGTTAAATAAACGGGAAAAGAAGGAGACTCGAGTTGTCCGCCGTATTATTCCTGACAACCCTTCCAGAGGGGAGTTTACTAACCTACAGCAGGTAGATTAATAAAATCTGGACACACATGTGGTCAGCATGGTCTCGGTTTAGGTGAAGATATGTATTGCTGTGTAGCTTAGATCAAGTGAACACAGTATTCTCAAACATGTCCATTGTTTCACTTTGCTGAGTGACTGTCTCTGCTCTTCAGCTATGTGTTTTTTAAGGGTACAAAAGTTCTGTGTTCTCACTTGTTAAATGTGTGTTTCTGTTTGAGCAAGGAGTGGGAAGTTGAAATCACAACTACACCAGCAATTACCGACTTCAAGGACAAGGGCTGTCAAAGTTTTCAATACTTAGATACCAGGGATGGGCATTTCAAGCCAAAATACTATTAGATAATCATTCACATCTATTCGATGATTATTTGAAATAGATGAGCGTCAGTCTCTTCTTCTTATGCTATTTAATGCAGTTAGCATTCTTCTTCTCCTGTTAATTAGCTGAACCCGCTCAAGACGGTAGAGATGACAGTGGACTTCAGGAGAAGCCCTCCCCACTCCCCCCCCCCCCCCCCCCCCACCCCCCCCCACCCCCCCCCCACCCCCCCCTCACCATCCTGAACAGCACTGTGTCTACTGTGGACTCTTTCAGGTTCCTGGGATCCACTATTTCCCGGGACCTGAGGTGGACCTCCCACATAGACGCTATCAGAAAAAAGGCCCAGCAGAGGATGTCCTTCCTGCGTCAGCTCAGGAAGTTCAACCTGCCCCAGGAGCTGCTGATCATGTTCTACACCTCCATCATCCAGTCTGTTCTGTGTACCTCCATCACTGTCTGGTTTGGATCTGCAACCAAACTAGACAAACACAGACTGCAACGGACTATAAGGACTGCAGAAAAAATCATCGGTGTCCACCTGCCCCCCATCCAGGACTTGTACCGGTCCCGGGCCAGGAAACGGGCAGGTAGCATCACCGCTGACCCCTCACACCCTGGACACAAATTCTTCAAACTCCTCCCCTCCGGCAGGCGCTACAGATCACTGTGTGCCAAAACAACCCGCCATAAGAACAGCTTCTTCCCCCAGGCTGTCACTCTGATGAACACTAAACCATAACAGTGTCATACCTGTCAGATAAATACTCTCTGTAAATATACATGTAGATACACAATGCAACAATTCTCAAAGCAGAATTTCATATTTCTATTTTTTGTATTATTTAACTTCTATTTTTATAATGTAAAAACTACCTCTGCTACTCTCCACTGCACTTTATCATATTATTTTAGCCTGTACATATTAGTCAAGCCTATTTGTTGTTTCTTTGTATTTATAGCTGATGTTATTGTTATTATATTTTCATTTTATTTTTTATTGTATTTCTTATTCTTATTCCTATTCTTATGCCTTGTACAAAGAGAGCACAGTTTACTGAAGTCAAATTCCTTGTGTGTTCAAGCATACTTGGCGAATAAAGCTGATTCTGATTCTGATTCTGATTCTGATTCTGAATTAATGCAGTTAGCATGCAGCTTTAAGACACTCTGTAGCCACCGTCTGGCGGGAATACCGTATTACAACCAGGCACCGGTAAAAAAGATGAAAAATTTTACTTTTAAAATGAGAAAATATTCAAAATAACTCTTCGAGTTTTACAAAGTGAACGAATACTCGTACGTTCGAAAATCATTGCCCATCCCTATTGGATACTTTCTGGTGCTGCATGCTTTGCTGCAGTACAATCTCCAGCAAATTAAAGTTCAACAGTATCAAAAGTACCAAGGTTAAATAATTACATATCTATCAATCAATCTTTAGATCCAACATCAAGACAGGATCAGATCCAGTCCCATCTTTTTTCTTTTTTTTTTTTCTTTTTTCTTCTCTTCTTTTTCTCTTGTCTGCATATATATTTCTGGTTTGTGTCATGTTTGTCACAAACTGTCAAATATTAATGCAATTTATTCTTGCAGCAAAAGAAAAGAAAGAGAACATTTTTCTTCTGTGCTTGTGACTGTGTGCATGTGACCATCACCATCCCTCTTAGTACTCTGGCCTATCTTTTATTGACAGCTAATATCATGTTCTGTAAAAGAGGGCGTGCACACCTAGGTGGACCAAAAAATAAAAAAAATAAGAGAAAGTGAAAGAAAGATTACATAAGGATATACAAAGGGACAGGGAGAGAGAAGGAGAGAGAGACCTAACACACTTAGATGGAGAGGTACCATCTCACCATGACGCCAAAAACACTGTGCTTTGATACTAATGATTAAGCAACCCTTAGTGTCCACCATCATTACTGAAGCTTGGGTTGCAGAGGGTTGCCGCCGTGCTGTGTTCTATTTGTGTAACAAGACCACCACTGGTGCAGATGATACCCCCCTGATACCTCATGCTCAGTCTCTGGAAATACATGTGTAGTAGAGTGAGATTCAGATATGGAGAAAATCACAGCGACTGTTGCTAATGCTCTCTTCTTCTTATGCTATTTAATGCAGTTAGCATTCTTCTTCTCCTGTTAATTAATGTGATTAGCATGCAGCTTTAAGACGCTCTGTAGCCGCCGTCTGGCGGGGATACCGTATTACAACCAGGCACCGGTAAAAACAATGAAAAATTGTACTTTTAAAATGAGAAAATATTCAAAGTAACTCTTAGGGTGAACGAACATTCAAACCTTTGAAAATCATTGCCCATCCCTATTGGATACTTTCTGGTGCTGCATGCTTTGCTGCAGTACAATCTACAGCAAATTAAAGTTCAACAGTATCAAAAGTACCAAGGTTAAATAATTACATATCTATCAATCAATCTTTAGATCCAACATCAAGACAGGATAAGATCCAGTCCCATCTTACAGACAGGACTCAGTCTGATCTCATCTTAATCCACCATGAGCAGAGCACTTTGCAGCATTTAGCAAGTTACAGTGGCAAGGACAAACTTCCTTTAACAGGCAGAAACCTCCAGCAGGACCAGACTCATGTTGGACAGCCGTCTGCCTCAACTGTGTTGGGGTTGGGAAGAGTGATAACTGCAGGCATATTTAACAGTTGAACAAGTGCAGCTAACAAAAACAACTCATCACATTTACTCATCCACACTCTGATCATATACTAACAGTAAAGGTTTTTATAGTAGAGTAATATTAGTATTAATTAGTATTAGTATCAATTTATGTCGTTCAGCTGGGATCAAAGTGCCAACCTTCCAATTGTGAGACAACCCATTCTACTGCTCCAAACACGTCACCAGCCCAAGACGTCTGGGGGTATTTTGGCATCATTTTGTATACAAATGGAGGTAAAGATGTGGTGTCCATCTTTAAGCCCCATTTTCTGGCAATTTCACATTCATTAGATAGGACAGCTAAAGAGAGACATGACATATGGGGAGTAGAGAGTGAAGGAAGACATGCAGCAAAGGGATGTGGCTGGGGGTCGAACCAGCGACTGCTGTGACGAGGAGCCTACACACTTGGGGAATGCCCCTAAACCACTAGGCCAACCAGCTGATGTCTATCTTTGTATACAGTCAATGAAAAATATCATATTCACAGCATCCATGCCAACATGCACATTTAAGTCAGATTAAGACTTCTGAATGTGGAAATTAATTAGTCACATTATGAAACAAGCAAGAAGTGTTTGTGTGCTCTATCACCAGACATGTCTGGTGTTTGTTTGTTCAGTAATTAACTGATTATGACGTGCTGTTTCAGATTGACACCACGTGCATTAATGGAATGCCTGCAGCTTGGTAATCAATCTAACATAATGCCTCTATTACAGGAGTTAATTAGTCAGTTAGAGGGCAGACTCAAAATCTAATGGGGGAACTTCAATGCTGTGTTCAACATAAACCTACACCTGTCTGTGATGTGGATAAGCTGGTATTTGTTATAGATTTACTTAAGAAGGAAAAAGCCAGAGGATAATATATAAATAGAAGTTGTTATCTAAAGGAACACCTGGTTTCACCTGAGATTGAAACTATTTAGTTTCAACCCGGCAAAACATGTTTATTTTATTTTCGTGAATCTGTATTTGACCTTTGACCTGTGCTTGACATTTGGATCTAAATGCTGACAAAACAAAAGTGAGGCTATTCTCCATGCAGAGTCAGATCAATAGAGCACGATTATGTAAATATAGTCACAAAAACGGGATTCAAAATGCAAAGAGTCACAGAGTATAAATATCTATGTGTTTGGATTGATAAAAAACTAAATTTGAATGTACATATTAATAACCTTGCAGACAGACTCAGAGATAAAGTCGGCTAGTTCTATAGAAACAGATCTATATTCCCAATGTTTTGTAGGAAGAGGGTTGTGGAGGCTGTTTTTATGTCAGTCTTGCATTATGGGGACATAATCTACAGAATCACGCCATCCTCAACCCTCAAACACCTTGTCTCCATTTATCACTCTGCATTATGATTTATTATAGGTGACCCCTTTAACACACACCGGTGCATTCTCTACAGTAAGGTTGGCTGGCCCTCTCTCCATGAAAGACTCAATATCCATTGGCATCTTTTTATCTATAAAGCTGTCTTAGGAAAGTTACCACCATACCTCACTGAACTTCTTCATGACCCAGACCGTTTATATCAGACTCGTACCTCAAACCAGCTGCTTCTGCACGTTCCTCCAGTTCGCTCAGAACTAGGACTGCTTTTTGTTTCTCTGCTCCTGACTCCAAGTTGCAGCAGTGTCTTGAATTAAATGCTTTTTTACCTTTTGGACAATTTAGAAACTTAATTTTCAACCTTTCAACCCCACTTTGTAACTGTTTTAGTTAGGTTTACCTGTATATATATATATATATTGTATCATTTTAATCAACAGTCCCTTCCTGTTTTAGTGCTTTTATAGTCAATGCCATACACCTAGTTTTATTTGTATTATTTTATTTAATCTTTTAATTGTTTTTATCTCCAAATAAAAAAACTCAAATCCTATTTGATGATTTTTGCTACTCTTGATGCATTTTTGTTTATTTTTCTTTTTTTGTATTTTTCCTAAATGTCACTGTAACTGACTGGATATCATTGTAAATGAGGGTTGCCCCTCAATGATCTCTCAAGTATAAATAAAGGTTGATTGATTGGTTTGCAGAAACCAGCACTGTCCTCTGTTAACCTTTAAATGTTTAACATTTGTTAAACAAAGCATAGGTCTGCAGATGCTCATATGGTTACATACACAGCTAACTATGTCAAACACTAACTCTTCAACTGCATGGGGTTACAAGGCACAATCCAATCACCAGCCCTGTTTTCGTAACTGAGTCTATGGGAGGAATGGGAATTAAGAGGAGCATGCCTTTTGTCATGCTAGCCCAAGCAAAGTTATTTGCTTCTCTTCAGTGCAGACTCAGAGCAAGACCCTGCCAATCTACACACGAGTTTATAAGCAGCCAGACAGCCTGTAAAAGGCTGAGGTTTATTTGTTAAGGCTCAGTATGGGAATCTTCCCTAAACCTCTCACTAACAGTCCAAAGCTGGCGAGATTACGGCTGCTGCTCGAATGCTGCCTGTTCATCTCTTTATTACCTTTTACAGAAGTGTCAGAAAAAATGAGCTCAGTCTGTGTTTGTGGTGAGTTTTATGACATGATGTGCTATATTTATCAAGGAAGAGGTATAACTGTGTTGTAACTAAGACACATACTTTGGATTCAGCTTTGTAACACTGATGTCAGCAGTGTTGTGTAAGTTCACACTAAATATAAGCTAGCTCAAAAGTTTAGTTCCCAAGGATTAAGGTGAACTGGTTCACGTTCCTAGAGTCTCATATGCTACAATCCCCAGCCCTTAATAACTTCCATTTCCTAAACTGAATGAATTACTGTATGCTATCAAATCATTGACAGATATTAAGTTTAAAAGCCAAGAAAATCCCATTAAAACATGGGAAAAAATCAGCTGTTTTAAAAAACTTAGAAACACACATATAACTCCAATTAGCTGAATATTTGGCTGAGGGTTTTGACTTAAACACCTAAACACACAGGGATAATCTGCTTTGTTAAAAAGGATGGGGGTGAGATTGTTTTCACATGTCCTAGAATAAAAGGGCTAAGAAAGTAATACAGAATAAACAAACACAAAAGTTGATTTATTCTCCATTCTCATAAAACTATATATCTCTAAAACCATACCAGAGTTGACCTGATGGAATCTGAAAACCTGATTGGTTCATAAAACTTCTTCAGATGTTCACAAGAGCTGGCCTCACAGGAACCACTAACTACAACTGAATTGCTAGCAGCATTAGACAAGCTGAATGCCTGCCGGGCAGAGGTGTCAAGTGATGAAGTACAAATACTTTGTTACCTTACTTAAGTAGAAATTTTGGGTATCTCTACTTTGCTGGAGTTATTATTTTTCAGCCGCCTTTTTACTTCTACTCCTTACATTTTCACGCAAATATCTGTACTTTCTACTCCTTACATTTTAAAAATAGCCTCGTTACTCTTATTTCATTTCGGCTTGTTTTCATTCCGGCTTGTCATCTTTAAAAAAAATAACATGCCTGTGAAGTTTGACTTTTTGAGTCATCATATCTTCTGCTCCATGAAACACGTTAATGCTCAGTACTACATATATGGTTCTTTAATGTATTTGCATTGTACAAAAATGTGTTCATTTTCAATGGGCATAAATGCGGCTGAAACAGGTGCAACCCAAATATTTCAACATTAACATATTAATATAACATTAAAGTCATTATGGCCTTTAGAAAAAAAAAATTGGGAGGTAGGGTAGTGAATATGCCCCTGTGGTGCAGCCTAAGCTTTTGTCCTTAATTGCATTTTTTCCCCTTACATTACTTTGATACTTGAAGTAGTTTTGAAACCAGTACTTTCACACTTTGACTTGAGTAAAAAGCTTGAGTTGATACTTCAACTTCTACAGTAGTCTTTTGAAACCCTAGTATCTATACTTCTACTTGAGTAATGAATGGGAATACTTTTGATACCTCTGCTGCCGGGTGACAAAAATCCAACTTCAACTCCCGTAAAACACGACTCTCAGTAACTCTCAGTGGATCTCCTGGAACCTTTGATTCTCCCAAAATGTGAGTAGTTGTTCATTACCTCCAGACAGAACCATGCTCACCTTCCCGTTCATGAGTTGCAAATTGAGCTGTTCAGTTCACCATTCACTCACAGAATTAGCTTGCTTGTGCACAACATTGGATGTCAGTGATGTTAAACATTATCCCTGTGAACTGCATTTTAATAAAACACAACAACACTGTTGTGCAATTGAAAGCTGTACAAAATAGTGAGTAGAACTTCTTTAAACTTTTTAATTGATAAAAAGTTAAAAGATCGATAATAAAGGTAACCAAAAGATAGTGTCATCATCTCCACATTGTTGAATGTAAAATGTTAATGATGCTGTTAAAAACTAATGTGCTTACAGTACATTTAGAGCTTTAAATAAAGGGTAAAGAAGTGTTACAGGACTAGTGTAATGTCTGTTTTAATTGATTTGTTTGTTTGCTGAAAGTTTTTTTTTTCAACAGAACTTTGAAGTATTTCATATTTTCTTACAAGCACAAATTCCTCAGCTGAATATAGCTAAATAAACAGCATACTAGCCTTGTTTGCTATCCTGGCCTGTAAAAGTCCTGTTGAAAATTCACAGCTTATCAGTGCAGACAGAAGCTTGTATGTGTTGCACTACTTGGCAACAAACACAATTTTTAAGTGAAAAGACAAAACTTCAAAAGAGAAGTTTTGCCACATGATTTGGAGTTCAAAATGAAACATATCCAGGTGTTATTGTGGGTGCTACACCAGGCCGGTCTCTTTGATACTGTTCACCTAGGAGTGTTTGATAGTCCTGCTGGCTCGCGGCCCCTCTGCTCTGTCTGCATCAGACTAGTAGCCCTGCTGTGGGTCCAGACAAAACATTCCTTCTGTCTGAGGTCACCCAGCCACTCAAATCTCCGGCCCAATGTCCCGGCTTAGAGCCTCGGGCAGCAGTCAGCAGGAGATCTGCCTCACCACTGAGGGAGACGGTCTCTGTGGTAGCCAGCGATAAAATGATTAATCCAACAGACTGAATACAACAGACTACTGCCTGTCAGTTAAAGATGAAGTGTGCTGTGATTTGTTTTCTCAAAAATGAGGGATGCATGATGTATCAGTCCCAAAAATGACAGGCAGATAGTTGGAGAATGGTATCATTTATCATTCTGATGGTACAACTTTATCAGACAAAATCAACCATTTAACCATTCATTGGATTCTTCTCTGCCTGTTGAGGTGGATTGAACATGAAACTGTCCTCATTCAGCTCTCCTTCTTCTCTGAGCTCTGTGGTTCACACACCTTTAAAAAGAAACCGTCCGTAGCCTGCCGATTAAGCATGCTAATCGAAGCTAACGTTTAAGCCACATTGTTTACCAATATGATGCTAACGGAAGCTAATGGTTTTACCTCACCTTACGGTCTATGGCAGGGGTGTCAAACTCATTTCAGTTCAGGGGCCACATACAGCCCAAGTTGACCTGAAGTGGGCCGGACCAGTAAAATCATAACATAATAACCTTTAAATACTGACAACTCTACATTTTTCCCGTTGTTTTAGTGCAAAAAAAGTACAAGAGCATTCAGAAAATGTTCACATTTAATGAACTATCTTTCTACAGAAACAACTGTTGTAGTTTTTGCCATGCTGAGTCTCATAGTGGGGCCAAATATTTTACTCTTGAAGCCCTGAAACCTGCTGCGGACACACCAAACACACAGGTTAGCCATTCAACTGACACACAGTGTGTAATGTTTACTGCAAAAGAACAGAGAGACTATAATAAAGAACAAGGTAAAGTTGACTATTTTGGACCCCTCAGCTCAAACATGAACAGTCTGCTTGCTGGACAGTGTTGTATGAAGGGATAGTGCGAGTGTTGGTAGTGACTGAGTGCACCTGTAAGGCATGCACATGTATGGTGAGCACGCGTATAATTTGTGGCTCCTTTTGAAGATTGTGGATCCACCGTTCCTGCTGTAATAAGTTTAGATATAAAGTTTACATATATGTAAACTTTAGTGCTAATTGGATCATCTTATAGTGCTTTGAGAAAAAAAGTCCCGGAGGGCTGTTCAGGTGCGCTCCATCAGCGCTATGATTTTATGCGACCCCCAGCAAACAAATCTGAAATAGTAGTTACTTTTATTGAAAAAATGCAGTTAATGTCTTCTCTATAGTTTTTACACTTTGCAAAGTTGGCCCGCGGGCCGCATGTTTGACACCCCTGGTCTATGGTGTCAACAAGCAGAAGCTAAGTGTGTCTGAACTCTTTTCATGGATTGATTTGACATGATGTGTGATCAGTTTGTCTCTGGGGTTGCTCATGATAGTGAAAGTTAATAACTGTTGTCAAGGGGTCGTCAAGGAGTTTTGACCAATCAGAGTCAAGCATCTTACATCACTGGAGGATCAGTAAGAGAGCCGGGTAATAAAGTCAGTGTAATGACCGTTTACAACATCTTTCAGTGCTTTACTTTGCCAGCTGGCCAAGCGATTGAACAAGTGCCCCATATACAGAGGCTATACTCCTAGTCGCAGAGGTCGCTGGTTCAATTCCTGGCTACAACCATTTGGTGCATGTCTTCCCCAACTCTCTACTCCCCCATTTCCAGTCTCTCTTCAGCTGTCATAATGAATAAAAAAGGTAAAAAAATGCCCAAAAATATAACCAAGCACTTATCAGCTATCTAGTCTATGATGCACAAGTAAGCTTGACTTTTGCCTTGCACACTGGTGTATTGTGTATCTTAATGTTGGTGTATAATAACAGTATACAGTTGTGCTTATAAGTTTACATACCCTGGCAGAGTTTGTGATCTTTTGGCCTTTTTTCAGAGAATCAGTCCCTCCAGGATTTCGCAGGATTTTTTTGTGTTTGTTGCGTCCCAAAAAGCCTGATTTTGCGACAGCTTTTTTGAAAAAATTGCGGTGAAACTTGCGATTGTTTTTTTTTTTGCTTTTGTCCCCCAATAACATCTCAGGGGCAAGTCAATACGCTAAATTACAGATGTTTTTAGAAAACATTCTTGATGTGGCCACTGACTGTATTTTGATTCTCTTGATTGACAGAAAAATGCCATGAAAGGACTGTATTGCACATTTACGACGGTCCCTGAATGCACCTCGCAGCGACTGATGCACAGTCAGTTCATGGCACTCTGAAATGAATCTGCATCTTTGATGACAAGGAGTTGATCAAAACTTATTAAATGTGTCTGATGTATCACCAAACTGGATTAAATCAAGCTGTAGATGCAGAGCTTTTTACGGTAACCACGGCAACAACGTCAAACATCAAATATTAAACAGACGTCCCCCGGTTGTGTCTTTGTCACTAACACACACCGGGGGTAAAAATCATCAATGAAGATGAGACAGATGCATGGAGGTGAGGAGAGCTGGTTCATAAAGCACACCTGCTGCAGGTAGAGACCAAGCTAACACTGAGCCCCTCAATCTATAAATAACAACGTTGTCATGGTCACTTGTCCTGCCTGCTGTCCCCTCTTTTCACCCGTTCTCTGTGCGTGTTTTGTTGTTGAAAAGTGCCGATCAAGTGAGGACTTACGTTTATATTCCAATGAAGTGAAATTGATGACAAACCCGATGACGTACAGGGGCTGAGATTGAGGTAATTGGTCAAATTTGCAGGAAAGTTGCTGTGATTGTAAAAAATTGCAAGGCCGCGAAATAATCGCGCTGATTGGTTGAATTTGCGTTGATAGTTGCGATCGCGAAATCGCAACTTCCTGGAGGGACTGGAGAACATGACAGATAAGAGAAAAACATTTTTTTCACTCATGGTTTGTGGTTGGGTGAAGCCATTTATTGTCAAACAACTGTGTTTACTCTTTATATTAGTGGTGCAACGGATCATCGTTGATCCGTGATCCGTACGGATGCCTCTCCACGGTTCGGCACGGACGTGGTCCGCGGATCGGTTGATGGAAAAAAAAAAGGTTGCGCGTCAACTCACTCGTCAAGCGCAGCGGTAGTCATGGCAAGTGAAGGAGCAGAGGAACATTATAACCCTCCTGCATCTTGGAAAGTCACATGTATTGGAGCATTTTGGTTTCCCTGTGAAATACAGTGAATGCTGAATGTGATTGAGCCACGTTATGAAATTCCGTCGCGCACCCACTAGACCAGAGGCCGTCAATACGCGGGCCGCGGGCCGCACCCGGCCGCCTATTTGTGGCCCCCGAACTGTTACTCCTTCACTCTGTGTTTTGGTCGGGTCACCGCGTGTTTACCGGGATTTTTTTCTCCATGTCAACGATACGCAGACAGGCTGTTACTGGGTCACTTAGAGTCCAATGCTGCGAGTGCAATTTTTAACTTTCACTTTCGTTTCTGGAGCAGTTCGCATGTTGGCACTTTGCCAGCTGTAGGACCCTAGAATAAAACGGTGTGTTCACAGTTTGCTGCTCAAAGAAAAGTGGACGGTGAAAATCAGCGATTGAAAGAAGAATGGAGTGAAACTTTTGAAGTTCCTCTGCTCCTTCACTTGCCATGCCACGAAATGCAGTGAATGAGGCAGGACCATAGACTGTATAAAATATGGACGTAGTATCCGTGACGTCACCCATCTGTTCCTGAGAGCTGTTTTGAAGCAAATCGACGGCAGCAGCCATATTGGTAATGCGGAACTCAACCAGGCAGAGTGTGACGTAGTGTGAGTCTCTTAGCCAATGGCTGTGTGTTCCCGACCGGGAGTCACGTCAGTCATGTCCTTATTTGGGCAAAACTCATAATCTTAATATCTTCTTAACCGTCACGTTAGAAAAAAATTCACCCCCCGTACAGTGTATGCCATTAGAGAGATTAGCGTTGTAGGGCCAAGCCGTTTTTTGAACCAGGCTGTAAACATGTTTATTAATGCTGCAAAGATCGTCTTTTTCCCATTCATATCTATGTGGTTTCTGGTGTTTCTGCAGCCAGCCTCAAGCGGATTTTCGATGTATTGCAGTTTATATCACTTCCGCATTGGCTTCATCGTTTGAGACCGGAGTTTGCCGCTTGGGCAGGACTGGGCCCACAGATAGGGTGCTTTGCACATGCAGTAAATTTTGAGTTGAATGTTGTTTTTATTTAATGGGCAAAGAGTTTTACAAAATAAATAGAGGGACAAAGTTATATTTGTCTTGTCTTCTTTTTTTTTTTTTTTTTTTTTGTTGATCCGAAAAATGATCCGATCCGTGACTCAAATCCGTGATACGATCCGAACCGTGAGTTTCTTGATCCGTTGCACCCCTACTTTATATCATAAAGACAACAGAAACTACCCAAGAAATCATAAATTCTGCCAGGGTATGTAAACTTATGAGCACAACTGTACATAATTTATATATATATATATTTACATATATTTTGCTACTAAACCTGAGCTTTCCAAACCCTCAAGAGTGCATAAAGTTCTGAATTTAAAATACCAAAGTGTATGAGTATCAGCCATCAGGAGCAGGTTATTGTTGGTATCAGTATTGGCTCAGAAACATCCATATCACGCTTTCCTACCAGAAATCACTGAACTCACAGCTCCAGAAATTACTTTGTCATTGTTAAGAACAGCCAAGTGCACAGTGTTGTTTTAGCTTGCCTTGGATTTACTGACATTATCATATCGTTTACTAAATGATTTTCCTGTTATGAACATTCCTTGTGTTGTAGAGTATCAGAGGTTAAAAATAAATGTGTTAATGTTGGCAGGCAAACACCACACAGCTGTTAAAACGTCAACAAGGAGCTGATTTTTCTACCATACTGATATACTCAAGACTGGTGAAGCATTCTGGGAATGAAGACAGAGGGGAAACAAGTCACAAAGCAAATGACCCCTGCCGGTTTCCTCCCATGCTCCACCCTCGCAGACCCAAGACCAGGGCCCATGGGGGCTTTTAAGAAGTGTGAGGTCGTTCCCTTTAGGAGCCTCCCGTTAAGAGATTTGGATAAATTACGACAGAGAGGCGGACACTGGAAGGTTCTGCTCCGAGTCACACAGAAGGGAGAAACAGAGGGCGTGATTAAGATGCTTTTGCAGTGGACAAAGAGCAAACCAGGGCCCCAGAGGTCCCCCACCCACCTCTGACTCATCGGCTCTTACTGAGAATCATCTGGAGGGATGCTGTCATTTCAGCTTTATTTAGACTCAGGCATCAGCTACTGAAGAAGGAGGTTAATCCAGGCTTTGATTAAAGATGATCTTAAAATTCCCCAAATACCAATAAAACTGAGCTAACCTCCTCTGAATATCAAAGTTTCTGTTTTGTCTTCCCTCCTTCCTGTTCTGGAAAATCAGGTCAAAGATGGATTTCCTTAAAAGTCCATTCCTCTTCTCTTTGGATTGTCAGGTGTGTTGTTATGAGGACAATGATCCACTAGAGGCTGTGCTTACACTGTAAAGCCTAGATAAACTCCACCAACAGGCAGAGAGGTAGGAAGAGTTGACAGCAAACAACATATTATGACCCTTTAGGTTGTATAACACACATTGGGAACATGATCATGAATAAAACATAAATAAAATAAATGTTTTAAATGTCTCATTCCAATCGCTAAACTCATGAGAGCACTTAAAATGTCAGAGCAGTGGAATACTAAAAGAGGAAAACTCATTAACTATGGAGACTACACTTCATGTTATGCATGCTTGATAAATGGAACACATTCCCTTACATCACTTACTCTCACTAAGCCTGATGTGTGCTTTTTTTGCAGGGAGAGGCACAAACCTCCAGAGACCTGAGAGCTGGATGTGAACACAAGACTGGAAACAGTGTCTTTGCCAAGCAACGCCTCCCATGGGCCTTCAGGGAAAGTACATGGAGCTGGCAGAGTGTGTGTGTGTGTGTGTGTGTGTGTGTGTGTTTAAAACAAACCCAGCAGCTGGATGGGAAAGTGTGACACTGCTGTGGGCGCTCATCACCTGTCAAAGCAGTCAGATTTTACTGGTGGAGCAACACCAGTGCTGCTTAGCTACTGTTGTAGGCACAACAGAGGAGATGTCACAATTAACTAAGAGGCAGACTGTGAAAGCTGTCACAGTGTTTCTGGTGAGAGAATCAAAGGAGAGGTGGGTCAAGGGCGTACAAAGCCACAGTCCTTCAGTCCCTTAGTCACAGATACAACAGTAGAGTAGGCTTAAAACTTTCCTTTTGATAAAGCTTATAGTTAGAGCTGGATCAGGCTAGGACCAGCTTTTGTCATGCTGTTATAGGCCTAGACTGCCGGGGGAACTGGCACACTGACACACTGGGATCCTAGCTCACCCCCTTCCCCCCAACCCCCTCATCACTTACTTTAACTCTGCCTGTCCCATTAAAGTTACTAACCATAGACCTTTCTGGAGTCCCTGAGCTCCCTTGTCTCGTAGATTCCTCTGAGCTGCCGTAGACGTCCTCCTGCTGCGGACGATCCAGACTCCAGCTGATACGGACGTGCTGGACTCCAGCGGCAACAGCTTCTACGACTCGTCTCATCACTATCACCTCTCTCTCTTACTCCCCTCTATCTGTCTTTCCAGACCCAACTCGGTCGAGGCATGATGTCTGTCTAACATGAGTCTGGTCCTGCTCGAGGTTTCTGCCTGTTAAAAGGAAGTTTTTCCTCACCACTGTAACTAGCTAAATACTGCGATGTGTAATGCTCATGGTGGATTAAGGTGGGGTCAGACTGAGTCTTATCCTGTCTTGGTGTTGGGTCTCTGTTCATAATTTGACATAGTCTAGACCTCCTATGTTTGTAAAAGCGTCTTGAGATAACGTTTGTTGTGATTTGGCGCTATACAAATAAAGATTGATTGATTGATTGATTGATTGATTGATTGATTGATTGATTGATTGATTGATTGATTGATTGATTGATTGATAGTTCATCAATCAGAACCGGTTGGATTAATGATATTTATTCACACCTAATTTATTTGGATTAGGAGGTCTACAAATTACATAAGTTAGGTTTTTAGATCACTGATCAGACAATCTATGAGACGTTTTTTCATAGTCTTTGGAAGTGTTTGCCAAAAGACAGGCTGATGAATAAGAAAATAAAAGGCATAAATAACAACAATTGTTGTGTCTTATTCATTTTGTGATTTGTGATGCTCTACTGCAGTGAAAAAGAGTGTGTCCCTCCTGTCAATGTACTGATAACAGTGGGATGTCTCGTGTTAAATATGAACTTCCTGTTTCAAAATTGTGTGCTGCTGGTTTCTGGCAATATTATTATCTCAGTTTTGGATCATTGCAAAGGGCTCTTTCATAAACATGGTAACAAATAAACCAAATATCTGTGCAAAAAATAAAAGTTGAGCAGTTTAATGTTGTTTGTGAACCATAGACTGTATAAATAATGGACGTAGTATCTGTGACGTCACCCATCTGTTTCTGAATAGGGTTGCAAAATTCCAGGAATTTTCAAAGTTGGAAACTTTCCATGGGAATTAACGTGAATTTATGGGAATTAAATGGTAATAAACCAGGAATTTACAAAATTGAAGGTTTGCTCTTAATAGGAAACTTAAATATAGTTAGGGAAAATATATTTGAGCATAATCCTGACTAAAACAACCAGATTTCATGTAAGCACAGTTCCAGATCCCACCATCATCAGCCACTTCAGAGTCCTTGTTTGCTAACACTCACACAAAGGTGCGCAATAGGCTCACAAATGTGAGAGTGAAAAAAATTGGTTGGTATTCAGGCTAACCTGAGGCTCTTTGAGCCTGACACAGAGCCATCCTCAACAAGGCTGGACAGTGACACTGAAGAGGAAGAGTTGGAGTTTGATGTTGAGGAAGTGGACATGGAGGATGTTGATGAGACCCAGGAAGAGCCGATTTCCTGAAAGGGTTTAGTAAAAATGAAGAGGCTAGGCTCGAGAAGCTTGAGGGAAGATGCTTTTTTATTTGCATGTTGAATGGGACTTTTTTGGTCTGCTTATAACAAAGCAATATTGGAAATGCTGAAGTCAACCTAACTGCTGTCGAACGAGTGTGACGTAAAGAGGCGGGCTTTGAGCCTCCTTGCCAACATCTACACTGTTCCCGCCTGTCAATCAAGTCAGCTGTGCCTCTAATTATGGATAACTCATAATCTCAATATCTTCGAAACTACCACGTAATGAAAAAATTCACCCCGTACAGTGTGTGCTGATCGAGAAATGAGCTCTCCAGACTACACTCGTCTTTTGTACCAGGCTGTAAACATGTTTATTTCTGCTGTAAAGATCCTCCTCTTTGAATTGGTGTGTATGTGGTTTCCAGTAGCCAGCCTCAAGCGGACACTTGGGAAACTGCAGTTTTTAACACTTCAGTTGGCTTCAATTCTCACAGTTGGAGGTTGCTACTTGTTGTGAATGCACACTAAAATAATCAAATCCAATCCAGCTTCATTTGTATAGCATCTTTCATGCATACAAACACGCTGCTCAAAGTGCTTCACATAGAACAGACAGAAAAGTTACATTGATCAATAAATAGTAAAACACTAAGGCAAGAACGATGATAATAAGAGGCTTTCAAAAAATGTATTTTTATTTTATTTATTTTATTTATTTTATTTATTTTATTTATTTTATTTATTTTATTTATTTTATTTATTTTATTTAATTTTATTTAATTTTTTTTTTTATTTTTATTTTTTTATTTATTAGTTTATTTGACAGGGGCCATGCAAAACAAAAACTGTCAAGCCAGAGTTAGCTATAAGCTAATTTTCATCTGTGGTCCCTGGGCAGGAAGATGTTAACAAATGTACAATACAAACGATAAGAAAATAAAAAGTGGGTAGCGCTGTTGCCTCACAGCTAGAAGGTTCTTGGTTCGAATTCCCGTCAGGGCAGGTGCCTTTCTGTGTGGAGTTTGCATGTTCTTCCTGTGCATGCGTGGGTTCTCTCTACTCCGGCTTCCTCCCACAGTCCAAAAACATGCTCACCAGGTTAATTGATCACTCTTAATTGCCTGTAGGTGTGAGTGTGTGCGTGAATGGTTGTCTGTCTCTCTGTGTTAGCCCTGTGATAGGTTGGCGACCTGTCCAGGGTGTACCCTAGCTTCTGCCCGAAGCCAGCTGGGATAGGCTCCAGCCCCCCGTGACCCTTACGGGATAAGTGGTCAAGATAATGGATGGATGGATATTGTTAAAAACAATAATCAAAATGTAGACCAGTTACTCCAAATTAAAAAGATACGTCTTTAATTTAGTTTCAAAACCTAAAGAGAGCTTCCTGTAGTAAGTTGAAGAATAAAACACACTTGATGCTTCTCCCTAAAAAAGTGTTCTGTCACCTTCATCTGAAAAGAATGAGTATGATGCACACGTTGAGGCATCCTGTCATTGAACTGGAACCCTAACATAAAACCAGAGGCCCAGTGTGACTGCAAGCCTCTCATCTCACCTTACACACATCTCCTCGTGAGCAAACTAACACTGAGCATGAAAGCAGCCACATTCCAGATCAATGCTACGTGAGAAGAAGGCTAACACCCTCCTTCTCTCAATGCTCTGCCTCTTCCAACTCTTCAGTGCTTTTAAAGTATTATTTGCCTCTGTGTCTCCACTTCCTGTCGTCCCTCTCTCCCACAGTCTTTGAGTGCCTCATCATCTTTTTCTGTCTCTGCTATGCATGACGGGGAGTTTCTGCAGGAGGCGCCGCTCTGGCTACTGACGGCTACGCTCAGCTCCAAGGATGGGTGCTGGGTCTTGTCCCACATGTCTGACAGATTTACCTCGATTCTTCCAGAGACATTCAGCTTCTCTAAAGTGACATCAATGTCTGTTTCTGTTCGGACACTGACTCTTGCAGTCACTCAAAATATTTAGCCCACTGACTGCAGTTATTTTGGAATAGTACCAGACATAACAGCAGACACTGAAGCTCTCAAAACTCATGACTGGAGGGATCTTCTTTTTTACCCAATGCTTGAGGGACAGCACCACTTTGAGGGGTAGTGTTGGTCACTTTGACCCAAAAGCATTCATGGTACAAACAATCAATGAAAAAGACTGACAATAAAACAAGAAAACAAGACAAATTTGTTTGTAAAATTAGCTCAATGGAGTCCAATAAATTTGGCAAAGGCTGAACTTTGCATTCATGTCTAAAGAGACATAGTCAAGCAGTTAGGCAAAGAAAAATCTCAGTCACCGATGTTCTCTTCTTACTCAGTTGGAGTATTACTTGCATGTTTTTCGAGCCCAAGAAATGAAGCTTCACTTTATCATGCAGGACATGGAAGTCATACGCCTCAGCTGCTGTCAGCTGTCAGGCTGCAGTTTGAATCATTGATTCCTAGCCACTAGGGATGTCAACATTTAATCAAGTATTGTTTCATTGATTGTTAAGAACTTACTCCAACACATTTTTTTGTTTGGATTTTCTATCACGTGGAACAAACATCATGTGGTCTCATATTTGGTTCAGCTATCAGGGAGGTGTTTTGAGTTTAAAGTGACAGGTCTCCATGAGCGCTTTTATTCTCCGCCGTCGGACTGATCATGACCCGGTTGCTCTCCCGGCTGACACCTGACCACTTTCACATGCTTATTTTTCTCAATAAGAACAAGTAGACAGAAAACTGGACACTGTGAGTCTGAAATATGTTTCTGTTCAGTTCCCTTGTTGAAGTCTGAGCCTTCACTTTCATGACTGTATGTCTGCAGAGATTATGAGCCTGCTCCACATGTTGATATTCAGCCTGTTTAACATTTTAAACACCTCAATATGACCCGTATATATTCAATACTGTCAGTTATATACATTGTGTCGTGAAGGAAAATTTGATTCAGGGGAAAAAAGCATTTGGCATTATTTTTGATGGAAAACGTTTCCTTTTTTTAATGATTAATCGATAATTGATCGTTAACATTTCCAAAGATCGATCACGGAAAATACTTGAAATTTACATCCCTACTATCCACACAACCAATCACAGCTCATTATAACAATAAGGCGGTCTATTGAAACACTTCTTCCCTCTCACTAATCCCTGCAACACCTTTGCTGCCCACACTGCTGCTGTTGGTTAAACTTTGCCTCCTCCTGTTTAGTCTAAATGTCTGTTTTACCCTTGTGGGGAATTTGCAATGGACTCCCTGGAAAGCCAAAGCTGGCTGCTTGGCTAACCTTGGGAGCGCTAAAGCAGAGCCTATAGTGCCTAGCATATCTGTATTACCACATGTCAATAAATGGTTCTATCTATGATGAGAGTGTTCCTGACTGAACTAGAAATGGTTCAGTAGAGTTTGGAGGCTTGGGTTGGTTAAGGCTTTTACTTCATAGATATATCAACACCTTTCCTCCTGCTGGGTGACCTGGGGGTCGCCCTGGGTGCCCCGGCGGTACCTGTTTGCTTCCGGTCTGGGTCCTTGGCTTGTCCCCTGGCCTGGGTCTCCCGCGGTGCGTTGGGTCCTTCGGCCTGACTGCTCTTGCGGCCCGGGTGCTGGGCTGAACCACTCGGCTGATCTGACCCAAGTGGTTTCATCTGCACCAGTGGTGGTCTTGTTACACAAATAGAACACAGCACAGCGGCAACCCTCTGCGACCCAAGCTTCAGTAATGATTGTGGACACTAAGGGTTGATTAATCATTAGTATCACCGCACAGAGTTTTTTTTTGGCGTCATGGTGAGATGGTCCCTCTTCATCTAAGTGTCTTAGGTCTCTCTCTCCTTCTCTTTCCCTGTCCCTTTGTATATTCTTATGTAATCTTTCTTTTACTTTCTTTTATTTTTTTATTATTTTTCTTTTTTTTGGCCCACCTAGGTGTGCACGCCCTCTTTTACAGAACATGATATTAGCTGTCAATAAAAGATAGGCCAGAGTTCTAAGAGGGATGGTGATGGTTGCATGCACACAGTCACAAGCACAGAAGAAAAAGGTTTTCTTTCTTTTCTTTTGCTGCAAGAATAAATTGCATTAACATTTGACAGTTTGTGACAAACATGACACAAACCAGAAATATATATGCAGACAAGAGAAAAGAGAAAGAAAAGAAAAAAAGATATATCAACACCCATTGGCGAGCGGCAACGCATCACAGTTGGTCCATGATCCATTTAGATCACCCCCCATGGTTTGGATGATGTGTGAATCCGTTTCCCTAAAGCACACAGCCACGCTTCAAACTAAGAGCTTGAAAAAGATCTGAGGATGCGTCTGTGTCAGCCCCGCCTCTTCATGCTCTGAGTGTGAGGGGAGGCAGGGGCAAAGACTTGAGTGATTGATACTTAATGTTAAGAAAATAATTGATGACAAGAAGAAAAATGGCTTTCAACTGCACCAAGAGGGATTAGTCACTACAAGTTATTTAGGGACTACCCCAGGAAACAGCGCTGACAGCAACGTGACGCCTTAACAGTCTGCATAAAAAATGTGCAAATACGCCAAGCATGAAGTTATGAAATGAACAGCTTTGCTATCTACTCATATAAACATCAATTGTAATGTATTGATCCTACTGGTAAGAGACAAAGCATCACTCCTCTTCTGCAAACACTGCATGGAGAGAGCAGGGATGATAACTACGCTCTGTGAAAGTCCCAAAACACAAGCAGAGAGGGAACAAGTAAGTACAGGAACACGTCACATGACCTGTGAGTGCTCACAGCTGGATCACTGAGATGCAAACACACACAGGAGATGATCAGGACTAAAGTTGATTCCTGATTGAACTGAATGAATCACCTGCTTTGATAAGTGTAACATTACAAACTCTATTAATTTGATTCTGACTTCATTTGAACTCAATAACTATTTGATTTGGTGTTCTTTCCATTCTACTTTGTACACCCTGTATACTCCAGGTGTTTATGTGCCTACTGTGACACAGTGTACAGTAGTTCTGAGGTTTATCATCGCCCTTGGCAGGACTAGAAGTACTGAACTGTATACATGTCAGAGGAGTAAGTGTGCTGTCATATCGCATTCACGATCGTCATTCCGGCCTTCAGCTGTGAATCCGTGGTATGAACGTAAAGAGCGAACATGAATGATGTACAGCAGAGGTTGTAACGCTCCTCCCCCACATGTAAGCCTCCACGCTTCTGCTACACATCAAGTGTGTGTCCCCTGCCTTAACAGTGATAACAGCTGTAACAACTTCATGAGAGGTGAAGTATTACACACGCTGGCTTCACTCCTCACAGATGAACTCTGTAAATGTTCCAAACAGAACAATGAGCAGACAAAAGCTGGCTGTAGAGCTACTGGAGCCCGGCCATGCTGTATTTCCTGACAAACTGAGTATCACAGTGCAGCGAGAGTAGAACAGGAAGAACAGAATTAGCAGTGATTCGAGCTCTGTGATAAGAAAACAAACAGCACACAGATTTTTTCCAGGGTTGTTGTTTGACCTGCGGTCGGAGGGAGCCGGGGCACACCCCTCAGAGACCCCTCGGTCAGCAGACACACGAATGCGAGATAAGTTCTGTTTAGTTTAACAGAGGCTTCTTAATCTACGAAACAAATCTTCTCCTTATGTAACGCCCGTTTTTACTGCCCTTTTTGGTGAAAACCCCGGAGCTAGCCACACCATTTAGGGTCTTGCATCTCCTGTCAAAGCCGAAGAGAACATGTCTGTGAGGAAGGTATTTGGAGCTGCTAACAAGCTCAACTCCTCCGTGTTTGGTACGTCAGACCAAAAGAGATTAAGTGATCTGCTAACAGAGCAGAATGTAGCAAGTTATTCCTTGTGGGATGTTCGTTGTCCCCGAGGGTGTGTGTGAGACTTCCTATAGAATGCTGGCGTGTTTGGATGTGTGTGTGACTTCACACACGTGGGGCCCTTTCCCCTCCATGTCAGCTGTGCAGGGTGACCTGCTGTGACATTTCTGTCCCGAGCGGTGACTGTCACACCGGCGAGCAACAGTTGCCCTGAATACCAATGACTAGCAATAAACTCTTTGCCTTCCAGTGTCAGGAAACGACAGAGCTGACTAAGAAAGAGTCACACACATACACACTCGCTCTCATCATTACCTGGTAATACACATTACAAAGTGGCAGATCATGTGTAGAGGCGTATTTCCAATCTTAGTCACTTTGAGCGTAAACCCCTACAGTCTATTTAAGTCCCACTGGCAAAGAAGCGGAAATGTTTCCACTTGCTCTGGAATCTGGACAGCGTTCAAGGAGAATAAAATGACTCTGGTATATCAAAAAGTACTTGTCTCTTCTCAGCAGTGTTCCTTCACACAAAGATGTGTATGAATTGAAGCCACAGCGGCACAGATGGTGCTTCAATTACCGCAAACGGCTGTCGGATTTTACACAACTTTGTCCTCCTTTTCTGTCAGCTTGTCTTTATAACTTGGTTGCAAGGTGGATGGAGCTCTCCTTTACAACATCCTTTTCCAAAATAAGGACACGGCAGAGGTTTCATTCATGCTCGATTTGAAGACTTGTGAATGAAGACAGACAGAGTTGGCTAAACAGCTTTTGTTTAAGATCAAACACTCCTTTTCAGTCTCTGACTCCCTACAGGGGCCGGTCTCGGGAGAGGGCCAAACACCTGTCATTGTGAGTTTAAGTAACATCTGACAAGGTTTAAGACATTCCAGTGGACAAATTTAGACACTACACCTGGGACGGACTGACGTGAAACCATAATCAAGTGTATATAATGAATGATGAATGAAGGGGATAAAGCTGTAATTATGGACCTTTTGGAAATGCCTACACACATCACGTTATCTTCTTCTCACACACAGGCATTTTAAGGTCTTAACAATCATTTCACACGGGAGTGTTGGGAAAGGAGGGGGAGAGAATGTTCTCAGAGCTGAAGTGGTGACTCCTCTGCTTTCTTTTAAGACCTTCCTATCTGCAGCAGTATGTTGGTATGCATGCTTGTGAGTATGCGTGTGCGTTCACCTGCAGTTAACATCCAGGAAGTGTTTTGTTTTCCTCATTAACCTTTCCTTAGCTCATTGAAGCCTCGAAGCAACAATCCTAGACTCACACTGGTCTTAATAATGTGAGCCGTGCCCTGCAGTACAAAGCAGCATGGACAAACAGTCTTTGTGTGAGACATGGCCCAGGTGTAAAAACCTCAACATTTTCCACACAAATGTGTTTTCCACTCTGCTTTTTTTCCTTTCAAGCCACAAAGCCATGTGTTTCAGCTCTTGTAAAAAATCAGGGAGAAACTCTAACTGCTTAAATACCGCAGAGCACCTGGTTTGTGTGAAAAGAGCAGCAGTGAGGCTAACTGAGCGGAAAACTGAGAGGTTCGGTCCTCCAGTGGGGTGTGTGAAGGTGTAAGAGAGTGACAGCTGCCATTTAATCTGCTTATTGAGCAGTATTTCAGATGTATGGAGAGCAAGAAAGATGTCAGGTTCAATAAGATCAACAGAGGAGCACAGCAGAGGGACATCTTCATCTACAGGATGCTGTGTGGCGTGACAGGGAGACAGCAGATCCACATCAGTGTGACTCAGCAATGTCGCAGAGTCAGACAAGGTCGTGGGTTTGACAGTTTAAGTTCTGTACTTTATGTTTGTGAGGTCATCGACGTTAGCTCCAGGATGTTAAACGTAAAGGCAAGCCACAGTGAATAAGTCTGGATGATAGTTTGCACTTAGATCTTCATTTTTTTTTTAAAGTCCTGGCTGTTAATTGTAATAAAGTTGTACAAAACAACAGAAAAGACAGTGGCAAGTGTGTAAATTGAGCCCTAGCACAGGAGCATGTGACTCCACAGTGTTGAGTGTCGTGTGTTTTTGCCAGGTGGTTGTTCCTTGAGAGTGGTCCAGTCTAATTCTAACAACACAGACAGACCCTGTCCATCAAAATGCCTGTCAGCAAGAGAGTCAAACGAAACCTCTAGTCAAAGTTGACCCCAGAGAGGTCTCTGGTTACAACACACAATTTAGGAATCATTTAATGGTAAGCCTTCTTTTTCTCATTCATTTAAAGGTGACATATCACGCTTTTTTCATCAACATATATTGGTCTAAGAGGTCCCCAAAACATGTCTTTAAAGTTTATACTCAAAAAAACACTTTGAAATCAGATTTTGGTCTGCCTGAAAAACCCTCTTCTTCAGTCCTCCTCAGAACACTCTGTTTTCTCTCTGACCACGCCCCCTCAGGAAGTGGATGTGCCTCGGCTCTCCAGCATGTTGATCTAATGTTTACATGTTGGCTGAATATACACGGCTGCTGTTACTTCAACCCTCTGAGTCTGATCCAGAATCTGATCCTGACGGAGAGGCGCCTGTAGCAGGACCTTTCTGAAGGATTGGTCACAGATTTAGTGTTTCTTGTTGTTTTATTTATCAGTATGTCGACGTGTGTCTTGGTACACAGCTACGAACATGTAGCTGTGGCTATGCTAACTAGCCCTAGCACTTATCCATGATAAATAAAAATCATCCACTAGATCTTCAAATCTGCAGACGTGGGGAGTAAAACCAACCTCTAACCAGAAAGGCAGCAGGACCTTTCTGAAGGATTGGTCACAGATTTAGTGTTTCTTGTTTTATTTATCAGTATGTCAACGTGTGTCTTGGTACACAGCTACAGCTACAGCTACGAACATGTAGCTATGTGGCTATGCTAACTAGCACTAGCACTTATCCATGACAAATAAAAATCATCCACTTGATCTTCAAATCTGCAGACGTGGGGAGTAAAACCGACCTTTGTGTTTATTAAGACAGCCTACAACTAGCATGCCTCCCTCCTAAGCTCCTTGTTAGCACACATGTGTGCAGGTAATGAAAAACAGAGGAGGGGATTCAGTATTATTTTATACAGTCTATGGGCTGAACAAGCTCTGAGCTCTGACTCCGTGACAGACCGGATATTGTTGTTAGGTAACAAAAACACTGAAGTCTGAAACGGCTCGTTTCACACACATTTACAGAAAGGTGGAGAAATCAGAACAGGGGCAGAATGGATTTTTTTCATTCTCGGGGGGTTTGTAGACATGCCAGGGAAACATATTTCAGGTAGAGAACCATTAAAAAGTCCATTTTGCATGATATGTCACCTTTAATAAGACCCAAATTGCAAAAAACAGGCCTGGTGATATATGGCATGTCTGTGTACATGGTTTTATGTATTCTAGTATGTGTTCATAATCCAGTTACACCTAGCATCCATCTTCACACACTGTCTTGAAAACATTCCTTCATTTTATTCACCTCCTTTTTACCCCTCATGTAATACCATCACACGTACACAAACAGTCATAACACACCAGAGATTCAGGCGTAAAAGTACAGCAGCTTCTGATCTGCTATAATGTCGAGTGTTTGACAGGAAAAACTGACAGATTGGGGGAGCATCCCTCCGGAGCTTCTCTCACTCTCTCCCATAAAAGGCTGGAAAGGAATCCCAGCATGGTCATGCTTACCAAGCCCTGCCCCAGAGTAACCCCTGACCTGAGCTGTGAGTCTGTGCTGATCTGTCCCAGGCAGCAGGATGCTGACACACATGAAAACAAAAAAGTGACCCAGAGAAAAAAGGAACATTATACTGACTTGCTGGCGACACATATCACAAAAACTCTGACAGCTAAGCTCAAATGGCTAAACAGACTCTCTAAGCACTTTCTTAACCCCATACACAGAATCGCTACATAAAGACACACCCTGCACGTTTTAATGGGGAGCTTTGTTTCAGTTGGTGAATCCAACAGAAATACAGCTATAGACATTACAGATATTTTCCTACTTGGTTTGCTCGGCGGGCTTCTGGCAGTTTCAGCTCTGAAGGGCACCGTTTGGCTGAACTGCACAGAGGGGAAATGTCCTAAAATGTCACACAACTGTATAAAAACACACACACACACAGATCCACAGATTTTTACCAACGGCCTACTTTCCATGAGCGTTTCACCTGGCACTGACGTCTGTGTATGGCTGACCTCAATGTGAATTCAGCACTCTGTGTTTGTAGTAGTAGTGGTCAGGTTGGGTTCCAGCTATAGCAGGAGGAAAATAAACTGAAAAGTTTAACTGATTTTTCTGCCAGTTATAAAAATTGTGTCTAACCGTCATTATTCATTTAACTCTGTTCAAATTCTGTCACTCATATAAGGTGACTGAGTTTGTTGGAGCAAAGCTCTCTGTGGTAACACTGATCAGTCTGTCTCTCTGAGTAAAGTAGCATATCTCAGAGGGACAGGATTAAAACACCTAAAAGTATCCCCTATTATCAGTCCCTCCAGGATTTCGCGGGATTTTGTTGTGATTGTTGTGGCCGAAAAAGCCTGAATTTGCGACAGCTTTTTGAAAAAATTGCAGTGAAAGTTGCGATATATTGCAATACCATCTCAGAGGCAAGTAAATACACTAAATTACAGTTGTTTTTAGAAAACATTCTTGATGTGGCCACTGTGACTGTATTTTGATTCTCTTGATTCTCAGAAAATTGTCATGAAAGGACTGTATTGCACATTTACGACGGTCCCTAAATGCACCTTGCAGTGACAGAGGCACAGACAGTCAGTTCACGGCACTCTGAAACGAATCTGAATCTTTGATGACAAGGAGTTGATCAAAACTTACTGAATGTGTCTGATGTTTCACCAAACTGGATTAAATCAAGCTGTAGACGCCGAGCTTTTTACGGTAATAGCGGCAAAAACGTCAAACCTCAAATATTAAAGGTGACATATCACGCTTTTTTCATCAATATATATTGGTCTAAGAGGTCCCCAAAACATGTCTTTAAAGTTTATGTTCAAAAAAACACTTTGAAATCAGATTTTGGCATGCCTGAAAAACCCTCTTCTTCAGCTCTCCTCAGAACACTCTGTTTTCTCTCTGACCACGCCGCCTCAGGAAGTGGATGTGCCTCAGCTCTCCAGCACGTTGATCTAATGTTTACATGTTGGCTGAATATACACGGCTGCTCAGAGATCGCGTTACTTCAACCCTCTGAATCTGATCCAGAATCTGATCCTGACGGAGAGGCGCCTGCAGCAGGACCTTTCTGAACCATTGGTCACAGATTTAGTGTTTCTTGTTGTTTTATTTGTCAGTATGTCGACGTGTGTCTTGGGACACAGCTACGAACATGTAGCTATGTGGCTATGCTAACTAGCGCTAGCACTTATCCATGATAAATAAAAATCATCCACTAGATCTTCAAATCTGCAGACGTGGGGAGTAAAACCGACCTTTGTGTTTATTAAGACAGCCTACAACTAGCATGCCTCCCTCCTAAGCTCCTTGTTAGCACACATTTGTGCAGGGAATGAAAAACGGAGGAGGCATTCAGTATTATTTTATACAGTCTATGGGCTGAACAAGCTCTGAGCTCTGACTCCGTGACAGACCGGATATTGTTGTGACGTAACAAAAACACGGAAGTCTGAAACGGCTGGTTTCACACACATTTACAGAAAGGTGGAGAAATCAGAACAGGGGCAGAATGGATTTTTTTCATTCTCGGGGGGGTTTGTAGACATGCCAGGGACACATATTTCAGGTAGAGTACCATTAAAAAGTCCATTTTACATGATATGTCACCTTTAAACAGACGTCCCCCTGTTGTGTGTTTGTCACTAACGCACACCGGGGGTAAAAATCATCAATGAAGATGAGACAGATGCATGGAGGTGAGGAGAGCTGGTCCATAAGGCACACCTGCTGCAGGTAGAGACCAAGCTAACACTGTGGCCCTCAAATAATTACTCTAGTATCTATAAATAGCAACATTGTCATCGTTACTTGTCCTGCCTGCTGTCCCCTCTTTCCTCCCGTTCTCTGTGCGTGTTTTGTTGTTGAAAAGTGCCGATCAAGTGAGGACTTTCGTTTATGTTCTAATGAAGTGAAATTGATGACAAACCCGATGACGTACAGGGGCTGAGATTAAGATAATTGGTCAAATTTGCAGGAAAGTTGCGGTGATTGTATAAAATTGCAAGGCCGCGAAATAATCGCGCTGATTGGTTGAATTTGCGTTGATAGTTGCGATCGCAAATAAGAACAAAAAGGGCTTCCAGAAGCTTTGAAAACACTGTGATTATCTCCATTAGCATCACTTGTGTTATTATTTTTGGTTGGTGCTAATGTTAGCATGCTAACAGGCTATTCTTTTTTTGAAATTCTTTATTTTTGTTAGTGGACAGCAGTTTGTCATACAGAGCATTGACATATAAAAGAGAGAATAATGTTAATTTCCTCTGCAGTGCTCCGTTTTAAAGATTATTAGAACTAAATACAACCTGGGGGAGACGATATGTTAACACTAGAGTGAGCCTGAAGCATTTCAGGGGGAGAAGTGACAGAAAATCACACCCAAAAAAAAACAAATAAACATGTAATTAGCTAAGACAAGACAGCATCACCAGGTCCTTGAATGGTGTCATCCACAAAATCTGTCTGTAGGGGTTTTACATAGTTAGTCCACTTGGTCCAGAGTTTTATAAAGACATCTTTCTGAAGTCGTAAACAGAAAGTAATCCTTTCCATAACATAAATATAATTTGCTCCATCAATCCACTCCTGTATTGTGGGAGGTTCAGGAAGCAACCAGCGCCTCGTAATGGCTTTTTTACAAGCACAACTCAAAATGGCAAAGAGGTATTTATCAACAGGCCTCAACTGAAAATCTGCATCTCCTAAAAACAATGCAGTGAATTGAAGGGGCAGGTGAATATTAAATATACTTTTTAATATTCTATTGAACTCTATCCAGAAGGGTCTTAACACTGGACATTCCCAGAATATATGCCAGTGGTCTGCTTCCTAAAATCCACACAACCTCCAACACTTTGAGTCCCCTCCTGTGAAATGAGCTTTCTGCTTTGGTGTGACAAAGAAACGAATCAAACACTTTCATCCAAATTCACGCCAAACATGAGATTTGGCACATTTCCACTGGAGTTTACACACATCTGACCAAACCGCATTCTGTATCAACAAATGACCCTCTTACCATTTCTCTTTAATATATCCTGTGGTTTGTGGTTTCTTTACACTAAGAATCCCTTATAAAGTTTAGAAATGACTCCTGTATTTGAGTCATTTTGTTATGCACTTATAAATAATCTCAAAATTAGATCATCAAAGTCTGTTTTATTTCTTATGTTATGTTCAAAATGACTCTGTACTTGAAGGTATCTGCAAAAATCGGATTTTTCAAGACCATATTTACTTTTCAGGTATTTCAAATCTTTCATTTGGCCCTTTTCTGTTATGGAAAAATCTAACATGCTATTCTAAGAAGGTGAACATCTTCATAATGAACCTGTTCAACTTTAGCATATAAGCACAACAAATCAGCTAGCATAATGTTTGATGGAGGTATCATTGGGTTTAAACAGAGCCTTTCAGAGCAGCTAGTGTGGCTATATTTTCCAGTCAGCATGCACTTTAGCTGACAGTTAGCGGGTATGCAAATCAACCACAATACAAACTGAGATAACTCTTTTCTCCTGGAGGAAACAGAGCATAGTCAGGGCATGAACTTGAATGTTAAGCAGCTACAAGACAAGGTACTACAACCATGAAGTTGATACATTGCTTATATCTTAGATCAGTGGTTCCCATAGTGTGGGTAGGGACCCCCTGGGGACACTAATTTAGGGTCGCAAGGTGTCTTCCAGAATAGTTTTTCTTTTTTAAATGATGTAAAGTTGCCTATTTTACCCATTATTCTAAAAAATATTGACAAAAATAGTCAAATTTCAAATAAAATCTTAAAAATGTTTCATTAGTTTTCTGTCTTTCTTTGTTGCCTGATGACTCCTAAGGTTAAGGTAAGTTAACAATGAATAAATAGAAGCATCAGTAGCAGCAAGTTAATTCACAGCACCACAGGGAATACAGCCAGGTGTGCATGTAGGTGCTTAATTTTCTGCAGAGCAGCTAAATGAAGTATGAAACAACGTTTAATCACTTCGAGGGGGGTAGCAAGTCTTTGGTACCTATATTTTTGGGGTCACAAGCTGAAAAGTTTGAAAACCCCCTGTATTAGATGATCAGTCCAATAACAAAATCACAGAGCTAAGCATTAAAATGTACAATATGCATTGTGTGTTTAATATGCACTGGAACACAAACTATATGTAAAAAGAAAAGTGAATTTATCTGAATATATCTAATATATATTGGCCGTACACAACCACAGAAAGTACAGTGAGTGCTTTCACATCGAGTTGAGGGTTAAGAGCTTTTCTCAAGGGCCCTCACCAGTTCCTTTTCTCTGAACTCTTTATTACAGTAACACTTCTGAACCTGTGGCAGGCAGCCAACTCCAGACTCTGAGTTACATGGGAAAAGTGGCAAAAGAAAAAAAAGATGTCACCCGCAATCTGTCACCACTCAAGAAGCTAACAGAACTGTTTTAATTGATATCATTAGTCATAGCAGCAGGAAAGGAAATTAAAAAGACCTTGTTGGCAAGTGTGTGATGGGGAAAACAAACCAGTGCTCAGCTGCTTTAAAAAGACACATCAGGTTTTAAAATATACATCACTTAAGAAGGCTAACACACACCCCTACATGCTGAGGTGCCTGATCAGCTTTTTAAATAGCACATTCATTCACAAATCTGTGTGACAAACCACTTCCCACGCCACTTCTCAGCTCTAAAAATGACACGTAGTGTAAATATAATCTGAGCAGTAATCCTAAAGATATTCAGCTGTATGTCTATATTGGGCTGACAAGCAGTGCAATGGAGGACTCCAAAATCATTTATAGAGTTACCACTTACACTGCAAAAATAAAAGATTGTTCATCTCGGTTTCTATTCTTGTCACACACTGCAGTTTCTTTGCTGCACATCAAAGCTGGCCTTGGCTTAATAATTGACAAATGTTTGATGTTTTTCAGCCAAGAAGAAACTGGAATCTTAATTACCCTTAACACACAATCAAGCTTTCCAAAAATAACTGTTTAATTGGCTGGCAGAACATGACTGAAGTTATATTTAGGGGTTATTTTAAGCCCTACAGGGCATAGGACAGGGCCTTGCAGGACACACACACACACACACACACACACAGCGGGGGAATATGGATGCCATCCGTGTCTGTGCACCCTCAGCAGTCCACCTGACATGAACAGGGCAATCCCCCCGCTCAGGCAGCCCAGTAACACAGGCATCAGCTGTTAGCATAAATTGCATTAGAGGACAGTGGGAAGACAGCCAGGCCTTTACCGTCCAGCCGGCTACAATTTGGATGGAGGCAATGAGACAGCAGTGAGTTACATCAGAAAGAGCCAACTGGCTGATGGACTTTAATTGTATTTTAAGCCATTTGGAAAATATTCCTGATGTCAAATCCAACATGAATTTTCTGTTCTACTTTTTGCTGATTATATTTATAAAAGTGTTTTAAATATAAATGTGTTTCCTCAGCATTTTAATCTACAGGCATTATGTTGGACAAATGACACTGGCAACCTACAGCACTGTTTACAAGGACAACTAACAGCTACTACTTGGCTAGCTAGCATGTAAAGTGAAGCTCAAGAGTACTGATGCCAATGCTAGCATGCTAACAAGCTCATAATCCAAAACTGATGGTAATGTTTAGCATACACAATGCTGACCCTATTTGCCATTTTGGTAAGTGAGTCAGCATGCTATCATCTGCAAACATAGTTTACCACTGAGCAGTGGTGGGAATGTGGTTTTGCTTATGATTCAGGTCTCTCAAGTTTAAAGTGTTTCTCATAACTTCATTTGACCTGATGAGGGTTCAAGATGAAAGTCAGATCACCAAAAATATAATGACTCATCCTGAGGGTATAGAATAGTGGACAGGATGTCTCACCCTAGAATCAAATGTCAACCTCTACCCCATGTTTGTGACAAGCCTTCCAATAGTTGGAAAAGGTAAATGGGTAAATGGACTTGCACTTATATAGCACTTTTCTAGTCCTTCTGACCACTCAAAGCGCTTTTACACTACTCATTGCCTTCCCCCATTCACCCAACATTCACTCACTGATGGCAGAGGTTGCTACATAGCAAGAGATTATTAGCTAATCTCATTCATACACCGCTGAACAACAGGGGGAGCAATTTGGGGTTCAGTGTCTTGCCCAAGGACACCTCGGCATGTGACTGCAAGAGCTGGGATTGAACCACCAACCTTCCGATTGATAGACCACCTGGGCCACAGCCGCCCATGTGGGATATTCCAGTTGGTACCAAAAAGTTGACCAATCAACTGACAAACCAAGATTCCTCTTGAATTCCCAAAGAAATACTTCAAACATGTATTGGCAAGGTAAATCAAAAGATGGTTAATGGTCAACAAACAGCACATAAATAGTCTTTCAACCAGCATGAGGCTCTTTACACATTTGAAGTTTGTCAAGCAAGGCAACATTTACAACCAATACATCCACACACGTTCACAAATTGGGATTTGGTGTCTTGCCCAAGGATGCTTCAACATGCACCAAACTTTGTATTTCGGACAGCTCTTCCTCTCAGCAACAGAGATGCAATCATTTGACAAGCAGGGACATTTTCATAGCAGCTCAACGACTGCATGCAGAGGAAATACAGACACGACTTATGCTAATGAGGAGACAGTCATTTTCCCCACAGGTTAAAAAAGGCTGACAGCACCCTGATAGGCAAACATCCACACCTGGAAGCTGTGAGCTGTATCTCATACGTATCTATGATTACACATGCAAATGATTTCTTTGCATGGCGGCATGCTGATGATACCTCGAGAGAGAGAGAGCTCTCGAACCTTCAGTTAAGGCTTTACATAACATCAAGTTGTACTACAGCTATTGCACAAGTTGGTTTTATTCCCATCACATCCATTTGAATGTTTCGGCACTAGGGATAGTCTTAGAATGAAATGACTTTGGTCTTCATACTGCAAGAAATATCTACCATGACGAGTCCTGATCCTGAATTTAGGTCATGGATGACATTGGGCACAAACAAATGTGTACACAGGTAAAAACAGAGTGTTCCTTAGTCTGTTTCAACATGAAACCAGGGCAGTATGTAGAAACAGACAAGGACAGGTATCTAGGGCAGTGCGGTTACATTATGCAAGGATGAAGATGAGTATCTGATGAAGAAACATCTAGAATGCTGGGTACCTTGAGGTTGTTAACAGACCTAATATTTTCCACGATCAAGCATCAATACACACACACACACACATACATACAATCTATACGACTGCACTTTCCACAGTCTGTAATGATGTACAGAGTCCTTCAGCTCCAACAGCGAGGACGATAATCACAGGTTGACAAGTGTTCTTACAGCGATCCGTGCTCCACGGAGCTGCAGCTGATGTTATGTCTCATGATTAAGTGCAGTCCTGCGGTGTGTTTGCAAAAATGCACACGACGGACATGTTTTTAATAAATGAGTTATGAGATGTAATAAACTCAGACAGCTCTCTCATTGGCTGTGTCATCAGTGTGCCTTAATAAGGAGCGTAGGACGTCAGACGAGCACAGACGCTGTCGGCGAAGGAACACAGAGGAACGTCTGGAATATAAACACCTGCCACAGGGCCAGGTTCTGCTTCACGTTACCTCCTGGTGCACAAACACAAAGATCTCATACACATGGACACACAAAGAGTTAGGGATGTAAGGATATATCACAAGACGGTGACAAATCGATACAAATAAGGGTGGATTAAAATCGATTCAACAACATTTGTATCTGGATATTATTCTTAAACAGAAGGAGGCGCTATCTGAATTTCACTCCACTTGCTCAACATCATGAAGTCTCTTGCGCTGCTCTCTCGTCACTTGCTGAGTTAAGCGTAACAAACATGGCAGCAGGTGAAGACCGAGCAGGTCAGGATGCACCTCTGTGTTTGAAGTCTGAGGTGCGGCAGCATTTTGGCTTTCCCTTTAGTTTATTTAAAGAGATTGGCCTTATTTGATTTAACATTTAATACTTTCATTTGGAAATTGCAGAAACCCTCATCCACGCCTTCATAACCTCCAGACTGGACTATTGCAACAGCATTCTTTACGGCCTCCCCTCCACCGACCTCAAAAAACTTCAATATGTCCAAAATTCAGCTGCCCATTTACTCACCCACTCCCGCTCCAGAGCCCACATCCCACCCATCCTTCAGCACCTCCACTGACTCCCCATTCAGCACCGAATCCACTTCAAGATCCTGCTCATCATCTACAAAGCCCTCAATAATCTCGCCCCCTCTTACCTGACCAACCTCCTCAAACGCCAATCCCCATCTCGCCGCCTCAGATCCTCAGATGCCAACCTCCTGTCCCCCTATCACCAAGTCCAAGCACCGCACCTTGAGGGACAGAGCCTTTACCATCGCTGCCCCCACTCTCTGGAACACTCTCCCTCCACACATGCACAACTCTGACTCTCTCCTCTCTTTCAAAAACCACCTCAAGACCTACCTGTTCCAAAAAGCATACCACACATGACCTCTCCCCCCGCCCCACCTCTGTCCCTGTTCTGTTTGTTTTTATTTATGTGTTTTATTTTCTTTCTTTAGTTTTCATCTTATGTAAAGCGACTTTGAGTACTAAGAAAAGCGCTATATAAATTATATGAATTATCATTATTATTATTATTATTATTATTAATAAATTGTTCACTTTCCATTTCTATATAATTGTTCTGAAATTTTACAAGGTATTTTTGTATTGTCATTTTTAGTTTTTTTTAACATGTTGCAGAAAAAAAGTGAGCAGTGGTTTTATTTAAGTTGCAACACCTTAAAAATTAAAAAGGATTACTTTGTTTACAAAGAAATACAAGAGAACAAATATATATTGCAACTGTCCATATCTGAGAATTGAAATGAATAATAATTATTTAAATTTTGAGTTCAATCCAGTTTTATTAAAAAAAGTGAGTGAATCGTATCGTGAACCAAAAATCTGGATTCGAATCAAATCATGGGTTGAGTGTATCCTTACATCCCTACGTAAAATCATGCATACCTCTAGCAGTGTTGTTGTTTCCTATCAGCCTTTACTCCTCCATATGCTGCTGCTGCTAAAAACCCTCTATACGGCTCTATTTGCAGTTGATAACAGCACCTTCCTCCAGTTCTCTGTGCAATCTACCCTTTGTCCTGTGAGTGTACAACCAAATACAACCCATTGACCCAGACATGGCCGCCATACAGCAATGACACTGTTTGTTTACAGTAATTAAACTGACATCTAAAATCAATGCACTGATGGTTTACAGATGTTAAAAAAATGGCGCACAGAGTGCTGTCTAAAAAAAGATATGGCACGTCTGCACGTATGCTGAAAAAGGAATAACACACAAATGTGCTGAAACACCACAAACAGGCGAGAGTGATTCAGCACAAGTCCAGTCGCTGCTTTCTCACAAGTGGAGAGAGGGGGAGACGAAAATGGGGCAATATTTATAGAAGAGCTCTCTCCCTCTTCCTGATGATCTCTTGGAACGGAAGCAATGAAATTCAGAAAGGGTGGGGCGGAGACATCTAACGGAAGGAAAAGAGGAAGATCATGAACATGTATGCACGTTTTGGAGAGGAATGAAACCTGAACCAAAGTTTGGGGTGACAGCACCTGAGGATGCTGCTGACATCCTCAGGACATGAAAGTAAAAGCACATCTAAGTTTGGACCGATTGGCTCTGCTACAGACCTGGACTTGCTTTCACCTGTCAGAACTAACTCATCCATCTTTCTCTGATTCTCTTCCACACCGCATGAAGATGTCCAAAAAAAGTAAAGTATGAAAGATAATCCTGCGAAGGCATGCTGCGCTGCACACCGACGGGATAAAGGGATAAAATGAGATGAAGATTTGAGCAGAGAAGCATGAGCTCCCTGCGGTGTATTAATGAATTTCTCTGTTGCTCAGCAGCACCTGTTAATGTCCACTGTTGTGACTGGATGGGGGATAACAATCAGCGGGGCACTCAGATTTACACTAAACCCCTCTCTCGGACTCGTGGAGGTCAGAGGTCATCGGAGCCGGTTTGTTGCTATACGCTCACATATCAAAGCTAAGCACGCCGGTAAATCCACCGGACTCACACAGTCAGAGAGGCAGCGTGGAGGAGTGACAGCGAACATGTGCGCCAATCAATAAAACACTCAGCAGTAGAGAGATGCGGCATGCTCTGGCTGCCGCTCTCCTCCACACACACACACACACACACACATACACACACACGCACACGCACACACACACACTTATACAAAGAAACCGGAGTGATCAAAGGCATGAGGTGCATATGCAAACAGTCACGTGCTTGCACCTGTGCAGAGTCAAAAATACCAACAGTAGACAAATGAATAAGACCCTCCTCTTCCTCCTCTTACAAACACACACACACAGGCAGCTGTACAGGAGCTGTCATCATCATAATGTAAGCACAGGAGCTCACCTTTATACATCTCTCTGACGTTCTCATACGCCTGAACGAAGTCCTGCTCCTCAGCGTTGGGAGGCAGGTAGGCGGGCTCGTACATGGCCATGCCGGCACTCTCAGCCTTCTTCTTCTCCTCCTCCTCCTGGCTCCTTCCTCTTCTTCTTCTTCTTCTTCTTCTTCTTCTTCTTTTAGGTCAGCTGCTCTCCCTCCTTCTCAGTGCGTCTGGATGAATGTGAGGGAGCCCGTGCTGTCCTCTGTCTGTCTGTCTGCTCTCTCAGCTGTGTGTGTGAACCCTCCACAGCTCACAACTTCATTCCAAAGCCCAACTAACCCCCCCTCCCCCCTCTCTCTCTCTCTCCCCGACTCTTCCATACCCTCCCATAGCCTTGCTCAGAAATACTAATAGAAATGTCAGGCCCCTCCTCTTAAAGATACACAGACTGGATCAGTAGACACACACACACATATATACACACACACACACACACACACACACACACACACACACTGAAAGCATGCTGCTTGCCAAGCAGAAGCACAGCAGCATGGAGAGCAGAGCAGCAGCGGAAGGCTCACTGCGAACACTTCAGCTGGATTAGACTGTGATGGATGGAAGGCACTGAGGCACAGATACACTTCTCCAACAGATAGACAAATGATACAAATGTAAGAGTCTTGGATTTAAGAACATCAATAACTAAGACAGAATCGTGTTACACATTATGTGTGTTGTATGAAACTCTGATCATAAATCTTTATAAAAACTTAAGATGGGTACTATTACAACTTCCACGAATGGAAGAACCCACTATAAAGTAGACGCTACTATCATCGCTCATGGTAAGGGATAGTGCATGGTTAGCAGATTGTAATGGGAAAAAGAATCCCTCTTATTACCCGGCTACTAACTTAAAATACAAACATGTTCTCAAAAAACATTGATTAAAGATGATTTTATTGATTAAAATGATTGATGTTTACAGTTTTTAAAAACAGTCCCAGTGATTCCTCGTCAGTGATCGTTCCATGGTGATGGATTCTTCTCTGCCTGTTGTGGTGGATTGAACATGAAACTGTCCTCATTCAGCTCTCCTTCTTCTCTGAGCTCTGAGGTTCACACACCTTTAAAAAGAAACTAATGTCACAACTTTGAACCCTGCTGCTATCATCACCACCGCTCATGGTTTAACTTTCTTTGTAGAGATCACTAACCTAAAGTTTCTCTCACCTGCTCCACTCCTTCATCATATTGATGGACAGGATCCAATATGAAAATGTCCCTAGCCTGCTGATTTAGCATGCTAACCGAAGCTAACATTTTAGCCACATTGTTTTGATGCTAACTGAAGCTAACAGTTTCCCCTCACCTTATGGTCTATGGCAAGTGGTGTCAAACTCATTTCAGTTCAGGGGCCACATACAGCCCAAGTTGATCTGAAATGGGCCAGACCAGCAAAATCATAACATAATAACCTATAAATAAAGACAACTCTACATTTTCCCCTTTGTTTTAGTGCAAAAAAGTACAAGTACATTCTGAAAATGTTCACATTTAATGAACTCTCTTTCTACAAAAACAGCTGTTGTATTTTTTTTGCCAAGATGAGTCTCACAGTGGGCCTAATATTTTTCTATTTAAGCCCTGAAACCTGCTGCGAACACACCAAACACATGTTACCCATTCACCTGATGCACAAAGAGTGTAATGTTTACTGCAAAAGAGCAGAGATTATAATAATGAAGAAGGTAAAGTTGATTATTTTGGACCCCTCAGCTCCAGCATGAACAGTTTGCTTCCTGGACAGTGTTGTATGCAGGGGTGTAGTGCTAGTGTTAGTAGTTAGTGGATCATCTTGTAGTGCTCTAAAAAGTCTTCATGAATCTCAACCGGATTATGCAAACAGCAAGTCATCTATTTTCTCACTTTGAGAACAAATGTCCTGGAAACAGAGCACTGTTCAGGTTCTGGTTTGCTCTGTCAGCACTATGATTGTATGCGACCCCCAGAGGACAAATCTGAAATAGTAGTTACTTTTGTTGATAAATTGCAGTTAATGTCTTCTCTGTAATCTTTTCACTTTGCAAAGTCTTCTGCGGGCCGGATTGGAACCTCTGGCGGGCCGGTTTTGGCCCGCGGGCCGCATGTTTGACACCCCTGGTCTATGGTGTCAAGAAGCAGAAGCTAAATGTGTCTGAACTATTTTCTGTGGATTGATTTGACATGACGTGTGATCAGTTTGACTCTGGTGTTGCTCATGTTCGTGAAAGTTAATAACCATCGTCAAGGGGTTTGGACCAATCAGAATCAAGCTTCTTACACAACCGGAAGATCAGTAAGACAGCTGGGTAATAATACAATTTATCACATGGCAGTGTTAAAGCTGCTGTGAGGAACTTTTAGCTTGTATCGATTCTGGCGCCCCCTTGTGGACAAAGTGATACCTCTTATCTCTTGTCCTGTACATGCAAAATAAGTGTCTTCAGACAATAACCTCATCCTTTTGTCTTTTAACATTTAGACTTATCTTACAATGTGATTACTTGCAAGGAAAACAGCCAAAAAAGGGTGTTTCTAAAGCGAGACGTCAATCATCTGTTCTGACACCTACCCCCTCAGAGCAGTTTTAGACATTAAAATGACAACAGAGAAGGTATCAGTGTTGTTGTAGATGGTCTTGTTTGCTTTTGAGGGTCATAAAGAGGCATCAGTATCAGTTTCAGTCTGTTTCTCAGCCAGTTAAAAACTCCTCATAGTGCCTTTAAGTACTTGTTTGTGATTGGTGACCCTCTGTTTTTTTCTTGCAGACTGTTACAATGAAGAACAGACACTGGAAGTCTGACTCTTATCATATCAATCTGCGGAAAGAAGTCAGGGAGAGTGGACATTGACGTGAGAAAACCAAAAGAGATGAGAACAATGAGGAAAGGCAGGCAGAGGATAGAGTGGGAAGTAAAAATGGACAAAACACAGAATGGGATAGAACAGTGTTTTTTAGAACTTAATACATAGAAAAGAAAATGTAACAGACTCTGACAGTGATGAGGCAGATGCATGAGCTATACACTGATTCATATGATCCTCTTCACCTTGATTGACTCCCCCGTCAGTGGAAATGTTCAGTTTAATGTGAGGGATGACAGCTCAGTTAGCTCATTTAAAAAAAAGTTGTTTTTCAACCAGAAGTTCCAAGAACTTTTAGCTCCTGGAACTACCCTTCCAGGAATCAAATGGGGAACTGTGGTTACTCGACCAATCAAAAATCTTCAGCTTTGCAGGCCCTACCCCCCATAGTTCCTGGAACTTTAGAAGTACTACCCCCCAAGTAGGAGCTTTACAGGAGGAGATTAACTACCCCAGAACTAAACTTAGACCCTGGTTCCTGAGTTTGGAAAGCACATAGTTCTTGGGGAACGTCCTTAGTTCCAGGGTAAAGTTGAAAAGCGCCTATTTATCTCAATAGAGAAAAATTCATTCAAGTCAATCATTTAGCTTTTGGATGGAGGCATGACTCTAAAGGTCACTACTTTTTTTGAAGTTATATTTTTGGGCATTTCTGCCTCTAATGGATAGGAGAGATGAAGAGAGACAAAAATGTGGGGAGTAGAGAGTGGGGGAGGACATGCAGCAAATGGTCAAGGCTAGAAGTCCAACCAGCGACCGCTGCGACGAGGACTCTAGCCTCTGTACTGTATATCAGGCGGGCTTAAACCACTGGGCCAAAGGCACCCCTATCAAACCATTCTGATTAAGCCAGATGAAGCTAAAGTTAGCTACCAGCTACTCTCAGATTATTTGTACAAATTTAGTGGTGAAATAAAAATATTTGGGATGTATTTTGTATTCAGGTGGAACATGATGCAGACACAGGTGTTGTTTAAAAACCTCAGAGACCTAGACAGCCAGCAGCCGTCTAGGTCTCTGAGGGTTAAAACATGGAGAACAGCAGATAGAGACTCTACTTTGAGTTATTGCCAATAAGGACTGTTTAATATTTGTTTATAAATCGCATTACTTATTATTATTGCAATATTAAACAAATGTAATAATGCATCACATATTTTTCTCATAAAATGCAAGCCTTATATTTGGTATACATTCCTATGATATTCATGTCACATAATATACCGCCTAAATAAAAGTTTATTTTCAACAGAAGACACCTTTCAATCAAAAGTACAATTAACAAATCAAAATTGTATAATTGGCGTTCTAATAGTCTACAATAACCTTGCTCACTAACATTATCCCTAACCATGGTTCAGATTCTAATTTATGATATCTATGTGGCTGATATATATAACCTAGTCAATCACACTTTGCCACATTTTGCTGAGGTTAAAAATATCAATATTTCCATGTTTGATATTACGTTTTGCATTAACAGAACAGCATGAACTGGCATGCATCTAAAATGACTTGTGAAGGAACAAAGCCGGCATTGTAAACAGGCAAACTCTTCTTCGCCTTTTGGACCATTTATGCCCTCATTGGCAAGACCGCTGAAGTGACAAGAAATACTAGTAGGAGAGAGTGCTGGAGGACATGCAGTTAAGGGTCGCGTGTCGGCCTAAAGAAGGTGCTGCTAAGAGCTGTAGTTTTTGTATAAGGGGCTCATTCTTCAACTGCTTAGCTAAAACCACCCCCTAACACTACTTCTTTGAAGGCCTGTGTGTTCTGTAACCTTTTGTCCTTCAAAGGCTTAACACAAAGTCAAAGCTATCACTGACACTTCTGGCCATTCCTCACTTCAGTTCAGGGTCATTTTGGTCAGTTTCAGCAGAGAGATGCCTGTTGAAACTTCTCATGTGGAAAAAAGAAGGTTGGATTTTTAGGTATACTGCATATGAAGTTGACTCTCCCTGGAGATTTAATTAACTTGGTAATGTTAAGGCATTACATTTTTTAACATGCCTTATGAAAAGGAAGCAGCAAGTCACAATAGGACAACGTTTCATAAGAAATAAGATGTCCAGCCTGTTTGTGCAGCAGTATCACCGCCAGCTGGTGGCTTTTATGTCTCTTCCAGACACTGAGAGAGTTGATGCCTGCAGCAGGATGAATACATTCAGGGGCCGTTGCAGAGCAGACATGCCCTTGACATCCAGCAGGAGTGTCAACTGTTGGGGCAGACATTGAATATTCAACAGAAGACCAGACCAGCTGAGCTGTGGCAGTCCAGTCCTCGATTAATTGTGGGTAAGGAACAAATACCAGTTGGCTGAACATGTCAAGGTCTCAAGATCTCCCTGGTTACTTAATTAAATTTAGTGGCATTTGTTTTGTCAAAACATGATGAATGATGTACTGGGATTAGTACAGGTTGTGGCATTCAAAATGATTAATATCAGCAATGTTGGCAAACAGAGAGAGGATCAGGTCCCCTAACAGAGACATACTGTGCACATCTATCAGCTGCAGCCAGCTGCATTGTGTTGCTATCTATCAACTGTGTTTTGTTAAGGAGTTTTATGATCGCATGGCTCATAAAAAATGATGAGGAGAGTAAAGAAGATATCACCCTGCACTATTTCCACGGTGGTGTGCGTAGGAGTCTGATGTAGCGCAGTAGTGGAGATGTGATGTAGGAGAAGAAAAATCCCTGCAGCTCCGTCAGGCTATCAGACATCTCTCTGGTCAAGGCCACACTGACATCAGCCAGGACACTTCCCTGAGAGGAAACTTGATAAGTCTGCTCCAAACTCTCTGTTTTTACTGCTGCCGGAGAAGTGAACAAGCGTGTGTCTATAGCTTTAGACTCACTCCAACAAGAAGTTCTGGTAGCAGAAACAAAGTTTGGCGCACACTGTGTCAGACTGTCAGGCACAATTTCAAACTCATCAGTTAAACTTTTTTTTCCTGACTGTAATATTTTGATTTGATTACAATAACATGGCAGTTACACAGATCTACTTTGAGAAATTTAGAGTCCATAAAGAAGCTGATTTTAAACCCAAACTGAGAGCTGAGGAACAGCCTTGATGACAACGACAATTTGAGCAAATTAGAGCAGAAAAAGATTTTTAAATTAAAACTTTGCGTTGCTATTTTCAACATAATGTCTTAAGAAATGTAGGGCGCTGACTTGGCCTACTGGTTAAGTTGCACGCCCATGTAGCCGGCAGCCCTGGTTCAAATCCAGCCTGTGGCTCCTTTCCTGCATGTCATTCCCCCACTCCCTCCCAGTTTCCTACACTAACCACTGTCCTCTCCACTATCAATAAAGGTGTAAAAGCCCCAAAAATATAACTTTAATAAAAAAAAAAAAAATGTCACACAGTTCATGTTAACCACATGATAATGCAGGCAGGGGTTTCTCAAGGACCAAAATACGTTTAAACCCTATGTTTTTTTTCAAATGCAGAGTTACATATTATACTCAGTTGAGCTATTGTGGCATATTAAAGTCAGGGTTTATGATGTATCACTGAAATTTAGAAACAGCAGTACAATCTTAACACAACCACAGAAGAGAAAATAAAAGATGCATAGCTGACCAAAAGCTGAACTAGGCATAGGTAGTTCATTGATATACCCCACATAAATCTGCCTGCACAGACATGTATAAGCATAGACACGCATCAAACGAATATCCATAGAAATACAAATCCAAAGATCATCTTCTTTGAATGGGTGTGTATGTGGTTTCCGGTGTTTCTGCAGCCAGCCTCAAGCGAACGCTCGATGAACTGCAGTTTATAACACTTCCTCATGGGCTTCATATTTTGAGACCGGAGGTTGCCCTTGCATGTTCTACACATGTATGGATATACATGTAAACATGTACACCAGTAATACTAAAGAATTAAAAAGAATTGGAAGAAGAAGAGAAAAAGAAACAAAAAAATGTGTGTCACTAAACTCAAACTCAAGGACCAAAATGTGTACAAATAAACAAGCTTTAAAAGGGCCCATCTGCCCATCCACACTAAACCACATGCTGTAACTAACTAGTTTGTAACTTAAGTTGTGTCATTGTTTGACTTCACCCTAGAGAAATAAGGTTCATCTACAGTGCAATTTCCAAACTAGCCAAAATATTCTTGCAGAAATGTCATTTTCACTTCCCTGGGCCCATCCCTAATAAGGAACTTTATTTGACTGGTTACTTGTTACAGTGTTGCTTCTCATGTCTAATTGCCTCCCAACAGGCTTACAGCTGAAAATAACTGCTGTTAATTCCCTTCAATAATGTTTTAGGGAGGACTTAACACCCTCCCAGAGCGGAGTCAGGATGTAACTCATGCTTAAGTTCGACACCTGAGTTGGTGCAACCTCAAAATGTAGGTAGTAAAATCAGTCATACATTAGAACTTACATTTAAACTAGGTTTGGTTTGAACTTAAGCATAGCTGGTGCAGAAATTGATAACTTTGGCCGCATTAAACACCTCAGTGCTCTGGGAGCCTCTGCAATGAGGAGAGGCAAGATTGAAAAAAGATATCCGCAAAATTGCCTCTAGCATCTGACAGAAACATTTAAGAGAAGAGTATGATGTCTAGGCCATAGTCATGTCTCTTTGTGTACAAGTGTAGTGTTCCTATGATGTGAGTTTTAAACTGCTGAATGGTATCTGGGAGCTAAGTGGAGGCTAAGTGGGGTATTTAAAAGGGAACGCTTAACACCTCTCCCACTTTAACAGTCACTTATACTGGATCTCCAAACATCAATTTCCTAAACACACCGGGTGGTGACACTGAAGAGATACCTATATTTATTACAGGGTACTGAGAGAACACCAATAGAGAGCTGGACAACCAAATCTGGCTCCAGGACATCTGTTTATTTAGTTAAGCTGTGACTTAAAAAGGCTCATGATCTCGTGGTGTGAGTAGGTATGTGAAAATGCGTGTGTGTGTGTGAGTGCGTGAGTGTACAGCTGAGCGTTTGTCTCCCACATCTCATTCAACAACACTTAACAGGTGCACAAAGGGGCTCCAGGCACTCACATGAAGTCTTTGGTTTACTTACGTAAGCTCACACATTAGAAGATCTGAGCGTGAGGGTCTATGTTCAACTCATGTCTGAACCTCCAATCGCGTGTGTGTGTGTGTTTGTGTGTGATCTCTGGTGTCATGCACACATATGAAAGTTTGGGTGTGTACATTTACACTTCATTTGTTGCATGTCTCTGTGAAAGGTCCCAGGAGGGGAATAAAAATAACAAAGTCACACTGGATCCTGTACCCCACATGCCGACTAGAGGCTGTAACCTACCAACAGCCAGTGTTAGAATGCAACTCAGTACTTTAACCAAAGAGTTCATCTGAGAAACTTCGATTCAGCTTGACTATATCTATTCTTCTGCTTGTTGACACCATAGACCGTGAGGTGAGGTAAAACCGTTAGCATCATATTGGTAGGCAATGTGGCTAAAACGTTAGCTTTGGTTAGCATGCTGAATCAGCAGGCTACGGACATTTCCATCTTGGATCCTGTCCATCAATATGATGAAGGAGCAGAGCAGGTGAGAGAAACTTTAGGTTAGTGATCTCTACAAAGAAAGTTAAACTATGAGCGGTGGTGATGATAGCAGCAGGGTTCAAAGTTGTGACATTAGTTTCTTTTTAAAGGTGTGTGAACCACAGAGCTCAGAGAAGAAGGAGAGCTGAATGAGGACAGTTTCATGTTCAATCCACCGCAACAGGCAGAGAACAATCCATCACCATGGTGACCACCAACGATAACTGACGAGGAATCACTGGGACTATTTTTAAAAACTGTAAACATAAATCATTTAAATCAATAAAGTAATCTTTCATCAATGTTTTATGACTACGTGTTTGTATTTTAAGTTAGTAGCAGGGTAATAAGTGGGATAATGTATGGTTAGAATCAGACTCAGAAATACTTTATTTATCCCTGAGAGGGAAATTCGGGAATCCCATAACAACCTGCTAGCCATACATTATCCATTACGTATTGTATTGTGTTGTATCGTATCATATCGTGTTGTATCGTGTCGTATCGTGTCGCATTGTATCGTATCGTATCATATCATATTGTATAATATTGTATCGTATCATATAATATTGTATCGTGTGATGTCATATCGTGTGATCTCGTATCGTGTCGTGCCGTATCGTTTTGTATCGTGTCGTACCGTCTCTTGTCGTATCGTTTCGTATCGTACCGTGTCGTACCGTCTCTTGTCGTATTGTTTCGTGTTGTATTGTATCATATTGTGTCGTATCGTATCATATTGTATCATGCCATGTCATGTCGTATCGTGTCATACCGTCTCTTGTCGTGTCGTTTCGTGTTGTATTGTATCATATTGTGTCGTATCGTATCATATTGTATCATGCCATGTCATGTCGTATCGTGTCGTATTGTGTCGTATCGTATCATATTGTATCGTGTCATGTCGTATTGTGTCGTATCGTGTCGTATTGTGTCGTATTGTGTCGTATCGTATCGTATCATATTGTATCGTGTCATGTCATGTCATATCGTATCGGGTCGTATCGGGTCGTATCGTGTCGTGGCGTGGCGTATCGTATCATATTGTATCGTGTCATGTCATGTCATATCGTATCAGGTCGTATCGTGGCGTGGCGTGGCGTGTCGTATCATATTGTATCGTGTCATGTCATGTCATGTCGTATCGTATCGGGTCATATCGTGTCGTATCGTGGCGTGTCGTGGCGTGTTGTATCGTATCGGGTCATTTCGTGTCGTGTCGTATTGTATCGTATTGTTACATGTCGTATCGTATCGTGTCGTGTCATGTCGTATCGTGTTGTATCGTATCGTATCGTGTCGTGTTGTATCTTGTCGTGTCATGTCGTATTGTATCGTGTCGTGTCATGTCGTATTGTGTCGTATCATAACATAATGTATCGTGTCATGTCGTATCGTGTCGTGTCGTATTGTGTTGTATCGTATCATATTGTATCGTGTCCTGTCATGTCGTATCGTGTCGTATTGTGTCATGTCATGTCGTATCGTGTCGTATTGTGTCGTATTGTGTCGTATTGTGTCATATCGTATCGTATCATATTGTATCGTGTCATGTCATGTCATGTCGTATCGTATCAGGTCGTATCGGGTCGTATCATGTCGTGTCGTGTTGTATCGTATCGGGTCGTATCATATCGGGTCATTTCGTGTCATGTCGTATCGTATCGTTACATGTCGTATCGTATCGTGTCATGTCATGTCGTATCGTGTTGTATCGTATCGTATCGTGTCGTGTTGTGTCGTGTTGTGTTGTGTCGTGTTGTGTCGTATCATATCATATTGTATCGTGTTGTGTCGTATCGTATCTTGTCGTGTTGTGTTGTATCGTGTCGTATCATATCATATTGTATCGTATTGTATCGTGTCGTGTTGTGTCGTATTGTGTCGTATCATATCATATTGTATCGTGTCATGTTGTATCGTATCTTGTCGTGTCATGTCGTTTTGTAGCGTGTCGTATTGTGTTGTATCATATATTGTATCGTGTCATGTTGTATGGTATCTTGTCGTGTCATGTCGTTTTGTAGCGTGTCGTATTGTGTTGTATCATATATTGTATCGTGTCATGTTGTATGGTATCTTGTCGTGTCATGTCGTATTGTATCGGGTCGTATTGTGTTGTATCGTGTCGTATCATATCATATTGTATCGTATCGTGTTGTGTTGTGTCGTATTGTGTCGTAACATATCATATTGTATCGTGTCATATTGTGTCGTATCGTGTCATACCGTCTCGTGTCGTATCGTGTTGTATCGTATCGTTCCGTATCATATTGTGCAGTTTGATTTTGTGCCGTACCATACTATACTGTAACATAACATATGGTATCATACAGTGTCGTATCATACTATACTGTAACATAACATATGGTATCATACAGTGTCGTATCATACTATACTGTAACATAACATATGGTATCATACAGTGTCGTATCATACTATACTGTAACATAACATATGGAATCATACAGTGTCGTATCATATCGTACCGTATCTTATCGCATAATATCGTATCGTTTCATACCATATCGTGAATTACCCTGCAATTCCCACCCCTACTGGAAATGCATTGATGTTTCCTAAGCTGATGGGAGTTAAACTTTTAACTGATGTATTTTGAGGATCCTGGAGGAAGGGATGCTTCTCACATATGAGGGACATATAGAATAATTATGGGATATGTTGCTGTTGGTTTAACCTTCTAACATTACTCTTGTGGTTAAAATTTGATCAACCCTCAACATCTACAGCAGTAAATACAACAATATTATATTGTAAAACATGATCGTTCAATTGTGCTTAGTCTAAAACAGCTATAAAAAGAATATCCCTACGTTTTCAGTCTTTAAACAGGTGAATAATGGCAGATCCACGCCTTTTATCACATCCAAAAGTGGCGTAGAAATCAGCATTAGACAGCCGGCCAGAAAACAGTCTCTTAGTCTTTTTTTATTTGTAACTTTGTTTCCTTCTGTTTGTAATTCTGGTGGGGCCAACATCTAGGACAAGTGAAGCTACATCATTAACATTAATAAGATTGTTTTTTGCACTTCAGTTTGTTCTGAGAGTGAGACACAAGTCTACAAAAATCACAGCACATCCTTTATACTTGAGCATCAAGGGGATTACTGGTGCACAGCTCACCGCTGATGGAAAAAGCCATGAGGGAAACAAACACACACAAATGCACACACACACAAACACACACACAAACTCAGAGGCAGGAGTTTAATACTGGCCACCAGCTAGAGTGATAGTCTAGTGTCAGAAGATGACAACAACAAAAAGTGGTGAAATAGAGGATTTATGGTAGACTCAAGCTAAAACAGGATTTTGTTTTAAACTTGAGAGTATCTCAATTCTAAAAACCTCTCCTATGAAGCAATCATACAATGAAATATGGGGCTGTACACGTTTCAAATAGAATATCTGAAGTATGGAGCATGAACATACACTGTTACTCCTCCGGTCCTGACTTTTTCAGGTAAGGTTCAGAGTTTCAGCATGAAAAGATGTCAAAAAGACTATCTCATCACATCCCGTTTCCTCCTGACCAACCCTTCCCTTGACAGAGTATCAAGTGATCATCACAAGTTTTAGAGCTCTGACACATTTCTCTGTCAATTAGCCAGAGCTCGGGCTGACTGGATACTATTTCAGCATGGTGCAACAACAGTGCAACGTTACTGTAATGACAGTAAAACAACAGAGAGACAGGCTCAGAAACAGACCTGGCTCCCTCTTCTGGATATCAGTGTGTAGCTGAAACACTAAAGCACAGCAGAGAGCAGTGGAGTGTGTGTTTTCTTCTGTCTTGCCTGGAATAGTTCAATTGGATACAGCTCATTTATGGGATTTGGAACTGATGGCGAGGTTGGGCATTCTTTCTCTGATGGAGCATGTAATGGGAAAAGCCTCAAAGGTCATAACTGTAAAAAAGGAGCAGAAATAAAGCTGTTTTGTCTGATTGGCTCCTCTACTGACGATAAACGTTATAGTGTGCTGAAATAAGGCAAAGCTTTGTAACAGTACGGGCACAAGGATTACTCTATGTAGTCACTGCTATTTGAGACGGGTGTGGGAAGTGAGGCACATTTTCCAGAAACTGTGACGGCTCTCTAGGAACACTTTCAGTTTAGGAGCCTCTTTGATGGAAAGTGACACCTAGTGGGCAGATAAGTTAATACAGCTGGAGGGTAAAAAAAAACACAGTGTACATTTATCTGCATAGAGCTTGATCTATGATTAACTGACAAGTAGAAAACTACTGTAGAGCTTTTTAATCTGCAGCTTTACAATCCTTTATCCTGAGGAACATGATGGAATGCAAAGAATCTTTTATAAATACAATCAATAGGAGAAAAAGTGTCATGGGTTGCTTTTGTTTTGTGTTTTCTTTGTGGGGTCCTGAGGGGTATATTACGAAGCAAGTTCAGCATATCCCAGATATTTTCACCTGATCCAGCTTCACTGAACCTAACAAAGGAGATCACGTTAAACTGTCACAAGAAGCTGGTTATCAACATGATGAGTCAATCCAGAATTACCCTGAGCGCGTTCGCATGAACAAGGCGGAGAAGGCAACATGTGAGCAATCACCGACACAGACAGTCTGCTGTCAGCACATCAACATGAATTTCAAACACTGCACTGATATTAGAAAAATATGAAGAAGTTAAACACATGATCCAGATTAACTTCAACACAGCTGAGTTTGAAACATGAAGGAAGAACTGAGGGATCAGACAAGAAGTGTTTGAAAACGCAAATGACGTCTTATTTCTCATCATTAGTGCAGATAGATCTGACTATAACTCTGTTTATTAATCATTAGATATATCTGACTATAATAACTCTGTTTATTCATCATTACATATATCTGACTATAATAACTCTGTTTATTGATCATTAGATATATCTGACTATAATAACTGTTTATTCATCATTAGATATATCTGACTATAATAACTGTTTATTCATCATTAGATATATCTGACTATAATAACTCTGTTTATTCATCATTAGATATATCTGACTATAATAACTCTGTTTATTAATCATTAGATATATCTGACTATAATAACTCTGTTTATTCATCATTAGATATATCTGATTATAATAACTGTTTATTGATCATTAGATATATCTGACTATAATAACTCTGTTTATTAATCACTAGATATATCTGACTATAATAACTCTGTTTATTCATCATTAGATATATCTGACTATAATAACTGTTTATTCATCATTAGATATATCTGACTATAATAACTCTGTTTATTAATCATTAGATATATCTGACTATAATAACTCTGTTTATTAATCATTAGATATATCTGACTATAATAACTCTGTTTATTAATCATTAGATATATCTGACTATAATAACTGTTTATTCATCATTAGATATATCTGACTATAATAACTCTGTTTATTAATCATTAGATATATCTGACTATAATAACTCTGTTTATTAATCATTAGATATATCTGACTATAATAACTCTGTTTATTAATCATTAGATATATCTGACTATAATAACTCTGTTTATTCCCTGACAGTGATCTCTCTCTCTGATTTAATCTTGTCTCATGTGTGTGTAAGTTTTAGATGTAATATTTCAGCTGCAGTCCTGACGGTGTCAAACTGAGCGCTGTGGTTAAAGGACTAATACAAATGAGAACATGATTCAAAGTGATAAGCACGCGCAGTTTAATATTTAATGCAGTAAAACGATTTCATCTGAATAATCTGACTTCAGACTCTCTTTATATATGATGTCAGGAGATATAATCAATAACTGTCATCAGTATTTTATATATAAAATCTGATCTCTGATCCTGAGCATAACCTGCTCTGGAGCAGGTTAGGAGTTCAGCATGAGTAACCATAGTGATCTACCCTGGTAAGGAGTGAACCACCTTCGTAGTACTGAAGATCCAGAGTTAACCCTGAAGTTACCTCGATAATAACCGCAAATCCAGCTTCGTAGTATACCCCTCAGGCTTTGATTTCTGGTTTTACTTTGTGAGTTTCTTTGATTCATGTTCTGTGTTTTATCTGTTGCCTTTTTTGTGTTCTTGTGTGTTTAGTGTTTGGTCTTGTTGCTATCTGTGTTTTCCTGTGGTCTTGAGTTGGTTTTCAGTGTTTCATTTTGTAGAATATTCTTGTGTTAAGTTTAGTGTTACTGCCTGTGTTTTCCAGCCGCTGTGATTGTTTTCCCCTGTGCCTTGTTGTCCTCACCAAGTGGCAACCTCCAGACTCAAACTATGAAGCCCATGCGGAAGTGTTATAAACTGCAATTCATTGAGAATCCGCTTGAGGCTGGCTGCAGAAACACCAGAAACCACATACACACCAATTCAAAGAAGACGATCTTTACAGCAGAAATAAACATGTTTACAGCCTGGTTCAAAAAACAGCTTGGGTCTATGTCACTAATTTCTCCTATCGGCACCCACTGTACGGAGGGTGATTTTTTTCTAACGCGACGGTTCAGAAGATATTTAGATTATGAGTTTTTGCCCAAATAAGGACATGACTGACTTGACTGAGAGGCGGTAACACACAGCTGTTGGCTAGGAGGCTCAAACCCCGCCTCTTTACCTCACACTCTTTTGGGGTGCATCTCAAAGCTCTAAACGTCCATCCTCGCATCTCTTCCTCGCGTCTCTTCCTCGCGTCTTAGTCCCGCCCACCAGAGATGCAAGGAAATGAAACCAGAGGAGAGAGGAGATTTGTATTTAGAGAAATGAGACGTCCTCTCCTCCTGAGCGTCACGTGAAACGATGTTGGTTTGTGATTACGGCTTTAAAAGCTGTTTGTGTCTGCACACATGTTCACTGTAATAACTCTGCTAAATATAAACAGTTACAGAGCTCTGTCTCTGTGTTTACCTGTTTAACACACACCTGTTTAACACACATGTTCACTGTAATAACTCTGATCAATATAAACAGTAACAGAGCTCTGTCTCTGTGTTTACATGTTTAACACACACCTGCACATGAAGAGAATCTGCTCTCTGTTTATTCTGTCCTAAAGCATCACGGATCGATTCACCGGTAAAATGCCTCAATATTAAATTATTTATTACTTTAAGGGAAAATAGAAACCATGCAACTCTTTTCAAACCCCGTGCTCATTAATGATCAGCCTCATATGAAACTTTATTAACCTGACAGGAAATATAACAAGTGTTTTTACTAACAGACAAACTTTACTGTCAGACTTCTCTTCATGAAGAAAACAAGAACAAATGGGGAAACTAACAGGAGGAATAACTGATCGTTGATATATATTCTATCAATGATGTTAGACTCTATTACTCTATTTCATTAGACAGTGAATCTGACAAAAACAATCAGATGTAATATCCATCCTCTGTAATGTTGAATTTATGATCTTGCGATCAGTATTTTGTTTTTAAAATTCACATCAAACACTTTTTAATCTCAGCTCATCACATACAGACTGTTTAGAAACCAATGTATGTTTATGATCTGTTTCAGGGCACCCTTAGTGACTGTTTTAAGGTCTGTTTCAGGGCACCCTTAGAGACTGTTTTAAGGTCCGTCTTTTCTCTGTTATTAAACTCAGCTGATGTTACGTTTCGGCTAAGTCCAAGCTGCTGCAGCGTCCAATCGGTGAGTGATATCCGATAAGGGGGCGTGTCTGTCAGAGGAAAGACTTACGCAAAGTCTGCTCTCGTGTTTCCTCGATTATCCCTCCTCGGATCAGTCTCCTCGCGAGGAGCGAGGAGACTGCAGTTTAGAGCTTTGAGATGCACCCTTGGATGAGTTCAGCATTTCCAATATGGCTGCCGCCAACGATTGGCCTCAAAACAGCATTCAGGAACAGATGGGTGACATCACGGATACTACGTCCATTATTTATACAGACTATGGTCATTACTCGTTACCCAGTGTGTCTATTCAGTCTGTGTTTCCTCCCTTCTGTGCCTGTTCATTCTGTCATGATGTGGAGAAATGAAGGAGGGGGAGGATAAAGTCTCTAAAAGTAGTATAGGAGGTAGAGCCTTCATATCAGGCCCCTCTCCTTTGGAAACATTTACCAGTCAGGGTCCGGGAGGCAGACACTCTCTCTCTAAGTGCATCCCTAATTTGTACACATGAAGATGAACACGTCTGATTGGGCATCTTTCCTCTGCTCCTGTAACAGCACCTGATAACATGAGGAGCAGAGAGTGGATGACTCACATAATTCCCCATACAGCCTGTAATATACGAGCTACACAGCACTGCACAGATACAAGCGGCTCTGTTCATTTACTGTAATCATTTCCACAGTAAATCTCCTCCACTCTGGCCATAATGTGATCCTGTGTGTGTGTGTGTGTGTGTGTGTGTGTGTGTGTGTGTGTGTGTGTGTGTGTGTGTGTGTGTGAGAGAGAGAGAGAGAGAGAGAGAGTCTCAGTATCAGATCATAGCCTCTCCATGATGAATAATTGAGGAGCACTCTGCAGGGATGTTCACAGTATAAATACAGCTTGGATTCTAAAAGCCACACTTGAACACACACACCATGACAGTCAGCATCCAGCAAGCAGAAGTTTCAACAAATACAAAACAAACTTATTGTATTTGCTGTTGTGTTTAAACTATTTCAGCAAAATCTCAACAGACCTTTGAGATTTACCTTTTCTTACAGCTGCCTAAAAAAGGATGAGGCTGAATAAAGAACGGACTGCGCATGTAAAGTACTTTTTAATCTTTTAACCACTCAGAGGAGCAAATCTGATACATCAAAGTGTTATCACTTCAGCTTAAAGACAACACGGCTGATAATGAAAAACTCTGTGGGTGTGGACTTAAAAGAAGACCTCTATCAGGTCCCAGAGGAGATCACATAGGCAGACTCTTTATCCTCCTTTAAATCTCTTTTAAAAACACATTTTTATAGATGTGCTTTTAAAGGAGATGTTATCTGGGTGTGTTCTAATCATCCAGATGCTGCTTTTATTCTGTTTGTGACAGTATAAAAGGCAGGATGTGTGTATTTCATATATTCTTTTAATCTCTTATTTTTAGTTGGTTTTATTCTTCTGTCTTTGTTGTATTTTTTTCCTTTTCATTCTATTTTTTTTTGGTTTTAGGTTTTATTACTTATTTTATTCATTTATTCCCATCTCTCATGGTCTACATTTTTACTTACTTCTTATTTGCTGTTGTTTTAATTTTAATTTTTTTGAAAATTGAATCGCTGTATTCTTCAAATTTGTCTCATGTTTTGTTTTATTTTGTTTAATTTTCTGTTTTCATTTGTAAAGGACCTTGTAACCCTGTTTTGAAAAGTGCTATATAAATATATGTATTATTATTATTATTATTATTATTATTATTATTATTATTATATCACTGTTGCCTTCTCCTTTCTGCTTCAGCTTGATGCTACGTTAGCAGCTAGTATAACATGCTATGACCTGTCTGCAGGTAAGTTGTGTTGTTGGAGATGTAGGGGTTTTGACATACTGTCTAAGTTTACACTGGAAGCAGGCAGTTATCTTCCAGTCATGTAGAATTTTAAAATGATCCCCAGTGTTTGGCGAGATACCATTAACCCTTATTGAACTAAGTCCAAACTTAACTATATATTTTGTAAAATGACTAAGCAGTCCTTAAAAAAGTTGGTCCCATGAACCCCTAAAGTGAAGGTCAGACACTTAAATCAACTGTTAACCACTAGGTGGCAGGAGGTATTTCCCAACCAAGCGTGGAGCCGTCCCTGGACTACAGGTCTAATAATGAATGCACTAAACATTCTGTACATTCTTCTGAACTGCATCAGAGGTGACCTCTGACCTCTCTCCGTCCTCCTGTACTGACCCTTGAGCCATACTGTGGACAGTAAATAATGACTGTGAGCAGGCTGACAGCTGACCGACTGACTGGAGAGCTTCACACTGAAGGCTGATTTATACTTCTGCGTCTCCTCTACGCAGCAGGGGCTGACGCGGACATGAGCTCCACATACTTGTGCGTCGATGTGTCCGTGTCGCGCAGCAACTCTCCACTGAAACAATTGAGGACAGTGTGGTCTCTCTGATACGATCTCTGTTTACTTTTCCACAGAGATTCAGAGCGTGTTCTGTTAATCTACAGCTGATACATGTTGCTGTTTATCATACAGACATGATTACATGAAGAATAGAGAGGAGGAGATGAAATACACGGACGACGAGCGGACGATGTGCAGGGATCCCGGAAGTGCTGTAAATGCAGGAAATACAATGCCGCCGAGCCGACCAATCACAGGGCTTGCGGTCTGAGTCGGTTCTACAGGTAATTACATTTTGGAGGAGGTGCACGTCAGGTACGTGTGTAGGCCTCTGCATAGGTACGGAGCTACGCGGAGCTCCAGTGCAGGGTACACCGTCAATTCGACACAGAAGTATAAGTCAACCTTGAATCATTCAGTGTTTGTAATGAGTGGTTTTCACAGCAAATGAAACTAGCAACAGTGGGGGAAAAATTTAAATCAGCTGTAATAAGATTGGCTGAAAATGAAATTGGAAATCATGCTTTTGATACACACCGCACTTTGCATCACTTATACAGTGTCAGAAGAAAATGAGAGGGGCTCAGGAGTTTAACAGTGATTCCATCTCTTAAATGGACCCTCAAGTTAATCCTAATGGAGTTGCCTCGTTGCTTTACAGCTCCTCCTGCCTCTTCTCTGTAATATGATCTGACTGAATTTACTGCATTAAGGTCTCAGTTAACACCAGGTTGCTCTAATTTTTCGAGGCCTATTCCTACATAAGGTGTATATAAGCTGCTCTAATGAGTATTTTGATGACATTTAAAAACTGATTAAAAGACTGATTATAAAAAAGTGGGGTAGTCATGTACTATACTGACAGCTCATACGTTAATAACAGACAGCTCTATTTTAGGGCCTTGGCTCAAATAACAGGGTGACATAGACCTATAAAATATATATATACAATAACATTACATACATATATGCATATACATTAGTTTTTTTAATATATATACACATATATATACATATATATATATATACACTACCAGTCAAAAGTTTGGACACACCTTCTCATTCAAGGGTTTGTGTTTATTGTAATTATTGTAAACACTGTAGATTAATACCAAATACATCTAAACTTCTGAAAGAACATATATGGAATTATTGAATGAACCAAAAAGTGTTAAACAAATATGTTTTATATTTTAGATTCTGTAAAGTAGCCCCCTTTTCCTTCATGACAGCTTTGCACACCCTTGGTATTCTCTCAGTCTGCTTCATGAAGTGGTCTCCTGGAATGGTTTCTAATTAACATGAGCCTTGTCAAGAGTTCATTTGTAGAATGACTTGCCTTCTTAATGTGTTTGAGACCATCAGTTGTGTTGTTCAGAGGTAGGGTTAGTACACAATGGATAGCCCTATTTGACTACTGTTGTAATCCAGATTATGGTAAAACCAGATTATTTCAGTTTTGATGTCTTCAGTATTAATCTACAATGTTGATAATATTTAAAATAAATAAAAAACATTGAATGAGAAGGTGTGTCCAAACTTTTGCCTGGTAGTGTACACATTATTATTATTATTATTTTCATTTTATTTTAATTTACTACTTTTTACTACAATTTGTCAGCTTATAGCAACACAACAAAAAAAGTAATCCTGTATTTTTTTTTTGTAAAAGATTCACTTCTCTAAACATTCAGGTGTTGCCCCTAACATACATTTCTCATACAGTCAATGACAACTCTGCACAAGTGTTAAGTAGATTGCTGACAACCAGTACTGTCAGCCAAGTCTCAGTTGGAATGCAACAAAGCTGCGCCTGATCACATTAAGCTGCAGACTGACTGATTTTGGTAACTAAGCTATTTGGACTCAAAGGAAACAGTTCACTATTGTGGAAGAAAAACTGCTTGTTTGCTTCTGACAATGAGTACAAAACACAGTCAAGGTGCAAGAAGAGAGAGCACGAGTGGGATCAACATTGGAGTCTGACACGACGAATAAATGCTCTTTCAACAGTAATTCTAATATCTGGAGCCATTAACTTGGGAGTTGTATTAGATTATTTCATACTAGGACCTCAAGTGGGAGCCAATATCAATGTTTGAGCTCACTGTTGATGCAATGTGTTCAATGTGTTCACCGTGCATGCAGCCTGTTAGAGTCGCTCCTCTTCGTTCATTCTTCTTTCTGATTTTTCTCTGGCAGTTTGTTGAAGTTGTGACCTCTTTTGGCCTTCCGTTGGTGAGAGTTGTGGACTGTTTTTCAGGATGAAATCATCAAGTTTACCTTTTACTCGCATTACTGTTGCCCGGCAACCCCGCTTTGTTTTGTTTTACTCATGCTCAGCCGGTTGAGCTGAAGTCGGCCGGCTCATCGGCCCGCTGGATGTTCCTGAGGAGCTCTGGAGATTTAGAACACATGGAGGCAGAGGAGGCATAGAGCTACGAGGAGGAGAGCTGGTATAAGAAGACAGAGGTTCATGGAGAGGAGATAGAAGCCGTGTCTCTCCTCTCTCATCATGGGCAACGTGAGATCACTGGCTAATAAGATGGACGAGCTAACAGGACTAGCCAGGAGTCAGACAGAGTTTCAGGAATGTAGCATGGTGTGTTTCACGGAAACATGGCTGCATCAGGATATTCCCGACCACAACGTCTCCATTGACGGCTTCCAGACTGTCCGGGCAGACCGGGATAGCAGCGAGAGCGCTGTGGGCCTCCGACCATATTATCTGCACAGAGAGATCTCACATGTCATACTGGTAGCTGTTTACATCCCCCCTCTGCCAACCAGACTACGGCGTCCAACGTTCTCAACGCTGCCATAGCCAGACTCCAGACAGACCACCAGAGTGCCCTCTTCCTGATCTCTGGGGACTTCAACCATGTATTTATTTTCTACATTGCTTATTTTGTCTTCTGTACATACTTTTATTATCATTATTTTCATTGTATTTGTATTAATAACTTATTAATTACTTTCTTCTATTAATATTATTTGATATTCTTACTTATTGTGTATAGAGCAACTGTCTGAAATGACTGAATTTCCCCCCAAGGATAAATAAAGTATTTCTGATTCTGATTAACATTTAGCTGGTAGTAAAAGTATTTTCTATATCACAAAACAGTGGGATTTTAAAGAGACAGTAATTAATATAAGTCAGCAGAACAGCCACACAGCAGCTTACACCCCGACAAGACCTGTGCATAATCCACTCCTGACACCCCTCTGGACATGTTCATCTGCATACAGTGAGGTATTCTGTGGCAGCACATTAAGTCAGTCAGCAGAGCCCATAACAAAAGCCTGCAGCCTCACCCACGGGTGCTGACGCAGCCTGACCTGGCCTTCTGATGGAGAGAGGAAGAGCGGAGCAGGATGTGGACGCAGACCTATTGTAGGTGCTGAAGTTATCCAAACTTCCTCTTATGCCGGCAGAGAGCAGAGCATTCCAAAACACACACGATCAAAGACGTGTGGAGCTAAAAGTGGCAACACAAAGATGAAGTATTGTAAATGTAAGTCCTCCACTAGAGAGAGTATCACCACATTTTATTTTAAGGCTGGTTTCCTCTTGTCACAATTCATTGATTATGATTTTTTATCATGACCGACATAACTGCAACAATCCATTCATCATTTCAAAGCAGACTTGGGGTTTTCCTGTGTCTCTTCATTCACTCCTGCCTCAGCTGTGATCCCTCTATTTTGAGTATACCTCCAACACATCTTTACAGTTTATGTAATCCAGTTTCTTTTTGAAAATCTGCCAACGTGGACTCTAGTATATCTGTGACAAATCAATACTGAGTGATTAAACAGAGCTGCTGAGTGAGGCATTACTGAACTTATTGGTCATAACATTTATATCACTCTGGGGTGATTTTACTAATTCAAGTCATTTCATTTATTAAAGGTGGTTCAGATAATTATTTATGAAGAATGATGACTTGACACATCTAGTAAACCTGTCTTTTATTGATCATTCATATTCCTGTGTGGCCTTCACTGACCATGCACTATGTGGATGCATCCAACACTTGGCTCCACGGGCAATCAGCACACCGCAGCGGTGTCTCTGCTAACCTGTAGAGTAAATAAATAATCTGTTTCCAGTATTGGATAGGATCCCAGCCTATTGTCTGAAGAAAAAGAACCACCCCTCACATGCTGAAGCTACTCTCTTTACTGCCACTGTCCCTGCCTTATTGTAAGTGTTTGTATCTAAGTGTACATCCTGTTCATCTGGAAAAAAAGTCATCACCAGTCTGCTGAGGATTTAAGTGCGGTACTGTGTGTAAAAAACATTTCAGTTCAGTTTCCTGTTGGCTCACTGTCCAAGGTTATGAGTACCTTGGTGACCTGGCCTAGTTCTATTAAAGTGGACAAAGCAGCTTAAAGTGTTTAGTAGGGCTGCAGGAGAAAAAAGGCATCCCAACAAAGTGCTGACAGAGAGTGAACCTGTTCTAAACCTAACAAATGTTACAAATATATCCAGGATTTCTTCCTCATGCAATGTTTACATCACCATTTTTAAATTCCACTCAGTCTAGCAACTTATTTTATATTGTTTTAGTACACAACCAAATAATGTTTACTCAAAACATCATCTTCTAACTGTACACACTTTAGTCCCCCTGTGGTCAGTAGGCGTGCAACATTTTTTCGACATAGCCGACTGCAATCGATGACAACATTTCTCGCCAGTGAATTTAATAGTAGATGATTCGTTAGTGATGTCATCGCACATGTTTTCATGCTGTGATTTAATGTTGTTTTCCAGAGTTGAATTGCTGAGAAGTGAGCCAACTTGCAGCCACACTATCTTTGCAGAGAATGGTAGAGGCAGAACTGTGACTGGGAAGCAGAAGGTACACAAAATATAGCAACATGGTGGCGGCCATCGCATGGTAACACCATCATATCGCAACATGTCAAAAAGTTGACATTCCACTTAACAGTCCGAAGTTAGAGCCACGCCGTCTGAGTTTTACATTTTCAGTCTCTCATTTTAAAGGTGACATATCATTCAAAATTGACTTTTCAATGGTTCTTTACCTGAAATATGTTTCCCTGGCATGTCTACAAACCCCCCGAAAATGAAAAAAATCCATTCTGCCCCTGTTTTGATTTCTCCACCTTTCTGTAAATGTGTGTGAAACGAGCCGTTTCAGACTTCAGTGTTTTTGTTACGTAACAACAATATCCGGTCTGTCAGGGAGTCAGAGCTCGGAGCTTGTTCAGCCCATAGACTGTATAAAATAATACTGAATCCCTCCTCCGTTTTTCATTCCCTGCACAAATGTGTGCTAACAAGGAGCTTAGGAGGGAGGCATGCTAGTTGTAGGCTGTCTTAATAAACACAAAGGTCGGTTTTACTCCCCACGTCTGCAGATTTGAAGATCTAGTGGATGATTTTTATTTACCATGGAAAAGTGCTAGCGCTAGTTAGCATAGCTACATAGCTACATGTCGTAGCTGTAGCTGTGTACCAAGACACACGTCGACATACTGACAAATAAAACAACAAGAAACACAGAATCTGTGACCAATGGTTCAGAAAGGTCCTGCTGCCTTTCTGGCAGAGGTCGGTTTTACTCCCCACGTCTGCAGATTTGAAGATCTAGTGGATGATTTTTACTTATCATGGATAAGTGCTAGCGCTAGTTAGCATAGCCACATAGCTACATGTTCGTCGCTGTGTACCAAGACACACGTCGACATACTGACAAATAAAACAACAAGAAACACTAAATCTGTGACCAATGGTTCAGAAAGGTCCTGCTACAGGCGCCTCTCCGTCAGGATCAGATTCTGGATCAGATTCAGAGGGTTGAAGTAACGTGATCTCTGAGCAGCCGTGTATATTCAGCCAACATGTAAACATTAGATCAACGTGCTGGACAGTCGAGGCACGTCCACTTCCTGAGGGGGCGTGGTCAGAGGGAAAACAGAGTGTTCTGACGAGGACTGAAGAAGAGGGTTTTTCAGGCAGACCAAAATCTGATTTCAAAGTGTTTTTTTGAGCATAAACTTTAAAGACATGTTTTGGGGACCTCTTAGACCAATATATATTGATGAAAAAAGCGTGATATGTCACCTTTAAAATCTCTAATATCACTTCATCTTTCTCTCTCCTTCTCATTTTTTTTTCTAAATCCTCTCATAACACTACAGTGGAGCAAACTCTGACTATTCCTACAGTTACCACACTTGACATTAAACAAAGTCATTGGTCTTACATGAATTTAGATTTTGAATGGCATGTTTATAGCTTAAAGGGCAAGGTCAAATTGAAAAGCTGATTTCTTATCTGGTTAGTTGTATAATCATTTCAATAATTGGTGACTAGTCAAATCAATATAGTCTTCAGTTCCAGCTGTAGGGGTCCATCAGATATGAAACTGAGCTCTTTAACAATTGCTGTAACATTATCTGTAAATGAATGCAAACAAGGACATACCCTTAAAGGACAATGACCATGTGATTCAGAAATAAAAAAGTTTCATTTATTTTCAGCAGCAGAGAGTTAACAATATGCATGACATTTTTTTTTCTCTGTTCATTATTTTCAAAGAGGGTGCATCGTGTGGTTTCCACCACAGCAGCTCAACACAATACTAATGATAAATGTTTGGAACAAGTTTTGAAATACACGCATGGTCATGGTCAAATTCAAGTACTTTTCAAGGACTTTTAAGGTCAATTTTCAAACTTTTCAAGACATACAGTAAGAGAGGCATGAAGATTTGCACTGGGTGGACCAAATGATATCAGCTGTAATCATGTCATTTGAAGACCTTAACAGGGCACATCAGCCTGATGCTTTTCTAAGGAGAAATCATTTCATTGTTTCATCTTCTGTTAAATTTGATATTGTTATTGATCCTGTTATTAATAAGCCTTCATTGTTCAGACACAAGCAGCGGGGTGTTTGTAGCTCAGGGCCGGTCACCGCATGATCGCGGTCGGTCTGTGATGGTTCTCCATGAGAAACACTGTGTCGTGCCTTCGTATCCAGTGGGAGAGCCGGCCCAGCGGCCACCGGCTCAGGCACCACACGGTATTCTTAGACGAGACTTATCGGCAACCGACCGCGGTCATGTGATAACCTGCCCCGAGCTACAAACACCCTGCGGGTGACAGCGGTACGGCTACTGAGAATCATCACACCACCTACACGTTATACGGCACAGTGCTTCTACATCACACATGCCTAGCATGTAGCACAAACAGGCGGTTAGCATCAACATATAATAGGCTAATTAACGTGTAGGGCTAACTTGGTGTCACACTGTCCTCTAGGGGGCGACGTCGCGTCACACATGACAACAGACCAGCATGTCACACCAAGAGCCCATCAAGGAGAGCGTTTATTATTGTTTTACATTTGATTATTTTATTTCTCTCCATTGAATCGATCTGTTGAGTCAGATTGCTGTTAATTGTGAAATATATATGATTACAATTTCAAGCATTTACAAGCACTTGGACCCAAAATTCAAGCACTTTTCAAACTTTGAAAACACAACATTAAAATGCAAGCATTTCCAAGGATTTCAAGCACCTGTACGAACCCTGCATATAAGTCCCATAAAGTCACTTATTTTTCCTATATAAGACACTTCCTCATACCTCCAAACTATCTCTGTGGAGAATGTTTCTCCTAAATGTGGTGAAACTGCAATTTTTCCTTAACCTCCTCTGTTTAAGTCTTAAGTATGTTGCACAAGTGACCATGTATCCATATCCTCTATTCCACTAAGCCTGTTTTATTTGCTATTTGAAATATTTGAGCACATTTTTCAATAACAAAACTGATGACTACTAGCTAGCTCTTAATGCTAACTGTTCCCTCATCATTATCCTTTTATATGGAGTCCTTTAGCTGAGCACACACAAAATCCAGTCAGTGAACAGAGTAAACAGAAGGGAGCTCAGAGATTTGTCACCAGCCTGGGGTCCTGGCCTGCTAGTTACCATAGTTGCTCCATATGTCCCTATGACGCTTGTTATGCAAATTCTGAAACATAATGCAGCAAAATGTTGCTGCACAACTTCTTTTCTGACAAGTGCACCATCACTGCCTTAGTATATTTCCACATCACTGCAGCAATGTGAACACTTCCATCACAGGAGGTCACTCTGTCTGTGTTACAGCAACAACAGTACCACTGCTGGTCTTGTAGTCATCCTACCTGCGATACGAATGACAGCCCGCTCTGCCGGATCCAGAACCTCCCCTGAGGCTGACTTGGAGCGTTTGACCCTCTGATGTTTGGACAGGTTCCAGGGCAGGGTGTCTCCAGGACAAGGGGCGCTGCTCCTTTCTCCATAGCTTTCCTCCATTAGGGGTCGATCCCTGCGTCTGTCTTTACGAGCGGCCATCACCTTCCAACTGAAGGCATTAAAAGACAGAATTTTAGAGTGGTTGCATTGACAAGGACTGCACACAGAACAAACACAAATACCTCTAACCAAATTAATAAAGGCTTTCAGATCATGTCGACCAAACAAGATCACTTAAAACTTAAAACTTGACATATACAGTGTGGTATTAAATATGTATAAGCCTTACATTAAGTTGTATGTGTTACATGCACAGAGCACATTCATGGGTTACATCTAATATAAATAAATAAAAAGCATGCTTATTTTACTGGCTATCACAGAAAGTGCAGCAATTAATCATTAGGTGTCCAGTGCATGTAAAACTGCTAACACACAAACCCTTTTAACCAAAATCTGCAGCCACACACACAAGCTAATGATTAAACTGCTGATAATAGCAGCATTAACCTAGAGGAAACACCAGACCTTCATCAGAGCAGAGAGCACTTTGTCATGCTTTCTCCTGAGCTCTGACCGCATCTTTCAGAAGTCAACCTGGAATAAAAATATATGAGAAGATAAAACTCAAAATACTTCAGATTAGTGTGCCATAAAATGCAAACTCCAGGGTGAGACACACAGTGTGCTTTGTTAATTATGAGCGGTGGCATTTAGAAATGGGTGCAAGGGGAGGCTGCACACATGATAACAGCATATATAGAACTTCACCTGTTCATATGCAAAACTGGAGATGTTAAATTACACTTCCTGCTATGCTTCTGTGGACTTCCATCAACAGAGGAGAGTAAACAGCATGAATTACATGATCACATTATTTCTTCTGAGGTTTTAGCATCATATCATAACAATGTCTGACTGGTTATTAACTGTTTCTTAGGTAAAAATGAAGGCAAAAAAAAAGTCATCTTAAGTTGGATGTTAGTAATTCTCAAAAGTTGTGCCTGCACAGCTCACAATCCACCTTGACTGCCATGCAGCTGTTATGCTGGTAGCAGCTAATGTAGCCTCAAGCTTAGCCTCAAAGAGGAATGAGCAGCTGGCAGTGAGGTGTTGGAAACTCACTTCTTTGAAGCTCCACCACCCCATTTTTGATAAACTTATTCAGCACATACTGAAGTTTAGTCAGGTCCTCTGCCTTTTATCACATAAGGAGTCTGCAGAATGTTTTCTTAACTTTCTTTTATAGCAAAGACACACCACAGATCTGTGCATTTGTGTAAATTGGGGAAGCTTGATAGAGTTGCCACCCGTCCCGTTTTTCCCAGAATTGTCCTCTTTTTTCACCAGGTGTCCCGGGAAAATAAAAATCTCTCTCTGGACACAATTTTGTCCCGTTTTTGGGGAAACTGCAAAAACCTCATTTGATTTCCTTCATTCTGTGGTCTAGAAAGGTCCCCCATGCTTCTGCGGCTATTTAAAATTGTCACTGTTTTCTTCCTGTCTATGCGTATGTCACACGTTCGCCCTAGAGCTCAAAGCGGCTCAAGCAGGGAGGGAAACTTGACCGAAGAGAGACAGCAAGCTGAATTGACCGATGTACTCCGTGCTGAGGTCTTCTTTTCACCAACTTTTGGAGTCTCCATTTGAAATGGGAGGAGAGACGACTGTCGAGGAAGGAGATGGAGCAAATACATGCAAGACACCAGCACAAAAAAAACTATATACTAGTTACAATCCTGACTGGGAGACACTGTCAGAGTGTGAATAAACCATATACTAGTTACAATCCTGACTGGTGACACTGTCAGAGTGTGAATAAACCATATACTAGTTACAATCCTGACTGGGCGACACTGTCAGAGTGTGAATAAACCATATACTAGTTACAACCCTGACTGGGTGACACTGTCAGAGTGTGAATAAACCATATACTAGTTACAATCCTGACTGGACGACACTGTCAGAGTGTGAATAAACCATATACTAGTTACAACCCTGACTGGAGACACTGTCAGAGTGTGAATAAACCATATACTAGTTACAATCCTGACTGGTGACACTGTCAGAGTGTGAATAAACCATATACTAGTTACAATCCTGACTGGTCGACACTGTCAGAGTGTGAATAAACCCTGACTGGGTGACACTGTCAGAGTGTGAATAAACCATATACTAGTTACAATCCTGACTGGGGACTCTGTCAGAGTGTGAATAAACCATATACTAGTTACAACCCTGACTGGAGACACTGTCAGAGTGTGAATAAACCATATACTAGTTACAATCCTGACTGGTGACACTGTCAGAGTGTGAATAAACCATATACTAGTGACAATCCTGACTGGGTGACACTGTCAGAGTGTGAATAAACCATATACTAGTTACAACCCTGACTGGAGACACTGTCAGAGTGTGAATAAACCATATACTAGTTACAATCCTGACTGGACGACACTGTCAGAGTGTGAATAAACCATATACTAGTTACAACCCTGACTGGAGACACTGTCAGAGTGTGAATAAACCATATACTAGTTACAATCCTGACTGGTGACACTGTCAGAGTGTGAATAAACCATATACTAGTGACAATCCTGACTGGGTGACACTGTCCAGAGTGTGAATAAACCATATACTAGTTACAATCCTGACTGGTGACACTGTCAGAGTGTGAATAAACCATATACTAGTTACAATCCTGACTGGGTGACACAGTCACAGTGTGAATAAACCATATACTAGTTACAATCCTGACTGGGCGACACTGTCACAGTGTGAATAAACCATATACTAGTTACAATCCTGACTGGTGACTCTGTCAGAGTGTGAATAAACCATATACTAGTTACAATCCTGACTGGGTGACACTGTCACAGTGTGAATAAACCATATACTAGTTACAATCCTGACTGGGTGACACTGTCATGGTGTGAATAAACCATATACTAGTTACAATCCTGACTGGTGACTCTGTCAGAGTGTGAATAAACCATATACTAGTTACAATCCTGACTGGGTGACACTGTCACAGTGTGAATAAACCATATACTAGTTACAATCCTGACTGGGCGACTCTGTCAGAGTGTGAATAAACCATAAACTAGTTACAATCCTGACTGGGCAACACTGTCAGAGTGTGAATAAACCATATACTAGTTACAATCCTGACTGGACCACACTGTCAGAGTGTGAATAAACCATATACTAGTTACAATCCTGAGTGGGTGACACTGTCAGAGTTTGAATAAACCATATACTAGTTAGAATACTGACTGGGCGACACTGTCAGAGTGTGAATAAACCATATACTAGTTACAATCCTGACTGGGTGACACTGTCAGTTTGAATAAACCATATACTAGTTACAATCCTGACTGGGTGACACTGTCAGAGTGTGAATAAACCATATACTAGTTACAATCCTGACTGGGTGACACTGTCAGAGTGTGAATAAACCATATACTAGTTACAATCCTGACTGGGCCACACTGTCAGAATGTGAATAAACCATATACTAGTTACAATCCTGACTGGGCGACACTGTCACAGTGTGAATAAACCATCTACTAGTTACAACCCTGACTGGGTGACACTGTCAGTGTGTGAATAAACCATATACTAGTTACAATCCTGACTGGGTGACACTGTCAGAGTGTGAATAAACCATATACTAGTTACAACACTGACTGGGTGACACTGTCAGAGTGTGAATAAACCATATACTAGTTACAATCCTGACTGGGCGACACTGTCACAGTGTGAATAAACCATATACTAGTTACAATCCTGACTGGGTGACACTGTCAGAGTGTGAATAAACCATATACTAGTAACAATCCTGACTGGGTGACACTGTCAGAGTGTGAATAAACCATATACTAGTAACAATCCTGACTGGGTGACACTGTCAGAGTGTGAATAAACCATATACTAGTTACAACCCTGACTGGTGACTCTGTCAGAGTGTGAATAAACCATATACTAGTTACAATCCTGACTGGGCGACTCTGTCAGAGTGTGAACGGGTATGGTCGACCCAGGAAGACAATTTTTCTGCCGCATGCGTTTTGTGTCCGGCGAAAATCTCTGTAAAATCTGAAGGGAAAAACACATTGGAAATCAACGCAAAAACAAAACAGCATCAAGCTGTGGAATCAAACAAACAAAAACAGGCAGCCATTGCAACTTTTATGACCGAAACAGGTTCACCAGAGGAAGACAAGACTGCAGCGGCAGAGCTTACCAGTGTCCTATGTCTGAATTGTATGTTCATTTGGTCAGTCTGAACTGGTAATTGTGGCCGAGTCCTCCACCCTAAACAATTGGTCGAGTGTCCCTTTTTTTCACAAATCCAAGATGGCAACCTACACCCTACACTGGATGTCTAAGTAAAACTGCTTTCATCAGCTGAAATATTTAGCAGAATGAACAGAGAAGTTAAACATGACACTAAATTACAGAAATCATCTTTGATGCTGTGAAATATCATAACTAAAAATTGATGAGTTATTAAATCACACGTCGCTGCTGTCAGCCAGAGTCCTTGTGTCTCCATTTTTCATTATTTTTCAAAAATCAATGTTTTCCATCACCCTTAGTGCCTGTCAAAGGGCATTACAAAACAGCCAATGAAAAGCCCTTACAAACAGCAAGTGCAGAATCAAATTCATTGTTTTGTCATTTAAAGAACAGGGTTTTTTTTATTTCCTGATGAGTTGTAGTCTTGGAGATACAAGGTTTCAGCATAAACAACTTCATTTACCTTTCTATTTTTTTGTACAGAGCAATTTGTATCATATCTATCATAAACTAGGTGTGGAAGTCAGGCCAGCACATACTTGGCAATGGTTACTAGCTAAGTGAAAGTACAACTGACAGTAATAAATGTGCATCAATAAACACATGAGTCATCAGCACTCACAAACACTGTTAATCTGCATAACACACCGAAGCTGTGTTTCCTGATGGTCTCTAAAGTGACCTCCTGTCCCTGTCTGTCACCTTATGACACAATCACCTCACTTTCTGTCTGCAGACGTCTGAGAAGAGCTTTCCAAGCACACTCAGCTATAACAACAATGATTCAAATGTATTGCACAAGTCTCTCTGAATAATTTGAATGCATAAATATTTCCCTCAAAGTTACACGTTCTGACTGTAACACCCATTGTCAAAGATAATGCTGCATTCAAGGACCTGCACTGTAACAGTAGATTACAGAAACACATGCTTCAATGTTGTCAAAGCCACCTGAGTTCAGAGTTCACTCCTATGTGAAGCTATCATACCAAATATGTAAATACTTTGGCCGTCCCGCTAGCATTTGATCATGATATCATTATAAAACAGTGTTAGGTTGTTTTAGAGGAACAGGAAATAACATCATCAGAGACACTTCAGTCAAGTTACTGGTTCACATGTCAACAGAGTGAATGTCTCTGGAGCAAAGGTTGGCACTGCAAACCTTTGACACCTGTTGCAAACGTCAGAGGTTAGGATCATCATCCTATAAATGTGTTTTTGGCCCTTCCTGTTGTGTTTGAGTCATTCCATTTTTGATAACAATATACAGAAGCTTTTACTTAGTAAATATGTCCCAGAAGCCTTATTGTTGTACTGCATTACATACAACACAGTAACTCACATAGAAATGAATGGCAAGTGCTGCTGGATTAGAGTAAAAGCCACACTGAGTGGCTCATAAATTCTGTAATGTCACAGGCTCAAATATTATTATTAGCAGCACTCTGTAAGCCATTTAATCCCCCTAAATGTGGTAACATTAAGCCCCACATTTTGGTCTTGTTAAAATTGTTGACAATAATGGAATTAGCTGTTTGTGTATTTGTAAACTCTAATAGGTTTGGCAGCTGAAGTATGATTGGAGAAAGTTAATTCTTTCTCAAGGGAACATATTTAGGTGCAATTCAAGTATGCAGAATTTTACTTGGCACCTTAAGGACTCCAGGCAGGTACCTGCAATCCCTTAACACTAGTCTGATGCACCTGCAGCAGAACTAACCCCACACTCACACTACAATGAATGACTAATGGCATGACTCAGGCAGGCAAGTTAAAACTAGACTACATAGCATTTTTTCTTTAACTGTTAACCCATGCACACACCCAACGTTAATGAGGACACGCACTGTCTTACCTTGCTGCTGTGCTGATTTAGTGCGTAAAGACTGTCAAACAGCCATGAATGCGTGAGCCGGTGCTTCAGTCTGTGTCCTGCTGCAGGTTATCTCCAACCAAAACAAATACAGCCGCCGAAAGAACGTGTGTGTGTGACAGCCAGCGCGTTGCATGTGTGTGTGGCTCTCTCTAATGGTAGATAGCCACTCCTTTCACAGTAGGCAGGGCAGCTGGAGGAGGCTGGGGAAGCGAGCCGCCGTGCAGAATCCGCAGTCATCTGTGATGGTTCTGTAGCTCTGCTGCTCGCCTTCCTTTCCCACCCAACATCTCTCCCTGTCGACACGTCCTAAATTAAAGGTCACTGAGCGCTCGTGCATTCATTAACTGGCACCATAAAGTCGCCAAATGCTGAATTCAGGTTTCATCTTTGCATAGATATGAAGACGCGCGCGTCCTTGCTGATGAGCTGCAGCATCGATCGGCAGCAATTAACGACTTTCTGTCCTCCAGCAGCAGCAGGGTCTTTCTGCTGCTGCTGCGGGGGAAAGCTGCAGGATTCACTGCTCGATTAGTCTGCCTGGTTGTCCCGGGCTGAGCGGTGTGGTGTCTGCAGGCTGTAAAAGAAAAGCAGGCTGGAAGAGTTCAAGAAATGAAAGCTTTCAAACTGTGATGATGATGATGGTATTTTGGACTACTGAAATGAAAGGGGAGGTGTTTAATTATACATCCACGTGTTAACAGGTATCATGTGACACACATATAAAGTTGATAGCAAAAGTACACACCCTTGTTAAAATGTCAGGTTTTGTGATATAAAAAAAATCAAGATAAATCATGTCAGAACTTTTTCCACCTTTAATGTGACCTATAACATGAATTCAACTGAATATAAAATTAAATATTTTAGGTGGAATAATAAAAGCTAAAATAATGTGGTTACATACAGTAAGTGTACACACCCTTTAACTAATAACTGTTTGAAGTGCCTTTTGATTTTATTACAGCACTCTATTTTGTTTATAGGAGTCTATTAGCATGGCACATCATGACGTGGTGATATTTGCCCATTCTTCTTTACAATTCAGCTCCAAATCCATCAAATAGTGAGGGCATCTCCTGTGCACAGCCCTCTTCAGACCCCCCCCCACAGAGATTCAACTGGATTCAGGTCTTGGCTCTGACTGGGCCATTACAAAAACATTGGCTGTTTTCAAAACAACCTGCTACATACTATCTAAGATAAGATAAGAGATTCCTTTACTCGTCCCACAACGGGGAAATTCAAGTGTCACAGTAACAGAGTAGACAAAGTGCAAAGGAAATATATAAAGCAAACAAAATTAAGCAAAATTAAAGATGTAAAAGTATATCTTAAAATCACACACACACACATATATATATATTTATATATTATTGGTTATAGAGTCTGACCACTGCAGGAAGAAAAGACCTGTGGTATCTCTCCGTGAGACACCGCGGGTGAAGAAGTCTGTCACTGAACGAGCTACTTAGTGTTGTTATGGTCTCCTGGAGGGGGTGTGACGTGTTGTCCATCAGAGAAGATAGCTTTGCTATCATCCTCCTGTCAGCCACCACCTCCACAGGGTCCAGTGGGCAGCCCAGGACAGAGTTGGCCTTCTTCACCAGTCTGTTCAGCTTCTTCCTGTCAGCAGCAGAAGATGCTACTTCCCCAGCAGACCACTCCAAAGAAGATGGTTGATGCCACCACAGAGTCAAAGAAGGACTTCAGAAGAGCCCCCTCCACACCAAAAGACCTGAGTCTCTAATAATGTAGCTCTAGCAATAGTTCAGACAGGAAGACGATAAAAGCAATCACAGCAGTTGTTTAACTCTCCTCTCCCTCATTCAATAGCTCACCTGCTTCCAGCTGCATGCTCCGGAGCTGTCATTGGTTAATCAGCGGTGGCTGTCATCCAATAGCTCAGTGGCACGCCCTTATCGTCAGCCTATCAACTTTCTGCTGTCTTTTTAAATGTGTCTCTCTCTCCAGCTAGTTCCTTCTTGCATTGATGGTGTGCACCCCTCCACCTCCCCATCTCCACCTGGTCTCTGCAAGTCTTCAATTCTTAGAATTCATCAACCACCACCACCAGAGTCTGGACTCTAGGGGGATTTCTTCTGCTGCCAAATTCACACATCCTACACTCACAAAATGATCCCCATAGAGTCCTTACGCCAAAGATTTCTGTCAAGTTTCATCATTCATTAAGTTGTAATAAATAACATTTAATCTTCAAACTGTGTCTCTCCTGATTGAAATTCAACTGGATTCAGGTCTGGACTCTGGCTGGGCCATTCCAAAACTTGAATCTTCTTCTGGTGAAGCCATGCTTTTGTTGATTTGGATGTATGCTTTGGTTTGTTGTCTTGTTGAAAGGTGAAATTCCTCTTCATCTTCATCTTTCTAACGGAGGTCTGGAGGTTTTGTGTTAAACTGACTGGTGTTTGTAACATTTCATACTTCCCTCCACCTTGACTAAGGCCCTGGTTCCAGCTGAAGAAAAACAGGCCCAAAGCATGATGCTGCCCCCACCATGCTTCTCTGTGGGTCTGGTGTTCTTTATGTGATGTGCAGTGTTGTTTTTATGACAAACATACCTTTTGGAATTATGGCCAAAAAGTTCCACCTTGGTTTCATCAGACCATAAAACATTTGATGCTTTAGGAGACTTCATGTGTGTTTTTGAAACATGTTGCCAAGCTTGGATGTTTTTCTTCATAAGAAAAGTCTTCCGTCTTGCCACCCTACCCACAGCAGAAACATATGAAGAACAGGAGAGATGTTGTCACATGTAGTACACAGCCAGTACTAGTCAGAAATCCCTGCAGCTCCTTTAATGTTGCTGTAGGCCTCTTGGGAGCCTCCCTGAACAGTTTTCTTCTGGTCTCTTCATCAGTTCTGGAGGGATGTCCAGTTCTTGGTAATGTCACTGTTGTTCCATATTATCTCCACTTGATGATGACGGTCTTCACTGTGCTCCATGGCATATCTAATGCCTTGGAACATGTTTGTACCCTTCTCCTGACTGATACCTTTCAACAATGAGATCCCTCTGCTGCTTTGGAAGCTCTCTGTGGACCATGGCTTTTGCTGTAAGATGAACTGAGGACATGTGATGAAAATCCTCCTAGAACAGCTGATCTTTATTGGGATTAATCAAAGTCACTTTAAATTATGACAGGTGTATACTGACTACTATTTGTCATGAGTCTGAATGTGATTGGTTAATTCTGAACACAGCCACATCCCCAGTTATAATAGGGTGTGTACACTTATGCAACCACATTCTTTTAGTTTTTAGTTTTTATTCTTCCCCCTAAAAGATTAAAAAAAAATAATTAAATTGAATTGTTCATGTTATAGGTCACATTAAAGGAAAACGTTCTGACATGATTTACCTTGGTCTCATTTTTTTACATCACAAAACCTGACAATTTAAGAGGGGTGTGTAGACGTTTGTTATCCACTGTATGTCTGAAAAAATGCAGACACTTATTGCTTGGATAGGAAACTGTTCATCTCTGCTGTATATTGGACAAACTTGTTAAAGCAGCATAATGAATGTGAGCTTGTGTAATGATAATCTCTTGAGACTTCAAGACCACCATCTTCTGTGAACAGCCCAGGGTCAACATTAAGCTTTATGCTGTGCTGTCTAATTTATTACAGTGCTCACCCAATCCGATTCTTAATCATAGACTTTTAGTTAGAAGGTGCTTATTAATAAATTCATGAGCTATAAAGATCTGTCATTGTAATTAAAACTCCAATCATTAATATCAGTCTCTGGAGATTAATTTGACTATGACTGTCATAGCAGTACTCCTATGTTTGCATTAGTTTTACCGCAGACAAGGTGGCACAAAGAATTGCTTTTGTGCACTAAAAAGTCCCTTTAAATGCATCAACCACTGGACATCCTCAGACCATGCATCATCACTGCATTACAAAGCCCATTAGTGCAGCCTTGTAGAAAGTGGAATGGGATGTCTAGAGATAATCAGGCCCCAGCACAGAGGTCAGGTAATGGATCTGCTTAATGTAATTTTGTTCTTAAATATATCGCCCAAACACTTACTGCAGATGCTACTAATGCTTTTGATAAATGCCTGTTTTAAATGTGTGTCCATTCCCTGTACATATTTGCAAATCAAAGCACAGCCTTACTTTAAAAATCAGAGGTACATTTAGAATTGATACATTGCATTAAAGGTACAGTGTGTAGCATGTAGCGGTATTTAGCTGAACAGACGTGTTAGAAATGGAATATAAACTTCATGAGTATGTTAAAATTATTTATATCACCTACATATAAGAATTGTTTGGTTTTTGTTCACTTAAAATTACCCTTCTATAACTACATAAGAATCAGATCTCCTACCATAGAGGCTCCAAAAATATCATAAAAATGTAGAGTGAATTTTTAAGTCACTTTTTTTACCACATTTAGAGGAATATTTTGATCTTCCTCACATTTAATTTTGTTGTGAAAATATTAAGTTAAATCCAAATGCTCAAAATAAATCTAAATGTTTAAAATTAAATCTAAATGTTCAACATTAAATCTAAATGTTCAACATTAAATCTAAATGTTCAACATTAAATCTAAATGTTAAATATCAATATGAATATTAGATATAAATCTAAATGTTAAATGTTGCTCTGCAATCCTAAATATTTAGCTGATATGCAAATTCACACTGCTGCCTAGCGGAAATACCCCCCCAAAAAAGCTTCATAAAGCGACACAGACTTAGCAATAGCAGCTTAGCTTTTATCTTGGTATTTTTGCAGCAGTGTGAATGTGCATATCAGCTAAATATTTAGGATCGCAGAGCAACATTTAATATTTATATTTATATTTAACATTAGATTTATATTTATATTTAACATTCAGATTTATATTTAACATTTATATTTATATTTAGCATTTAGATTCAACGTTGAACATTTAGATTTAGATTTAACATTTATATTTATATTTAACATTCAGATTTATATTTAGCATTTAGATTTATATTTAGCATTTAGATTTAACGTTGAAGAGTTAGATTTATATTTAACATTAAGATTTATATTTAGCATTTAGATTTAATTAAGCATTTAGATTCCATGTTGAACATTAAGATTTATAGTTAACATTTAGATTCATATTTAGCATTTAGATTTAACGTTGAACATCTAGATTTATATTTAACATTAAGATTTATATTTAGCATTTAGATTCAATTTAGCATTTAGATTCAACGTTGAAGATTTATATTTATATTTAACATTTAGATTTATATTTAGCATTTAGATTCAACATTGAACATTTAGATTTATATTTAACATTCAGATTTATATTTAACATTAAGATTCATATTTAGCATTTAGATTTAATTTAGCATTTAGATTCAACATTGAACATTTATATTTATATTTAACATTTAGATTTATATTTAACATTCAGATTTATATTTAGCATTTAGATTCAATTTAGCATTTAGATTCAACGTTGAACATTTATATTTATATTTAACATTCAGATTTATATTTAGCATTTAGATTTAAATTTAGCATTTAGATTTAATGTTGAACACTTAGATATATATTTAACATGAAGATTTATATTTAGCATTTAGATTTAATTTAGCATTTAGATTCAAAGTTGAACATTTATATTTATATTTAACATTTAGATTTATATTTAGCATTTAGATTCAACATTGAACATTTATATTTATATTTAACATTTAGATTTATATTTAACATTCAGATTTATATTTAGCATGTAGATTTAGATTTAGCATTTAGATTTAGCGTAGAACATTTAGATTTATATTTAACATTCAGATTTAGATTTAGCATTTAGATTTAACGTAGAACACAAGCGGCAACCTCCTGACTCAAAACATGAAGCCCATACCGAAGTGTTATAAACTGCAGTTCATTGAGGATCCTCTTGAGGCTGGCTCCAGAAGTACCGGAAACCACATACACACCCATTCAAAGAAGACGATGTTTACAGCATTAATAAACATGTTTACAGACTGGTACAAAAAACGTCTTGGCTCTACGTAGCTCATTTCTCTAACGGCACACACTGTACGGGGGGTGAATTTTTTTTCACAGGGCTCAGGAACAGATGGGTGGCATCACGGATACTACGTCCATTATTAATAAATCTAAATCAACATTTAGATTTAGATTTAGCATTTAGATTTAACAGTAGTATTATCTTAAATATATTTGTGGTGAGGAAACTAAATATGAAAAAGGTTACAAATATTGCTCTAAATGTGATAAAAACAGTCTGAGTGGCTGCTTGTTGCAGCAGCTCTCTCTTCATTGGTTTTTTTTCAACTTTTTTTCATGTGTTTAGTTCTCTTTGTATTTGGAGCCTGTCAGGACTTTTAATGACTCATTTGTTGGCCATTGACACCAAACTGGCTACGTTTGCAGTGGAGTTTTTGTTATTTTTGTTCCTGTCTGTGTCCGGAGATCCTGCGTGTATCTATGGTAACATTGTTTACATACGAGATCAGCTGTTAGCAGCCCGTAGCATGTCGATGCTAAACGATGCTAGGCCCCATGTTCCCTTTGAGCTGAGGAGAAGGAGGCAAGGACGACGTGCTGGTACTGAGGTGCAAGCTATAAAAGACAACATCGACCTGTCCTTCCACCGACCGTTTCGGGAATGTAAGAAGGTGGACGAGCTAACCCAGCACTAGAGTAGCATCATGCTAACAGAGCTAACACCGGACACGAACGCCACATTGGAAGGATTTCACCTGCTGTGGGCGGACAGGATACAGGAGAGCAAGACTGAACACACTGGGGAAGAAGGCCAGCTCAGTCCTGGACCCTGTGGAGGTGGTGGCTGACAGGAGAATTATGGCCAAGCTGTCGTCTTTGATTAACTTTTTTTTTTATATTTATATATTCTTGTTGAAATTCTTCTTTTTGTTTGTTGCTGTAACTCCATGAATTTCCCCATTGTGGGACGAATAAAGGAGTATCTTATCTTATCTTATCTTATATTTACAAACGGCTCCCTATACCGTCTTGCACCCTGATGTACACACTAAAGATACCATATGCAATTTTGTATTCAGCCAGAAGCCATCTGAAATGCATTGGCTGGAAGGTAAGGATAAAGAAGAAGAAGAAAAATAAGAGAGAGGTTGTTGTTGTTGTTGTTGTTGTTGTTGTTGTTGTTGTCATGTGCAAGATAATTTGTAATGATGAGTTTTTGATCATAAAACATGATAGGTGGAGGATTCTACTCGTCATGCATCACCGCAGTTTTTTGTCCTCGAAGGCCACCATCATTTTAATGGGAGGGTGAGCAAGAGAGCGTTTAAATCCAGAAGCTGCCATTGCTAAATATTCCCATTTCTACACACTGTTCCTTTAAGTATAAACAAGTTAAAGACAGCATTGTTGTAAAGGATGATAAATATGTGTCTAGGTTTGGAGATTTTATTTTATTCTTATTTTACATCATTTACAAAGACAGTGTTTGTTGGCACTTCAAAGCCAGCATTTGTGTGGAAGTTCCCAGCAAAAGACCAAAACATTACATGTTTTTAACTTGAGTATTCATACTCAATATGTTAATTCACCACTATATTTCAGAGAGGTATTGTACGTGAGATTGAAATACACTACCAATCAAGTTTGGACACACCTTCTCATTCAATGGTTTTTATTTATTTTAATTATTTTCAACATTGTAGATTAATACTGAAGACATCAAAAATATGAAATAATATAGTGTTGCCATAATATGGATTACAACAGTAGTCAAATTTAAATTTGATGAATCATTATTAATTGTGACATCTAAGGAGGACGGTACAGTTGTAAGGATAAGAATTTTAGAGTTTGCCTGGTTTCAAATATTTTCTGCAAACTGGTTCTGTCTGTCTATTTGGTGTAAAGAAGGCATGATATGAAGAGAAGCTATAAACGTGCTTGTTCATGACACTGGCAGATGGGCTGAGCTAGGTTACTGGAAAGACGCTGCTGACACTGCCTTTAATATTTGGAGTCAGCTCCCTTGGCAGCAGTTTTGTAATAAAGACATGAATTTAGACAGCAGTGTGGGGCTTTCTTGCTGTGGATACTTGTACCTGTTCTGAGAAAAATTACCCCTAAAATCAAAGATGGCAACATAAATATAGAAAATAAGATCAGAAATGACAAAAAAAATGTTGTGTGTCCCAACCTCAAACCCTGGTAACATGTCAGGTTTCAAAGAGGCTGTTCCAATAAAGACACTGTCCTCTCTAAACTTCCCACATGGTGTCATTTGAATAAGTGGTGAAGACTGAAATTAGAGTAATTTCCCAGCATTTCACAATAAACCTAAAAGTTGTAATAGCAGAACTTGGAGCGCTTTGAAAAGACCAACCACATGCTGGCGCTGACAGTACATTAAGGAGTCAAAGATAGCTGCACCTCAGCCAGCAGCAGCATGAAACTGCTTGCACATTACAGCATTTGTAAGAAAGACATGTTACAATGTCTTGCACTTTTGCTCTCCATAAATGAAGTCCAGTATTTATTGGTACCTATCTGAATGCTTCCTCCACTACTGCTGCTTTAGAGACACTCTGTGAGGATACTCACTCACCTCAGCACGTCAGGGGAAACTCAATTATCATGTCAGTGACAAATGTCTCACTTTCCCCTCACAGCCAGGTGCTTAGTGCAGTACATGTAGCGGACAGTCGTTGACCTGGAAAGTGCATGGGACCTATGGCCTTGAATGAGAAAGTGCAGAGCAAGGAAAGCTGATTTAGTGTGCACAATCATTTGTGTGGATATTTTGAAACTACATTAATGCATGTGAAATTTCAACATGTCATCGACTGTATACTTAAAGTGATCATACATCACAGGTTCATTGGGGTCATGCACAGAAGCAATGTTTTATATAAGGAGCATGAAGGTGAGTTTCTACTTCAAGTGATCCTGCTATCATTTTAATAGCCTTGGCTAAAGACTGTAGACTCCTGCAGCATTCCCATTGTTGTACAGAGAGGTTCAGCCTGCTTGACAAGCTGAAATCAGTGTGGTGCCAGAAACAGTGACAAACCTAATAACGGCCCACTTTCTAATCCAGCACATGCACTTACAGTAGTCTGCTGTCTGGTTGTATGAGAGTAAAAGACAGCTGAAACAGATAGATACAACTGGACAGCATGAAAATGCAGACAGTTGTGTCCAAGCAGCAACCTCAGGTCTAAAAATATGAGTCCAATGCAGAAGTGTTAAAAACTGCAGTTCATTGAGGATCTGCTTGAGGCTGGCTCTGGATGTACCGGAAACCACATACACACCAATTCAAAGAAGCCGATCTTTACAGCAGAAATAAACATGTTTACAGTCTGGTTCAAAAGACGAGTGTAGTCTGGATAGTTCAATTTTTTTCTAACGCGGCAATTTCGAAGATATTGAGGCTACGAGTCTTCCAATGAGAGGCACAGCTGACTTGAGTGGCAGGTGGGAACACTGTAGCTGTTGGCTAGGAGGCCCAAAGCCCGCCTCTTTACGTCACAATCTCCACCGATGATTGGCCTCAAAACAGTGCTTCAGGAACAGATGGGTGACGTCACTGAAACTACGTCCATATTTTATATGCAGTCTATGGTTGTGTCCTGTTAGCTAAGTGCTGCAGTGACAACTCATAACAGGTTCTGTAACATTTACACAATCTCTGAACCCAGTGTCTTCTCTCTGGGCACAACAGCAAAGTTTTTGGTGTTTTTATTTAACAATAGGGATGCCCGGTGGTGCAGTGGGTAGCACCGTTGCCTCACAGTGAGAAGGTTCCTGGTTTGAGTCCCCCCCGGTCAGTCAGGTGCCTTTCTGTGTGGAGTTTGCACGTTCTCCCTGTGCATGTGTGGGTTCATTCCGGGTTCCTTCCACTGTTCAAAAACATGCTCGTCAGGTTAATTGATCACTCTAAATTGCCGTAGCTGTGAGTGTGTGCGTGAATGGTTGTCTGTCTCTCTGTGTTTGCCCTGTGATAGGTTGGCGACCTGTCCAGGGTGTACCCTGCCTTCCGCCCGAAGTCAGCTGGGGTTGGCTCCAGCCCCCCGTGACCCCGAACGGGATAAGCGGTCAAGATAATGGATGGATGGATAGATAGTTAATAATATAGGACATCCAGGCAACATGCTCTCCTGCTGCACGCCGATAATTAACCTATACTCACATCCATCCTGCTTTGGTGACACTTTAATTTTCAATCCAACCAACTTCCCACAAGAGTGTTTTATTACACAGGACAACAACTTTTCATTAAGAAGGACTGAGTATAACACAATGAGGGAGCACAAAGCTGTTAAAAATTGGCACTGCAAGCCTGGTCTTTGCTTGCAGGTATCTCTGCATGTTTGAACTGTAAAACACTCACTCAGGAGCTCATTTTCTCATGCAACACTTTGCTTTCATCAGACTTCTCTTTCCATGTGTTGCCGTTGTTGGTTGTCCAACAAGCAGCTTGAGGAGTGAGAATGAATACGGACTTACTAGTCCACATGTAGGAGCAGATTGTTTGATAAGCTTGCCTGAAATATCAATCAATCAATCAATCAATCTTTATTTAGAGCAGGTCTAGACCACTCTATGTTAAACTATTAACAAAGACCCAACACCAAGACAGGATAAGACTCACTGCTATATTCCACCAGATCCGTCTCCTGATAGGTTTCTATTCTAGTCAGTCTGTTAACTTCCACTGGATCCACTCCGTTGTGTTCCGGCTGTGTCTCTGATCCAGCAGATCGGAACGCAACGGATCAGATACCCAAGACTTCTATTTTTGCCGGATGCCGGAGCACGACGCATCAATCTCAACAGAGCGGATGGAGCGGGACAGGAAGTCAGGTTTCACCAAAACAAAATGAAAACATCTGGTTAATTTTCAGAATAAAACACTCTGTGTTATCGTTAGATTGTTTTTAAGATGACTATGACAACACAATGTTATTTTGAGCGGAACCACGCCTGGAGTCAACAGGTCAGAGGTTTTCAGAGGACCATAAAGACAACATGGATGAGGAGAGGAGGAGGAGTATCCTTAATCTAGTGATTGCCGCGTGAAAACCGGTGGGTGTTGACGGACGAAAGAGCACGGACAGGGCCGGACTGGCCATAGGGAGCACCTGGAATCAAATCGTTGTCCTGTATCCAATGTCTTCCCTTTTTCAGGCGTCCTACACCTGCACCCACCTCTGATGAACTGGCATCTCATGTTTTATTTTGTAAAAACATTAGTTAGTATTTAATAGATATTAGTTAAACAATAGTCCTTGTGTTGTCTCCATCCGTAGTGATATGTGCCTTTGATTTTATTTGAGGTTTATAACAGTGCATTTTTCTAAGCACTTGTAGGTTCATTAGTTTGTGATTCACATACACTAAAAATCACCAGAATGCAGGAAATGAAGTGTTTGTAATTTTAAAAAAATTCTGTAGGGGGCCCCCAGACCCGCATTTAAAAAGTGGCCAAACGCAACCTATATTTTGCGCTATATTTCCTGGCCTGAATGATTTTCCCAATCCGGCCCTGAGCATGGAGCAGGACCGCAGCGGATCGGAGAAGGACCAGACACGGATCTGGTCTCTTTGTATCTTTGACATTGTTTGGGTTATTTTTGTCATTTGTGCTGCTTTTGATCTGTACAGCACTTTGGTCAAACTCTGTTTGTTTTAAACGTGCTCTATAAATAAAGTTTGAGTTGAGTTGAGTTGAACACAGAGGAGGCATACATTCTGGAGGTTTCTCTATGTTATAATACTTGGCCTGTTTACCGTATTGGTAACAACATTGTCCCCCACTTTAGCAGTCTGGGATGCTTGTGAGTTGACAGTAATGTTAACCAGTAGCAGTGTGATTGTTGTATTATAACTGTCATGTCCTTCAAAAGTTCCATATGCAGTAAGTTGTAATATATCTTTGCACTTGAGACACTCTGACACCATAGTGCTGCCCTCAATCCACCTTCAGGACTTAAAAAAAACACTCCCTTAAAATGAATTTCATACTACAGAGGGTCAAGACATTCTCTGTGTCTCTGAGATCCACTAATGTTTCTCCCTCCTTGTTTGAGGTCTCCTGGTTACCTTTCACATCTCCTCTGTCATGCTGCCCGGTTTCAGGTCTTTATTAGGTCAGCATCCTTTAAGGCTTGCCAAAAAAACAACAGAACACAATGCTTCAATGAGGTTTTACCCTCTACAGTTCACTGTTTGTGTCTCTGCATTAATTAGTCCTGTATTTACTGCTCTGTGGAACAAAGTTGGCCGGCAAAAGATTTACAGGACAAGGTCACTGATATCAGAAAGCTCATGATTTGTTTCTGATGGTTTTTTCTTTTCTGTGATCCACATCCTTACTCTCAAGGAAACTGTTTCATTTCTTGGCAACATCTTTTTCTTTACGTTTTTTTCTTTTTAACATTTTTGTTCCCTGTACTTTGATGTTTCTTTATCTCACAGCGCAGTAGTTACAGAAAAACAACACTCCTATGGGCGGCAACTGACTGCAGTCCAGACAACATTGAATCAGATTCAGGAGTAAACTGAAGTCAGATCAGATAAGGTTGAGTCATAAAAGAAGGGCTGACCTGATCTCACCGTCATATCCAACTGTGCTTTACTCCCCATAAATAAATACACACCCAGACACATTCACTACCAGCGGCAGGAATTATCACAAGAGCAACACCGCCCTCCAGTGGAGATAGAGAAATATACTTCCTCTAATTCTCTCAAGAGTAGGATTAGGTTCAATGTGGGTCTAATAATATATTAGAAATTCCTCACAAGAGCTAAATAATTAGACCCACTGGAAAGACTTCAGATGTTTCCAGAAAATCTCACACATACATTTTACCACATTAATAAAGATCATCGTACTTCTCAAGCACTTAGCTTTCACCAGACATCTCTTTCTCTACCCACTGGAAATACCACCTTAGCCACTGTGGGCCTTTTCCTGCTGAAGACTCTTGTTTTTAATCTCTGTGTAATGGAAGGATAGTTTCAGAGAGTGATCAGGCCACTAGAGTCATAAAGTCATGATAGAAATCTGGAACGCTAAGGAAAACTTTATGTTTCAGTCTATATGATTTACGTAAACAATAAATGGAAAGACTGAACCCTGCTCCACAGTGACTCACCTCTGGAGCAGACTGCATCATGGGAGAGTTTGTGCAGCAGGCAATGAGAGGGTGGCGGAGTGCTCTGAGATAGGTTGGCTGTAATGTTTGAGCGTGTACCAACAATATTAAAGTGGATATTTAATGTGATTATTACTAACCACCAAAACACACAAACAGTCACATCACAGAGGCATGCAGGATGCAGTGCAGGCCAGATGCACACACAGTCGTGCATAATCCACACACATGGCTACACACACAACCACACATGGGTTGAGAGGAAAACCACACAAATACACACAGGAGCACTCACTGGCCATAAACCACAGCCAAACACACACGCACACTCCTGCAGTGCATACCTTCCCACTACTGGTCCAGACCCAGACACCGCATGCCAGTGCACCTCGCTGCCTGAGCCGCAGGCCGCAGCAGTAGAAGAAGAAACAGATGGGTACCAGCTGTTTGGATGGGAGCCCCGGGTACACAGCTACTGTATTTCAACCCACACACATGCATGAACACAGATTTATTCAAGTTGTTTAACTGTGCCCCCACATATACAGATGGCATTACTCACTCACATTGACTTTATCCTAAGTGCTCTGTTAAACAACAACAGATATGATGTCATTATTGAAATTCACAACAATTAAAGCAAATTACTAAAGATCTACCAATGGTTAAATCCAACGTGAGCAACTTTAAATGGAGATACAATGAATCCTTTGAGTGTTTGTTTTTACTTTAAAACTTAGCATGCACATGTTTTTTTTAAAGGACAAGTATATTGGAGTGATAAAGATGAGAATATCTCAAACAAGAAGATGTAAGATTGGAATCAACAAAAGTCAGAGTAATAATGTCAAGAAGATCCAAAACAAAAAAACGAAATGGGATTTTAACATGCTTTTAGAAGCTTAGCTCTGATCCACATTCTCTTGGTCTGGAATGAAAGGATAACTATGAGGTTAAAGTGCTGACTTTGAATATGTTCACATACATATTAAACAGTGTAGGAATGATACAAGGCTTAAGGGATTTTTGGCCAAAATGTAGAATTCTTCTGACTGGCCAAGCCGAACATGTGTTTGAATAAACAGAGCAAAAAAAGGAATCTGTCAGGACGGGCAAAAAGTAAAAACTGCTGCTCCACAGGCCTGGCACATTTTAAAGTCTTTTTCTGAGTGATTTTAAAGGCAGTGTAAGGAACGTTCATATTGTGGTGATTCTGGTGACCCCTTTGCACGAAATTGTGTGCATTTATTGAAGCATAAGGACCATGGGACGCCTGGAGCAGCGGAGGCTGAAGTGTAGTATGTGCACGCAGAGGAGCTCGGCTCTGGGTGTCAGATGGAGCTGTTAGTCTAAACTCTGAGCTGTTTGGGGAAAGTTAGTGGACCGGTCCTGGGGAAAGTTAGTGGACCGGTCCTGGGGAAAGTTAGTGGACCGGTCCTGGGGAAAGTTAGTGGACCGGTCCTGGGTAAAGTTAGTGGACCGGTCCTGGGGAAAGTTTGTGGACCGGTCCTGGGGAAAGTTAGTGGACCGGTCCTGGGGAAAGTTAGTCGACCTGTCCTTGGGAAAGTTGGTGAACCGGTCCAGAGGAAAGTTAGTGGACCGGTCCTGAGGAAAGTTAGTGGACTGGTCCTGAGGAAAGTTAGTGGACTGGTCCTGAGGAAAGTTAGTGGACTGGTCCTGGGGAAAGTTAGTGAAACAGTCCTGAGGAAAGTTAGTGAACCGGTCCTGGGGAAAGTTAGTGAACCGGTCCTGGGGAAAGTTAGTGAACCGGTCCTTGGGAAAGTTAGTGAACCGGTCCTGGGGAAAGTTAGTGAACCGGTCCTGGGGAAAGTTAGTGAACCGGTCCTTGGGAAAGTTAGTGAACCGGTCCTGAGGAAAGTTAGTGATCCGGTCCTGGGGAAAGATAGTGGACCGGTCCTTGGGAAAGTTAGTGGACCCTTCCTGGGAAAAGTTAGTAAACCGGTCCTGAGAAAAGTTAGTGATCCGGTCCTGGGGAAAGATAGTGGACCGGTCCTGGGGAAAGTTAGTGGACCGGTCCTGGGGAAAGTTAGTGGACCGGTCCTGGGGAAAGTTAGTGAACTGGTCCTGAGGAAAGTTAGTGATCCGGTCCTGGGGAAAGATAGTGGACCGGTCCTTGGGAAAGTTAGTGGACCCTTCCTGGGAAAAGTTAGTAAACCGGTCCTGGGGAAAGTTAGTGGACCCTTCCTGAGAAAAGTTAGTGATCCGGTCCTGGGGAAAGTTAGTGGACCGGTCCTGGGGAAAGTTAGTGGACCGGTCCTGGGGAAAGTTAGTGAACCAGTCCTGGGGAAAGTTAGTGAACCTGTCCAGTCCTGGGGAAAGTTAGTGGACAGGTCCTGTGACTCTGGGGCTTATATTGTCTGAAGGAGAAAAAAACAACTTATAAATATTTCAGTGTGGCTCAAAAAACAGCTAAAAATACAGCTGGAAATGATTGGGCTAAATCAACTATTATGGTCATAATATATTGATTATGGTGTTTACAACTTGTTAGCTCTCTAATTCCAGATGCTAAATTATGCAACAAAAAATATGTAAATATAAAATGTAAGTCCTGTACTGTCATCATTACTGTTTGCTACAGCAGGTGTACACAGTATGTTTAAACCATATTACAATGGATCCATCCATGCAGAGCTATTGTACAAAAATGGATTTGACAAAAATTCTGTTTCACAGGTTTGTTTTCCTACAATTGTGACCACAGCTCTCTAAATAGACGTCAAGTTAACCGTCCACAATGAGGGAAGTGGACAATGTTGATCACTTAAGGTTCTCGTTCCTTCTTCGTGCTTCCTCCCTGAACCCAGCAATTTCTGATCCAACCTCAACTATCAACTTTCTTCCTATGAGTCAACTGAGGTGGTGACTCCTCCAGCTCATTACGACATGACTTATTGAAACCAAAACTCTCCCTCCAAGTCTGAAATGCATGTTTCCTCCGCCTGAATGCCATTAGTTACAGCCGGTGGTTGTAACCTCTTATTACACTCACTTTGAACCCAATCTGTCTCATTAAATAAAGATTCTGCTTAGTGTAAAGAATAAAGAAAGCATTTATTTCAGCAGAGTTTTAGGCTGTGACATTACAACTGTGACTTTAAACATCCCATCTGAGGACTTTACGGTCATCCTGGAGTGACCCTCCATCCTGCACCAGCTTCTGAACACAGAGCAGGAAAGAAATGACAAATTGACATGGCATTGTGTTTGATTGACCACGGTCGTCCTGTGATTTCCAGCTCCGGTGCTCATGTGGTCTGGCCAATGTGGGTTTAGAGGGCAAACTGGAGCAGCGGAAGGCTGGTTTAGGACCTTTCTCCCTTTAGAAGCCAGCAAGATGTTTTTAATGAACCACAGTGTGTTTGAACTGTCCCATCTTGCCGTGCAGCAGTGCAGCACTACATACAAGCCCTTTTTGGCATGAGTAACATGAAAAGGAAATAACATGAAATAAGAAACATGCGATAATCCGAAGATGTATAGAATCAAGGAAATGCTTCCTCTCAGAGAGAGACCACAAATCAGATGTTGGCAATAGCAGAGGGGAACATCTCAGGGGATTGTGGAGGTTTGAAGTGACTTGGGCGGCCGTGTTCTTGTCGTGCCCTGGACAAACTTCTTTTTTTGTGTGAGTGTGTGTGTGTGTGTGTCCTGATGTTTGATTCAATGTGAAAAACGAGTGAGTTATCCTCATTGAACTATGATATGTGAGAGGTTAAGAAGACATTTGCACTAAATATTGATTGAAATGGTTAGTAATGGAGTTAATAATGAGATAGAAACAATGTTTTGGGGGATTTTTTGGTTTCTGACACTTTTGGATAATTAAACATGCCCCAGCTCAAATTGACACAGGTCCCTTATTGCTGTTCTTGAGAAGCGAACATAACAGGAGGGTTAATATTTGTAGCTCTGTTGACTCATCTCACTCCAGTTTTTAGTTTTATTGATCATTACAAACATTATGTCTTAAAAACTCCATGAGTATCCTCAGATATATATATAAAAAACAAACTGTAGTAACAGTACAGATACTATACTATAGTAATAGATGACTACCTAACAGTTAGCTAACTACACAGTGTAACTGTGCACCAATTCAGGGACCAAATTTGCAGAGTGGGAAGCCTGTGTAACGGTTTGAAGAGTGACCCTTTTAACTGACGACTGTTAGCTGAACATGTTAGTGGTTGATGTGGTTATAACAGCTGCTGAAATATAAAACAAGTCCTCCCTATCCATACTACTATAGTTTTCTATTATAATTTAAAAAAAAAAATAATTTAAATTCACTCCTCAGGCATCCGGCTAAAGGTCGCCAGTTAACAGGGTCACTTTTTAATTCAGAACACCAACAGAGGTCAAATGGTTCTGCAACATTTGAGTAGATGAGCATTTTTTTTTAAATGTTGCAGAAGAATATAAACCTACAAATTACTACAACCGTACTTTAATGAGGAGGACAAGAAACTCACACAGCAGGGCGTAAAGTTATGAGAACAGCTTGGCAAAAGTGGAGGATCCAGAGTTTAGGACAAGCTAGACAAAATTCTCAAGACTAATCCAGTTGTTGAACCAGCCAACATTGCTGAATCCAGGGATGATGATTCTCCTGGTATCAGCTCTTCTGCTAATGATGAATTGGGTGGAGATGGTGATTAGCCTATTGCCATTATTATGCTAACTATTTGTTGTAATCAAAATTGCCTTTACTAGAAGTCTTCTACTACTTGTGTAGCAAGTCAAGCAGCTATGTGTTGCGGTTGCTGGGTTAATTGCATTCTCACTGTGAACGGCTCCAGGGTCCTAATGGAGCCGAGACCACCTGTTGAAAGCAATTTTGGCTAGAGCCCAGACTAAGGAGGAAAACAGCCCTTGCTGTGGAACATTGTCTCCAAACAATCCATGTGTGAAAGCACCCTTAGTTTAAGTTAACCTGGCAAGAGCCAAAGAGGAAAAGCTGAGGCATTTGGCTAACAGCTGTTATGTGCTCATCTATCAGTCGAGTCAGACAGGCCTCTGATTATGCAAAACGTGTACTCTAACTATCTTCAAACTAATTATATATATTTTAAAAAATCACCCTTTACAGTGTGGACGAATCAAGAATTAAGCCATTCAGACCAAAACTCTTTTTTTGTACCACGCTGTAAACATGTTTATTTCTGCTGTAAAGATGGACACTTTAACATGGGTGTTAATGGAATCTGCTGAACTTTTGGAGTCAGCCTCAAGTGGACACCTGAGGAACTGCAGTTTTTGGCCATTTGGCAGTGGCTTCATTTTTGTGCATTGTAGGTTAATAATTGATCAGATTTGTATAGCGCTTTTCATGGTACTCTAAGTCGCTTTACATAAAAATAAAAATAATTAAAGACACGAGGCAATGAACGGGCCCTCGCACACCTGCAACCACCGACTGATGTGCAATACTGCCTGATTTGCGCCACCGCCCGAAATGCAGCAGGTGTTGCTGTACTGAGGCCCTTTAGAGGGTGCTATGGAGCAGATTTTTGAAATTTTTGGAAGACAGCCCCAAAATACATAACTGGGATGCGTGGCTGATGCGTGTGGCCAATTTGGTGAAATTTTGTCCATTTTAAAGCCCCCCAAAATCAATTTCCTGTTTATGGCGAGACATGTGCGTTTGATGCATCGCCTGAATGTCTGCTATGCCCACAGTTTTTAGATTTCGCAATTTTTTTCTGATGACTTGGAATTGTCAATGTGTCTACTGCAGAATGTGCGTGGTTTTGACTTGATCAGAGAAAAGGCCTAGGGCAAGATCTCTTAAATATGCACCCATGCGAATCAGGTGAAAAACTGAAAAAAAAAAAAAGATGGCCGACTTCCTGTTGGGATTTCACCATGATATTAGGAATCTTTTTTGTAGGTCATGGCCTGATAGATATGGAAAAAATAGTCATACATGTAAGTTGAACCATTTTGAGGAGGTGCTGTGTTGGAAGGAAGGTGGCGCTATTGAGCCATTTTTTGGACTTTTTGCACGGGACCACTGAAATATAAACTTTTTGCCAATCCTGATGAGTGTGTCAAGTTTGGTGAGTTTTGGGGCTTGTTGAAGGCTCCAAAAAGGCAATTTATTTGAGTAGGTAGAAAGAAAGAAAGAAAAATCCTTAGGGTTACAAGAGGACCTTCGCTGACCTTGTCAGTGCTCGGCCCTAAAAATAAAAATAAAGCAAATAGATAAAATAGAACAGAACAAAGACAGAGGTGGGGCAGGAGTCGAGGTTATGTGTTGTATGCTTTTTTGAACAGGAAGGTCTTGAGGTGTTTTTTTAAATGATTGGGGTGAGTCAGAGTTGTAGATGTGTGGAGGGAGAGAGTTCCAGAGAGTCGGGGTAGCGATGGTAAAGGCTCTGTCCCCCAAGGTGGGGTGCTTGGACTTGGTGATAGGGGACAGGAGATTGGCATCTGATGATCTCAGGCAGTGAGACGGGGAGTGATGTTTGAGGAGGTCGGTCAGGTATGAGGGGGCGAGGTTATTGATGGCTTGAGCAGGATCTTGAAGTGGATTCAGTACTGTATGGGGAGCCAGTGGAGGTGCTGAAGGATGGGTGTAATGGGGCTCTGGAGTAGGTGTGGGTGAGGAACCGGGCAGCTGAGTTCTGGACATATTGGAGTTTTTGGAGGTCAGCGGAGGGAAGGCCGTAAAGGATGCTGTTGCAGTAGTCCAGTCTGGAGGTTAAGAAGGCATGGATGAGTGAGTTCGGCAGCAGAGGAGGAGAGAGAGGATCTGAGGCGTGAAATGTTGCAGAGGTGGAAGAAGGATGTTTTGGTGATGTTTCTGATGTGTGGTTTGAAGGAGAGAGTGGGGTCGAGGATGATGCCAAGGTTGCGGACTACTGGGGAGGGAGTGACTGTGTGGTTGTCGATGCTGGTTGCCACTTGATCCAAAAACACTTGATCTATGTCACAGTTCAACATTGGAAAAGTTGTCTGAGTAAGTTCAGAGATCCTTGAAAATAAAGAGATTACAGTCCTTGAATTTCCATTCTTCTATAATTTCTTTGTCCTGCTTAACCCCTTGTTTGCTTATGTTCTAATACCCCCACCTCAACCATTTCCCCTTATAGATGTGAAACCTCTAACTGTACACATGAGTGAGTTTACCAGCTCCTTCCACAAGATGGTGTTGCTGTTGTATCATATAACCAAGCAAAATGCATCAACAAAGAGCAAAAACACACATCATTATCACAATATCTGCAAACTGGGGTGATGGTTCAGTAACTGTGAGTGTTGATACACTGCATATTGTTTCAATTACTCCAAACTGTTGTTGCAGACCATGCCGTTAGGAAAATGCCCAGAATACTACATGTTTTTGATCTTGTGGCCTCTTGTGAAACTGGAAATGAACAGTGATTAACTATAATGATGATCATCATGGTGAAAGGTTTTGTGCCACAGGTTATTTGACTGTGTGAGCCAGCATTAAAAGGAAAGCTCTTTGAAACTATAACATGGGGTGAAGAATATTGCACTTGCGTCTCACAGGTCAGATTTCAGATGGTAAGCAATGAAAGTCATTCCAGGCTAGAAAATGAAGATTTTTTATGTTCAATTGAATGAAAAAGGCATTGTCCACCAACAAACACGGCACTGTGACACACATGAACTCGCAGTGTATACTCGGTTTTAATTTGTGTGTGCACGTGTGTGGTGTTGCAGTGGGAGGCTTTGTAGTGCTGAGTGAGAAAAAGAATATGGCTATGATTAAAGTAGGCACTAAAGCAAAGGTGGTAATTGGGATCATAAACACTCACTTTTCCATTTGCCCCTTAAATGAAGCATTGGTGTTTATTCTGAGCAGCCGATTCATCCGAAAAACAGCATCCACTCTGAGCTCGTCTGGGCTCTCACAAATCTGCTTAGACTACGGCATCTGCAATTAGGACGATGTCAACAAATGCAGAGTGTATATGAAGGGAGCATATACAGACTCACAGCAGGTCTACTGATGAAGCTACTAATGTTTCTGAAGCTGGATTTATTGACTGTTCAAACTGGTAGGACTGTACTGAGTGTATGGCGATTCCAGAAATATTGTAAATGCAGGAAATACAATGCTGCCCAGCGGACCAATCATAGGGCTTGTGGTCTGCGTCATTTCAACACGCATGGTTATGTTTTGGAGTAGGTGCATGACGTATGAAGGTCGCCATCTCCTCCAGGCTCGATTACTGCAATGCCCTCCTCATCGGGACCCCCATCAAAAATCTCCACAAACTCCAACTAATTCAGAACACCTCAGCCAGGATCCTACTCAGAGTCAGAAAACACGAACACATCACCCCAGTACTCCGCACACTTCACTGGCTTCCCGTCACCGCAAGAATCAACTACAAAATCGCACTCATCACCCATCAGTGCATCTATGGAAACGCCCCACTCTACCTAAAAGAACTCCTCACCCAGCAAACCCCAACCCGGAACTCACGCACTCCACATCAGAACCTCCTCCACCCTCCCAGAACCAAGCTCCGGACCATGGGAGATCGGGCCTTTTGTGCTGCTGCACCACGTCTGTGGAATTCCCTGCCCAGCCACCTTAGAACCCCACAGACTGTGGATGCTTTTAAAAAACATTTAAAGACCTTCCTCTTTAAAGAGGCTTTTAACTGATTTTAAGTACTGCTTTTAAAAGTTTGTTTTTACTGTGTGCCTGTAGCACTTTGAGATTTCTGAAAATGAAAAGTGTGTTATAAATAAAATGTATTATTATTATTATTATTATTATTATTATAGGAAAAGGACTACGATTCAACACAGATGCATAAACCAGGATTAAGTGTGTGGTCTTGTGGACCTATGGAATTGTCTAGTGTGGGTTCAGATTATTGACGTTGATGTTAAGCTTGGTTTATACTTCTGTGTCGAATCGAGGGCGTGGCCTACGCCATAGCAAGGTTATTATCTTTCACGAAAACTAACGAAATAACGAAAACGAGAGGTGAAAAAACTTTTTCTTTAACTGAAATAAAAATAAAAACGAGGCTTTACAAAAAACAATAGCTAACTGTAACTGTATTGTGAGTTTACAAAACTAACTAAAACAAACAAAATTATAGAGAAAATGTCTTTAGTTTTCATCTTTGCCAATCTATCTCATACATAAACTCAGTATTTTGAGTGGATATGAATTTTGTTTGTTTGTTTTCTGCCAGTTTCACTTCAGTTTGCACAGTCGAACAAGCAGGCACGGGTCCTCACTTTACCTGCTAGCAGAGCGTCCACACTTTACCTGCTACAGGTGACCTGACTATCAGAGAGATCACACTGCCCTCAAGGTTCAAGTTTCTGCGGACTATTGCTGCAGGACACGGACACATTAACGCACAAGCATGCAGTGCTCACGTCACATAAGTCTATAGATCTGCCAGAACTATTCACATGCGACTGGTCTCCCTCCGTTTTAAAATAAGTTAGGATCTTAAAGGGATATTTCTATTTTTTTTTACTCACTGTCACGAGTAAGACTTCAAACTTATTGAAGCCCTATCATTCCCCTAACTCTGCCTCTCACGTGAAAATGTGATTGCTGACGCGCTTTCTAGGGCACCATGTTGATAGCGCAAAGACCCTGTTGGTGGGGGTCTGTGTTTAATGGGGGGGGTGGGGGGGGTGACGGCCATAGGCCTTGGTCCGTGTGTTTTCCTGCCTCTGCTTTCCCCTTCCAGGTCCTCCTGGAGTGTCTGCCCCTCCCATCTCGTTTAGGGATGGGCTACACCTGCTGGGAGCCTTTAAAACCTGGAGGAATCTAAGATGGCTCTCTCTCTCTCCCTCCTGAAGGCTGGTGCCTGCCAGGCACCCTCTTTTGTTTCCTTTTGTGATTATGTTGAGTTTAGCTTTGGTTACCTTTCACACATAGCGTTAGTTAGCACACATAGTCTCACAGCACCCACCACCCTCACCACACTACTGATAGCTGACTTCATCATTAGTTTTCCGTTGTTAATTCCTTTCAATAAAATGATTTACTAATTTAAAAGCTGTCGCTGTGGGGACCTCCCTTCCTTGGTGAGCTCTTAAACGAGCTGGGCGTAACACAGTACTTCTGGACTTTTGGGAATTAAGATATACCAGCAGATCAAACAGGGCTGCAGTCTGCGATGCTCACCAACCAGAGTCCACTGCAGAACTGAACTGAAGTTTGTTTCTGACTTTCTTCAATGTTCAGGAGTTCAATCAGAAAAGCCAAAAAGCCGAATGCAAGTTTGTCTTGGAAGTAAATGTTCGGCTACCACTGTTTTTTTTATTGCACAGTGACACAACCCATGATCTACACGACATGTGTACATGATGTAAATAAACTGTGTTAGCTGCTGAAGGGAAGACTGAGCTGAGATAACAAACTCTAAAGACCACCAGGGGATCTTAGGCATGTCCTGCTTCACATGATGCAAAAACTGTCAAAAATTGACACTATATCAGTGATGTACATTATAGATCGGATTAGCTGATCAATGCGCTGCAGGCGGAGGAGCACGTCTGTGTTGTGCGGGTAAATAGTGCAAAAACGAACTGACTTTCTGGCGGCAAAGTAAAGTGCCGAAAAAAATCCAAGTGGAGCGAACACCTAAACAGAAGTGAGTGTTCGGGTTCACTAAATCACTTTTGTTTTTGTGTTATTATTCCATCCATCCATTATCTTGACCGTTTATCCCGTTAGGGGTCACGGGGGGCTGGAGCCTATCCCAGCTGGCTTCGGGCGGAAGGCAGGGTACACCCTGGACAGGTCGCCAACCTATCACAGGGCTAACACAGAGAGACAGACAACCATTCCCGCACACACTCACACCTACGGGCAATTTAGAGTGATCAATCAACCTGAGCATGTTTTTGGATTGTGGGAGGAAGCCGGAGAACCCGGAGAGAACCCACGCATGCCCGGGGAGAACATGCAAACTCCACACTGAAAGGCACCCGCCCGGCCGGGGATTCGAACCAGGAACCTTCTAGCTGTGAGGCAACAGCGCTACCCACTGCCCACCGTGCAGCCCTGTGTTATTATTGTTATATTATTATTATTATTATTATTATTATTATTATTATTATTATTTTATTATTATTATTATTATTATTATTTTTCTTCTTCTATATCCAATATGCTTTCTTTTTCAGGGGTAGTTTATCTTAATGTGAACTGCATATTTCACATTGTTGCTGATTGATTCCAACCTCCAAAATGTCTCTTTTTTTGTCTATGCATTTATCTGTTTGTTTTGTCTATGAGAAAAAAGAAAAAAAAAAGAAAAAGTAAAAAAAATGAATACATCTCTAAATCACGTGGCAGAAATGACCGAGTCTGCAGAAACTGTAGCCTAGCTTGCGTTCCATCTCTCCCTCTAGTTTCTCATTACAGGGGACGAGCTGAGCAGCATCTGTTGTGGCTAGTACAATAACTAGTGATGTAAAACTCATACAAACCCACTTCAAAAACACTGAAATATCCCTTTAAAGTCGTCTAGTGTGTGGCATGCTTATGATTGGTGTGCATCTCATTCCAGAACCCGGCATTCCCATTTCACACATCTTGTTTCTATGTTTTCTTGCCTAGAACTGGACACATTTACATGAATCTTATCACAGAATACACACATTCTAAACCGCATCAGTTTTGACATTGATGAGTTTAATCGGTTCAGCCACGATGAGAATCAACGTCTATCCAGCTTTGTGTACCCAGAATCTTGAACCATATAACCTCCCTGAGCAAAGCCCTATCAGCAGAAATGGTAAAGGTTGAATCACAGTTCTGGCAAAAGAAACAGACTTTTAATCACAGGAAAATATTAAGGATAATTACTTTTTGGCTGGGTGAGGTCAGATTTAATCACAGGTTTTACAGACTGCCACCTCTGAAGCTGTTCAACAAAACAGAGAGGAAAAAGAACTCTGAAGCTAAGATAATCTTTAGTCTTAAGAAGCTGCAAACTTATAAGGTTTTTATCAAAGCAGCTGAGATAGGGACAGTAAAATGTAACCTCCGGTGGTCAGAAGTTGTTCTGTAACTTTTCCTTCCATTTTTCTGTAATTACCTCGGTTTTGTATTTATGGTGGTACCTATAACACTTGAGGACGGAGCTGTCCAGACAGACTTTGTTTTACTGCTGATCCGGGCTCTGCCAGGCTCTTCCTGGCAGTGGATGCAGTAATGCAGAGAGTCTGACAGAAGAAATATAAGGTCAAACAAACTGGAGGCTCATAATCGTAAATAGCGGGAGGGAGAGTTTGCTGTTGTTTTTCTCATCAGTGTAAGGGTGTTCCTCATCGATGAAGAAGTCACTGGACTTCAAACTGGTTTATGTCTGTATTGAGTGTCAGCTGGCTGATGTGTGTAATGTGTGTGTTAATGAGACACGTCCTCCCACAACTATAATCAGAGGTTTTCAAAAAACATGCAACTCAAAAATTATAAGCAGCTCATCAATTCAGGGTGTATTTATACTGTTTTGACAGATTCTTTATTATGACTGGAAGTGTTTAACTAAATATTACGGCTGCCCGCTGGCTGCTTAGATTAGGATCTGTTTCACATTCTCCCCTTTTCTCTCAAAGGCAACATGTATCTATTAGGCCATCTGCGTTTCCAGTTTAACCTCTCTTTTAAGCATGATTCTGTCTGACTCTGCCGCTCACTCAGTACAAGGAACGTTAATCTATCGTAATCCTTTGAAGAGGGGACCTGGAGGAAGCTCGCCCAGTCAGTGTGTTCCCTTCAACGGTCCAGGTCTAAATGCTGTGTGGCATGTTTGACATAGCGAATGAAAGCAATAACGCGTTTTGTCAGGTAGGAAAGAGTCAGGCTGCGAGGCCACAGCAATCAGGCAAAAAAAACGTGGTCCAGCGTTAGGCACGACTTCAATAAAATAGCTCCAGTCCTGCTTTTAAAAGCATTAGTCCAGGGCAAATTAAAAAGTAGAGTGCAATTAAAAGAAATCACTGTGTAAATGTTAGCATGTGGAAGTTTTCCTTTTCCCTTTTTCCCCCTTTCCTCCTAGCTGAACAAAGAATGCCCTGGAGGTAGAGCCACGCAGCTGCTGAATGTTACTACAACCATGTGTTTTAAATAAGACCCCATTATAATCAAAATCATAAAAAAAAGGTAATGCTGCACTCTGAAACATTTAAATTTAAGCTAACCAACATAGAGTTCAAGCCTATGTGAGCTTTTTGTAGCTCCTAATTGAATAAATATCTGGAAGAAACAGATCAAGCAGCCTTCAAAGACGCCATTATGTGGAATAACTGCATTGCTTTATGGGAAATGTTTAAAGAAATGCAATCACCTGTTCTGTTGCTCCAAAATTTTGGAGTTTGCCTTTCAATCAGATGTTGCATATTTGCATCCGTTTGGCAAATCTGCAAGGAAAAGTGACTGATACGATCATGTGGTGCTCACAGGAAATCTGTGTGATGAAGGTTTTCACTTCCAACAAAGCCAAGGGAACATATAGGCTCTGCAGTAAGAGTGAACTCTTACTATACACTGGGGAAAAGGATCTGAGATCTAGAACAATGCAATGGCATGAGTTTAACCTGCAACATGATGATACAAGCAGATCTAATTCATCACAAATGCTCAAAATGAAGCAATACGCATCTTATGTTGATGAAGTATCCCTTTAAATACCATTTATTTGTCACAATGATTCTGCAAATAACCTGACTGTATGGAGCCCCTAAAGTGACATGTGCAGAATTTTTTTTTTGGTAAGTATATGGTGCGCACGAGATACTTTCTGGTGCGCACGAGATACTTTCTGGTGCGCACCAGATACTTTCTGGTGCGCACGAGATACTTTCTCGTGAGCACCAGATTCTTTCTCGTGAGCACCAGATACTTTCTCGTGCGCACGAGAAAGTATCTGGTGCGCACGAGAAAGTATCTGGTGCGCACGAGAAAGTATCTGGTGCGCACGAGAAAGTATCTGGTGCGCACGAGAAAGTATCTGGTGCGCACGAGAAAGTATCTGGTGCGCACGAGATACCAAGTTAGCACTGGAGATCAACCAGTTTCGATCTAAAAATGACAGTACAGCAGTTAGTTGAGCTTTATTTCAACCTTGGGCTGCCTTGTATCTTGTTACATTTATATACGGACTGTTCAGTCTGCATTTACGAACTGTTTGTAATTTGTGAACCTCACTGCATTTGTGAATGGAATTTTTGAGACTGCAGGGCAATGTCTGTAACCAATCAGATGTCTCACTCCTATGCAGCCAATCATAGTGTAGATTCCAGGGTATGTGATTGTGAAGCGATCCCTTTAGCCATGCCCGAGACCAGAGCGCACCGAGACCAAGACTAGTCGATATCATCCCGCATTTAGGTAGTTATTGAATGAGGACTACAGATACTTTCCAAAAAAAAAATTCTGCACGTCACTCTAGGGGCTCCGTATGATTGTATATGGTGTGAGGAATCAAAAAATACTGACTTGTTAGAAAATATCTGAGGTATAACTGCGACATTCACTAGAGGGAAAAGCATCCTGACAGACTTCACACAGTTCGTTTGACTCCTGTTCAAATTCAAGTTGAGGTATCAACTCTTATAAGATGCAACAGAACTGTAAACTTTATTTTGAACAACATGTGTTTTATGTGTGTGTGTGTGTGTGTGTGTGTGTGTGTGTGTGTGTGTGTGTGTGTGTGTGTGTGTGTGTGTGTGTTTCATGGGTTGGTATGTAAGGGATAATGTATGGTTAGCAGGTAGTTATGGGAAATAGAATCCTGATAAGGTGAGACGCGAAGCAGAGGGTTCTTGTCCACCCTGAAGGGATTCTTTTTCCCATAACTACCTGCCAACCATACATTATCCTGCTGGCTACTAACTCAAAATACAAACACGTTGGCAAAAAACTGAGTCAAAAAGTTATTTGATTGATTCAAATTATTTATGTTTACAGTTTTTAAAAATAGTCCCAGTGATTCCTCGTCAGTGAGCGTTCCATGGTGATGGATTCTTCTCTTCCTGTTGTGGTGGATTGAACATGAAACTGTCCTCATTCAGCTCTCCTTCTTCTCTGAGCTCTGTGGTTCACACACCTTTAAAAAGAAACTAATGTCACAACTTTGAACCCTGCTGCTATCATCACCACCGCTCATGGTTTAACTTTCTTTGTAGAGATCACTAACCTAAAGTTTCTCTTACCTGCTCCTCTCCTTCATCAGATTGATGGACAGGATCCAAGATGTAAATGTCTGTAACCTGCTGATTTAGCATGCTAACCGAAGCTAACGTTTTAGGCCCATTGTTTTGATGCTAACAGTTTTACCTCACCTTACGGTCTATGGCAGGGGTTTACAAATTTTTCAGCCCGCAACCCCAAAAATATAGATGACAAAGACTTGCGACCCCCACTGTCCCTCAAAGTGATTTAATGTGGCTTCATTTAGCTGGTCTGCAGAAACATGAGCATGTGTCTGTGTTTCCTGTGCGATTATGATAATTAACTGTTCACTAACCCTAAACTTAGGAGTCATCTGGAAACAAAGAAAGGCAGAAAACTCATTACACTTTATATTCTCAAGGTTTTATTTCAAGTATAGCTACTAATTTTGTCGATATTGTTTACTATATTGGGTAAAATTTGCTATTTTTAGATAACTTAAAAAAACATTCTTGAAGACATCTCACGACCCACCGTTAGTGTTTGGCGACCACCCCAGGGGGTCCCGAGCCACACTTTGGGAACCCCTGGTCTATGGTGTCAACAAGCAGAAGCAAATTTATGCCGGAACTCTTTTCCGCGGATTGATTTGACATGACGTGTGATCAGTTTGCCTCTGGTGTTGATCATATTAGTGAAAGTTAATCACCTGCGTTAAGGAGTTTTGACCAATCAGAATCAAGAGTTTTACACAACTGGACTATCAGTAAGAAAGCCGGGTAATAATCATACTTAAAGGTGACATATCATGCAAAATGGACTTTTTAATGGTTCTCTACCTGAAATATGTTTCCCTGGCATGTCTACAAACCCCCCGAGAATGAGAAGAATCCATCCTGCCCCTGTTCTGATTTCTCCACCTTTCTGTAAATGTGTGTGAAACCAGCCGTTTCAGTTTTCAGTGTTTTTCATACGTCACAACGACATCCGGCCTGTAACTGAAGTCAGAGCTCGGAGCTTGTTCAGCCCATAGACTGTATAAAATACAACTCAACTTCTCCTCCGTTTTTCATTACCTGCACACATGTGTGCTAACAAGGAGCTTAGGAGGGAGGCATGCTAGTTGTAGGCTGTCTTAATAAACACAAAGGTCGGTTTTACTCCCCACGTCTGCAGATTTGAAGATCTAGTGGATGATTTTTATTTTCCATGAAAAATTGCTAGCGCTAGTTAGCATAGCCACATAGCTACATGTTCGTAGCTGTGTACCAAGACACACGTCGACATACTGACAAATAAAACAACAAGAAACACTACATCTGTGACCAATGGTTCAGAAAGGTCCTGCTGCAGGCGCCTCTCTGTCAGGATCAGATTCTGGATCAGATTCAGAGGGTTGAAGTAACGCGGGTCTGTGCAGCCAACATGTAAACATTAGATCAACGTGCTGGACAGCCGAGGCCACATCCACTTCCTGAGGGGGCGTGGTCATAGAGCTCATTCTCATTTAAAGGCACAGACACAGAAAACAGCCTGTTCTGAGCAGGGCTGAAAAAGAGTGGTTTTCAGGCAGAACAAAATCTGATTTCAAAGTGTTTTTTTGAGCATAAACGTTAAAGACATGTTTTGGGGACCTCTTAGACCAATATATGTTGATGAAAAAGAGCGTAATATGTCACCTTTAAGTCTAATTTGCAGCAGGTAGTAGCTTTAATAAACAAAAATGTTGCACTTGTCTGGAGCAATAAAAACCACAGATTCTTGCAAAGTTCTCCACTATGCCTTTAATATACCAGGTTAAGAGATTTGTAGTTGCCAGAATGTTTACCTCCATGCAGGATGTTTAGGTTTATTTCTTAAGGTTAGAAACAACCAGGACTACACAGAACATGAGAAGAGTGATACACACACTTACACTTAACAACACTGCAATACTTGGAGGTAATGTAGAAGTTGATACAATGTGGGTTTGATTTGTTTTTCCTCATTCTGAAAGAAACCAGAGGACAAAACTGCAGATACATTTTGTGGGGCCTGGTGGTCTGCAGCAGTCTGCTACACTCAACCCTTTAGTTAAAAGTCACTGAGGGTGTCGCCTCACACCAGGACAGATGAGTTTCCATGGGAGGAACGAAGATGTCTGGCCAAATCCACTTTTCCCCCTTATTAAAATGGATATTTCCGAGCTGTCAGAGGGTGAAGTCTGGGTTTTCAGAGTGTCTCACTGACTTCTCGCTGACAGTGGGCTTCCTTTCTCCATAGGTTCAATATCTCCGGTGGCTCTCCCTCCCACTGTGCGGTATAGCTGGTTGCTCTACAAGTCCCAGGCCCAGCACGGCTCTGGCAAAGCTGTTCTCTTTTTGCTTAGCGGCGCTCGCTAATTTACTGAGACGCTGCACTGTGTTGGGTCGGCGGTGCATTTCCCACGTTCCAGCTGAGAAAATATATCATTAGTCCCTCATCGTGTAATGCTTGCCACGTTACGTTATAAAAGCTGGGTGTAAAGCGACCTGGAGAAAACAGGAGCGATTTCCAGTGTGCCTCATTTTCACCGCCTGCTTGGAATAAGTGGTGGGTGTTAAGAATTTGAAAAGGGGACAAGATGCGGTGTTGAAAAGGCCATTTTGCTTACTAACTACTCCTGGGTGGCTGGAAAACTAAGCATTTCCATTGCAAGTGTCTCCACTAACATATTACAGCCATATGAGTGAAGGTCTTTATGAGCCTGCCTTGAAAGTTATATAGATTAATTAAGTTTCCAGGCTAATTAAGATGCCATGCTAATTGCAGTCTAGGTAAGTTTAATGAGATCTAGACAGAAGATGGGCACTACACAAATAAAGTCTGTCTCAATGCTCAATTAATGCATGAAAGAAGTTTGTTTACTTGAAAGGCAATGTGAGCAACTTCACAGTAAAACAACATCTGCAGAACTGTCACCGAGTGCGACCTATGTGTTGCTCTGTCATTACCGCGCCGAGAGTGACTGAAGACCCTTTTTTGGCACAAGACCACACTTTTCTGGGTTCTTCTCTTCACAAACATTTTTACAGGCGTGACAGGCCGCGACCGCGCGGGCCGCAACAGACAGCTCTGTCACCTCAAAACAACCACTGTGCAGGGCCACACGAGACGGCTAAATATATCGCCTCCCAGGAAGCAGAGCATAAAAAAAAAAGAAAAAGGAACCATGGGGTCTGACCGGCTATCTTGTGGCTTAATTAACTCACACAGGACACAGTCATGGAAAATTAGAGGCCAATGGAAGCTCTTTGACTGGATGCTTTGTAGGCTTTACCACATGGCAGCCACAGTGCAAATGGCCTCTTATTTCACTATTTCACTTCTAACTAATTGCAGACTTTTTAACCCCACTACACATATTCATGTTTACTTCCTGTTTACCTTTTGTACCTGCCAGGATGATTTAAAGACCATCCTTTACCAATATTTCCTTAATCACACTCCATATATGTGGCAGCAATTTGGGCACCCAAGTGGTGAGTGCGTCTGACCTCCTCTCTGCCTTCTTTAGCCCCCCCGATTGCCGCCACCACCTTCAACTACACCCTGGAGAAAGCCACATCTATCAAAGGAGCCTTCAGAGCCCAACTGGTGGCTGCAGCCTGTTAAAGCTGGACTGGACCAGACTCCAGCGGCAACAACTACTACTATCAGTATCACCACTATCATCTCTCTCTCTCTCTCTCTCTCTCTCTCTCTCTCTCTCTCTCTCTCTCTCTCTTCATCTCCTCTATCCCTCTTTCCAACCCCAACTCAGTCGAGGCAGATGTCTGTCTAACATGAGTCTGGTTCTGCTCGAGGTTTCTGCCTGTTAAAAGGAAGTTTTTTAAATCTGATTTTATTTCCTCTGCTAAAAAAGATGCGTATATATAGATGACTCTGCATAGTGAGTGATCAGGTGCAAGCAGTCTGTTAGCAGTTAGCAGAAACTGTGTAACAGTTTCAGATACTCTACATCAGGGGTTCCCAAATTTTTCAGCCCTTGACCCCCAAAATATAGGTGCACAGGTTGCCGTGATGAAAAAACACAAACCAAACGTGTTTCCACCATTGTCCTGCAGCGACAAAATAAATGAGACTAATGGATTCCAAGGCAAAGCAGTGGTTGGCTGAAGAGACAGGCTTCCGTTGTCCACCATCGTTGTTGTTGTGAGGGAAAGTTCGGGCTAGCGCTGCTGGTTACGTAAATCTGACCTCATTACGTGTCTCTTCCACGGGCTCATATAGGGCTACCTATATGAGCATGTGTCTGTGTTTCCTGTGCTGTTATGAATGAACCTACTGCTACTGATGCTTTTGATAATTAACTGTTCACTAATACTAAACTTAGGAGTCATCTTGCAAGAACAAAGGCAGAAAACTCATTACACTTATTTTCAAGGTTTTATTTCAAATTTAGCTACTATTTTTGTAAATATGTTTTACTATATTGTTAAAATGTACTTTTTTTAGATGATTAAAAAAAAAACAACATTCTGGAAGACATCTCACGACCCCTCATTTGTGTCTTGCGACCCCCCATGGGGTCCCGACCCACACTTTGGGAACCCCTGCTCTACATATTCCTATTTAAAGCCCCTGTGAAGAGTTTTGGAGCAAGACTGAAATAAACAGTGATACCTCTTAATCTACAGACCATCAGCCAGAAGAGTGACTTTTTCTTCATCTTCTTCTTTTCCTCTGCAAATATTCACAAGAAGTGATACATTTGTCTGACAAAAGAAAGCCAGATGAGATTTTTTTTGTCAGAAAAATGTTTTTTCGCCTGCACGGGACAAGACTGGAAAAAGACACAAGGTATTACTCTGTCCACAGGGGACGCCAAAATCAACACAAACTGAAAGTTCCTCACTGGAGCTTTTAAAGCCGGGGTTGGTAATCAGATTTAGATCCACTTTTTGTCATACTGGTTAAAATGATCTTTATGTCCTGATGGTAATCAATACATAATGTGTTCTTAAAAAAGAGTGAAAAAAGCTGCTATCTACAGCCGGAGTAAACCTGGGAAAACACCAACCAATCACCGTTTTTTGGGTGCCAAAATTTTAAACCATTCAAATCCCGTCCAGCTGTTCTGCCCGCCTCCTGCGCGTACATTTCCCCGGCGTGCACTCTCCGTCCCCGTCTCCTGCCTCTGCTTCCCCTGATTCTACTGACTACCCCTCTCGCTCCACCTCGGGCCTGTCCCCTCTGACCCGATGAGGTGCTTTGCTCAGGACTGTAGTCCGGATCAGAGTCTAAAAAGCTCTCACCACGGGGGCTCAGACAAGCAGAAGAATGAATGACATTAACTAAGTCCTACAGAAATGTAGATGTACTGTAGCGTCCGTCCGGACGCTGTAAGGATGACGAGCCGATTCGTGAACACGTTGATCTTTAATAACCGGTCACTGTCGGCCGTGATCACACCAACCAACAAAACAACAATCAATGTTTGAATGAATGAAGAACTTCTCCTCTTGTCTCTCCTCTCTCCAGCTCACACACTCTACACCTCTCCTGATGCCTTCACTGACTGTCAACACTGTAGGAATTAAGAACATCTACACTGAACAGGTTTAACAAACAGTAGAGTTGTTACAGTATTATATATGTGTTATAACCTTTCTCCTGATATCGTGTCACCATGACAACTGGATAATGCTAGCATGACAGTTGTGAGTACTACCAGCAGCCATGTTTGTTTGTGTTTTTAACTTTCACTATGAGAATGTTTTGGTGAGGACCGGTTTTGAATCAGTCACCATCATATGGTTGCAAGTCAGCGGCGCTCGTGAATGTGAGCGGGGGGGGGCGTCGTTTTGGAGGAGCTCTGAGGGAGGAGGGGAGGGGTTAGACGGAGTCATGAGGAAATGCTACATTCAAATTCATGCTAGTTTTCCGAGACTGCCAACCCCAGCTTTAACAGCCTCACTGCCTACCTTCAGCACTAAATGAACGCACAAACCAGTGTGCCATTGCATTCTTATTTTATTTCTTTATCAGTGACTTTTTAATATTGTTTTAATTTCTCAGGATAATTTGAGAAGGATAAGAAGGACTTAAATGAAAGCAGGTATTACATCCTCATTTGAAGAAACAGGTTAGCAGTCCTTTCATTTTTCATCTAAAGCAGCAGAACACACTTCCTTTTTAGTGCAAGGGCTCCTGTTAAATTGTTTCATTACCACAGGAAAGCAGTGGCCTTTGACTCTGTGCTGAAGACATCACCCGCTTACAAGCTCTCACAATAAAACCCATGCGTGCTGTAATAAGCCCCACTTTGTTGCACATACATCCAAGTGAAAACATTTATTGGACTAATTACAATGGTCTGCCATTGGATTTTCTTCCTGTGTTACACATGCTTTGGCAAAGTTCCCAGTATTGTGCCGCAGCGTCTCTCTTTGACTGGTGCACTAAAGGACATGCATGCAGAAAAAAAAAGAGGGGAGAACAGGAGCAGACAGTCATTGGCACATAGGATAAAACAAATATTGCCAGGAAGTTCAATCCTTTACAAGAACAAATAATGTGTCCATTCAACCCGTAAATGATGTCAAAGAACAAATATTGCTTTAGAGGTATGCTGGTTTACGCCTGATTTATTTGTTTGAAAAGACACCAAGGCTCAAAGTCAAAAGCTGATCATTTCCCAAACCTATTCTTTGATCATTACTATTGATGTGTTCCCTCACGAGGGACAGCAGAGCGTCTACTGGCATTAATCCATAACCTCCTCATCTCTGGATTTTCTTTCTCAGATGGGACTCTATAGAAGCACAACGCAAAGTAGTCTCCATTACTTAGTGCATCCTAATGTACAACAAATTTCAGGCATTTTTTTAAATGTATTTTTTTGTTGGCAGCAGTCACTACAAATCGACACGGACCACAAGCCCTGTGATTGGTCGGCTCGGTGGCATTATATTTCCTGCATTTACAGCACTTCCAGGATCCCCACTCATCAGCCGTGTATTTCCTCTCCTCCTCTGTATTCTTCATGTAATCATGTCTCTATGATAAACAGCAACATGTATCAGCTGTAGATTAACATAACACGCTCTGAATCACTGTGGAAAAGTAAACAGAGATCGTAGCAGGGCCGGAAGCAGGCGACCGGCTATCAGAGAGACCACACTGCCCTCAAGCCTTTCGGCGGAGAATTGCTGCACGACACGGACACATCGACACACAAGTATTCTCTGCAGGTGACTGTTTTGTGCTCTCCTGATAAACTGCGTAATAATGAGAATGTCCTCCATGTTGTTTACTAATGCAATCAGAAAGTAAAGTTCATGTTGTGGGAAGAGGTGAAATCATAAACAGTATACAAGAAGCCTGTGCAATAAGACGTGCCATAAGTCTTTTCCGTGGATTACTTTGATATGTGTGACGTGTGTCCTTGCATCTTCTTTGCATTTCAGAATTAATAACCTTTGTTTGGGGGTTTTGACCAATCAGAATCAAGTATTTAACACACAGGTGATTGGTAAGACAGTTAGGTAATATTAAATAACATGGCTTTGTGGATTTAACCAAAGGCCAAATTAAGAAACTGAGAAAAAAAGAGGTTGTGTGAACAATATTAGTTTGTACTATTATCCTAGATGCCAATTACATTATGGACATAGTGATTTATAACAAGGAATCGGCGGCATGGCTGGGGGGAGTGGTCGGGCCGGCTTGGGGGGGCGGGGGGGATTGGCCCTGCCGCCTCCGCCCTCCCCCCGCTCCGGCACACCGTTTGGTGGGCTCTGGTCCTGGTCCTGCCTGGCTGCCTGGCTGCCTGGCTGTCTGCTCCGGGTGCTGGGCCCCCTCGGCCCTGGTGGCTCCTTTGGCTCTGTCTTGGGGGTCTGTGGGGGCGGTGTTGTGGAGGTGTTCCTTGGGGGGGCTGCGGGATCTCTCCCCCCTCGCCCCCCTTTCCTCCTGCTGGGTGACCTGGGGGTCGCCCTGGGTGCTCCGGCGGTACCTGTTTGCTTCCGGTCTGGGTCCTTGGCTTGTCCCCTGGCCTGGGTCTCCCGCGGCTGGTTGGGTCCTTCGGTCTGACTGCTCTCGCGGCCCGGGTGCCGGGCCGTACCGCTCGGCTGATCTGACCCAAGTGGTATCATCTGCACCAGTGGTGGTCTTGTTACACAAATAGAACACAGCACGGCGGCAACCCTCTGCGACCCAAGCTTCAGTAATGATTGTGGACACTAAGGGTTGCTTAATCATTAGTATCACCCCACGGATTTTTTTTTTGGCATCATGGTGAGATGGTCCCTCTCCATCTAAGTGTCTTAGGTCTCTCTCCTTCTCTTTCCCTGCCCCTTTGTATATCCTTATGTAATCTTTCTTTCACTTTCTCTTATTTTTTTTTTTGGCCCACCTAGTTGTGCACGCCCTCTTTTACAGAACATGATATTAGCTGTCAATAAAAGATAGGCCAGAGTTCTAAGAGGAATGGTGATGGTCACATGCACACAGTCACAAGCACAGAAGAAAAAGGTCTTCTTTCTTTTCTTTTGCTGCAAGAATAAATTGCATTAATATTTAATACAAAACAAGGAATCTAATGTTTTTTATGAAGATGCAGAGCAAAAATATATATACTTTGAGATTCAACTTTATATTGCCATTTTGTTCAGTGTTTCATTATACACCACAAGTTCAAAAACTATATATAAGTTAAACAAAACCAAAACAATATATAAAACAATAAAAAAGGAATACCAACAAAAAATGTAGCTCTAGTGAAAGCTCAGACAGGAAGACTATAAAAGCAATCACAGCAGTTGTTTAACTCTCCTCTCCCTCGTTCAATAGCTCACCCGCTTCCAGCTGTATGCTCCGGAGCTGTCATTGGTTAATCAGCGGTGGCTGTCATCCAAAAGCTCAGTGGTACGCCCTTATGGTCAACCAATCAACTTTCTGCTGTCTTTTTAAATGTGTCTCTCTCTCCAGCTAGTTCCTTCTTGCATTGATGGTGCACACCCCTCCCCCTCCCCATCTCCACCTGGTCTCTGCAAGTCTTCAATTCCTAGGATCATCAACCACCACCACCAGTGTCTGGACTCTAGGGGGATTTCTTCTGCTGCCAAATTCACACATTCTTCGCTCACAAAATGATCCCCATAGAGTCCTTACGCCAAAGATATCTGTCAAGTTTCATTATTCATTAAGTTGTAATAAATAACATTTAATCTTCAAACTGTGTCTCTCCTGATTGAAATAAGATTAACATAAGAAAACGTATAGAACGGTGGATTGCTCTCTCTCGGTGGGGAGTGAGACTTTGCTCCAAGTGGGGGAGTTTAAGTATCTCGGGGTCTTGTTCGCGAGTGGGGGTAAAATGGAGCGTGAGATCCACAGGCGGATTGGTGCGGCGTCAGCAGTGATGCGGACATTGTATCGGACCATTGTGGTGAAGAGGGAGCTGAGCCGGAAGGTAAAGCTTTCGATTTACCAGTCGGTCTACGTTCCAACCCTCACCTATGATCATGAGCTGTGGGTCATGACCGAAAGGATAAGATCTCGGATACAAGCGGCTGAAATGAGTTTCCTGCGAAGGGTGTCTGGGCTCGGCCTTAGAGATAGGGCCAGGAGCTCGGACATCCGGAGGGAGCTCGGAGTAGAGCCGCTGCTCCTCCGCGTCGAAAGGAGTCACCTGAGGTGGTTCGGGCATCTGATAAGGATGCCTCCCGGACGCCTCCCTTTAGAGGTGTTCCGGGCACGTCCAACTGGGAGAAGGCCCCGGGGTAGACCCAGAACGCGGTGGAGGGATTATATCTCCCGCCTGGTCTGGGAACGCCTCGGGATTCCCCAGGAGGAGCTGGAAAGTGTCGCCGGGGAGAGGGATGTCTGGGTCAATTTGCTTGGACTGCTACCCCCGAGACCCAACCCCGGATAAGCGGAAGAAAATGGATGGATGGATGGAAACGAATAGTTAAATAAGTATTTATATTCCCCTTGGTAATGTTTAGCATAGGTTTACATTTCACAGTATTACTTTTCATAATCATGCTAGCATGTTGTTACCAAGCGGCAAACTCCGGCCGTGAGAATTGAAGCCAATGCAGTGTTAAAAACTGCAGTTCCTCGAGTGTCCACTTGTGGCTGGCTCCGGATGTGCCAGAAACCAAATAAACATGTTTACAGCCGGGTACAAAAAAACTAGTGTAGTCTGGATAGCTCATTGCTCAATCGGCACACACTGTACAGGGGGTGAATGTTTTCATTACGAGGCATTTTCGAAGCTATTGAGATTACGATTTTTCCATAATGAGAGGCACAGCTGACTTGATTGACAGGCGGGAACACTGTAGCTGTTGGTGAGGAGGCTCAAAGCCCGCCTCTTTACCTTCACACTAACTCAACAGCAGTTAGGTTGACTTCAGCACATCCAATATGGTCCCCACCGACGATTGGCTTCAAAACAGCGCTTCAGAAAAAGATGGCTGATGTCAAGGATACTACGTCCATTATCTATATGGTTGTCACATGATGTACATTAAAACTAAAGGACTTCAAATATTAGTATAGTCATCTTCTCCAAACATTTCCAGATAGGGGCCCCATATAGATCTGAATACCATAGTGTTGTTATTATTCATTCTGTGAATAATCTGTTCAAAAGAAGCTTTCGTGGCCAGTTCATCTTTCCCTAAAACTGATCTTCTCTTCTAACTTCCAATGTCTCAGCACTATCCTGCAGCCTGTTAGAAATATACTTCATATACTCAGAACCCGTTCCCACTCGGTCCGGGCACCTGGTTCTCGGTCCTCCTTATCAACATGGTCATCACAGTTTATTCAATTCAAAGGTCTTGTTGTGAAACAGACAATATGGAACTTTAGATGACCTGGAGCCATTCCAGCAACAGCCGGGGTGAAGGCCCATTCCTGGAAGCTGGTAAATTATGAAGCAACAGTGACCCAGCTGATATAGGCTATATAAATACAACCACTCTGCAACACAAACCATTCGACACACAGAACAACCTTAAGTTGGTATCTTCTTTTCAACGTCAACTTGTCAAAGATGAGGATGTTAAGCGTTGCAGTTGCCGTCATGCTTGCCTTTATTTGCCTTCAGGAGAACTCTGCTGCCCCTGTCACAGTAAGAACCCGACTCACAGAATACACTTACATGTAACACACGAGTGGTTGGTCAAATCACTAAGACATCTGAGCTCAAAATTCCTCACTCTGTGCAGGAGCTGGAGGAGCCAATGGCCCAAGGTTTTCCACCTGCTGTTAATCCAGATATGCCTATTGACTCGTTGAAGGTAAGTCCAGTATAGGCAAAAACAGGGGTATGTGTTTTTTAAGTAGATGCATTTATCACTGTATATTCTCCACATAATGAGAGAATAAACAGTGATAAATGCAGGAAAACTAAAATTCACTCACATCTCTTGTCTCTCACATAGCTGCAGATTTACAACAGGCAGAAGCGTGAAACCAGCGCAATGGAATGCAAGGGCTGCTGCAATACGAACCCCGATGGTAGCATCTCTTGTGGTATCTGCTGCTCATTCTGAGGATCTCTGCATCACTAAGATATTCATCAACAACCAGTCAATGCTTATTTTCTTCTCTTGTGGATGAAAGCACAACTCGTATTGATGTATATTTCATGCAACAGATAAAAAGTTTGTGATAGTTATACACTGAAGTAGAGTTTTCTTCTCTCAACTGTGTCTTTATTCTTTGCTCACATTCACGTGTAAATAATCATATTGCTTCACATGCATATAAACTGATACAAACATTCTGCTTATTATAGTCTGCTTCTTTTGCAGAAGGCAGAGCTGCTTGTGCATAAAAAATAAAGAATGTTGTCATTTGTGATGTTCTAACACTTGTAGGGTTTCAAATTGAAGGCAAAGTTGTACCACAAAAGATAAGACTGAAGCATAATAGATATGTATCTGTACAATGAAGCAGGGTTTTCAGTTATGAGGGGAACTTCAGGGTTAGCTCCCAGTTTTCAGCACGATGTAGGTGGTTCACTTTCTTCTGCTGAACTGTGTCCTTGCTTGGGAGCAGGTTGTGTTCAGGAGAAGAGATCAGTTTGTGATAAAACATATCCCTTACTTAACTAATAATAACTGTCAACAGAGCTACAGAGCCTTGTAGTTGTGGGACATGTGAGATGTAAAATTACTCATATCCTATTTATCACTTTGAATTATGTTTTCATATCATTGTATCCTCTCCATACCACTCTGTTTGATGCTGTTGAGATTGCAGCTGAAACATAATGTATAAAACTTTCACACATGGCAGAAGAATAAAAGAGAACATCAAATTGATTTAGTGAAATCAGCTAGAGTCATTACAGACAGATGTAATGTGGTGTATGATGGGAAAGTGATATAGTTGTGCACTTAAAAACTGTCATGTTACTAGGAGGGCCAGATCAAACAGATATCTAAGATCATTTCTGCCCTCAGCTGTTGGGTTTTTAAACAAGCTGTAGGGTTGTTGCCATTTCACATAGGATTGTGGTACCTTTGGTCTCATATGCAACAGAAATGATGTCATCCACAGGAGTTACGTAGTTGTGTATTTAAATTAAATGTGTGAGCTTGTGTTTGTTTGTTAGGTGTATTGCTTGTGTGTACATGATGCGTGTGGGGACTACTGTTGCAATCCAAATTGCCCCTTGGGAACAATAAAGATTTTCCAAATCCAAATATAAAAAAATGTTCTTCTTTGAAAGTCTGGTGTAAAGCACTTTGAATTGTCTTGTTGCTAAATGTGCAGTAAGAATAAATTTACCTTGATTTGTACATTCACATGCAGCGTCATTTATCATTTTCTGCCACTGTTCTTCCTGCATTTGTAAATACAGCTGTATTGATTTTAGTGCAGTGAATGTGTCATATTACCTCTTCTTCTTCTTATAATATAGTTTGCTTTGAGTTTATGAATAATAAGACAGAGCCTTGTCCAGCACTGCCCCAACCAAAAAAGAAATTAACACGTGGCCTTAACTCCCTGTCCATCTCTAATCTGTCCTTCTGTATCTTATCTGTTTTATTCTCTTATTTTCTCTTCATGAAAAGCATCTTTGAGTATCTAGACAAGGGCTTTATTATTATAATAATAATTATATAATTATTATTATAATACTAATAATACTAATAATAATACTTATACTACTACTACTACTACTAATAATAATAATAATAATAATAAAATTTAAAATAATAATAATGATAATAACAATAATAATAATAATAATAATAACAATAATAATAATAATAATAATAATAATAATAATAATAATAATAATTATTATTATTATTATTATTATTATAAGCAACAATTATACTACTATTACTACTACTACTAATAATAATAATAATTTTATTATTATTATTATTATCTGACAGCAGACTTGTTCATGTTAAAGATTAGCAACATGAACATAGTCATATGTTGTAAACTCTGCTCCTTCCATGTGAACACGCTCACAGTATCTCTGGCCTGGAAACTTGCTCTGAAAATGCTGACTCAACCTAACTTTTGGTCAACCTAAAAATAGACAGAGGTGGAGCCAAGGTAAACCTTAGGCCTCCTGAAAACCAGTTACGTTGTGCATGTCTATGTATCAACAGCACCCCTAATTGTGTAAATGTATGTATAACTCAAGGGGCCACATTCAAAAAAGATGATATATACAGATTTCAGTATTCAAAACTGGAAGCTGCCACTTGCTACAGATACAATTAATGATACAATTATAAGAACAGTCACACAAGATGAATCAATATTATCAAAGTTTATTGTCTTGCTGCATTATAACATCTGCATCAAATGTAGTCACATTACTGAAAACGTGGACATTTATTACAGCATGCAGAAATTCCCAGAAAATATCTTTCTCTTCTTTGTTTGTTCATGTCAGCAGGAGTCCTCAGAATTTGCAGCACAGTCCACAAACACCAGGGGTGCAGCAACCGCAGCAAATTTTACACTTCCTACTACGCTTCTGTCTGCTGTTATACGGCATCTGTGATGGACAAAAGACATAAAGAGAGAAAACATCAAGTTACATCTGAACGACCTCATAATTGGTTTAACTCATTCAGTAAACTGAACGTACCATCCATGACTCTACTGAGGTCTCTGCATGTTCTGCAATAGGATTTTCATGGCTCGATGTGTCTTCCAGTTCTTGCACCTGGGAAAATGAAACCCAGTTTAATGTTTTTGTAAGACTCTTTGGACTTACAAATTTGAATGAGTGTCAGTGAAGTTCTTACCTCAGTGACAGGGACAGCAGAGCTCTCCTGGATACAAATGAATGTGAGCACGACGGCTACAACAACTGCAACTCTGAGTGTCTTCATCTTTGTTTGAGAGGTTTAAGTTGTCAGATCCTTGGACTGTTTCAGTGGCTGATTTGAGCTCCTTTGGCTTCTGCTCCTGTGTGATGCTTGAGATGGAAAGTGTGCTGGTATTTATACTCATTAGACCAAAGTTGCTTCATCATATTCACAGCAGCTTCAGTGTAGCACCTGCTGTCAGGAATGAGCTTGCATCACTCTTTGAAGGATGCTGGGAAAATGAGTGTGGGAATTCCTCAGGAGGGTGAAACTGGAAATTCTTACTTTCTGTTTGTCTGTGACACTTGTCAAACACTTTTATCCTTATCTGTGACTGATTTGTTTAAAGGGCTGTTCTACCCTTAAACATATTAGAGTTATTTAACATTTGAAGCACATCTGAGCTCTGTACAATGGAAAACCTACCTAACATATAATGATGATACAAATTATTTATACAGCACCTTGTGGGATTAAAAATGAGTAAAACAATTGAGCCAATAAAACAGTAAAATAGTAAAATCATCAGATTCACTCTAAACAAAAAGATCATAGAAACACAACAACATGTGTCAGGCTTTTGTTTTGGGATACATGACATCCTGGGAAATGATGTCACTTGGGAATAAAAAAAATGCCTCTCCTCTCTGTAATAGACACCAATCCTCAATAGTTAACTTAACACACTCATTCTGGTCATGTAGTAAACTATCAATGGAAAAACAACTTTTGTTGTTTGTCTAAGGTTTTTGTAAAATGTTCGAAACCTGACCCACTGGTGGCCGTCCTTGGAGCTGCAAGCTCCTCATCTTTTACGGATATGTATGAAAAGAAAGCTGTTTCGTTTGGAATGGTTGTTGCAGAAATAACTAATACTAAGAGTGTGGAAGATGGACTCTGTGCCCACCTTTGATCTGTGGCTAGGAGAAATGGCGAATACTCTGCATCTTGAGAGACTGAGATTCCACAACAAAGACAGGGGAAGTGTGTTCAATAAGATTTGGGACCCTTTTCTAAATATTCTTTGTGGCAGATGAATATTCTGTGTCTTAACTGCACCATCCTGCTGCGAGTATGTGCCTTTGTTTTTTCCTAATAAGAACTGCTTAAGATAAGGTTTTAATGTGATCAAGGCTGCTATTGCAATAGACATGCTCTGTTTTTCTTCCTTTTTTTTATTTTCCTTTTTGGAGGGGGGGTGGGGGGGTAGGCTTTTATTTTTATTTTTGCTATTTTTTATTCAGTCTGTATTTTCTATGTTTATAAAAGCAATAAATATATTTTCAAAAGAAAAGAAATGCCTCAAACAACACACTGAATCATTTTTAACTCAAAGTAGAAGGTGAGATTTTTATGAAATAAAGTCACAGTACAACAATTATCTATCATTCATATGAATTTTCAGTCTTTTCTTCTTTTTTTTTTGTGGTTTCATATAGTGAAGGTTTTTAATCATTCAACGCACCAGTCAATCACTTCATTTGTAAAGCACCAATTCAAAACAATTGCTACAGACACCTTATTGTGGCTGACAAGGGCAGAGAATGTGCAATGGTCCTCATGAGGAGAAACGTGCTCATGAGGAGAAACGTGCTGCAAATGCTCAAATGATGCAAATTCAAAAACAAATGCAAAAGTCGGCAACGCACTGCAAATGAAAATACATCCTGCAGGGGTGGGGATTTGGCCTAGTGGCTAAATCGTGCTCATGAATTGGTTGGCCGGGTTGGATTTCCGCCTGCAGCCTCTTTCCCGCATGTCATTCCCCCACTCTCTCACCCTGTTTCCAGCTCTATCCACTGTCCTCCCCTCTCTAACAAAGGTGCAAAAGCCCCCAAAAAATATAACTTTAAGAAAACATATTTCTACTAAAAAGCTGAAACATCAACAGTAAAAGTCCTGCACATATACAAGTGATGCAAATCCAAAAAACCAACAAACAACTGCAAAAGGAAAAGATGTAAAGATGAATATTCTGTGTCTTAACTGCACCATCCTGCTGCGAGTATGTGCCTTTGTTTTTTCCTAATAAGAACTGCTTAAGATAAGGTTTTAATGTGATCAAGGCTGTTATTACAATAGACATGCTCCGTTTTTCTTTTTCTTTTTTTCCTTTTTGGAGTGGGGGTGGGGGGTAGGCTTTTATTTTTATTTTTGCTGTTTTTATTCAGTCTGTATTTTCTATGTTTATAAAAGCAATAAATATATTTTCAAAAGAAAAGAAATGCCTCAAACAACACACTGAATCATTTTTAACTCAAAGTAGAAGGTGAGATTTTTATGAAATAAAGTCACAGTACAACAATTATCTATCATTCATATGAATTTTCAGTCTTTTCTAATATATTTCAGATAAAGTTCTCTACTTTACACTTTACTTCTGCTTTTAACTTCTCTCTACTCTACCAACCTGTCGCTCTCTGAAACTCACTGATATTTTTTGCACTTCTTAAACACAGATGGATTTTTTACAGAAGTCGTTTTTAATCATTTTTTGATGTAATAATTAATGTGAATAGTGTGAACATGTTTATTTCAGTTTTAAATTCAATCTTTAATAAACTGAATGATTGCATGTTGTAAACTTCAGCAGCCATGCTCTGTTTGTTCCATCAGGTCAGGGGTCTGTCAGGTCACTGTTTGCTGACAGAGTGATATGAGGTAACTGAAGGATTTCTGTTTTTGTGCAAGATTTTAGGAAAGACTCAAGTGTTGTTTGTTTTGCATGAGTCCATCAAGCTTTATTAAAGTTATTTTTCAGTCTATAGCTGCATATGAGAATAAAAACTTCATTTAGAGATTTTTTATACAAGGGTTGAAACAAAACAAAGAAAAGTAGCAGAAAGGTTTAAAAAGTATAAAGTGCAAATGGAGTTTGTTGTATTTGATAACCTCTCATGTTGTTTTCACTTTCTGAATATCTCTAGTTTCTGTTAAATATGTCCCCTCAGAGACCACTGTCTGTTGAAACAGATGGTAAACATTAACATCCAATGCACTCTGATTGTTGTGAAAGTACAAAATTCACCAACATACGTCCTTTTCTTTAGAGAATGCAAACCATTGGTAGTGTCTGTCAGAGGCACACAGTCCTGGAACAAACTACCAGCTCGCATTAGAGAGCGTGAGAACTACACCTTTAAAAAAAAAAACCTTATACACTAAAAACAAACCAGTCATGTACACATGAATAATCTGTTTCCTCATGTGATGCCCGTCCCCGGAGGCTTTGGCCTCACCTTCCATCCTGTTTTTATAATGTCACCAAAATGTATGTTTTATATGTAAAATGTGTTTTTAAGTCAGTTGGTGTAGTGTCCTGTTAACTGTCTTGTGACATCCTGTAACTTTACATCTTGTTGTTTTATGTTTCATGTAAGTACCTGCCTTAGGACTACAGGTGAAATTTAGCTATTGTGCCAATTCCAGCAAATTTACTTTGATGCATACTGTTGAAATGTTGATTGATGTGCATTGTCCTAATCAAATTCAATTAAATTAAATTAAATTAAACAGAATGTAATTTTTTTTTCTGTTAACTTGCAGATTTGCAAAAAAACAACTTATGACTAGGAGTGACATGCTCTTTCACAGATAATTAAATATTGTCATGTGAGAAACACATTAGAATCATTTTATTACAAAAATGTTTTACTTTTAGAACCAAAGATGCAGAAAATGTAAATAAATGTCACATCTCCTTCAATGTACCTCAGTGAAAATGCTTGAAATTACACAGTAAGTTTAAGATAAGGATCCATGACAGGCTGTGTTAAGTGCTCTCAAAGCAAACAAACAACAGACCTAGAAAGACTTTGGCTGTTTTTGAAATCACCTGCTACATACTACCTAGAAATGTAGTATGCAGTACATACTGCGTTTGAAGGTAGTATGACTGTTCTGTTGGATCTGTTCTGCAGTATGCCGAGCCAGGCGTCGCTTTATTTATGGTTTCTGAAAGCGAAAGTGAACAACGGCCAAGCTGATAGAGAAACTGCTTCTTTAGCCTCACTTATGATTAAAAAGTTAAGAAGTGGTTTATATGAAATTGAATGATTATTATAGCACCTAAAAACTGAGTTCCCCCTTCAAAAAAGAAGAAAAAGAAAAGGCGAAATGAGCGCTGTGCATTGTGGGAAACAGTACGAAAGGGAGACTGGTCTGATGCATACTGAGACATTTTTCACCAATCAGTAGACATGCAGGTAGTTTTGGCATTCTGCAGATTTTGCTCTTCTTTCACATACTACATACTGAATTTTGGCCAAATCAGTCTGTACTGCTAGTAGGCAGTCTCGAAAACAACCAATGATTATGTATGGAACAGAAAAAATGTAAACAAAAAAACTTTCCAGTCTTTCATTCCTGAGGACTTTCCCATTCTCATTCCCAGCATCCCTCACAGAGTGACGCAATCATTGTCACTGTCACTGCTGTACAGTGGGTGGTTTGGGTGAGTATAAATACCAACACATCTCCCATCTCAACCATCAAACAGAAGAAGCAGTCAAAGGATTTGAAGAGTCACCAATAAACTGACCGTCTCAAAGATGATGACACTCAGAGTTGCAGTTGTTGTAGCCGTCGTGCTCACATTCATTTGTATCCAGGAGAGCTCTGCTGTCCCTGTCACTGAGGTAAGAACTTCACTCATATTCATGCAGTTTGATAAATATTCATGGCTGTCTTACAAAGATGCTCAAATTCAGTTTGATGTTCAACAGGTTCAACTGGAGGAGCCAAATAACAATGACAGTCCAGTTGCAGAACATTCTGAACACCCAGAGGCCTCAGTGGATGCATGGATGGTATGTTTAGTCCAACAGATAAAATGAAGCACATTATTATTCCAAGAGTTCTTATGCTCTTTATATTTAAGAAGAGTTCATAAAAGTGACTGTTGATGATGATGATGGTGATGATGATGATGATGATGATGATGATGATGATGATGATGATGATGATGATGATGATGATGATGATGATGAACACTTTTAACTCTTTACTCTGTCTTTAACACAGATGCCGTATAACAGCAGACAGAAGCGTAGTAGGAAGTGTAAAATTTGCTGCGGTTGCTGCACCCCTGGTGTCTGTGGACTGTGCTGCAAATTCTGAGGACTCCTGCTGACATGAACAAACAAAGAAGAAAAAGATATTTTCTGGGAATTTCTGCATGCTGAAATAAATGTCCACGTTTTCAGTAATGTGACTACATTTGATGCAGATGTTATAATGCAGCAAGACAATAAACTTTGATAATATTGATTCATCTTGTGTGACTGTTTTTATAATTGTATCATTAATTGTATCTGTAGCAAGTGGCAGCTTCCAGTTTTGAATACTGAAGTCTGTGCATAGGTGCATCATCATAATAATAATAATAAAATCACTTTATTTATATAGCACCTTTAAAAACAAATGTTTACAAAGTGTTTTGACAAATTAAACGTGATTAAGATAACAAAGTAAACATTGAGACACGGAGGAGGAATTTTAACAATGCAAAACAAAATGCAACGCAAGAGTTTAAAAAGAAAATCATTGTTGAGAGGTTTTTCAAGGGTAAATAGATAATATAAATATATAAATAAATAATTACTACATTAAATTTGGTTTATTGTTTTTAGTAAATGTAACACCTTGTTGCTGAGTTAAATGTATATCCATTCAGATTTGGTCATACTGTGTGCTCAGTGTGTGCCTATGTTACAGTGTTTGACCAATAAATATCAATGGTTCTTTAAATACTGAGTAAAATGTCCATAATCTTACTTTTGTTCTAAACATCTCTCAAAACAGTCCCTGAAAATGATACAGTACAGTTCTCTGAAGTACACAACCTGCATGTGGGAAGTCATTTGGACTTTGGTTGAAACACATCAGAACAAAGGCTCATGGGACTGTTAATTGATGTTATAAAGGCAAAGTTGTACGACAAAAGATAAGATTAAAGCATAATAGATATGTATCTGTACAATGAAGCAGGGTTTTCAGTTATGAGGAGAACTTCAGGGTTAGCTCCCAGTTTTCAGCACGATGTAGGTGGTTCACTTTCTTCTGCTGAACTGTGTCCTTGCTTGGGAGCAGGTTGTGTTCAGGAGAAGAGATCAGTTTGTGATAAAACATATCCCTTACTTAACTAATAATAACTGTCAACAGAGCTGCAGAGCCTTGCAGTTGTGGGACATGTGAGATGTAAAATTACTCATAGCCTATTTATCACTTTGAATTATGTTTTCATATCATTGTATCATCTCCATACCATTCTGTTTGATGCTGTTGAGATTGCAGCTGAAACATAATGTATAAAACTTTCACACATGGCAGAAGAATAAAAGAGAACATCAAATTGATTTAGTGAAATAAACTAGAGTCATTACAGACAGATGTAATGTGGTGTATGATGGGAAAGTGATATAGTTGTGCACTTTAAAACTGTCATGTTACTAGGAGGGCCAGATCAAACAGATATCTAAGATCATTTCTGCCCTCAGCTGTTGGGTTTTTAAACAAGCTGTAGGGTTGTTGCCATTTCACATAGGATTGTGGTACCTTTGGTCTCATATGCAACAGAAATGATGTCATCCACAGGAGTTACGTAGTTGTGTATTTAAATTAAATGTGTGAGCTTATGTTTGTTTGTTAGGTGTATTGCTTGTGTGTATATGATGCGTGTGGGGACTACAAATTGCCCCTAGGGGACAATAAAGATTTTCCAAATCCAAATATAAAACAAATTTATTCTTTGATGTAAAGCACTTTGAATTGTCTTGTTGCTAAATGTGCTCTAAGAATAAACTTGCCTTGATTTGTACATTCACATGCAGCGTCATTTATCATTTTCTGCCCCTGTTCTTCCTGCATTTGTAAATACAGCTGTATTGATTTTAGTGCGGTGAATGTGTCATATTACCTCTACTTTTTCTTATAATATCGTTTGCTTTGAGTTTATGAATAATAAAACAGAGCCTTGTCCAGCACTGCCCCAACCAAAAAAGAAATTAACACGTGACCTTTACTCCCTCAATCAATCAATCAATCAATCAATCTTTATCTGTATAGCGCCAAATCACAACAAACGTTATCTCAAGACGCTTTTACAAACATAGGAGGTCTAGACCACTCTATGTCAAATTATGAACAGAGACCCAACTTCAAGACAGGGTAAGACTCAGTCTGACCCCACCTTAATCCACCATGAGCATTGCACATCGCAGTATTTAGCTAGTTACAGTGGAGAGGAAAAACTTCCTTTTAACAGGCAGAAACCTCGAGCAGAACCAGACTCATGTTAGACAGACATCATGCCTCGACCGAGTTGGGTCTGGAAAGACAGATAGAGGGGAGTAAGAGAGAGGTGATAGTGATGAGACGAGTCGTAGAAGCTGTTGCCGCTGGAGTCCAGCACGTCTGTGTCAGCTGGAGTCCAGATCGTCCGCAGCAGGAGGACGTCTACGGCAGCTCAGAGGAACCTACGAGACAAGGGAGCTCAGGGACTCCAGAAAGGTCTATGGTTAGTAACTTTAATGGGACAGGGAGAGTTAAAGTAAGTGATGGAGGGGTTGGGGGGAAGGGGGTGAGCTAGGATCCCAGTGTGTCAGTGTACCAGTTCCCCCGGCAGTCTAGGCCTATAGCAGCATGACAAAAGCTGGTCCAAACCTGATCCAGCTCTAACTATAAGCTTTATCAAAAAGGAAAGTTTGAAGTCCACTCTTAAAAGTGGAGAGGGTGTCTGCCTCCCGGACCCTGACTGGTAGATGATTCCAAAGGAGAGGGGCCTGATAACTGAAGGTTCTACCTCCCATACTACTTTTAGAGATTTTAGGTACAACTAGCAAGCCTGCATGTTGGGAGCGTAGAGTTCTAGAGGGGTAATAGGGCACTATGAGCTCTTTAAGATACGAGGGTGCCTGATTCTCCCTGTCCATCTCTGATCTGTCCTTCTGTATCTTATCTGTTTTATTCTCTTATTTTTTCTTCATGAAAAGCATCTTTGAGTATCTAGACAAGGGCTTTATAAGTCAATAATAATAATCAGAATAATTATATAAATATATAATAATAATAATAATAATAATAATAATAATAATAATAATAATAATAATAATTACAAGAAATAACAACAGCAACAATTATACTACTATTACTACTACTACTACTAGTACTACTACTAATTTTATTATTATTATTATTAATAATACTGTTAGTATTATTATTATTATCTGACAGCAGACTTGTTCATGTTAAAGATTAGCAACATGAACATAGTCATATGTTGTAAACTCTGCTCCTTCCATGTGAACACGCTCACAGTATCTCTGGCCTGGAAACTTGCACTGAAAATGCTGACTCAACCTAACTTTTGGTCAACCTAAAAATAGACAGAGGTGGAGCCAAGGTAAACCTTAGGCCTCCTGAATACCAGTTACATTGTGCATGTCTATGTATCAACAGCACCCCTGATTGTGCAAATGTATGTATAACTCAAGGGGCCACATTCAAAAAAGATGATATATACAGCAGTGACAAACTTGTTAACAGCATGGTTACTTTTGAAGATCCATCCATCCATCCATCTTCTTCCGCTTATCCGGGTCCGGGTCGCGGGGGCAGCAGTCTCAGCAGGGAAGCCCAGACACTCCTCTCCCCGGCCACTTCCACCAGCTCTTCTGGGAGGATACCGAGGCGCTCCCAGGCCAGCTGAGAGACATAGTCTGGACTCCCAGTCGGACATGCCCGAAACACCTCCCCAGGGAGACGCCCGGGAGGCATCCTAACCAGATGCCCGAACCACCTCATCTGGCTCCTCTCGATCCGAAGGAGCAGCGGCTCTACTTTGAGCCTCTCCCGGATGTCTGAGCTCCTGACCCTATCTCTAAGGCTGAGCCCAGCCACCCTGCGGAGAAAGCTCATTTCGGCCGCTTGTATTCGCGATCTCGTTCTTTCGGTCACTACCCACAGCTCGTGACCATAGGTGAGGGTCGGAACGTAGATTGACCGGTAAATTGAGAGCTTTGCCTTCTGGCTCAGCTCTCTCTTCACCACGACAGACCGGTACAGCGCCCGCATCACTGCAGACGCCGCCCCGATCCGTCTGTCAATCTCCCGCTCCCTTTTCCCCTCACTCCGTAACCGAGGATCGGACCGCCAAGGCCCCCGCCTTTGGCCGCCGCCCAATCCACTTCGCACCGGACCCCTGTGAGTCCCCCTGCAGGTGGTGAGTCCACGGGAGGACGGATCCATGTATCCCATTCGGGCTGAGCCCGACCGGGCCCCATGGTTGAAGGCCCGGCCACCAGGCACTCGCCTGCGGGCCCCAACCCCAGGCCTGGCTCCAGGGTGAGGCTCCGGTGGCCCTCCGGACTTTTGAAGATAATAAACTTATTGCATGGATGACTTCATTGACAGGCAGGCACCCTGTAGCAGTTAGCCAATAGGCTAAAGGCCCGCCTCTTCACCTCACACTAGCTTGGACGAGGTTAGGTTGTTTTCAGCATTTCCAATATGGCACCCGTCGACGATTGGCTTTAAAACAGCGCTTCAGAATCAGATGAAGACGTCACGGAAACTGAAGTACATTTTATGCATTCTATGGCATAATTCTTAACTTTTTTATAACGGATGTGTTACAGTGTGCAGAAAAAAGGAATGAGCTACACAGATCAAAACTTCTTTTGTTTTATTTCATGACAGACTCTGAACTTTAAAAAAAATGTTTCTGTAAAGCGACTTTGAGTGCCAGGAAAAGAGCTATACAAATCCTATCAATTATTCTTATTATCAATTATTAAAAATGGGCTTTTTCATATGGAAGTTAATGAGAATGAATTTAGTATTTGCAGCCAGCCTCGAGTGGACACTCGAGGAACTGCAGTTTATGTGACTTTATCTTTCTTACCGCTTTTACTTGAATTCTATTATTATCATTAGCTTTGATCCAACTTATTCATTTTCTTAAATTGCATTTGATTATTTTATTTGATTATTTATTGTTTAATCACCTTTTCTAATTTTCCCGATGTGATGTTGTCCTCTTATTCTGAAAACCTCTTTTATGTCCTTTTATGCTTTTATTTACTTATCCATTGTCATTATATATTTAAATATTTATTTATATTATCTATTTACCCTTGAAAAACCTCTCAACAATGATTTTCTTTTTAAACTCTTACGTTGCATTTTGTTTTGCATTGTTAAAATTCCTCCTTGCTGTCTCAATGCTTACTTTGTTATCTTAATCACGTTTTGTTTGTCAAAACACTTTGTAAACATTTGTTTTTAAAGGTGCTATATAAATAAAGTGATTTTATTATTATTATTATGATGATGCACCCAGGGCCGTTTCTAGCTTCGTGGGGGCCCTAGGCAAGATGCTGTTTGGGGGCCTCTAGTTTGTCAAACTGTGATGAAGAGATTCCTAACCCTTAGATTGTCTACTAAGATGCCACAATCTATTACACTTCATGAGCAAAACAGGCTACAGGTAAAATTAGGCCACTCTGGCAAGTTAAACTGATTTAAAAAACACTATAATACAAGGAAAAGAATCCTCTATATGTCAATAAATACAACAGATTGAGTATTTATAAAAAAATGTTTACTTTAAATAAGAAAATACAACAAACCAACAAGTGCAACAATAAAAACAAACCAACACTTAAAATAATGCTTAATTACCTTAGTCTCACACACAGTAACAGTCACAGTGTATTGTCCTCAAAATGTCTGCTTCCTGGCTTTTTTATTTGCAAAGTCAGCAATGATGTCCTCATATGACAGCTGCTTGCTGGAGGTTCTGAGGTATGTGATGGTCCTGGAGCTTCCTGGACAGAAGGAGGTTCTGAGGTACGTGATGGAGCTTCCTGGTCAGGATGTTTGGGAGATCCCTCTGGCTCAATGTCTGGAGCTCCAAAATATTTTAGAATTGCTCCTGCAAAGACAAAGCTCATTAGATCATCAAGCAAAATAGATCATGAGTGCATATTCCTATTCTATTATTACAGTGATGTTGCAGTAATACAGGAAAATTAAAATTAATTTGTTTTTCTATTAAACATTGTGATTGCAGTGTCCCTTTAAAGCTTTTACCCAATTACAAAATTGTCACTTTAAACAGTTTTTTGCATTAGTTTACACACTGTACTGGTTAAAGTAATAAAACTAAGATAAATGAACCACTGCCACAATAGTCTAAAACAGTCAACACCATGCCAAATAAAATATTTCAATAGAATATTTCTTTGAATTATAAAACAGTAGCACACTTCTAATTAGGGGCCTATAAAATACACACTAAGCTTAGTAAATTAATCCTAAGTAAGGCTAATATAACATTAAGTGTCAAATATGTGAGAGACAACTTCCACTTAACAACGACAGACCACTGAGTCAGTGCTCTGCCATTGCCACTGACTACAACAACATGCCCTCCCTCCCTCCCTCCCTCCCTGTTAGAATCTGAATAAACGGGTCTGGAGTCAATCAGTCATTCCCATGGCAGGACAGGCCAACTTGGCAGGACATGGTCAACTTTCATAAAACAAACAACAAAGCTGAGTTCATGACGGACAAATATTAGCCATCCAGCTAACATTTATCTGACGCTAGCTAGCTGGCAAGCAGGACAAATAAACAAACTTGGGGGAAAAAAAACGGCGTTTCACCTCCACCTCTCCAGCCCACATCACCAACAAACTTACCTTTATCCTTTGCCTGTTTTTCTTCATCAGTTTTCTTTTTCTTCCGTTTTTCCGCACCGCTGGGATAATTCCTTTTCGATGCCATTATGGTGTTTGTTTTTTCTTTTGCACTGGCTAACGGGGATGAATGGTAGCCGTCAATCATTCCCATCATACCTGTCGGCGTTGGTGACGCGGCGCTGGCCCGCTACGTCACTAACTGTGTGACAGTGCGGTCCAACGACCTATTAATTTTTTAACAGCTTATTTTTGCAGTTTATTTTATTTATAGCCAACGTTTATTTTTAAGCATATAAGGGGTGTAATGAACACGAGATACAGATAAAACGGACATTTTAATTCTCCTCAGAAGAGGCTAAACATGCAGTTTTGGGGCCCCCTGGTGGCTTGGGGGCCCTGGGCATTCGCCTAGTTCGCCTATAGCAAGAAACGGGCCTGGATGCACCTATGCACAGACTTCAGTATTCAAAACTGGAAGCTGCCACTTGCTACAGATACAATTAATGATACAATTATAAAAACAGTAACACAAGATGAATCAATATTATCAAAGTTTATTGTCTTGCTGCATTATAACATCTGCATCAAATGTAGTCACATTACTGAAAACGTGGACATTTATTTCAGCATGCAGAAATTCCCAGAAAATATCTTTTTCTTCTTTGTTTGTTCATGTCAGCAGGAGTCCTCAGAATTTGCAGCACAGTCCACAGACACCAGGGGTGCAGCAGCCGCAGCAAAATTTACACTTGAAGGCACGCTTCTGTCTGCTGTTATACGGCATCTGTGATGGACAAAAGACATAAAGAGAGAAAACATCAAGTTACATCTGAACGACCTCATAATTGGTTTAACTCATTCAGTAAACTGAACGTACCATCCATGACTCTACTGAGGTCTCTGCATGTTCTGCAATAGGATTTTCATGGCTCAACGTGTCTTCCAGTTCTTGCACCTGGGAAAATGAAACCCAGTTTAATGTTTTTGTAAGACTCTTTGGACTTACGAATTTGAATGAGTGTCAGTGAAGTTCTTACCTCAGTGACAGGGACAGCAGAGCTCTCCTGGATACAAATGAATGTGAGCACGACGGCTACAACAACTGCAACTCTGAGTGTCTTCATCTTTGTTTGAGAGGTTTAAGTTGTCAGATCCTTGGACTGTTTCAGTGGCTGATTTGAGCTCCTTTGGCTTCTGCTCCTGTGTGATGCTTAAGATGGAAAGTGTGCTGGTATTTATACTCATTAGACCAAAGTTGCTTCATCATATTCACAGCAGCTTCAGTGTAGAACCTGCTGTCAGGAATGAGCTTGCATCACTCTTTGAAGGATGCTGGGAAAATGAGTGCGGGAATTCCTCAGGAGGGTGAAACTGGAAATTCTTACTTTCTGTTTGTCTGTGACACTTATCAAACACTTTTATCCTTATCTGTGACTGATTTGTTTAAAGGGCTGTTCTACCCTTAAACATATTAGAGTTATTTAACATTTGAAGCACATCTGAGCTCTGTACAATGGAAAACCTACCTCACATATAATGATGATACATATTATTTATACAGCACCTTGGGGGATTAAAAATGAGTAAAACAATTGAGCCAATAAAACAGTAAAATAGTAAAATCATCAGATTCACTCTAAACAAATAGATCATAGAAACACAACAACATGTGTCAGGCTTTTGTTTTGTGATACATGACATCCTGGGAAATGATGTCACTTGGGAATAAAAAAAATGCCTCTCCTCTCTGTAATAGATGCCAATCCTCAATAGTTTATTTAACGCACTCATTCTGGTCATGTAGTAAACTATTAGTGTATTGGAAAAACATCTTTTGTTGTTTGGAAAAACAGGAAACACAATAGACTAGACTAGTGTAAGAAACACAAGAGAAAATACACACACACACACACACACACACACACACACACACACACACACACACACACACGCACGCACACACACACACACACAAGGAATAAAATTTATCTCTAATAAACAATAAAAATGAAGGCATAAACATAAACAACTAATACAGAACACAAACAGGGAGGAAACAGGAAGTACAACACAAGGTGATCTACAAAATAAAAGAATAAGTCAAAGACAGATGACAACACAAAGAAAAAACTGAACTAAACAAGAGCAACTCATCAACACAAAAGGTAAATGACAGAGACTGTTTCTATTGTTCTCCACATTGTAGTATCTTCTCTCTCTCTTTCTGCCAGCTAACACACACTCGTCTAGGTAAGCAGGAATAGTCAATATCACCATCCAATTCCCTTTCATTGTCACCATGTTGCATTATAGTAATGTCAGCTTTCACACCCTATGCAGAAAACATGGTTCTTTTATAATGTGTGGATCAGCTTGATGCATTTTCTGCTGATAAATAATGAGGCAACCTGCATGTGGGAAGTCATTTGGTCGAACACATCAGAGCAAAGGCTCATGGGCCTGTTAATTAATTTTATAAACAGTGTTTCAATTGTTGTACAGTTATGTTGTTAATGCTTCATAGTGGAACATGTTTGAAGACACTAGTAGTTTTAGCAGCTATAGTTCTTGTCCCAGGTATCGAGGGTTCGACTCCTGGCCTCGACCATTTGCTGCATGTCTGCTCCCACTCTTTGCCTCCCACATTTTCTGTCTCTCTTCAGCTGTCCTGTCAAATAAAGGTAAAAACTATGCCCAAAGTGTCATTTTAAAAAAACAAAAAAAACTACACCTCTGACTCTGAGCTTACTCTACTTCCCACAATATGATGTAATAATCAGAATAATTATATAATTATATAATAATAATAATAATAATAATAATAATAATAATAATAATAATAATAATAATTACAATAAATAACAGCAGCAACAATTATACTACTATTACTACTACTACTACTAGTACTACTACTAATTTTATTATTATTATTATTATTAATAATACTGTTAGTATTATTATTATTATCTGACAGCAGACTTGTTCATGTTAAAGATTAGCAACATGAACATAGTCATATGTTGTAAACTCTGCTCCTTCCATGTGAACACGCTCACAGTATCTCTGGCCTGGAAACTTGCACTGAAAATGCTGACTCAACCTAACTTTTGGTCAACCTAAAAATAGACAGAGGTGGAGCCAAGGTAAACCTTAGGCCTCCTGAAAACCAGTTACATTGTGCATGTCTATGTATCAACAGCACCCCTGATTGTGCAAATGTATGTATAACTCAAGGGGCCACATTCAAAAAAGATGATATATACAGCAGTGACAAACTTGTTAACAGCATGGTTACTTTTGAAGATCCATCCATCCATCCATCTTCTTCCGCTTATCCGGGTCCGGGTCGCGGGGGCAGCAGTCTCAGCAGGGAAGCCCACACACTCCTCTCCCCGGCCACTTCCACCAGCTCTTCTGGGAGGATACCGAGGCGCTCCCAGGCCAGCTGAGAGACATAGTCTCGACTCCCAGTCGGACATGCCTGAAACATCTCCCCAGGGAGACGCCCGGGAGGCATCCTAACCAGATGCCCGAACCACCTCATCTGGCTCCTCTCGATCCGAAGGAGCAGCGGCTCTACTTTGAGCCTCTCCCGGATGTCTGAGCTCCTGACCCTATCTCTAAGGCTGAGCCCAGCCACCCTGCGGAGAAAGCTCATTTTGGCTGCTTGTATTCGCGATCTTGTTCTTTCGGTCACTACCCACAGCTCGTGACCATAGGTGAGGGTCGGAACGTAGATTGACCGGTAAATTGAGAGCTTTGCCTTCTGGCTCAGCTCTCTCTTCATCACGACAGACCGGTACAGCGCCCGCATCACTGCAGACGCCGCCCCGATCCGTCTGTCAATCTCCTGCTCCCTTTTCCCCTCACTCCGTAACCGAGGATCGGACCGCCAAGGCCCCCAACTTTGGCCGCCGCCCAATCCACTTCGCACCGGACCCCTGTGAGTCCCCCTGCAGGTGGTGAGTCCACGGGAGGACGGATCCATGTATCCCATTCGGGCTGAGCCCGACCAGGCGCTCGCCTGCGGGCCCCAACCCCAGGCCTGGCTCCAGGGTGAGGCTCCGGTGGCCCTCCGGACTTTTGAAGATAATAAACTTATTGCATGGATGACTTCATTGACAGGCAGGCACCCTGTAGCAGTTAGCCAATAGGCTAAAGGCCCGCCTCTTCACCTCACACTAGCTTGGACGAGGTTAGGTTGTTTTCAGCATTTCCAATATGGCACCCGCCGACGATTGGCTTCAAAACAGCGCTTCAGAATCAGATGAAGACGTCACGGACACTGAAGTACATTTTATGCATTCTATGGCATAATTCTTAACTTTTATAACGGATGTGTTACAGTGTGCAGAAAAAAGGAATGAGCTACACAGATCAAAACTTCTTTTGTTTTATTTCATGACAGACTCTGAACTTTTAAAAAAATGTTTCTGTAAAGCGACTTTGAGTGCCATGAAAAGTGCTATACAAATCCTATCAATTATTCTTATTATCAATTATTAAAAATGGGCTTTTTCATATGGAAGTTAATGAGAATGAATTTAGTATTTGCAGCCAGCCTCGAGTGGACACTCGAGGAACTGCAGTTTATGTGACTTTATCTTTCTAACTGCTTTTACTTCAATTTGATTATTATTATTAGCTTTGATCCAACTTATTCATTGTCTTGAATTTCATTTGATTATTTTATTTGATTATTTATTGTTTAATTTATTATTATCATTATTTTTCATTAGTTATTTTAATGTTCCTAATTTATCCTTGTCACTTTTTCTAATTTTCCCGATGTGATGTCCTCTTATTACCTCTTTTATTGTCCTTTTAATGCTTTTATTTACTTATCCATTGTCATTTGTTTATTTATATATTTATTTATATTATCTATTTACCTTTGAAAAACCTCTCAACAATGATTTTCTTTTTAAACTCTTACGTTGCATTTTGTTTTGCATTGTTAAAATTCCTCCTTGCTGTCTCAATGCTTACTTTGTTATCTTAATCACGTTTTGTTTGTCAAAACACTTTGTAAACATTTGTTTTTAAAGGTGCTATATAAATAAAGTGATTTTATTATTATTATTATGATGATGCACCTTTGCACAGACTTCAGTATTCAAAACTGGAAGCTGCCACTTGCTCCAGATACAATTAATGATACAATTATAAAAACAGTCACACAAGATGAATCAATATTATCAAAGTTTATTGTCTTGCTGCATTATAACATCTGCATCAAATGTAGTCACATTACTGAAAACGTGGACATTTATTTCAGCATGCAGAAATTCCCAGAAAATATCTTTTTCTTCTTTGTTTGTTCATGTCAGCAGGAGTCCTCAGAATTTGCAGCACAGTCCACAGACACCACGGTTGCAGCAGCCACAGCAAAATTTACACTTGAAGGCACGCTTCTGTCTGCTGTTATACGGCATCTGTGATGGACAAAAGACATAAAGAGAGAAAACATCAAGTTACATCTGAACGACCTCATAATTGGTTTAACTCATTCAGTAAACTGAACGTACCATCCATGACTCTACTGAGGTCTCTGCATGTTCTGCAATAGGATTTTCATGGCTCGATGTGTCTTCCAGTTCTTGCACCTGGGAAAATGAAACCCAATTTAATGTTTTTGTAAGACTCTTTGGACTTACGAATTTGAATGAGTGTCAGTGAAGTTCTTACCTCAGTGACAGGGACAGCAGAGCTCTCCTGGATACAAATGAATGTGAGCACGACGGCTACAACAACTGCAACTCTGAGTGTCTTCATCTTTGTTTGAGAGGTTTAAGTTGTCAGATCCTTGGACTGTTTCAGTGGCTGATTTGAGCTCCTTTGGCTTCTGCTCCTGTGTGATGCTTGAGATGGAAAGTGTGCTGGTATTTATACTCATTAGACCAAAGTTGCTTCATCATATTCACAGCAGCTTCAGTGTAGCACCTGCTGTCAGGAATGAGCTTGCATCACTCTTTGAAGGATGCTGGGAAAATGAGTGTGGGAATTCCTCAGGAGGGTGAAACTGGAAATTCTTACTTTCTGTTTTCCTGTGACACTTGTCAAACACTTTTATCCTTATCTGTGACTGATTTGTTTATACAGCCCTTGTGGGATTAAAAATGAGTAAAACAATTGAGCCAATAAAACAGTAAAATAGTAAAATCATCAGATTCACTCTAAACAAATAGATCATAGAAACACAACATGTGTCAGGCTTTTGTTTTGTGATACATGACATCCTGGGAAATGATGTCACTTGGGAATAAAAAAAATGCCTCTCCTCTCTGTAATAGACACCAATCCTCAATAGTTAATTTAACACACTCATTCTGGTCATGTAGTAAACAATCAATGCATTGGAAAAACATCTTTTGTTGTTTGGAAAAACAGGAAACACAATAGACTAGACTAGTGTAAGAAACACAAGAGAAAATACACACACACACACACACACACACACACACACACACACACACACACACACACACACACACACACACAAGGAATAAAATGTATCTCTAATAAACAATAAAAATGAAGGCATAAACATAAACAACTAATACAGAACACAAACAGGGAGGAAACAGGAAGTATAACACAAGGTGATCTACAAAATAAAAGAATAAGTCAAAGACAGATGACAACACAAAGAAAAAACTGAACTAAACAAGAGCAACTCATCAACACAAAAGGTTAATGACAGAGACTGTTTCTATTGTTCTCCACATTGTAGTATCTTCTCTCTCTCTTTCTGCCAGCTAACACACACTCGTCTTGGTAAGCAGGAATAGTCAATATCACCATCCAATTCCCTTTCATTGTCACCATGTTGCATTATAGTGATGTCAGCTTTCACACCCTATGCAGAAAACAGGGTTCTTTTATAATGTGTGGATCAGCTTGATGCATTTTCTGCTGACAAATAATGAGGCAACCTGCATGTGGGAAGTCATTTGGTCGAACACATCAGAGCAAAGGCTCATGGGCCTGTTAATTGATTTTATAAACAGTGTTTCAATTGTTGTACAGTTATGTTGTTAATGCTTCATAGTGGAACATGTTTGAAGACACTAGAAGTTTTAGCAGCTTTAGTTCTTGTCCCAGGTATCGAGGGTTCGACTCCTGGCCTCGACCATTTGCTGCATGTCTGCTCCCACTCTTTGCTTCCCACATTTTCTGTCTCTCTTCAGCTGTCCTGTCAAATAAATGCAAAAACTATGCCCCAAGTGTCACTTTAAAAAACTAAAAAAACTACACCTCTGACTCTGAGCTTACTCTACTTCCCACAATATGATGTCAGATCAGTGTGACTGGAAATAATGTGCCTCTTCTAAAGATAAGTGTAATGTTTCAGAAACAGGTGACTGTAGATATTCTTTGTGTTATGTAAGTTATGTTAAGAAACATGGGGTGAATAATGAATCAGGTAAAGTTGGTTATTGCTCAATAAATGTATCAAACTGAAGTTGCTTGAAATTCAAGTCAGTCAGCCAAACTTCTACAGTAAATGTATCAAATCACAGCAAAGATTGCACTCAAAGCAAACCAATAGAAGGTCAAAACAGTTAATGATTTGTATGGTAGAATATCCAGTCTTTCGTTCCTGAGGACTTTCCCATTCTCATTCCCAGCATCCCTCACAGAGTGACACAATCATTGTCACTGTCACTGCTGTACAGTGGGTGGTTTAGGTGAGTATAAATATCAGCACATCTCCCATCTCAACCATCAAACAGAAGAAGCAGTCAAAGGATTTGAAGAGTCCCCAATAAACTGACCGTCTCAAAGATGAAGACACTCAGAGTTGCAGTTGTTGTAGCCGTCGTGCTCACGTTCATTTGTATCCAGGAGAGCTCTGCTGTCCCTGTCACTGAGGTAAGAACTTCACTCATATTCATGCAGTTTGATAAATATTCATGGCTGTCTTACAAAGATGCTCAAATTCAGTTTGATGTTCAACAGGTTCAACTGAAAGAGCCAAATAACAATGACAGTCCAGTTGCAGAACATTCTGAACACCCAGAGGCCTCAGTGGATGCATGGATGGTATGTTTAGTCCAACAGATAAAATGAAGCACATTATTATTCCAAGAGTTCTTATGCTCTTTATATTTAAGAGAGTTCATAAAAGTGATTGTTGTTGATGATGATGATGATGATGATGATGATGATGATGATGATGATGATGATAATGAACACTTTTAACTCTTCACTCTGTCTTTTACACAGATGCCGTATAACAGCAGACAGAAGCGTAGTAGGAAGTGTAAAATTTGCTGTGGCTGCTGCACCCCTGGTGTCTGTGGACTGTGCTGCAAATTCTGAGGACTCCTGCCCACACCAACACTTAATGTGGTTTATTGTTTTTAGTAAATGTAACACCTTGTTGCTGAGTTAAATATATATCCATTCAGATTTGGTCATATTGTGTGCTCAGTGTGTGCCTATGTTACAGTGTTTGACCAATAAATATCAATGGTTCTTTAAATTTTGAGTAAAATGTCCATAATCTTACTTTTGTTCTAAACATCTCTCAAAACAGTCCCTGTAAATGATACAGAACCGTTCTCTGAAGTACACAACCTGCATGTGGGAAGTCATTTGAACTTTGGTTGAAACACATCAGAACAAAGGCCCATGGGACTGTTAATTGATGTTATAAACACTGTTTAGCAACATTTCAATTGCACAGTTATGTTGTTAGTGATGCTTCATATTTGTGCACGCTTTAAGACATTTTCAGTGTCTTATAGTCTCAGTTGACAAGTTTGACGAAGTGAGCGTGGATGCCGCTGCAGATAGAGACCTCTGGTCATTGTACGGTCTCAGGGTGTGAATACAGTTGTGCTCCTATTGTGAAGGAAAGAGAAGAATCTGGTCAAAATATATCTCTAACTCTGAGCATTACACCACTCAACTATGTGCCACAATATGATGTCAGATCAGTGTTACTGGAAATAATGTGCTTCCTCTAAAGATAAGCAGAGTGTTTCATAAACAGGTGACTGTCATAAATATAATTTTGTTAGTCTTATGGATGTTATGCTAAGAAACATGGGGTGGATAAATGATATAGGGCAAATTGATTTTTGCTCAACAAATGTATCAAACTTAAGTTGCTCAGACTTCAATGGTCAGTCAGCCAAACCACTACAGTAAAAATATCAAATCAGAGCAAACCATAAGCAGGTCAAAAAAAGTTAATGATTTGTATGTCAGAATTTCCTGTCTATCGTTCCTCAGGACTTTCCTTTACTCATTCCCAGCATCCCTCAGATAATGAAGATATCATTGTTACTATCAGTACGTACTGTACAGTAGGTGGTTTAGGTGAGTATAAATATCAGCACATCTCCCATTTGAACCATCAAACAGAAGAAGCAGTCAAAGGATTTGAAGAGTCCCCAATAAACTGACCGTCTCAAAGATGAAGACACTCAGAGTTGCAGTTGTTGTAGCCGTCGTGCTCACTTTCATTTGTATCCAGGAGAGCTCTGCTGTCCCTGTCACTGAGGTAAGAACTTTACTATACTTTTTACAAATAAATTTGCTTTAAATGTTTTGCATAGGCAGTAAAAATTGGTTTCATGCTCAACAGGTTCAAGAACCGGAAGAAATGATGAGCAATGAGGGTCCAGTTGCTGAAGAGCAAGATACCGCAGGGAGCTCGTTGACGGTACGTTCAGCTAACAGAATTAGTTCAGCCCAATATCGAAGCAATTTAGATACAAATGGTAGTGTTGTATTTCCAAGTGCTTTAACACTCTGTCCACAGAAGCAGAGAATAAAAAGCAAAGTGACTGGTGCTGGTGATAACCTCTTTGCTCATGACTTTTGTCCTCACACAGACTCCTTCCAACCCTGGAGAGAAGCGTGGCATCGAGTGTAGAATTTGCTGCGGCTGCTGCACCCCTGGTGTCTGTGGACTGTGCTGCAGATTCTGAGGATTCTTCAAACAATATTTAGACTCACAAATACGACTTGATCAATTGGATCATTCATGATGAATGTATTTATGCTTCATTCTTGTTGTTTTGAGTACCATAACATAAACTTCATGATATGCTGACTATTTGCTCACTGCAATTTCATAAAAACACAAGTGAAGTAGCAAATACAATGTGTTTCACTGAGTCACTTCATCCCCATATATGTACAACTTCCACATTGTTATATAAACAATTAGCTTTTTTATATTCAATGGACTCAGTACAGTTCAGAATCAGCTTTATTCGCCAAGTATGCTTGAACACACAAGGAATTTGACTTTAGTAAACTGTGCTCTGTTTGTACAAGGCATAAGAATAGGAATAAGAATAAGAACTACAATAAAAAATAAAATAAAAAATATAATAACAATAACATCAGCTATAAATACAAGAAACAAAAAATAGGCTTGACTAATATGTACAGGCTAAAATAATATGATAAAGTGCAGTGGTGAGTAGCAGAGGTAGTTTTTACATTATAAAAATAGAAGTTAAATAATAAAATAAATAGAAATATGGAATTCTGCTTTGAGAATTGTTGCATTGTATATCTACATGTATATTTACAGAGAGTATTTATCTGACAGGTATGACACTGTTATGGTTTAGTGTTCATCAGAGTGACAGCCTGGGGGAAGAAACTGTTCTTATGACGGGTTGTTTTGGCGCACAGTGATCTGTAGCGCCTGCCGGAGGGGAGGAGTTTGAAGAATTTGTGTCCAGGGTGTGAGGGGTCAGCGGTGATGCTACCTGCCCGTTTCCTGGCCCGGGACCGGTACAAGTCCTGGATGGTGGGCAGGTCGACACCGATGATTTTTTCTGTACTCACTACTACTTCAATTCTCTCATGCACGGGACATATCTATTTTATTTTCCTGCAGTATTTGTGTGCAACTTGCAAATGATCATTTCTACATCTCCTTCTTGTCTCTGCAAACATACAATATGAAGATTTTTGAGACAGGAAAATGATACCAATGTATCTACAGGTTTATATGAGGGAGATCAGTGGAAACAAGTCCAGGTGATGCACAGATAAACAAAGGAGGACCCATGTGCAGAGCTATAAGGACTCTGAAACACAACAGATAAAACTAAACGTTCCTTTAAGTGCCCATAAATAATAATAATAATAATAATAAACTATTAAGACTAAATACACACTGGGTAACGAGCAACAGGTGTGGGCACAGGTGAAACTAATGAGGGTAATCAAAGCAAAAACTATGCCCCAAGTGTCACTTTAAAAAAACAAAAAAACTACACCTCTGACTCTGAGCTTACTCTACTTCCCACAATATGATGTCAGATCAGTGTGACTGGAAATAATGTGCCTCTTCTAAAGATAAGTGTAATGTTTCAGAAACAGGTGACTGTAGATATTCTTTGTGTTATGTAAGTTATGTTAAGAAACATGGGGTGAATAATGAATCAGGTAAAGTTGGTTGTTGCTCAATAAATGTATCAAACTGAAGTTGCTTGAAATTCAAGTCAGTCGGCCAAACTTCTACAGTAAACGTATCAAATCACAGCAAAGATTGCACTCAAAGCAAACCAATAGAAGGTCAAAAAAGTTAATGATTTGTATGGTAGAATATCCAGTCTTTCGTTCCTGAGGACTTTCCCATTCTCATTCCCAGCATCCCTCAGAGAGTGACGCAATCATTGTCACTGTCACTGCTGTACAGTGGGTGGTTTAGGTGAGTATAAATATCAGCACATCTCCCATTTCAACCATCAAACAGAAGAAGCAGTCAAAGGATTTGAAGAGTCCCCAATAAACTGACCGTCTCAAAGATGAAGACACTCAGAGTTGCAGTTGTTGTAGCCGTCGTGCTCACATTCATTTGTATCCAGGAGAGCTCTGCTGTCCCTGTCACTGAGGTAAGAACTTCACTCATATTCATGCAGTTTGATAAATATTCATGGCTGTCTTACAAAGATGCTCAAATTCAGTTTGATGTTCAACAGGTTCAACTGAAAGAGCCAAATAACAATGACAGTCCAGTTGCAGAACATTCTGAACACCCAGAGGCCTCAGTGGATGCATGGATGGTATGTTTAGTCCAACAGATAAAATGAAGCACATTATTATTCCAAGAGTTCTTATGCTCTTTATATTTAAGAAGAGTTAATAAAAGTGATTGTTGTTGATGATGATGATGACGATGATGGTGATGGTGATGGTGATGATGATGGTGATGATGATGGTGATGATGGTGATGAACACTTTTAACTCTTAACTATGTCTTTTACACAGATGCCGTATAACAGCAGACAGAAGCGTGGCATCGACTGTGAATTTTGCTGCGACTGCTGCACCCCTGGTGTCTGTGGACTGTGCTGCAGATTCTGAGGATTCTTCAAACAATAGTTAGACTCACAAATACGACTTGATCAATTGGAGCATTCATGATGAATGTATTTATGCTTCATTCTTGTTGTTGTGAATACCATAACATAAACTTCATGATATGCTGACTATTTGCTGACTGTAATTTATCATACAAATACAAGTGAAGTAGCAAATACAATGTGTTTCCCTGGGTCATTTCATCCCCATATATGCACAACTTCCACATTGTTATATAAACAATTAGCTTTTTCATATTCATTGGATTCAGTACTCACTACTACTTCCATTCTCTCATGCACGGGACATATCTATTTTTTTTTCCTGCAGTATTTGTGTGCAACTTGCAAATGATAATTTCTACATCTCCTTCTTGTCTCTGCAAACATACAATATGAAGATTTTTGAGACGGGAAAAATAATACCAATGTATCTACAGGTTTATATGAGGGAGATCAGTGGAATCAAGTCCAGGTGATGCACAGATAAACAAAGGAGGACCAATGTGCAGAGCTATAAGGACTCTGAAACACAACAGATAAAATTAAACTTTCCTTTAAGTGCACATTAATAATAATAATAATAATAATAATAATAATAATAATAATAATAATAATAATAATAATAATAATAATAATAATAAACTATTAAGACTAAATACACACTGGGTAACGAGCAACAGGTGTGGGCACAGGTGAAACTAATGAGGGTAATCAAAGTGGAGGGAAACACACAAGGGCAGGAAGTCAAACTGAAACAGACACACAGGGATCAAGAAATACAAAATAAAACAGGAAACACAATAGACTAGACTAGTGTAAGAAACAAAAGAAAATACACACACACACACACACACACACACACACACACACACAGACACACACTCTCTCTCTCTCTCACACACACAGACACACACTCTCACACAGACACACACTCTCTCTCTCACACTCTCACACACACACAGACATACACTCTCACACACACACACACACAAACACACACACACACAAGGAATAAAACAAAATAAATTGATCTCTTATAAACAATAAAAATGAAGGCATAAATATAAACAACTAATCCAGAACACAAACAGGGAGGAAACAGGAAGTATAACACAAGGTGATCTACAAAATAAAACAAGAAGTTAAAGACAGATGACAACTCAAAGAAAAAACTGAACTAAACAAGAGCAACTCATCAACACAAAAGGTAAATGACAGAGACTGTTTCTATTGTTCTCCACATTGTAGTATCTTCTCTCTCTCTTTCTGCCAGCTAACACACACTCGTCTTGGTAAGCAGGAATAGCCAATATCACCATCCAATTCCCTTTCATTGTCACCATGTTGCATTATAGTTATGTCAGCTTTCACACCCTATGCAGAAAACATGGTTCTTTTATAATGTGTGGATCAGCTTGATGCATTTTCTGCTGACAAATAATGAGGCAACCTGCATGTGGGAAGTCATTTGGTCGAACACATCAGAGCAAAGGCTCATGGGCCTGTTAATTGATTTTATAAACAGTGTTTCAATTGTTGTACAGTTATGTTGTTAATGCTTCATAGTGGAACATGATTGAAGACACTAGTAGTTTCAGCAGCTATAGTTCTTGTCCCAGGTATCGAGGGTTCGACTCCTGGCCTCGACCATTTGCTGCATGTCTTCTCCCACTCTTTGCTTCCCACATTTTCTGTCTCTCTTCAGCTGTCCTGTCAAATAAATGCAAAAACTATGCCCCAAGTGTCACTTTAAAAAACTAAAAAAACTACACCTCTGACTCTGAGCTTACTCTACTTCCCACAATATGATGTCAGATCAGTGTGACTGGAAATAATGTGCCTCTTCTAAAGATAAGTGTAATGTTTCAGAAACAGGTGACTGTAGATATTCTTTGTGTTATGTAAGTTATGTTAAGAAACATGGGGTGAATAATGAATCAGGTAAAGTTGGTTGTTGCTCAATAAATGTATCAAACTGAAGTTGCTTGAAATTCAAGTCAGTCAGCCAAACTTCTACAGTAAATGTATCAAATCACAGCAAAGATTGCACTCAAAGCAAACCAATAGAAGGTCAAAAAAGTTAATGATTTGTATGGTAGAATATTCAGTCTTTCGTTCCTGAGGACTTTCCCATTCTCATTCCCAGCATCCCTCAGAGAGTGACGCAATCATTGTCACTGTCACTGCTGTACAGTGGGTGGTTAAGGTGAGTATAAATATCAACACATCTCCCATCTCAACCATCAAACAGAAGAAGCAGTCAAAGGATTTGAAGAGTCCCCAATAAACTGACCGTCTCAAAGATGAAGACACTCAGAGTTGCAGTTGTTGTAGCCGTCGTGCTCACATTCATTTGTATCCAGGAGAGCTCTGCTGTCCCTGTCACTGAGGTAAGAACTTCACTCATATTCATGCAGTTTGATAAATATTCATGGCTGTCTTCAAAGATGCTCAAATTCAGTTTGATGTTCAACAGGTTCAACTGGAAGAGCCAAATAACAATGACAGTCCAGTTGCAGAACATTCTGAACACCCAGAGGCCTCAGTGGATGCATGGATGGTATGTTTAGTCCAACAGATAAAATGAAGCACATTATTATTCCAAGAGTTCTTATGCTCTTTATATTTAAGAAGAGTTCATAAAAGTGACTGTTGATGATGATGATGATGATGGTGATGATGATGATGAACACTTTTAACTCTTAACTCTGTCTTTTACACAGATGCCGTATAACAGCAGACAGAAGCGTAGTGGGAAGTGTAAAATTTGCTGTGGCTGCTGCACCCCTGGTGTCTGTGGACTGTGCTGCAAATTCTGAGGACTCCTGCCCACACCAACACTTAATTTGGTTTATTGTTTTTAGTAAATGTAACACCTTGTTGCTGAGTTAAATGTATATCCATTCAGATTTGGTCATACTGTGTGCTCAGTGTGTGCCTATGTTACAGTGTTTGACCAATAAATATCAATGGTTCTTTAAATACTGAGTAAAATGTCCATAATCTTACTTTTGTTCTAAACATCTCTCAAAACAGTCCCTGTAAATGATACAGTACAGTTCTCTGAAGTACACAATACTGTAAATAAACTTGCATTATATTTAAAGTGGATAACAGTTATTTAAACTGTGTTTTCATACACAAAAGAATTTGAACCTTTGTTTAGAAAAAGCAATACTCAACATTTTATAATAAAAACCAATAAGTAAGCACCACGACCTCCATGCTGGGACCTACCTACCACTGAGACCACACAAACTGATGTCTTTAGTCGAAATAACAGAAACAGAATCCCAGCAGGTTACATCTATGGCAGAGAATTGCACATAGTAGCTTTTTAGTGCCAATTACAGAATCGCATATGCTTGGAAATGAACTGGAATGACTATACAGACAAAAATGTGGGTTTTTAGCTTTTTTTTTAATTCATGTCATCTAAAACTATGATCATACTCAAACATAGCCAAATGGCTGGCAAGTTGTTCTACGCAGAAGTTTATGTGGTACTATAGCAGAGGCCTGGTGTTGGCTGCACATTATTAAGTTGAAGTAAGTGCAGTGTGACACACGCCCCCTTTATTGCCTGTTCAGTAAGGACTGTTCTGCCTCAGTTACGCCTTGTCCTCCATGAAAACGTACGGAGGCAAAGTGGTGGGGTAAGGTTGTATTGCTGCTGAGCCAGCATTAGAGGTAGTACCAGAGATGTAACAGAGGCAACATGGTGTCACTGTGAATGTCAGAGTCAGCAGGGCTGTGTGTGTGAGGGTACCTGACTGTATATTAATATGAACAGCGCCCCTCCATTCCCTCTTGTTGTATGAAAGTGAAGCCAAAATACCAACTTGGTGGGTGCTGACATATTGCCCTGGTGAAGTTAAGGCATACTTAGAAGCGATCTGGCTGGTGGAGCTGTGGGACTCTTGTCACACCCAGTGGCGTACTCAGGCTGTTTGAGGGGCAGGGGCCAAACAATAAAAGAGGCACCTGCTGTATGCCAAGAGGTGCTGGTGACACACACCGTTTTAACTTTTAAAGACACAGAGAAGATTGTATGCTTTTATCTCATCACGCCTGGACTATTGTAACAGTCTTTCTAGCAGCCTGCACAACAAATCCCTCGATCGTCTCCAAACTGTACAGAACTCAGCAAAATCATACCATCATATCTCTCCAGTTTTAGCTTCCTTGCACTGGCTCCCTGTATGTTTTAGAATTGATTTTAAGATTTTAGTGATTACTTTTAAAGCTCTTCATGGACTTTCTCTTAACTATATAACAGACCTTTACCTTACGAGCTGACACGTGTATTGAGATCCTCGGGCAGAGGTTTATTGTGCATTCCAAATATAAAAATGAAAACAAAAGGGGACAGAGCGTTCGCAGTGGGGGGTCAGACACTTTGGAACTATCTGCCAGAGGAGATCAGGTCTGCTGAGTCAGTGAGATCTTTTAAATCTCTTCTGAAAACATACTTTGGTTGTAGAGCCTTTCCTGATTTATCAGAATTGTATTTTATTTCAACCATTTTAAGAAATATATTCTAAAATATGTAATAATTTGGAGTTCCTTAAGGGGAATTTTATGTCTTTTAAAGTATGTTTTATTCCTTTATCTATACTTGTATGATTTTATGAGCTGCCTGTCTTATTTTGCTGCCCATATAAATCACTTTTAACTTGGTTTTTGAAAAGTGCTCTATAAATGAAATTATTATTATTATTATTACTTACTGATGACAAGTAGCTCATACAAGAATGCTTTAAAAAAGCTGAACTATCCCTTTAATAATAAAGTGTTTGTTTAAAAAATCTAACTCTGATTTCAATTGAGTTGTGGTTCTGTGAACAGATTGTAGCTCCATTTATTGCAGCGGCGCCTGTTAGTTCCTTCAAGTAGGCAACTTCAGCTGCTGTCATTCTCACAGTTACCTGACAAATACATCCCCTGACTTCAGCTGCAAGATATCCAGTCTCTTTGCCACCACCACTTTGCCCCTGTACTGCACTCATACTTACAGTCCCACTATTTCTCCATCATCCACCTGCACCTGTTATCTCATCTCTCCTCAGATTCATGCATGCACTGGAAAAAATGCCCCTCCAAATACAGGAAAAAATTATTTCAAGGTACTTTTAACTTGAAACAAGCAAAAAAAATCTGCCAATAGAACAATTGAAAATTTGCTTGGTAAGATTTCTTAAAATAAGACGGAATATTTTAAAAACTGTGATCTTAAAATTAGCAGGGAAACTTATTTTAATCAATATTTGACCAGTATTTTAAAGCTTAGTGTCTCAGAATAAGACAGGAATGATAACAATTAGTATTTTTTCACTCAAAAAATTGATTTCTGCACTAATACATTTCATGTCAACTTCTTCATTTCAGATATATTCACCTTCATTTGAGTTGTATTATGGCAGCAGTTCAGTAGGTTTAAGACCATCTTGTACTTGAAATAAGATGACAAAGTTTAATTTGAGCATTTTAAGATATAATGTCTTCTCATAGTGAGCTGGATATACTAATATTCAGTCATGTCTTTTAGGAAAAGCCAGCTATGCTCTAAAGTAGGTGTTTCATTGTGTGCATGTAGTTTGAGGATGTATATTTTGATCTGATTTAGAAGAAACAGTGCCTGAAAACTGAAACCCAACCTAAAAAAACAACTTTTCTTTCGTTCTTTCTTTCTTTTATCAATGGAGCTGTTTTCTGATAGATTCTCCAATAAAATGCATTTACTTAAATCAAGTAAAGGGTTTGTCTTAAATCAAGATTATCCGTCTTCTACAAATAAGATCTCAGCTTGAAAAATGTCTGAAATGTAAAATAAACATTGTTTCTTCTAAATTAAAACTCAAAACAAGATCATTTCAAGATTGTTTGACTTAATAGATAGATATTTAAGATGTCTTAAAACAAGTCCCTCTATCTTGCTCAAATGTTACTTGTTAAGTAAGTGTATCTTACATCAAGTGGGAGAAGACATTTAGACTAAAAATAAGACAATTTCACTTGGTAAGATTTGGAGTTTTTGCAGTGTGCTGAATAAAACCAATGAGGAATGATGAGGTGGAAGCCTGGACACCAAACACTAACAGTGTTCTGCTGTTTAAATCATTGGTAACATAAATGTAAATGGAAGGAAAGGAGAGGTCCAAGGGTTACACATTGAATATTACCTGTAGTTTCATTCTAATGAAATACAATATTTACAGGTTATTGTGAGGATTACAAATAAGGAATGCAAGGCCTGTCAAATAATAAATGAACAAAAGAACACTTCTACTGGCCATACACAGGCCGAAATATCACAAAGTTAAGGATGTACTATCCTTCACTGGCCTCAAACAAACTACACTTACAGAGGCAAGTTCTTTTTCCAAGGGTGGTCTGTTGTCCAAGGGCTAAGCAGGCCCGGCTCAGCTCTGTGTGCTCTGCTTGTTATCCTGTACAGCGAAGGGAGGTATGGCATCTAGCCACGGTGGTATGCATGCTATTGTGTTACTTTCAGGATGGCTGGATTGCACCTCACAATTATAATGACCGCGAAGGTCAAGTAAATGGTCTAGTGTTAATTCAATGCAGAAATGATTGGGGAACACACACACACACACACACACACACACACACACACACACACACACACACACACACACACACACACACACACACACACACACTCAGATAGACTCTGTGATAGTGTTGTGAATGTTGCAACAACATACGGAGAGGTCAACATATTGCAAGTGACAAGCAGAACAATGGTGAAACTGTGGTTGCTCTTTAAAACAATTTAATTACCCTCCCGCCCACCCCCCCCCCACACACACACACACACACACACACACACACACACAAACAGAGGTACATGTACTGCCACAACACTCGCATATGCTCACAGCCACACACACAAACACACACACACACACGCACAGACTAGCAGTCTGGAGCCTGGCGGACTCCGGCTCTGATCCCACCAACATGCAGCCTTGCAGGGGGCTGAGCGGCATGCCAGGCCTGCCTCGCGCCCAGACGGATGCCCGTTGCACGCCCCCATACCAACAGAGCTGCTGCCAAACCACACAAGGAGATAGTAAATGGGAGCAGAGCGCTCTGTTCAGCTTCCTCACACACAACCACACACCATGTGGTTTATTTTATCTGAGTCACACACACACAAAACAGAATGAAGGCAGGCTGCAATTAGGGGCCTGTTCATCGTTGAACTTACAGTATACCAGGTCCATACATCTCCACGCTAGCATTTGAAATGGACTTAACTGAAGAGGTTTGGTAGTCAGCAGAGGGTTCATATGATGTTGCTGTTTATTGGTGGGATGGCATTGTGATTTTATTGACCATAGTTTATCTTAGTGGGACTAAAAACAGCTCTGTGAAAAAGATCAAGAACATGAAGTGGCAGTGAGACACTATATAAGAGTTTATCTGATTCCAAAACCCTGCAGGATTTTCTTTTTTTTTCAAATTAAGAAGCAATCAAATGTGTTACTCAGTAATTACTCAGTATTGTGTGCTTGATTTTACATGGTACTAAGCATTTGGGTTGATATTAGGGGTGTGCAGTGACGTCATTATCTGTATCTGTATGTGTTCAACCAAAACAGTATCTGTCTCTGCATCCGAACAGAAGTGGGTGTGGTTTTTACTGGAAGGGTTTTTTTGCAGCTGTTAATGAAAAATGAGAACAGACGTTTTTGAATTACAGATTGAAGAAAGTTTTGTTAACTCCAGCGCTGCGGTTGCTGTGCCTTCAAAGCATCACGTTGATTCACTATAAGCATATAAATAATAATGAAACTTTAATTTATACCTCTTTATACTGCAGTTTAATCTGGTCCCTCTGTCTCTCAGGAATTAAACAGAGAGACTTGTGTTCCCTCTGGGAGAACCAGGTGCTGAAGAAAGCGGAAAACATGATCTGCCAGCCATTACATGTCCCTCGTACCCAGTTTGTACTGACGTCTTCAGCTCGCCGTTTTTATGCACCCGTGAGGAGAACTAATCTGTATTCAAAATGTTTTATCCCGTCTGCTATCAGGCTTTTAAAATCAGACGGCAGTCCTTTTAGTCATTTTGAATAACACTGGTATGACAAGAGATTATATTGTCTTTTAACCGTTGTCGTATCTTACTGTTATTTATTTATTACATTAACTTATTACTTTATTACTGTCCTCCCTCTAGTCACTAGTCTATATATGATGGATGTGTTGTAAATGTTAAATGTTGTATGGTTGTTGTATGGTAAGCTAAAAATGAATTGCCCTTCTTGGATCAATAAAGTTGTCTGAATCTGATTCTGAATCTAAATCATCATTTTATATCTTTGACTTAAGTTGTATGAACTGTTTAAACCTCACCACCACCACCACCCCTTCAGTTGGCGGACGTTGAAAAATCTGAAACTAGTCCATGATTTCTTTTTGTCTGTTTCATTTGTCTTCTTTTTATTTTCATTTATAACCTAGACTTTGTTTCATAGCTAACATAGGTTAGAACTGGGAGACAGAACAAAAGAACTGCTTTACAAATCAAAATGCTGTACAGTGGGAACAAGTTACTTCAGTAGTACAGTCATGGCCAAAAGTTTTGAGAATGACACAACTATTAATTTTCACAAAGTCTGCTGTTTCAGTTTTTATAATGGCAATTTGCATATACTCCAGAATGTTATGAGGAGTGATCAGCTCAACTGCAATTAATTGCAAAGTCCCTCTTTGCCTTGAAAATGAACTTTATCACCAAAAACACATTTCCACTGCATTTCAGCCCTGCCACAAAAGGACCAGCTAACATCATTTCAATGACACACAGGTGTCACACACATTAACACAGGTGTGGGTGTTGATGAGGACAAGGCTGGCGATCAATCTGTCATGATTGAGTGACTGGACACTTTAAAAGGAAGATGGTGCATGACACCATTGTTCCTCATCTGTTAGCCATGGTTACCTGCAAGGAAACACGTGCAGTCATCATTGCATTGCACAAAAAGGGCCTAACAGGGAAGTTTATAGCAGCGAGTAAGATTGCACCTCAGTCAACCGTCTATCCAATTATCAAGAACTTCAAGGAGAGAGGTTCAATTGTTGCCAAACAGGCTTCAGGGCGCCCAAGAAAGTCCAGCAAGCGCCAGGACCGTCTCCTGAAGGTGTTACAGCTGCGGGATCGGGCCACCACCAGTGCAGAGCTTGCTCAGGAATGGCAGCAGGCAGGTGTGAGTGCATCTGCACGCACAGTGAGGCGAAGACTTTTGGAGGAAGGCCTGGTGTCAAGGAGGGCAGCAAAGAAGCCACTTCTCTCCAGTAAAAACATCAGGGACAGACTGATATTCTGCAGAAGGTACAGGGACTGGACTGCTGAGGACTGGGGTAAAGTCATTTTCTCTGATGAATCCCCTTTCCGATTGTTTGGGGCATCTGGAGGAAGGCTTGTTCGGAGAAGACGAGGTGAGCGCTACCATCAGTCCTGTCTCTTGCCAACAGTGAAGCATCCTGAGATCATTCATGTGTGGGGTTGCTTTTCAGACAAGGGAGTGGGCTCTCTCACAATCTTGCCTAAAAACACAGCCATGAATAAAGAATGGTACCAGAACGTCCTCCGAGAGCAACTTCTCCCAACCATCCAAGGGCAGTTTGGTGATGAAGAATGCCTTTTCCAGCATGATGGAGCACCTTGCCGTAAAGCAAAAGTCATAACAAAATGGCTCAGGGAATAAAACATTAAGATTTTGGGCCCTTGGCCAGGAAACTCCCCAGATCTTAATCCCATTGAGAACTTGTGGTCAATCCTCTAGAGGCAGGTGGACAATCAAAAACCCACAAATTCTGACAAACTCCAAGCATTGATTATGCAAGAATGGACTGCCATCAGTCAGGATTTGGTCCAGAAGTTGATTGACAGCATGCCAGGGAGAATTGCAGAGGTCTTGAAAAAGAAGGGTCAACGCTGCAAATATTGACTTATTGCATGAATTCTGTGTAATTCTCAATAAAAGCTTTTGATACTTATGAAATGCTTCTTATTGTATTTCATTATACCATAGAAACATCTGACAAAAACACCTAAAAACCCTGAAGCAGCAGACTTTGTGAAAATGTAATATTTGTGTCATTCTCAAAACTTTTGGCCATGACTGTACATTAACTTAACTTAGCTTAAAACGATACTGTATAAATAATGGACGTAGTATCCGTGACGTCACCCATCTGTTCCTGAGCGCAGTTTCGAAGCTAATCGGTGGCCGCAGCCATATTGGAAATGTTGAACTCAACCAAACGTAGTGTGAGGTAAAGAGGCGGGGTTTGAGCCTCCTCGCCAACAGCTATGTGTTCCCGCCAAGCGGCAACCTCCGGTCTAAAAATATGAGTCAATGCGGAAGTGTTAAAAGCTGCAGTTCCGCTTGAGGCTGGCTCCAGAAGTACCGTAAACCACATACACATGAATGGGGAAAAGACGATCTTTGCAGCAGAAATAAACATGTTTACAGCCTGGTACAAAAGATGAGTGTAGTCTGAATAGCTCATTTCTCAATGTCCTCTCACTGTGAGGGGGGTGAATTTTTTTCTAACACGGCAATTTTGAAGATATTGAGATTACTAGTCTTCCAATGAGAGGCACAGCTGCCTGTGGGAACTAGTGATGGGAATTCCGGCTCTTTTTAGAGAGCCGGTTCTTTTGGCTCGGCTCACTACAAAGTGTCGGCTCTTTCTGCTCCCAAGTGACTCCTTAGATTTTTCCTTGTTTGAATGACTGTATTACCTAAAATAATGTAAAATGATATGTAAAATGAATTACTGATGTAAAAAACATACATTATATGAAATGTGCATCATTTAAAAGGCTTTATTTATATTCTCAGCATGGAGCAGAGTTCTACAGAAATTAAATTATAAAGTACAAAAACAAGACTCCTCACAATTAGACAAAAAGGTCCAATCTCTGATTGTCTGTATATTATTTATAAACTTTTAAACACCTTCATTAACAGCAGGTTCCCTTCACTGTCTTTATTCTTCACTTATTGCACTGATGGATAAACAGCTCTAATGTCCATGACCTGGATGACTGAGAACCTTCACAGTCACTTCTAATGTGCCTTTGCAGGTTTTTTGTGGACCCTGTCTACACTCTGCCGTTGAACAGTCTATGCCTTTTAGATGTGTCTAAAATTTACTGTGTTTCCTGCAGTCACTCGTTTTCTCACCTTTCCAGTGCGTTCTCTCTGTCGCGTACGTTCTCCCTCTCATCTCCCTCCTGTTGCTGCTCACTGTGCTGTCTGTGTCTCTGACCCCTCCCCTCCCCGTTCTGCTCAATGTAGACACGTGATTAGTCAAGACGGCACCATGTTTTGATCAATCACGTGAGGCTTTCACAGAAAACGACGAGGAAAAAAAGCAAAAACGGCTCCCTGTCAGGAGCCGGCTCCCGTCGTTCACTTCAAAGAGCCGGCTCTTAGAGCCGGATCGTTCGCGACCGACACATCACTAGTGGGAACACTGCAGCTGTTGGCTAGGAGGCTCAAAGCCCGCCTCTTTATGTCACACTGGCTCAACAGAAGCAATATGGCTGCTGCTGCTGATTGGCTTCAAAACAGCGTTCGGAAACAGATGGGTGACGTCACGGATACTACGTCCATATTTTATACAGTCTATGGTTCCCGCCTGTCAATCAAGTCAGTCATGTCCTTCTTTGGGCAAAAACTCATAATCTTAATATCTTCTGAACCACCGCGTTAGAAAAAAATTCACCCCTGTACAGTGTGTGCCGATAGAGAATTTAACTACGTAAAGCCAAGCCGTTTTTTGAACCAGGCTGTAAACATGTTTATTTCTGCTGTAAAGATCGTCTTTTTTGAATGGGTGTGTATGTGGTTTCCGGTGTTTCTGCAGCCAGCCTCAAGCGGATGGTCGATGAATTGTAGTTAATAACACTTCTGCATGGGATTCATATTTTGAGACTCGAAGTTGCTGCTTGCTTAAACCTCATTAAATAAATGAAAAACTGAATGAGCTCATATGTATGGATGCATATGGTACCTCCTCTAATCCTTTGCCTTCTCCCCTTCAATGTCAGTCTGAGTTTCCCTCAGTACTAAAGACAAAGTTGAAACTTAACTATGACTGTTTTTTTTAACTGGAGGGAGTCAATGCATACAGTTAAAAAGTAAAGGTTCTAAGCTTAATTCTAAAGTATAGTTTGCCATCATTCACTTCCAAACTATAATGCCTCCTTCCCCAACGCTAGAAAGTAATAGACAGCTACACAGCCGATGTGCTGCCTGCTGCCTGGGTGTAGAGCGACGAGGTCAATAACATGTAGCAAATCACCTCAATAATGTGGACGAAATGACATGATTTTTGACTGTGGCTTTACATGGAGGAAATGAACACATCGGTTTTTGGAGGGAAGTTGTCTAGCTTTATTTTGATGTACGTTGAGTGCATGCCCTTCATTGGCATAAAATTGGACTTTCTTCATTTGATTGATGGATATTAATGAGCATATTTGAATATGAAAAACATTTGTGTTTTTCTCATTATCCATGCCTTTCTGGTTCATACTCAAGTTAGGGCTCATTAGGGCTGATTTGACTCTTGATTATCCAAAAAGTGAATTTTGACCCGCATATGTAGCCACAAGCTTGAAGTGTTGACCAATCCCAATCAATGACTTTCTCTGTGTGCAGGAAAACAGTCAGTATGGAGAGCAAAAGCAAATCAATCAGGGAAAAGACACACTGGCATTGCTATCCCTTTTTAGCCATAAGCATGAGTTGAACAAATTACCAAGCCAAGCTTTCCTTTAATGTGAGGCAATGAATATTTGATTTAATGCTCAACATTTGACAATTTTGTGGTATTTTCTGTCAAAACAAGTTCATGACTCCCTGGTCGGCAAAATGTGAAACATTTTACGACTAATCTTCTGGTGTATGATGAATTGTCACACTTTTAAAATGAATATCTAACACTTTGGAGCAGAATGTTGGAGTTGCTTTCTACAAATGTTCCTCTTGATTGGATCCAGAGGGCCACATTATTTTCAATATTCCCTGTAATATGTCATTCCACTGCAATTGTTTTAGACTCACAACCAACAGATTAGTCATCACTTTCTGCAGTTAATCACTTAAAACAGCAACAGCGGAGAGCAGAGTGTGAACCAGAGGCTCCACCGCAGGTCACACTTCATGGCAAAGGCTGGGAGCCATTCACAGCTACACTCACACACACTCACACAAAACAAACAGAAACACACACACACACTCAAGGCATGGAACCACTGACATGAGGTCAAGACCTCCCCGACAGCTAAGTTGATTAAACACGTTTCTACAACCCACACATTGGCTAGTAAAATGTGCTGTGCTGTGGATGATGACTGCGTGGAACACACCGGGAGGATCGCCGGCTCAAGTCCTTTCAGAGCGCTCAGCTCAGCAAATCAGACTGAGCTACAACACCCTGCTGCCACGGCTCCACTTCCACCTACTCACCAAACCTGGAGGGAGCAATCAACCTGGCTTCTTATTAGGAAGATAATGCCTGTTTGTACGTGTGTATATGTATGAATGAATATTTCCTCCACAGACCCTCCAAGTGGAGGCAAAGGTTGCTCCAGAACCATGGCGCTGCATAATCCGGCCCTGAATGAAGGCGGGGGGTGAGATAAACATTCCTGGACAATGAGACCCTCCTTTACCCCCTGCTGCACACAAACCCACTTAAAACCTGCTTACCCACAATGCAGCTCTTGGCTCAAGTGAACAGCCCCCCTGAAACCGGTGCAGTGGCACTACAGAATAACACTGCCCCGCTCCTAGGAGCCACAAGTGTCAGCTATGGCTCAGATACAGTCCCTCTGGGCCCTTACTGGGCACATTATATCCAATTCAACTGGCCTTAATATACTTTAATAAGACCTGTTTCCGATTAATTCTCCCTTGAAACCGGTAGTAACACGGCTACTAGCCACATATAAAAATTGAATGAATGGAGTGGGCCTGCCAGAGAGTCAGGAGGGGGAAAATAGGAATCCTTGAGGATTTGTCCTCACCAGCTGGCTCTTGAGCCCAATATAATGGTTGTGCCCATGGCTCTAAAAGCACCAGTAAGAGGAAATATTTGCCCTGCCTGTAATGCATTTAAGGTGCACAGTATGATTCAGTTCAAGTCATAAAGCCCTTGCGTGTCACATCCTGCAAGGAAGGATAGAGCTACTCTGCCCATATTCCTCTCAAGAGAACGGGGACAAGGGCTATGTGTTGTGTTTGACTCCCGGTGCAGATGAAAAAAACACACATTTTAGAGCAACATTGGGTGAAATAAACCAAAAAGTACCTACAGCACCCATAGGAAACACTACACCAGGTAGGTATAGAAATGCCGGTCTGTTCCGAGTGATGGATGTCGATATAAAGTCCCATGTCCCATGTTGCACCTGCTGCTACGAAGTCTAGCTGTAAAAACACTACCATAGAAAGTGATTCATAAATAAACCCCATTTGTCGCCCAAGAATGAAAATATTAACACAGCGTGAATGTATTAGTGAATGAATCTTTCTGCTTCCTGTCCAGCAGGTGAGGCAGCTGTGGAAGAACTAACAAACTATGATCCTCATGTTCTTCCTGTGCAGCTGAGTTTTCTTTTTTTAATAGTTTCCCTTTTCAAAGTTCCCTGCAGCAAAGCAAATAACTGTCACAGACAATTAGCTTTTATTGAGGTACTTATTTATTTTTGGGATTAACTTGTTACTTAGCAACTCCACATGGAGCCAAAATCTGCACTGAGAGTTGACTTTGGATTGCAATTTTGCAATTAAGAGCAAGTTTAGTAATAAAAGTCACCCATTAATGCCACCATTTGGTGGGCTTGTACACACCATGACGGCTAACATATGGCAAGCTTGTTCAAAATATTAAGATCTGCTTCCCCTTTGACACCACTGTGTTCCTACTCATTGCTGTGTCAGCCTGTGCCAAACACCATGGCTAACCCATTTAATGATTAATGATTCCAGATTTCCCTCGACTGAAAGGGCAGGCGATGGCTCATTATAAAGTTATTAAAAACAGCACATTAGTGCAACATTTATTACCCCAGGCAATCTTATTTGCCCCACCAATGTCATAACTTCCATTTGGAAGGAACAAGTGTGTCACATGTGCCACAACTGCACTCTAAAAGTATTGCTGCAGTTCATGAATGAAAGCAGAGATCTCTGCCCCGTTCCCTTTAACGCCCTGCTGTCTTCTTCGGCGTATATATTGTGTACAGTGGATGCCGTTATGTGCCAAAATAACCTACTTTTGAAGCACAGATTGGGATCACTGATCCATACAGTGCAAAGCCTACTGGGTCATTTCCTGTTAGTGGTTTCACTTGTTGTGCCTTTGAAGCAGTCTTTAATAATGGGACCCAACAGAACTAATGAAAATGCTCTCTGTCAGATTAAAAGGGAGCTTCAGTCTCAGCCACCTAACCACATTCAGCACAAACATTAAAACACACGCAGACACAGAGGCATGTGTGCACAGATACACACAGTTTACAGAAGTGGTTTATACAAGGAGGCCATGCTCTCTGATGTGTGGATGACTGCTAACCCTCTTAACAACACTGAGAATACCATCAGTGTCCTGTTTCTCACAGCAGTAGAAAAAGAGTGGATTGATGGTGAAGGCGAAAGGTGAGGGGAACTATAGAAACCCATTCCTAACAAAAGCCTCTGTGATGTGATTCTTTTATACCCTTTTTCCATTGCAGATGCTGCAGTGTGTGCTGTAGTGGTGGTCTTGAGCTTAATGAATCCACTTCAGTGCAGTTCCTCTTCGTAAGCCTTAAGGTTTAATCCTCCAGTCTGGAGCAGTGATAGTCTGGCCCAGGGGATGACATCTGTGAATCGTTCATTAACTTGTAACCAGCAACAGATGTTTTTTAAAAAAACAACACGCAACATCTACGCTTCATACAAAGCAGTGTTACTGGGATTTCTGCCTGCTTTCATTCACTGGTTGACCCAATTGGCAACTAAAATTCCCAAAGGATTTTTTAAGAAGATAATGTAGCACAAAATCGAACATTCAAAACTTCACTGATTTCATTCGAACGAACAAACAAAAATGGGAAAAACGGAGTCATTGAGCATCTTCATGTGGAGCCAGGTTCCTCTCACATCACACTGAAGCTAAAATACTGGTGCAATGCATCTAGCCACTTCCTAGATTACACTTCAGGTAGATCCTAGCAAGAATTACATTAGCTAGGGAGACGTTCTTTTGCTAACATTACATTCACTGGGCATTTATGCTTTTCCTATTTTATCATGCACCAATAGCAAATGAAAACGTTAGCTTCAAGACTCTTCCTGACATACAAACAAATGACTTTGGTCAATTAGGAGGACTAAGTGGCTAGCTGAACTGGCAACACTCGAGTGAGCTGAACATGAGTTTCATTGTAACTTACAGACCACTGGAGTGCATGCTGCAGCTGCTAGCATTACAGATCTAACATAAAGAGTTTACAGAATTTAAGCATTTTGAAACTTTCCCATTCTTCACTTGATTTCATAAAATGATATCTGATTAGAGATCAAGAGGGAGGGAGTGAGTGTCTACCTACTCCAGCTAAAAACCACTGCGATAGCTACCTGAGCTAGCTACTGAGGTTAGCAGATCTTTTATAATAAAGCTCAAGTAAAAGTTAGCAAGCCTGTCTATCATCTGGTCCTTTGTTGAGTTGTTTGATATTGTGTTGATGTTAGGGTTCAGCGTTTCTTTTCATGTTAGCCTTATAATTTCTGGCTAAAAGTTTTAAGCTAGCAAATACATTGATGCTACATTGCGCATCATTTTATTACTATATCCTAGGGGTGTAACGATTCATCTACTACATCGATGTATTGATTTATATTCCTATGATCCGATTACATCGATCTGTGCTTGTCAAGTTGGACTTCTGCATGACATATATGGATCTAACATCGTTTTAAAAGGTAACAAACCGATTGTATCCATACTAGGAAATAACACGTTGGATTTAAGCACGGCAGACTTTATATGGATGTGTTTTTTTTTTTACACTTTTAATGATAAAGACGTTAAAGGTTACTCAATTCAGGCTGCCTGTCTGTGACGTCATCGCCACGCGCCAGCAGACAACAAAACATAGCATGGCGGATGGCAGAGGAGAAGCCGGGGAGCGAGAGATCATCAAGCCACCATTACAGTCCAGTGTGTGGAAACACTTTGGATTTTGCAAAGACGGAGATGTTCTAAATAAGTCGTTCGCTGTTTGTAGAATATGTAAAGGTCAAGTAAAGTTACCACGGCAACACCACAAATCTATCCAACCACCTACTAAGGCGCCTTGGGATTTCACACAACGCCGACTGTACAGGCACTTCTTGCAGTTTTTCCCGCTACAGCAGCAGCGCAAGGTAACATCAGCTCTGATGAAGCCTCAGGCCTCCTGATAATTCAACCTGAAGTGTTGGTTGCACTTTATTCAAATAGAATAATGAATGCATTTGCCATTAATTGTTGTTTACTTGTTTGTTTAAATCCATAATTAATTTATACTTGATTCCCTGACAAGAAACAACAGGAATCTAGGACTCTCCAGTATCAAGGGATTTATCTCACAGTCACTCTGGTTGAATTTTTGGCTAAAAAGTTACTGAATCGATTTCAAGTCACTGAATCGTTTTGGATCATATCGTTCTAAATGAACCAATAAGGTCCTTTAATCGTATCGTTGTTAAAAATAATCATTACACCCCTACTATATCCACAACTCAGTGGAGTTTTCTGAGGAAAGCTTTTCTTTAACTATACTAATTGTTATTTAATTGTGTTCAGTTTTGATGTTTGATAACTTTTTACCACATTCAAGGCTCTATTGTGTAAATGTTACTCAGTGGAAGCATTGCTGTGAAAATCCTCCATTGTGAAATATGCCCTGCCACTTTGAACACCTGTGAAAGATGTTCATGCACTTAAAACTGCAGTGTCTGAGGCCTCAGGATGGACAGGGAGAGTATAAAGAGTGGGAAAGTTCAAAACTGACAGCTTCCCTATGGAAATATCATGTGTGATTTCAGGGGGTTAACCCGAGCAGGAAGGCTGTGGTCTGTGTCTTCCAGGGTGATATATACGTGACAGAACGTGATTCATCTGCTACTGTGCATCCATAAGCTGTCCAGCAGATTCTGCTCTTTTTCTCTGCTGGGACAATGATTATACTGTGTGGATCTCAGGCTAAATTAGCCATGACTTGCATTACAACATTTCTCTCTGCCTATATGGAAGGCAGATTAAGCCCAAAGAAGCTGAAAATAAACACTTTCAGATGTTTCTAGTTCTACAACGAGTATTAGGACCACCTTATAGAAAAAAGAGTGCTTTCGAAATTAAAGTAAAACATTCATGAGAATAAAGTTATTTATTTATGAGAATAAAGTCCAAACTTTAGTCTATGGTTAAACTTCATGCAAGTGACAGATAATAAGAGCAGCCTGCAGCCACCTGAACTTAAAGAGCTAACGTGGAGCATCTTGTGAAATTATACTTAGCATATATTTTACAAATAATGGTAACACTTTACAATAAGGGTCCCTTAATTAGCGTTAGTTAATGCATTATTAAGCATTAATTAACAGTTTAATAATAGTTTAATAACCGTTATAATGTATTACCTAACATTAACTAACAAATTAGTTAATGCATTAATAAGCAGTTAATTAATGTCCACTGCTCAGAGTTAATTAATACATTATTAAGCATTAATAAAAGTTACAAAACTTAATTAGTTAACCATTATGAATGCTTTCTGGACCCTTATTGTAAAGTGTAACACATGCATCACTTAAGTAACACATTATAAATGCTAAACTGCCTCATAAGCATAAGCATAAGCGTGTGCATCACTTCTAAGTGTCCTCTGGAAACACTTCTGTTGTGTTGCTGTTTAATTGCAGGGCGTTTTTCTAATGTATTGTGTCTTTGCATCGTGTTTTCTAAATGCTGCGCATGTGTTGTCAAATTGATGAAGATGTTTTCTTAATTTTCTTGTGTTTTGTCTTTTTGCATGTGTTTTCTTAAGCTGCAGTGCTGTGAGCTCTCAGGGCCACCGTACTTCTCTGTGCCAGTTGAGATGTTATCTGTGATTATCTGTTTTATTCTAAATAAAATGTGTTGAATTCTGTATATGTTGTTGCTTCAACTACATTTCAACTCATTTTGCTTCAGCGTATGTGTTACCTAAGAGATACATGTGTTACACTTTACAATAAGGGTCCAAAAAGCATTCACTAATGCTTACTTATGGTTATTAATGCTTTATAATGTATTAATTAACTCTGAGCAGTGGACATTAATTAACTGCTTATTAATGCATTAGCTAATGTGTTAGTTAATGTTAGGTAATACATTATAACGATTATTAAACTATTATTAAACTGTTAATTAATGCCACAGTTTAAGGATTCTGAATCGATTGTGTGAGAGCTGTCTGTTTTGAAGAGGGTCAGGGTAATAGGCAGCCATTGCGCATTTCTGCAACTGCTGTTTGACCTTAGCTGTTGAGTTTAACTTCCCAAGATGATCCACGTTCTTCGCTTCGATCCCGGCAGCTGGCCGCTCTACTAGGATCACCCTAATTGTTGTTCTAGCCTCCAGATACATTAACCATAGCCTGTTATTACCACCGCTTTCTCATAAACTACAACTTTACTGTCCTAAAATTCTGACTTTTCTCCTAACATTTTTACTTTAATCATGTAAAATTACAACTTTTTTTCGTGTAGTATTACGACTTCAGTCTTGCTTTATGTGACCTTAATCTGCCGTCATATATTTCTCATTTGAGGACTCTAAAAGTGAAGAACATTCAAAGTAGAATAAAAAAGCTCTGATTTAACGTGTGTGCTTGATGAGAGTGCCACAGCCAATTACATGCAACTAAAGAGCTCGGGTATGATGTTGGAATGAGCGAGCCACCAACAGCATGCACCGGTTTTGTGCTCTGCACAAGGATACGTCATTGTGAATTACAAACCCTTAACGGTGCAGTCATGCTGGTAAAGCCCAATTGACCATATCCAATCCTTTGGCTGGAGGTAGCACTTGTGTCATGCAGCGCGACATGATGGATTTCACAAATGGTTTAGAAATCACATAATTGCACACTGAAGTGAAACAAGGAAGTGACAGTTTCAGAGTTAAGCCACATAAAGTAGACTTAGACAATAATGAAAGGCTTCATCGTACAGTCACATGAAATGTATTTTAATAAAACACAATGTACACATATGCAGTCCTATGACCATACATTTGCTGGATCCTAATTATCAAACCTAGAATGTGTTAAAGCATAGTTTTATTTGTCTCTTTTCTTCTTGAAAACATTGAAATCAGTAGATGAGGTCAAATGAACGTAACACGACACTGCGTGACATCAGACAAAAACCTTTTCCACGTGTTAAAGATATGCACTGTTATAAGGAACTCAAAGAATATTTCAGCATATAAGAGTAACAGTATGAGGCAAAAAATCTCACCGAACAAATAAAGTACAAAATAGAATTAATAAATAAATCAAATATATACCATATAAATGAAATAGCTATGTGGCGGCTATGTTTATTATTTGTTTTTAATCATTTTAATCTGTAGCTTGGTATTACGACCTTTTTATCTCTAAAACATTTAGAACGGTGAACGAGTCAATACTGAAAATACAGTAATAAGCTTTCTTAATTAGATAAACTATGTACACATGAGTCTTTTGCCATGCTAGTCGAACAACTAAATTTCTTCTTTTTTATCCACACTATACAGTTAGAGCATAAAGCGGTCTAAACGTAAACAGTTTGTGCTGAGAATAAAATACTTTGCAACTATTCATGGTACTTTTTCTTAATATTACTCTCAAAAATGTACAGAACATAAAGGCCACACATGGGAACACTCTGTCTCCATTTAAAAGGGGAAGGGTAGTTTTGACATAAATATATAGGAACAAAAAAAACAGTCTCTTTCAGTTCAAGATGCCATTTTCTTGTCCATCAGCATCATTTGCTTTAGTCAAATCTCTTTTGTCTCCTCATCCTCCTTTTTTTTCATCCTCCCATGCCCCCTCTTTTCTGAAAGCTGTTCAGCTTGCCAGCTCCCTCACCAACCTCAACCTCCCATCCACCTCCCTTTATCCGGCTCTCCCGCCCCCACAGTCTCTGGTTGCCTCTCCGTCTTCCATCACCCCGCTCATTTAATGACATTGTTAATGACGGGAAATGAGTTCAGTAATGTCAACTGTAAGGTCCACATGGCTAGGCGAGGGGTGGGGCAGAGAGAACAGAGTCACCTGGCCGGTCACTGCAGCAGGGGGAGAAGCAGCGGGAGGCAAAGGCATGAAGAATGTGTTTTAGTGTGGTGATACTGATATCGCACGTTAGACATATATTTTGCAGTGACGGACTTGTGAGTCATGGTTGTGTCCTGGTGAGAAGGAGAAAGGAGGGGGTGGGCTTGGGTGGGGTAGGTGATAGTCGTCAGTCAGATTATGGGTGCAGCAGTGGCTAGCAGCTTTGCGTTGGTTCTTTGTTCAATGGGAAGTCCGTAGGTTCAGTTTTCACTGGCTGGTGCGAGCAGAGGCCAAGTGGTCACTGTGCTGGTTCTGGGCGCGAAACCGCAGCCTCTGCTTGTTCTTCTTCTTTGGTTCTTTGGATCGTTGCTTTCCTGAGCCACCTGGGGGTAAAGATGGAGAAAAACGAAATGGTTATTCCTTAAAATAACCGTCACCACTTATCAATGTTATGTTGTCTGATGCTTTCCTAATGCTACATGACGACCAAGGCTTAGTCACCACAGGAGCAAAGAAGATAGCTACCATTGGGTGAAAGACACTCACGGCCTTCAAGATCCAAGCTGGCTGAAGTGCTAATTCAATTTAATGTTCTTTTTTTTTTTGCAACGAAAAAAGGAACATTCTGAATACCCAATGCTGAACCAATAACACCATTTTTTTCACAAGTGATCAGTCATTTGATCCTTGTAGATCTTAGTTGATCTAAATCTGAACCTTATGCATTATGTATCGATTAAAATCCTTTTTCTGGAGTACTGGTTTATTTCTTATGTTCTGAGTTTTGGGAACTATTGAGAAAGTGGGCTCAACAGGGGGTCCACATCTCATTCTTTTGCCCCGTGGCCCCATACAAAGTTAATCTGGCCCTGCATGTAATCCACCAAGCTTGTCTTTCACTAAATTTCCTGTGTTTTGGACAAAAACTTGATTTACTGTTGGCTACGTTTTATAGGGGGAATTACTAGAAACTATGAGGCCTCAACAAGAAAAAAAAACATCCACAACGTCAGCTTTTATCAGGTATTTTGTTTGTGAAAAGATCCATGCAGTTTAACAGAGGAAAACTGTTCCATCTTATAACCTCATTGACCTGGCCTTAGTATAAAGAGACTGTTGGCAACTGTGAGCTGCTGTGCTGTGCAGTTTTTCTTTTAGTGCATTAGGAACATTGCTGTAGTACTCTTTACTCACTCCTCTGAACATCCATCAAAGTCAAAATTGGGAAATCTTTGCAATGTTGAATTTGATCATCACACAACCACTGATGTGATGATGCAGCATAATGATGGGTGCAACAAGATTAATGAGCCCTATTTCTATTGATTTTACTGTGCATATGCATGTAATGTATGCATGTAACCAACTGCTGTGAAATGGATTGCATAAAGTGAACCTGGTTATTTCGGGGCTAAAATTCTCAGGTCAAGGATGTTGAGCTTGGATTGGATCATACTGTACACATAAAAAGGAATACGACTAATTGAAACAAAAATGAGCACATGGTTTTTATGAGAGTCAAATTGTGCTGCCAGTATGGGGAAGCATTTACAAAAAGAAAAGCTCCAAATGATGGCTTATAAGTGTTGAAACTTAAACCAATGAAAAGAGTGTATGGTGTACAGAAGTGAAGCTCATGTGAGGGAACATCAGATCTGAGGTCTTCGTTTGCTCCAGCTCTTAAAGACTAAAGCTTGGGTTTTACCAAACGTCTCCTCAGCCCAACACTTTCAACTGTCACTGCAATAGATAGGGGAGATAAGTAAGGGAGGTTGAATAACTCTCTTTCCAAGTTGGAAAAGTCCCCCAGCCCAAGGTTAATCCATCCCAGGTTTCACTGGGATGGGCAAAGCATGCTGGGAGCTGACTTCCTGCCCTCATGGAAGCTTGTGCGGTGGAGGTTCTGCACCCACGGCTCTCTGTGACAGAGAAAACTCCGGCTACCGAACCACAAGGCAACAATCTGGCTGCCAAGGCCACAAATAAGATAACGAGGTGTGTGTGCGAGATGTATGTGTGCGAGGGGGGAGTGAGTGTGAGGGAATTTAAGGGGAAAGAAAATCTAATGGGGGGAAAAGTGGAGTAAGGCTTGGATGATGGGACGCTATCTGGATCCTGATGTTGAACACAGAAGAGCAAGCTATTCGACGGTTTTGCAGAGGGGAGAAACACAGGGAAATGCAATGAAAAAACAACTCCTGTTATGTCCTTAGCTCATTCGGAGTCATAATACTGCACTTGATCAAGCTGGAACTCACGAAAAAAAAGGTAACAGTGTGTAAAATTTGGCATTATGTTTAATTGCCTTCTCTGGTGGCATTGCGATGGCCCTTAAAGCAGCCTTACAATAGACCCATTTCCCATTCTCAGAGGTATGAGGTAGATCTGAAAGTATTCGCTAGTCTAAGCTGACACGCTTGAGAAAGCGAGATATTGCTCTGCTAATAGGGTCTCCAACTGAAAAATACAGATGCATGCAAACATCAAACCATCTCAGAGCTATTTCCTGCAATTAATCTAATCTTGTTATTTTGAGTCACGTTGCCGACCGGGGCCATGGCTCTTAAGTTTCTCGCACACAGCTCCTTGTTAAAATCGCCCTTTGAGAACAACTTCACATCTCTCCCATCAGAATTTAGCGAATGTAAATCAAAAAGCATTACCAGGGTACTTTGTACACTTGCTCAACTTATGCCACTTTGGATGTTTTGCATGACTGACAGAACGATAATGTGTGTTAGAGTAAATCTGGAGCTTAAAAAACATTTGGCCTATAGGTTCATTTTCCTAAATGCTTTGAAAAAGAGGTCATTTTCATATAAATAGTGTTATTATGGGCCTGATAAAGACGGCTTTCAGAGAAATCAAGTCAAGATAATTTGCACCCTCTCTGTAACACAAAAATCCTTTATGGGCCATTCCTTGAAAGCAAGGCTGCTCTTATTGTGGAAAAGTCTCCAGCTACACAACATTCACTTTATGTGAGCAGTAGTTTTTCTGGCTAGTTCAGGAGATGTGTTAGAGTCTTCAGAGTACACAACACTACACGTACGATACACATTCAAAAGTTGAACATGCCCATTGAGCTTTAGACCCTTTTTTGCAGTTCAGTGGGGAACCGCATGATGAAAGTCTGCAGAGCACTATTTTGGAGTGTGCAAATCACCACATAATTGTGGCTTGGATCTAAGTGACGTCATCAGGTTGGCATGCTGTGTCCAGTCATGCCTTAACATCGTGGGAAACGATGGTGTCATGCATTCAGGATCAATATGAAACATAGAAAGCAACCAGACTGAAACACCTGAGAAGTGCAAATGCTGTTGCATTAACCAGGAATGAAATGATCTCTGAATAACTGAACACCCTATTGACACTGATTGGATAGTTTATACATGCACTCCTGCATATTTCTTAATATATATATATATATATATATATATATATATAATGCTGTATATATAACAGAATAAGCACTTTGAAGCTGTCTCCTATCGCTAAGTCATGGTTTCAGAGCACTCTGGTGTAGCAGTGCACTTGAATAATACATCTAGAAGCTTAGATCATAAAGTACATTTCATTCACATTCATTTCATTCCCAAATCAAGACACTCCCAAGAATTGCTTTACATTGTTAATGCAATCAAAAATGTGGTTAATTACGATTAACTATTAAAATTCTGTGATTAATCAATCCATTGAACTAAAACTTAGTCCTTGTACAGCCCTTAAACAAAGTTATAGGGCTCTTTACATACTCAGCTGATGCATAATACTTTCCCAGCATTACTTATGAGCTGTACTTCTATAAATCACATTTTTTTTTAAACCTGTATTGCTTCTTTAAATATCCAGTGTCAGGACAGATCCAATCCATACAAGGTTTTCGTTGCACAAAAAGTATCACCCAGACAGAACCTTTATATATCCAGAGAAATGAATGTCATAGTTTTATTATCACTGCATTAAAGGCCTCAGCTCAAAGCCCTTGAACTAACTGATTACACTTCATAAACTTACCTTCATAACAATTCCTGACCATATTTCATAACCCAAGTCTCAACGCTCACAGCTAGAGGGCAACCAATCCCCACATAAACCCCTTCCCCCGGCATCTGATACAGACATAAAGAGATGCTCTGTCACATCTACCCATTTAGCCTTCGCTCAGGGCAACAGGCACTGAACTTTCATCATCTCATATTTACGACCACTGTAATCACTTAAGCTGATTACCAGGGTTCACAGAGGAAACAGTTTAATTTGCCTGGAAAGAAATGATTAAGTCATCTCAATTGCTTTCAAAACCAAGAGCAAATTCATAAATCATACAGCATGTAAGATAATTTTGTCCTGGAAGGCACAGCAGGTCCAGAATCAATCTGTGTCTGTGTTTTGCGTCGTAACTGGCACGGTAAGAATCAAATCAGAGGAGCTGGGCTTTTATCAGAAAACTATGAACCGTCTTTCTGCCTTTCTTTCCGTTCTGGCGGCATCAATACAGCAAACCACAGTTTTACCAATGTTTAGTTTTCCTTCTTCGATACAATCTTCGTTTTGCTTTGCTTGACATTTGCTTTCGGGTTTCAAATGAAAAGTTAATCAAAGAAACAAACAGAAAACTCCAGAGCAAATCAAAATGTTTTGTATTTGTGAATCAGAAGCAGAGCCTGCGGTGAGAACCTCGTTTGCCGCTGTCAAAAATGACCTTTGTGGAATTCTATTATAAATCCGTGTGGGTGCGCGCACACATTTGAGAATGATAAACTCGCCCCTTGTGCCTGTGTGTCAGTGATTGGGAGCTTCTTTATCACCTATGTGAGCTTCAGAAATACTTAGTGTCATTTCCAATCCTCCCAGCTGCCAAACCAGTGAGCAAAGAAATATTAAACTCCTCTGCACGCACTGTGGTGGACGTTCCTCAATAACCTCTCAAAGCCAGCCGGGATCCACAGCTTTTTCTCCTTCTTCCCCATCATTCTCCCTCTCCCTTTTCCCCTCTCTGCGTCCTGGTGATGCTATTTGAGGCTCTCAGCAATAATCGAGACGACTGCATGGTGGGGATCCAACTAAGAGTTAAGCGCTATTAGACGTATCATATTATTAGGCTCGCGCTCCAGGATAATATCTCCTCGTGGAATGGCAATATGACTACTTGTCCAACTGATGCACTGAAAGATAATCAGTCAAATCCATATCCAGGGGGAAAGAAGCCAAAGCCAAAGCCCTCTTCATCTGTGTCAAAGCTAATATCTGTGCCTTTGGTAAAGAGACCGAGCTCAGGAAAATGAAGCAGAAGTTTACACAAGAGAGAGTCTGCATGATGCTGCAGTGTCATATTCCAGTGAACTCATTTGTTTACCTTTTTGTCACCTGATATGCTTTGGAAAATGTCTCTGCTTTAAATGAAACTTTTCTCTCCGCTGGCCCTGAGGCTTCTGTGGGGATGTCTATATGTTACCCTATAATCACAGAGGCCGTGACCTGCTGAAAAAGAGCAATGCACCGACTGTCGGCACAGGCCAAGTGATTTCATCCACTCACGGCTCCGGCGGCAGCGCAGGAATCGAAAGTCCTAATCTTATCTCCATTGCTTGTGGTTTGTAAAAAAAATCGATGGCTGACCTCGAGAAGGCATTAAGACATACGGTAAATGGGATCCTATACTGCTCAAAACTCTCCTGTTACCCCATCCCTCCACTCCACGCAGACGCTCAATTAATAACTTTCGTAGGAAACTGAAGGGGCAGACAGAAAAAGAAAACATCCAAACAATTTTGAAGAAGATTCGAGAGGACTTAAGGAAGGTAAAGCCGGAATTTTTGGCGGCCCGTCTTTTTCATAAACAGGCCAAAGCGGAGGCCATTATTTGTGAGGGAAGGAGAGAACTACTGGCGCCAGTGAGATTTGATTTCAGTGGCAGAAATTGGATTAGCAGCCATTAAGGGCCTCCTCACACATACATTTATAATGCTGTGAAGGGGAAAGGATCTGTAGCCAGCCTGTGCTCTCTTTACTCACACACCGACAACTCCTCTGTCTGGGAAAAGGTTACGGGCGCTAACACTGGCCTATACTGCTGCTGAACTTAGCTTTCAGTTGATTTATAGGTGGGACACAGTTGCATGACCTCCAGTGACCCGTAGTTAATTAAGGCGTTGGCCAGAGGTGGGCCACAACTTTTAATGGCGCGTTGTGCTTTTGTCCGCCTGCAGGGGAATGCCGTAGACCGGCGTTTTGGCATTTGAGGCAGAGCAGAACATGATACAGATGAAAAAAAATACTTACTGTAAGTGTAAAAAGGCCAACATTTGTAACAGATTCAGGCCTGGAGGAAGTGAACAAGCTACAATACTAAGGCGGAAAACTACTGGGGAATACTGCGGCAGAGGCACAGACGTCAGATGTAGGAAAAAAGAAATCAGCCTTTTGACAGAGAGGACAATCATTTACAAGAAGCTCATCTTGCCAACCAACTGACAAGAGGCTCTCTGCACAGCGTCACTTAGCCCTAACAAGGTTACTCTGGATCACACTCTTTCATTCACTCTTTCATCCTGTCGTTCCCTTTTCCCCCATGCTCTGCTTACTATCACCAAGCTGCGAGGCGAGAATGATTTAAAACATACGCATTCCGATTTAAAAAGCTAATGTTGGGATTAGGTCGGTCATTATTTTCTCATCTATGACCCGGTGGAGGATCTGCACAGAGATTAAAAAAGCAGGTTAGCTCACCGCTCAGCTCTTTGATGCTTCGTCTCACTGACAATAAGTTAAAGTGAAAACCCGACTCGGAGATTAACGTCTCTAAGCGGAGAAGTCCCGGTAAAACATGCATGACTGGCACGCTGATTAATATAGCTGATGGTTGGGGCAGACAGCATGTTTTTTCCCCTCTGGAGAAGGTCGATCTCTCCAGTAAGAAGCAGCCACAACCTGCTCAGGGTGGAAGAACAGAACTGATGATGACCCGCACATTAAAGTTCTTCTACACCAGTCTATTCAGAGGTCAAAGCCACGCTCTGCTGCATTTCAGAATAGGGGAACAGTCCTCTTTGAGCTGTTGGTTTATTACCTTTTGCTAGATAGCTCAAAGATACAGTATCACACTGAAGCCTTCTACAGCAGATGTAAAATTAGGCCGACTTCCAATCAACTCAAAACTAAAGAAACTTCTTTCCAGAGCTATTTCCTCTACCACACCTTCACTTAAATGCTAATGAAGGGTTTCAGAGAAGTTGGAAAGTTTGGAGTAACTACTTGTTAATGTACTTGGGAAACTTAAATTGAATGATCCCCGAGGTCAGATTTCCAAATTGGAAACTTGGGGCACGATTTCTCAGGTTTCCAAGATCCACTTTGATGCTGGCATGTCAACACGGCACTGCAATCCTCAAATACTCATAATGGTGACTTTCTGTATACATCTTATTAAACACAAGTATAACAGTGTCAAGTAAGGTTATTAAAAACCATAATGGATTAATGATCGGAAAAAAAAAAGCAATACTAATTTTGAACTGCAAAAGTCATCTGTTGCATTGTTGTAATGTTGCTTCCAATACTCTGTCAAAAGTTCCTTTAAACTAATCAGAAGGCTTCAATGCAAGTCCAATCTTTCCTGTTATTTTAATTAGATAAACTGAGGTAAAGATTGTTGATTTGAAAGATGTGTAACCATTGATCTTATTATCCCAAGGATATAAGATGTACTACATGAAAGCTTGAATTAGCTGAAGGTGAAAGCACATCTAATGTTACCGTAAATACTAAACTAACCACCAGGGATTGTTAACTTGTTGCTTATTTCACCAATCATTTGGTGAATAAGAAATGTCTAAATGACCTTGTGAGCATCAGAAATGATCCATATCTGAGTCTTAATCACAACTTGGAAGATTACAGAGAAGCTACTAAAGTGACTGGTGACTAATTAGCAGCTAAGAGGACACGGCACAAATACATGTTGTTTTTGTGCAGAGCAAAGGAGGTAAATTTCTTGTTCTTTTTGTTTCTTTTAGTGACGTTTCAATGTCTTTCTCTCCAGCACTTCATCTCATTACTATAATATATCATTAACAAATGTTGTGCAGCTTGAGCGTCAGCATTAGAAGTCTCATGATGTGTTGAAGGTATTTTCACTGGTTATCCCATGATGCATCACTGAACCATACACAAGGAGCCTTTCTCAAACCACTCTTACAACCTCCCCCAACAAACTTCCACTCTGTTTACGTGTTGGCGCAGAAGATCCACCACACTGAGTGCTGTCCAAAAACCTCAGAGTGCAGAGTGAGAGTGGGTAGTTAGACCTTCCAACAGTGAGTCTGCATGAATACTGACTTACTGACCAGGTGTAGCAACATTTATTGCTCCTCCCTATAGAAAAAGAGAGGGTTAACGTTGGTAACTAACATGCTTGATAGGTCATTTTTAGTATTCCTTTATGTTAAAGCTGTAAAGTGCATGGACTTCCTCTGCAACCAAGTCTCTTCACTGAGTACAGTTTAAAGAGAGCTCCACAGAGGACCTACTTTTGGCCAAAATTGAAAAACACCAATTAAGAGTGGCACCCTATCCTTGTTGTACTGTTTGTACCCATGTTCATTTCTACAAAGAGCTTAATTGATGCCTCACGAGGGTGATGTTTTAAAGAATCTTGGTTTAAAATGTAAACTGTCTCCTTAATAGCTATACCCCATCCAGAGACAGCTGGACCCAGCAACAAGACAGCTTGATTTCCTGGTCCCAGCGGTGCAGTGGTTAGCCATTATTTCTAAATGTCTGGTGGTACTCGACACAGAAAAGAAGAAATTAGGTCTGAGGAGTTAAATCACATGACGTAATATGGTTTCTGGGATATGACCTCCTGCCAAGTGTTACGGTTTAACCACTTCCAGCCAAAATTAAAAAAATGGAGCTTGGAGCAGAGATGTGTACGCACACTGTCGCCCCCTGCAGCACTGAGAGGTCACTCAAATGGAAGCCTGCTGTTTATATTTATCAGCCACTGCTCGTGATTCAGGATCCTCCCTCTTATTTCTTCAGTTTTGAATTAAGGCACATAACTGATCATTATCGACTTCTTTCTGCACTAAATGGATCCTTGCAGTGTGGCGGTGGCTTTACACAGCTAATGGTGTCATGAGGGTAACGTCAGCAGGCAGGCGGAGAACAGGCAGCACGGCCGGCCTGCTGAATCTGATGCGCCTTGAAACCGCAGGACTCAGAGAGAAGTGAGCAGCCCCCTCTGCGGTCTGCTATCTCCCGACTGACTCATCGACACATCTGGGCCTAAGTATATGGGGCTCTCCTGCCCCGTGGGCTCTCGGGCAAATGAGGGATAATTAGCTCTAGTTGACTTTAATGAATGGCTTAATGTTGTGTTTCATTTCTGATGAGGAAAATATAAAGCTCGGCACTTATCAAAGGGAGGCCCCGCGCCGATGTTCCTGAAGGAGTGCCGCTGGTGTGGGTCTGTTTGTTTTTGTATTTGTTGTGTGCATGGGGGCGAGGCCGAGAGAGCTGAAGATAGCTGCAGAAAATGAAGGAGTGGCTTGAAGTGTGACCGCAGATCCAAAGAGCAGGAAACCTGATGTGGATATACAGTAGCAAATTCATCCTTCTAGCAGGGAAGTTCCTACAGATGTGATCTCTGTTTGTCTTTAATCAAAGATAGAAAGCTATCCACTTTATGAACTTTATGAAGGCTTTGATCCATGTCATAACTCCCATATGCTGTGATATAAAGCAGGAAGTGTCTCACAGAGTTATGACTGTCATTCATCTTAGTTTCCGATAAGTGTATTGCACTAAGCTGATGAAATGAATCATTTAAAACAGACACAAGATCCAAGAAGGATTGATTTCTTCTACTCAATCTTTGAGAACAAGCAGCTCTCCTGCATGCTGTCCGATATAACTGTCATCTACCTCACCCCGTGTCTACACTTGCTGCTGCAGCTCCATGTTGCTCTGTATCATTGCTGTGCCGTTAAGAAGTAAAAGCCAATAAAAGCTGGGCTTCTTCTTTTACACACTCTACCTTCTCTTTTAACAGCAAATCTCAGGCTTGGCATCCTTTGACAGATAAAATAAAAGAAACTCACTCAAGAGGACCTCACTGGTCTTCTCTCCTCTGTGTAAACCAGCACCCCTCCGGGATTAACTGTGCACTTTAAAAAACCCTCCTTGTAATGACATTGGACCAAGGCAGGAAAAAAACATCCTGCAAAATATGTTGTGCAACCTCTTCTCATTGCTATTAACACACAATTGGAACACTTGTTATTTATCTAAGGATGTAAATCTGCATTTCAAGGATCTGCTGAGGATAATGTCTCGGCCTCGAGGTAAAGGGGGATCTACCCCCAGCGGAGCGCCCTGGCTCAAGGATTTACCTGGCTCAGCCCCCTCCAATGCACCTTTAGGACTTCCTGAAGAATACCTCTGCATTACAGAACCCTGACCCACTTAACGTAGAGGAATAAAACGGTTGTTAACACAGGCATGAAGAGGGCATGCAATAAGGTTTGCTTAGAGTAGGGGGGCTTTCTGTAGTGATAAAGCGCTGTAAGCAGGAGGAGGGAGGGATGGATGACTGCCAATAAACACGTCTACAATTAACAATTTGTATTATACCATTTCTAGGAATGTGATCTGTGCAGACATGTCCCATCATCATCAATATGGTGTGCAGTTATACAGAGACTACTCTAACTCCTCACTGACGTCCAGGGATTCCTGGTTAATGCGACAGCACTTGCACTTTTCAGGAGATCCAGTTTGGTTTCTCAACAGTTTCTCTGTTTCATGCAAGTCCTGTATGCAGGAGACAATTTTTTCCCCTGCGTCCCATAGACACAAGCTTTCCACAGTGTTGACTGGCCTGCAGTCATTTGCTACTTATAGAGGGGCCTATTTAGTAAGCTTTGTTTCATCTATGGGTCTGTAGCACCTGTATGCTTAGCTCACAGGTGGTAACTCATACATGGAGGGCATTTATAGAATGAAGTGTGCCATTCAAAAGTGCAGTGGTGTCATTATTTTCTATCGTGCAGCAACAGGAAGTAGGATAAACTATGGTGTTCCAAAAGGGACCAAAAAGATATGTGATTATAAAAATGTAACATGTTAATTTTGGTTAATCATGTTGCGATTAACACGTTACTGAACAATGTTAAAATGTTACAAAAAATGTAAGCTTATATTTGCCTTTCTTCAACTTAAAATAATCACCTTTAAACTCCAACACAAGAAAAAGATGATTCTTAATTCCAATATCATCTTAACAGATCAATGACTTGTAAGGATTTAAAGTCATACTATGGCCAAATTCCACCAGATCCATGTCCGGCCTGTCTCTGAACCATCACAGCACCGGATCTGATAGGTTTCTATTCTAGTTAGTGTGTTAACTTCCACTGGATCCGCTCCGTTGCGTTCCGGCTGCGTCTCTGATCTGGCAGGTCGGAACGCAACGGATCAGAAATGCAAGACTTCTATTTTTGCCGGATGCCGGAGCACGACGCATCAATCTCAACAGAGCAGATGGAGCGGGACAGGAAGTCAGGCACCAAAACAAAATGTAAACATCTGGTTAATTTTCAGAATAAAACACTCTGTGTTATCACCAGATCGTTTTTGACTTAACTGTGAAAACAAAATGTCATTTTGAGCGGGGGCAGGCCTGGAGTCAACAGGTCAGAGGTTTTCAGAGGACCAGAAAGACAACATGGATGAGGAGAGGAGGAGGAGAATCCTTGATTCAGTGATTGCTGCAGGAAAACCTCGGTCACATGACTGGAGACGGACCGGACACGGATCTGGATCTGGTGGAAGTCCCTCGTAAGACTACTGAATATCATAAATTACTATATCCTAAATAATGCAGCCCACTTTACTTCACTTAGCCAGATAGTTAGAATGTTATATCTACCATTAAAAGTACAGATTGTATCCATAGACACTGAGTCAAAGCTAAAAATGAGGCACTTCCAAGTCCCTGTTGTCTAACTTCATTCACAAAATAAATAATCTAGTGGTACATCTTACAATATAAGAACTTTGAACAGAATATGTGACACAGAAAGCTGAATAGAGTACACAACAATAACTCAGAGGGACAAGGTAAAGTGAGACAGAACAAGGTGACCATGAATGAGCCACACACTCACCACCTCCACGGTGCATGAACAATACAAAGTATGTTCGTGTATTAGTATTTTTTGGCATGTGTGTTGATGTACATGCACGCATTCTTCATTCTTTAATTCCACATGCTCTGCATCCTCCTGGTCTCTGTGGGTCCGTAAGGGAACGTGGAGGATATAGGAGGAAATTGTCGGGCATGATTCCCTCTTTATATCTCATTTCTGCACAAGTCCTTTTATCCCCCCTTCCCTCTACTAGGAAACCCCGGGAGGAAATCCCTCACATGTTTGGACATGGAGCACAACTGTCCCAAAACAGGACCAGACCCTAACAAGCGGGGAGCCAAGCTAAGTCAGACGGGCTTAGACACTAAAACAAAGACAGGGGCCGTCAGGATCATGCTGCAATCCCCGTGCAATGGCCAGTGATGAGGGAATCAAGTCTGGCTGGCGCTTTTTTGTTGTCTTTGATTGTTCAACTAACTCTCAAAGGGCGCTGTTGCTCTGTCTCCTCTGAGGATCTAACAGACTGCACATATTTTTTGATAAAAATAGTTTGTTAGTTCACAGTGGAAGAAAGGCAAGGGGGGGTGGGGTGTTTGAAGTGTTCACAGAGCTCCTGTTGCACAGGGGAGAGAGGTAAAGCCAATTCAGGAAGGGCTTTATCCTCTCTAAGGCCTGTGCTGCATCAAACACTTGTCAAACACCAGGCAGACAAACAGCTGAGTGGCTCTGACAGATCTGATCACAGACACGGGCAATGAGAGTCACCGCCGCTCGGCTCGTCTATCCAAGCACCGCGCTCCAACTCTTGTCAATAATCCCCCTTCAATTCACTAAAACACAAACAGAGGGCTCTGCAGCATATGGCAGACATTTTCTTGTTGTTTTTAGCTGCGTATGATTACAGTGCAATTTCAACGGTCATTTCAGGGTCTCACCTCGCGGAGGAGAGGTTTGTGTACTCCAGACGGCTGCGGCATCTGTCAAGAGATGCAGCCGGGGGAAGGAGAAAGGAATCAAATCAAAGGGAGACTTAAGCTCTCACTAATCTGAAAGAAATGTCTCAAGGCCTGTCAGGATCACGATCCTGAACCTTGCCACCCAGCGGGAAGGAGCGTTTATGTCGAGGGATTTGATATGGTACCTGGAGTGGATTGAGTTTCATGACAGCGGCCACTCAATCATATCTCAGGATTTTCCTCAGAGAGACATTCAAGCCAATGTCAAGCCAATAAATTATGAACATCTTGATCGAAAAGAACTCTCAAATTATAAAGCTGCATTTTTAGTATGATACATTTGATTAAGATGTGGGAACAGGAATAAAAACTTTCCTTTAATGTATGTCCCATGTTAGATTATTCTGAAGGAGATACCCCCACAAAAAAAACTACATTTTTATTATTATTATTGTTTTACTAATTTAGTGATGTTAAAAAAAAGTTAAAATCTGGATTTTAAAAAAATAAAATGTATGACATATTAACATTTATATAAAATCTGCACACTGTCTGTATATATGCTCCATTCTATTGAACTGCACTGTTTATTTTGACATGTGCTGCTGACCTCTTGGCCAGGTCGCCCTTGTAAAAGAGGTCTAGATCTCAATGGGTTTCTCCTCTGGTTAAATAAAGGATAAAAAAAAAAAAAAGTTGCTTTGGTGAATAAAACAATCTGTTTTTTCGGGTTTCCCATAAGGAAAAAGTTGCAAACCAATGACATCACCTTAGTATATTGAATTCTTGTGTTGATGGAGGTGTAGCCCTCTAGCTTGGCCCTGGCCTCTACTTACTACTATAATGGCTGTGCTTTTAGTCTGCATCCCCCCTGTATTTGTCACTGTTCACACACTCACACACACACACACACACACACACACGCTCACACTCACACAAACAGAAAAAAACACCAAAACACACAGACATACACACAGCCAAGGGGCAGCAGGCCTATACTTGCTGTTTTGTTTTGTCTGCTGGGTCCACACTCCTGGTCATGAGTGGGTCAGAAGCCGCAGCCTCTCTCTGAATCACCAGCTGAAATTAAAAGCTGTGATGTCTCTATAAGGAGGCCCCACCGAGATGGAGAAAGACAGGAAAGGAGGGTAGAGAGAGAAGGAGAGGAGAGGGGCTTCTGGTGGCTGAGCCAGTGCAACTGTGCACCAGATGTTCTCAGGCTCACCCGTACGGCTCCTCGCCCTCCTTCTTTTCTCCTCCAGCCAGACCGCTGGAGAGGGAGGACTCGAGTGCATACGGCTCTCTCTAACAATATGCGCCACGCGAGCACATCCTCCTCTGTGGCATGCACATTGTTCCTCAGACGGCCCTGCATTGTGATACGCGATACATCAACGAGAAACTGTCATTGGAGTGCGAGACAGGAAAGGCGGGAATGGAAACATGGGCGAGAAAGAGTAGATAATGTGGTGACTTGTTCTGCCTGTGAGGTCTGTTTTATTGTTTGTCGGTGTCTATTACGTGAGTCCTACACTCTGACTGTGTTGATGTGTGTGTCTGAGCATCCTCGTGCCCGGTGTGGTGGAGATGTTGAGATGAAAACATTTGCGACCCACAGGAGAACTGGCAGCAGCGCAGGATTGGAGGTCTGGCAGACAGAGAAGAGGTGCAGGGATGCAGCTCGGTCAAAGAGAAACAGCTTGGGTTATCTAAATATGATTTGAGAAGACCAATACAGGAGCCTACTTCCACGTTGGGTCAGGGTAGCAGGAAAAGAGAGTCAATTTATGCCATGAGGCGTTTTTCGACCGGAAGAACTTTACCCAGGAAGTACATGTGTTTCGACCGGTGGACCCAGGGTCTAAATTTAGTTCAGTGAATCTGTGATTCACTTGATTTCTCTTTCTTTCATTAGTTTTTATTTGTTCTATCTTTTTTGTATGTGTGTGTACTTTTCAAAAGAAGAAGCTGTGATTCTCTTGATTTACTTGTAACAGTAGTCTTCTCTCAGCCCACCGTGAATGCGTCTCTCCTCCCGGTGTTACGGTTTTAAAAGTGACCCTGTAAACTGGAGACCTTCAGCTGAACGTGTCAGTGTTTGTGGAGTTTACACAGCTGTTGAAACACAGAGGGAGTTCCTGGGAATGCAAACTAGTTTAGTTTTTATTAAGATTTCAAAATATCCTCATCAGATATTTAATGATCGTCTAAAGATGTTTATGAGGGATGCATCCTGCTGAAAGTCTCCAGTTAACAGGGTCGCTGTTTAAACCAAAACACCGGCCGATCTCTGTCACGGCTTTTTGAGTTCAAAAGGATTTTAAAGCCGTGTTGAAACGTCTTTGCTACTCGCGCTTATCTCCTCTCATGTGTTGATTCAGTGAATCCATCTGTGATGAAATATAGCACCATCTAAAACAGCACCAGCTGAGTCTCTTCATGCTAACAGGCTGTTGTGTTGCTCATAATGATACCTGCCTGTCCGTCTGCTTCTATGGTGTTGTCTGTGATGAATGGCATTCGTCTTTGTTTTACTGCCCTCTACTGGTCTGGTGGTGTAGTGCATTTACTTCTTTTTTCTCTCCATACATCACTGCCCTGATTTGTACAATCTACCCGGGACTTTAGTCCACAGTCTAAACACAGACAACAATGGGGGCACAGGAACCTTTTAGTTCAGGGTAAAGTAGTTCTGGGGGCTAAAAGACCCCGGAACTCTGGGTCGAAATGCACCTTTATTTTCATATTGTTCCAAAAAAAATCCAATACCTTCAGTGTTTCCCAAGATTTGTATTCTTATTGAGGCCAAAGAGCCTCTAAAACAATGTTTTAAAGCAGAGTGAATATGTTTCATTGTAGGATTACATTGCCACTCCAGAAGTTGCTCTGTAAAATCCTTCCACACCTCCCTGGATCATTTTTCTGGTCAACCCTCTAAAATAAAATAAGGAAACCATCACCAACTGCAGTCTGGGGCCAACTTCTGTCATACAACATGAGGACAATCCTGGCTGGAATTCTTCTGATATTTTACAACCGAAGAAAAAAAAAAAAGCCATATATATGAGATGAGCCTTACTTCAAAGATCTCATCACAAGCTGTTGCCATCCATCCCTGTAAAGACACAGACCATGTCTTGACTGCTGTAAAAAATCACAGGGTATGTCAGCACGAACTGCCTATCAAGGGAGCACTCACTGAAGGTGCGCTTTACAGCTTGGACCATGTCATGGGCAATATCAGCCCATATACTGCTCAGCGGGGGGGACATAGCTCCCGTTTGTGGGGCATGAGAACATGAAAACATTCCACTTCTGTACAGTAACTCCCCCTCTTCCTCTTCCTCTTCCTCCTCCTCCTCCTCCTTTACCCTTCCCATTTGCTGCCACTTTGTTTGTTTGTGTACTCCTGTTTTTGATGGGGCTGTTGATGTAGATCCATATGCCTCATTTCCTCTGCCAGATGACAATAATGGAAGCCTGACACCCAATGAAGTGTTCCCTCTCTGATAAAGTCACACTGACCAATATGTGCAAGGATCCAGGTTGTCAACTTAGAACTGACTCCATCAGGTCATGTTTTCAAATGCACTCAGCATTTAAGTGAGGTCACAAACTAATCCATATCCACAAGATTAGAATCATTAGAATAAATTACAATCAACGCACAAGTCCCAACACCACAAGACATGCACGTGCACTGCTGTATCTTGTGTGTGCACATTAGTCTACAAAAGGCATTTCAGCAAAACCACAACTCAACTAGGCCAAAGAGTGTGAAAAAAAAGCTTCACTCACACCCCTCCTCTTTCTTCCTGCTTGGAAAAGACCAGATGACAATAATGTGGAGTATGGAGCCCCATTGAGCACCACTGACCCCTCCTCTTCCACCTCCCTCCTACCATCCCTCCACCCCCTGGTCTTTGAAAGGCCTCCACATGTTTATGGCTCATGCCTGTGGTATGACGATGGATTCTCCATATAAAAGCCAGCAGGATCATGGGGTGTTTCAAATATTGCTCTCTGAAGACAGTTGCTGACAAAGTGACAGCAGCCATATTTATTTTGGTCAGAGAGCAGGGGCACTTAGTGGGAAGTTAATCAGAGACCCCCAACTCCTCCTTCTCCCCATGGCTTCCAGCACAGTCCTCTCCCCCTCCAACAAGGAATGTACCCAGGGCAGAGAAGTCTCAGACACTTCTGGTAATGACTTTCTCCGAGGATGGAAGATTTATCACAGCTGAACTGCATGAGAGGCTGAGAAAAACACCCAAAAGTTTGGGTTGAGAACATCATGTGTTGACTGCCTGTCCAGACACAAGCCTAGATAATCAATTTTCTTCTGGTTAGGAGGAGATATGAAACATAAGCATGAAAACGGGTACCAAAAATGAAATATAATCTGTGGCAGAGTTTTGTAAAATAGGGATGGCTGAAACAGAACTTGTGTTAATTTGTGACTGCGACCACAGCAGTGACCATAACTGCCATTGGCACTGGGATGCTGGAGACTTGGCCAAGTCAATGACAGGTTGATGTGTCTTTCCTCTTCAACCATCCCCTTATTCACTACTGCACATTGCAATGTTCCAAAAGACTCATCTCAGCCCTACAGCTCCATAGTGTGTACAGTGTACTCTGAGATTTCTTCTTTATAACAGGCATTATTTATTGACTATATGGCTGACACAGGCTTGTGCAGTGGGTGGTAGTGGCAAGAGGGGGGGTTGTCCCAGTAAGACATCAGCCAAGGCCCCGTGTCCAGAGCCAGGTCGTCCATGCTGTCCAAAGGAGGCTGGGTACTTCTCAGGCCTTCCACCAGCTCCTGTGTCAGCCCCTATGGAGCAGCCTTATTAAATGAAGATTAAGCCATGGCTCCCCCAGTCACAACAGGCTGCAGTGTGAGGCTCACATAATCACTATGACAGGGCGGCTGCCAATTAGGGCTCTCCTTCTGTCCTGGGAAAACGCTCCTCACTCTGCTCCCGCTGGCGGGAAGAACTGATCCGGATTGTCCATGATACTACCCGGGCCAGAGATCGCCGTTAATCACCAACCGTCACTCCACTGTGGCAGAAATCAGAACGGGACTTGTCATCTGTGCACCAGCTCTCTCTTCCATAAGTCCAGACTTCCCGTAGAGCAAACCCAGGAAACATTGATGGGAAAAATAAGATAAGTACAAGAAGGAACAGAAGTGCAAACCTCTGTTCTAAAGTGCCTTGGGTAGTCTACAGAGTGGGGACTTGTGGAGAGCTTGCTTGTTGTTTGGCTTGACAAACTGCACCATGAGCTCTTCTGCTGGGACAAGTAGAACACACTCCATCAATTAGCCGCAAGTTGAAAGCTTGCATATGTTTTACAAAAAAGCTGGCCTTATGGTAGAAGGCTGCATTTGACAAAAACACATCCAGAGATGTGTTTGGATGTTGGGTTCCCGAGCCAAACACAGGCAAGGCTCATATGTGATCATGCTGAGTGGGTAACTAAAATGCTTAGAAGTGAATGGCATCTTTCGCCAGAGCCTTAACCATTTTGGAACAACTAGTATAAACAGCAAAAGGCATGCAAGTGCATTAAGTGCTTTCTTTTACAGAGAGGCTCCCAGAAACCAGAATTATTTGGTGTCTTGAGTGGTGTGTGCCACAGACAAGGCGGCTGAGTTTCCTCCAGAGCGGATTTGAGGCAAACACCAATGTTGTGTGCATCCTCTTACAGGAGAAAAGACTTGGGAGCAGATGGTTCGCAGACGGTGAGAACCAGGAGGTCCACAGCACAGTAGATTCACCACAGAACCAGACCCGCTTCAGAAAGAACATGGCATTATTCCCACTAGTCAACCAAATCCCCTTGGTCAATAGAGCGGATCTGGGTTTTACTTTGGTCTTCTTTTCCAGGCTGTAGGTGCTTTAGGGATATGTTAAACAAGTGGCCACCTCTCCGTCATGTCCAGTAGCCTTTAAACACACACTAAGGCCTTTGCATAGCCTTTAGATTTCACTCTGCAGAGGTGGGGAACTGAGTCTAGGTGGATTTATCCTCCAATACACCACAGCCTCAGCCCGTGTAACAAACCATATTTATCCACGGTTTCAAATTGATGGCACGGGGAATCGACTGGGCATTCTGGCTGCAAGAGGTGGTTATCACAGTTACAGTATAAACTCAAACTGCACACACAGTTATGACAGACAGTATTAGCGGTGACTGGATCCAAGCGCTCGGATGACTGAGGGGATGGGGGGGCTTGGCCTCGGTTGAGCCCTACAGCAGAAAGGGTTTCTCTGGTTACACGCACAGGGAGATCAATACTCCCACACAGGCGTGTTGCTCTCCAAGTGCAGGTAGATAATCCAATGGCCAAAGAAAATCATGATATACCTCTTACTGCTTTGCCCCTTTTAAGTCCATGAGGTCAGCAGCGTGGCTGTGAGTCATCATGGCTTCTTGTAGAAGAAGTCAAAGAAACATTTACAGCATCAATTGATCTGCATTGTTCTGGAAAACCAGGTCGTTATTATGTTTCTATTACTGGTTCCAATATTTGCTGAGCTATGAGCTTTTACTGTTCCATAACTTCACACAGTAAAATGTGTCTTCTTGTGTGATTTAATTTGGGTTTTGGCTGCCTCCTGCACTACAAATGCCCCTGAATGAATCCACCTCCAGTTCAAGTAAGCACAGCTGCACAAATGTCCCTTTGGCCTGCTAGCATAAAGACTTTTGTGCCGTCTGAGAATCTACAAGCCGATTTGTAAAACTGTTGGAAATTAGCCCAAGTTGAAATGGTGTGTTTGTGTTGGACTTTATTCCCTCTTAAATCTCAAACCAGGGATTACATTGAGAGTGGGAGTTGGGAGAGATTTAACATTTTAAGTTGTTTATACAACATCTAATGTCAGTGGCATTGCCGAGGCAGCTGTTGTTCAAAGATTACAGAAAGGTGGGTGGGCAAGAGAGAAAGAAAGGGAAACACACAGATGGATTGATAGGTCATGCTCGGCAGCAGAATGAAAAAGCTGAGGAAGATGAATGGAACTTGTCACACATGTCTGTTTGTAAACCAGTGAATCTGATGACAGGGGTTGCTGGGAAATCTCCGCAGGGAATTCCTTAATAGCATCAATATGGAACAGCCGGGCGCTGCAGTGTTATTGCTCTCCTCACCTTTCCTCTCCTCTACTCCCATCAGCTCCCAGGACTGAGAGAGGGGGGAACCCAGTCTGTCAATGCTGATAGTGCTGGAGAAGCTATTAATAAAGTCTCTTTATTGTTTATAGCTCGTTCAGAGCACCACTCCTGGGATCCAGAGGATAGAGCTGTCTCCAGGGTACAATGCAGACGCCTGGCATGCGCACCAGCCAACAAGCCACAGGACAGGACTTCCTTATCCCTCATGAGACTGTCTAACACTTTTCCATTGAAGTGTAATGAGATGTTTAGGCATCAGATTGAAACGGTTTGGTAAAATGGAAATAAAAAAGATATCAATAATGAGGAGAGGGTCTTCTAATGCGTTGATGTTTGAGTAATGGGATTAACAGCAATAAGGATTTGTATTCCAATAAAAAATGCACCTCTTGTTTAATCCTGTTGCCTAAAAAGTGCAGCTTTTGAGGCACTGATAAGATTTTTGACTCATGCATCCACATTCAATAGTCCACTTTGGTCCAATCTTCTCTTGAGAATATTACCTTAAATACTCTGTGCAACCCAGCAGAGTAAAATGGATCAAGTTCTCATTTTATTTCTGCCAAGCATCAATGATAAGCTTAACATTGGAATGACAGTCAAATGGAAACAGTTCTTGTCACAGTGCAACGCCACAAATTTTGTCTATTCACGAGCACCGCACAATCTTTTCCCCACCATTCGAGGGACAGAGTGTGTTTTTAGGACACAGCTCTACTGGCAAACACTGCTCAGTACAGAAAATGAATCCCAGCAGTGTGAATATTATACTGTGTTTACACTGAACGGCAACTTGTACGGAACGCATCAGACACGGTTTACTCAACTCTTTATGTTTGCCGTGAAAATGCCTCTCCTGTCCACATTATCTGGGCTTTACTTTCCCTGCTCGTGTATGTTTTACAGAGGGATTAGGTCTCCGCCGACACAGAAGGAAAAGAAGAAGATCATTGCCGTTGTCTTTGTGTGTAGAAGCTAAGCTGGGAGACAGGGATCTGTCAATGACGTCCAGTGTAATTTAAATACGTAGATATGTAGAAATGCAAGCCAGGGTGATCAGATAAGCATTTCCATAAATAGTGCGTACCTACATGCTGCTTCCTCTGACTCCATTTAATCCACAGCATCTTTACGGTCTGCAGTTATATAATCCTGTGCTTATCCCAAACATTGGTGTCTGGTGTCCGTGGAAAAGAACTGATGAAAATGTTCATTTTTAGACTGTCTTAAGTTCCAAGTCATCACAACAAGCACTTCTTGTATACTCTGTATTATCTTCTCAATAGAAAATTCAAAGATTAAAGTTGCCAAGCTGTTATTTTTAACAGTTCTGTATGCCTGTAGCTTAAACAGTCCTTGAATTTATACACATTTTTAAGGTCCTGTTAACAAGAGCTTGGCCATTTGGACTCGCCCCTTGAATCTCCACTTCCTGATCACCTGTAAAATAAAGTGCAGCCTCTCCATCCATGAAATACTCTTTATTAACACTCACGGGAAGTGATTATTTTACAATGTCAGTCAGTCGCCTCTGCAACAGTACTGGATCCCATCCCATTCGACTTCAGCAGCTTGTATTTCTACATTGTATTTATTTGAACTGAGGAGTTTTGCATTTCACTGGCTTTCGACGAGTGGGGAGTTTTAACTAGCGGTCGAGCAGTGGGGAATTAACAACACATGCCTAAGTCTGAAATATATCGTTATTAAAAGGGCCACCGCAGCACTTCATGAGCCCAGAGAGTCCTTAGATGCACACAAAGTGACACTTTTACACGCAGCTTGAACCACAGAGCTAAGGCCACTGATCTTCCACAGGGACGTAACTCAGTCACAGGATTACAAACTGTACTAAGAGGTTTGTATCAGCAGGGGATAGTAGCTTTGAGTAAGATGGATCTGGGTGTCAGGTCTTAAAGGTCTGAAGAAGAATGGTTCTGCTTTACACTCAATTAAAAATGTAACACAACTTCCCATCTGTGACTTCATGCTTGGGATAATTAACAGCTGTATCTACGTGCAACAATGCCAACTTTTAATTAAAAGAGGTCATAAAGTGTCTTGGAAAAGGTCAAGTGAGCATGGCAGAGTCACGTAGAGGTGCGTGGGGGTTGGGGAGACTCTCCCTGACAAACAGGTCAGAGCTTCAGGATCTAAATGTGCCATGGAATCACAGTTTCCAACCCGAAGAGCGGAGACTGCCCGAGTAGTGCTGAAATTTGAGAAACTATCAGGGTTTGTTTCAAGTTTATTTACTCTTTCACCACTTTACAAAACCATCCTCCCAGTCAACAGTCCATGCCAAAAATGGAGAAAAATCCTCAAGGTTTGAATATTTTCCTCTTTCTGTTCAACAATGTTTTTCTTCTTTTGACAGCCTGAATGATATCTGCCACTGTAATTGCTTCCTTATTTGGTGAATTAAATATTTACACTTGGCCTGCCCTAATCCAAAGTTTACGAGAGACGTAAAAGTGCATTAAGGGAAAAGACATTTATTTTAAAAGCGCTGCTAACTGAGACCATCACCCCAAATGGTGTGTTTGGACCATCTGAGGAAAATGGTTTACTCTCTGAAAAAAAATATTTCCCTTAGCTGTATTCAAACACAGAGAAATTCCAGATTTGACTGCTCATTTAATGGCCTGACATACATGCTGCGTGCACCGCAAATATCTCTCAAGCTGACGGGAGGAAACACAGAAGGCCATTGAGGAAACCTGCAGTTTGTACTTTGAAGAATTCCACTGAGGAGAGGAAGAGAGATGGGAGAGAGGGGGGAAAAATATACCTCAGAAAAATAGCTGGCTCAAACAAGACAGCCATGGAAAAATACTGATATTTCATGCAAGGAAACGCCACTGTGCACCTCAAAAACGCAGACGGTGAAAAAACAAAGACTGAGTGCAAGGTACGAGGGTTACATGAAACAGGTGGAAGTCTGAGAGGGGGGAAGAGTTCCCCTATGGGGTAAGTGGGCTGTTTTCTTTAATATCCACCAGAGCAGTGCAAAGTGAACATGGATGGAGTCTGGACCGTCTGACACAATATCTCTCTCACACATATCAACACATGGCTGTATGACATCCTTACCTCTCCTGCAGTGCCTCATGGCCATTTTGCACATCCTGGACTCAGCAATGGTGGGACAGGGTATTGTGTCCTTGGGTGGTTTCTTTACAATATGCCGCGTCCGGGTCTCCAGACCCCACTTATAGCCACAGGTTTTGTTTCTCCTGGTGCACGCTCCCCACTCGCTCCACTGGCCCACCTCGCAGCCCTCTGCAGAGACACACAGAGACGATGACGTGCAGTGAAAACACAACAGAGTGCAATTTAGAGGCAGCTCAGAGACCCTGGGTCAAACTATAACACAGGGTGAAAGAGCTTTACTGGGATGCTATAACCTCTTTGTGTGTGGTCCCAGATGAACTGCTTGTTTTTGGGTCCAAAATAAACAGGTCAGCTGAGAGGTTATAAAAACTGTGTGCAGGTAAAGAAAGGTCTCTCAAAACTTGATTTTTTTATGGGAATACATGTCTGTGTTGCTGTACATACCTCCACACTCCATGGTTTCCTCCAGCGGGGCAAAGCCCTCAGGGCACTTATCAAAGCAGCGCCCTTTGTGTAGGTAAAAACCTGACTTGCACTTGGTGCAGAAGTCTTTGCTGAAGCAGGACTCACAGTTGTCTATCCGGCACCCTGGAGGAAGAGGGAGAGAAAAAGAAGAGTCATCAGGGTCTGAGCAACCCTCTCATCTGGAGTTGATCGAGAGCTGAGGGGTTTGGGGAAGGGGTTCTTGAAAGGATTATACCGTCTCTCCCACAAATCAAAAAAAGAAGAAAAAAAAGTGGATGCCCTGTGAATCATTTCTCTCCGGGGCTCAAGTGTATTTCAGAAAAACTTGTTTTGCCTCAAAGAGATTTTTCTTTCATCTTCCTGCTCTTGTTTGGAGTGAACAAATCAACAGTGTGAAAACACAACAACAGAGACGATGAGAAATTATGTCACGCTGGCCTCTTTCAACAGATTGCCTCGACATCCAACAGTCTGGATACAAACACAAAAGCTCACATGTTTTCAACGTGGTGTTCTGAAACAGGAAGAATACATCCCATTAAGGATTCTTAATATGTTATTTTACCACTCCACACCGATCCAATTTGTCTCTTTCCATAACTAAGAATTATTGAAAAGTCAGGTTTTCATTAAAGTGTGAACAAAGGCTCAAGTTGACAATGCTAGCCAGCTGTGTGTTGAATTGAAGTTTTGGCTATGACACAAAGGGGGAAGGTGAACCAGAGAGAGGGAGGCATGTGGAGGGGGGGCAACAGCATTTTGTGTCAAATGCTAATGCATTTAGTCAGCAAACACAACAGCACCCTTATCCTCCCACGACACACCCAGCTCCTGCTCATGTCATACGCAGCCTCGCTTGCAAAGAAGTGCACGGCAATGTGTCATCAAGCCCTTACTCTGCAAATAGCAAGTCAGACAGAAATTACAACCACCACACAAACAGGGCGACACACAGGCCCACATGATTAGAAGGAGCCTCCTCGAGCTGTCTAATTTATGATGCTTCTCTGAAGCTCTATGAGGCCCTATTGCCCAATATGCTTCCACTGTCGAGGATCACAATCTGTAAGGTCCGCAGGTATGATGTCATCTGCTCCACTGATTGTGTCTCACACACTGACACAACCATCCATTACTACATGAACATTTCTTCACACATAAATCTGTGTTACTGTGATTTTCCAAATGTGAGTGCGATGGAGGCTAAGGGCTGCTGTTTAATCTGTGACCCTTGCAGGGCCTGAGGAAGGGAAGGTTCTCACAATCACACCCCTTAATTACACCATCTCCAGCTAACCATCAGGCCTCCTCCTCAGCATTCCTCCAAAACGAGGGGGTCCCTCCCCGCTTTACTTTGAACCCTAAAGTATGGCCTCTGCCCACTCACTCTGGTCTCACGCTTTCCCGACCAGTCTAAACAAACCATGGACATGCACACACACACACACACAGAGACATATGCACAAACACACATACCAGTCAGATATGGCTGTAGATAGTGCAATGACGCTGTACTCTAAAAAACATGCATACACTGACCATAAATCACTGATCTCTTTTGTAATTTCCTGTGTTCTCATATCCTTTTTTCCTGCTATCACTTCTATCATCTGATGTTACTTAACCGTGTTACTGTTGTTGCATTTTATCTCATATCTTAGCACATGTCTTGAATATCCGCAGTTACGCGGTGCTGCAGAGATTTGTCTGGAATGCGTACGTTTCAAGGAGCCACAAGTGTGTTTTGCTGTCTTTTCGTAGCTCTACCTCTCAACCTCTGCTCTTCTGTGGAAGACTGAATCAGTCAGGCTTAAGTTTGATACACGACAAGCCCCTGGCTAATAAATCACTAAGCTAATTGGAAAGCACAAAGCTGTCTCTTACCCTACTCACTTCCCAGGCCTGTCATCACCTGAGAGACTTTTAGCTCCCAAACACAAAAATAAAAGAGTAAGAGGGGGGGGGGGAGAACATCTGGCAGTACTCTCAAGCGCTCTGGTTGTTGTGCAATCCTCAGTTATTGACAGTAAATACGCGAAACACAGATGTGTGAAATACTGTATCCCTGCAGCAGCGGTGACACTTGACAAGGTTTCTGATTAAAACATGGCTGTTGGTTTCAGATGTGGTGAGGCGATGGTTGCAAATGCTTGGGACCTTGTTTTCTAAACAGAAGATAAGGACTAATATCCCCCTGTGAGATGGATGAGGTGGACGACACATCAAGGCAGCTTCATGGGAGCTAGAATGTAGGGAGGCAAAGCTGGAGGGTCAAAGGTCATCAGGAACGAGGTGGGTCGGAAGGGATCACCATGACAGACATTTATCCCTCCGTCCAGTTACCGGCAAAAGGCTATCTGGGATAGTGTGAGCTATCTGTGACACAGGAGATGCTCCCACACTGATCTGTGGCCGAGTCAGTAGTCAGGCAGCTTGTCCGGCAGCTCCAGAAACAGATACAGGGGAGCGAGTTCATTCTTCACGCAGGATTAACCTCTGGACCACCTTTAAAGTCTTCATCTAGGTGCCTCAGGGAGACTAATGAGAAATAATGAGGTCATCAGATCCCATTGAAGGCCCGGTGTTCCTGGGACTTAAACGTATTATCATCATTATCTACAAGGCTGGTTCTGGACATGAGTTATATTATGAACACAGGAGGAAAAGCTGTGTGTTGCAGCTCTGAGAGGAATCTCAAAAGTTGGCTAAGGGAGCACAAGTTGGAGAGATGTTGTCAGCGCTGCACCGTGTATCGCTATTGCACTCTTCAGATGTTTGTTTGATTCTTCACTTAAATTTTATGTGGTTTATACGTCAAGTGCATTTGAAGTGAGGAGATGAGTCACAGAGCGCTACGTGTGACCTAATGGCACATGCTTGGCAGAGGACGATCCCTCTGCTGTGGTCTGGATAAGAAACCGAGCGATTTTATCATGGACACTGAAAGCCACATGTCAGCTTCAGTCAACTGCTGTTCCTCCACAGGCTGACAGCGCCACATGTAATCACTCTGTTTATTTACATGAATATTCGCTGTGTAAAGAAAAGGTGTTAAAATCTTCCTGAAGATTGATGAATCTCTCATGTGTCAGGTGGGTTCATTAACATTACCTGAGCCGGAGTTGGGATGTCTACTGAGAATCCATACTTCCTACAGAAAGCTAACCAGACCCGATATTGCGCAGCAGGAGTGTCCATGTCATAAAAGACCTGGCAGTGTGAAGGGGAAAACAAGCCCTGTTTTTCCATCCCTAGCCTCCAAGTTGAGTCGTACAGCTCTGACCTACTCTCTAGGCCCTGGGTTTGGCTGACATGGAAGCTTTGGCTTGCTCGCTGCCACCCAGCCATGTCGTGTGGAGCTCCGTATGGCAGAAGTTCATGACAAAGGCCAGAGCTGCCATGTTCTTCCCATCTCTCTTCATGCTGTTTTTTTTTCCACTTGGGTGCTCTTCTGCATGTCGGTGTGGTGCTAGCTGAAGCAGAGGTGGTGTTCCTGTCAATCAGCATCTACCAGAAAGAGAACGGGGATGACAGATGTGTCAGCAATCCTCCTGGCTACTTCAACCCGAGGAATACGGTCTGTGATGGACCAGGATCTGCTCCTGTAAGTGCTCAGCCAGCTCCAGCATAAACACAGACAGCGTGAGATTCAGACAGTGGTCAAGCTTAGACAGCCTATTCCAATCACACTTCAGTACGCAAACCCGATTCCACTCATGTCCGCCTGCGATGTCATGGGAGAAGGGCTCAGTTTGGTGTGTCCATTGTATTGTCTGGAAAATCTAGAGGCGCAGTTAGTAGAGCTGTGATGATTAAATGTACCTCGGGACAGTGTAAGGGCCAAGAGCAACTGGTCTTTTTGTTGGTCAGACTGTGCAATGGAAATACCCACAAGCTCAGATTTAGCACAGGACAGAACTTGAATGAGAGGTGTGGAGAGGCAGAGCAGGAGAAAGAACTGCCAGCGCCGCCAACTTAAGGTTACAAAACCCATATTAGTTTCTTTACGCACCATTGGTACCGACTGGGCAGGGGTCCATAGAGCATGGCTGTTCTCCATCTCCAACCTTACAAATTCCCATGAGATCTTTAAAAACTAAAACGATCTTGGAAAAGATGCACCCAATCAACCCACCACTTCCAGCTCTAATAAGAAGTGACAAAGCAGTGAGAAATACAACAATGGGATTTTGTAACAGATTTCCTGAGTCTGACAAATGCAATAAAAGAGAATTCACAATTAGCAATCCAAAAAAATTACTTTTGACAGAAGAGCCCCCAGTGGCACGTTACGCTGGCACTGATTGAGCTGTGATATTTAAACCACATTTCCAGGATATTGGCAATCTCAAGCCTTGATCACACTGGTTGTTGGTTGGCAGCATGCAGCTGGGGTTTTTAAAGCCTACTGCGTTGAGGCAAGGCAACTGGGTTGGTGGCTAGAATGTGTGTAACAGTGTGTAGCAGTGGGGGGTCTATAATACACCCTGAGGGAGGAAGTTTTGAATGCAGCATTGCTCCCCTGCTGACCCTCTCAACACTTATTTCTGTTAAAGGACAGCTCTGATAGTAGCCTTTCAGCTCATAATTCTTTTAGCCAGAAAGCTTGCTTGTGATAAAGAAAATGACAGAATATGCTTTGGCTTGGGAATGTATGTAAAAACAGAGGTCTTCTGAAATGTGACTGAGGCGAGAGCATGACTGCACAGCATTCACACAGATTTGGCTGTACATAAAGCAGCACACTGTGTGACCGTTGCTACAAATCTTCCCTGCAGAGCAGTGGGTTGACACCCACAGACACTGGTGTGGGGCCTCTTCTGGGCGGCTGATAAGAACCCCTGTGGATAACGCTGGAGTTCCTACATATGGTTTATGGCTCATATCAAGCCATCCATTAGCTGCTGAAAGAAGCCTTGCAGAGCAGAGACCTTGGAACATTATATATGAACATACAAAATGCTATTATGCAACAAGAAGGCACTGCTAAGAGATACATCTTGTTAACGCTGTGGCCTCCATGTGTTGGGCCTCTTGGAATCCAGCTGATGAGTAGCTGTAAATTCTTCTTGTTATGTTGAGGTATGTAAAGTTACCATTGTTGGGGCTCTTATTTTCTCTGCAGTGTAGGGAATCCCAGAAAAGTAAAGCCTTTAATTTAATCTGTCAGCTGAGGCCCAGGTTTCCAATTGGTCATGAGACTTTGGTAGGTCATCTATGGTAGGGCCAATAAACAAGGATGACAAACTGAGGAATGGGCGGGTTCTTGTCATTTGGTTCAACATTCAATATTAGGCGGTTACCTTCAAACTCAAGTTTCTGAAACCGGATACAATTGCAGATATCTTTGTTTATTTGCCAATAATTGTATTGCTCAATGATATTATGTACTGTGTCATTACAACAAAGTGTAATATGTTGGGTTTATGGTTTATATGCTGGGAGATATTTAGAGATTGCTTTTATCTTCCTTCATCTCTTGGGCAGCGTGGTGGTGTGGTTGTAATCACTGTGGCCTCTAAAAGTTTCCTGATTTGAATCTCCTGACCAGTAAGGGGCCTTGTTGTGTAGAGTTAACTGGTGCTTGTTAATGGGTTTGTGTGCATGAGTAGTCATCTGTCTTGGAACTTGTTTAGGGTTCCCCCTAAATAAAAACCCCAAGCATCAACATAAGTCACACAGTGAGCTATATGTGTGTGTTTTCTGCATTTGCAGGGGCACAATGGGGGAAGACGTTAAATGTGCCGGCTGTAGCCCAGTGTACTCAATAAGAAAGGAGGAAATCTACCCTTAAACAGCAGCATGCCTGCCTGCAGGTGCACCTTGCTCTTGAAGAGCGTCAGAGAGAACACACCAATTTGTTTGATTCATGTTAATCCAAGCAGCAACCTACAAATATGAGTCCAATGCGGAAGTGCTAAAAACTGCAGTTCATTGAGTGTCCGCTTGATGCTGGCTACAGAAGTATCAGAAACCACATACACATCAATTCAAAGAAGACGATCTTTACAGCAGAAATAAACATGTTTACAGCCTGGTTCAAAAGACGAGTGTAGTCTGGATAGCTCATTTCTTAATCGGCACACACTTACTTAGTCATTTCAAAGATTTTGAGATTACGAGTCTTCCAATGAGAGGTACAGCTGACTTGATTGACAGGCGGGAACACTGTAGCTGTTGGCTAGGAGGCTCAAAGCCCGCCTCTTTAAGTCACAATCGCTCGACAGCAGCAATATGGCCGCCGCCGCCGATTGTCTTCAAAACAGCGCTTCAGAAACAGATGGGTGACGTCACGGATACTACACCCATATTTTATACAGTCTATGTGTTAATCCCAAACACACCTATGAATAATCAAGGGGCTAATTCAATATCTTTCATATGTCTTACTAAGCGCCTAGATTGTGTGCTGCTGACTAGCTAAATGTGGCCTATTCACTTTTGCGCCATGCGCCTAAGATTGCGTGTTTTAGATCGTTTCAAAAGGGCCCATGGTGATGAGCTAAGACAAGGAGCTGACCGCGAGATTTCACTCCAAGAATTTTTATTTGGCCAATTCGAACGCATCATCAATTTTGTCATTTCAGAAAACTTTTAGTTTAGTTTAGTTTAGTTTAAGCGTGGTTGGTTTGGGTTAGGTGATAAACATTAGGTCAAGGTAAGTCAGAGTCAAAGTAGGTAAAGAACTGGACTTTGCCAAAGAAGGTGAAGAATCCTGTGACCTGTCTCTCTTAACTCTATCAGAACATTTTCATACATAAGAAATTATTTTTTTCAAGCATTTTTTACAAACTGGTACATACTCAACTTTACTACAACTCTGTATCAGTCAATCTATCTGTATGGCTCTCCTGGTGTCAAGGTGCTTAATACTGCAATATCACATTGTAAAAAGTGTATTCATCCCTTGTCTCCATCCATTGCTCTCTTTCTCACATGCTTCAGGAGCCCAGTGCTGACAGTGAGTTTGCGACCAGCAAGTGGCTGAGTATATAAGCCTCTCGCTTGTCTAGTTCTTGTTTTCCTATACCCAGGCAGTCCACAAAAATTCTTGAATGAGATAAGATCACACAGACAAACTCTGGTGTAATAATAAGCAGCTGTTCTCTAAGTGATTTCAGAGCCTGTGTTTAAAAGCTCATGATAACAGAGACGTAATGCCACGTTCCAGACCTCTTTGGTAACCAGGAGCACACGGCAGCTCTGATCGCGTCTCCCCAGAACCCCTCACCTTCATTTAACCACTGCACCTTTGAGCTCTTGCTTACCAGTTGCCTGTGTCAACTCACAAATAATATTCAGTGACCCAGCAATTAGCTTCCAACTCAATAAAATATCCCTGTATGGGGGGTGGATGTGGAGCGTTTAGTGAACTTGACACGCAGAGCACAGCTGAGAAAAAGGGTCAAATGGGAAACTGGATTAGAGAGTCATGACTGTGGCAGTGATCACATCAAAGTAGGTCTCTCCCCGAGATCTGATGCTACGTGACAATACAAGATGTTGTTCTTTGAGCAGTTTGTACGAGTGGGATTCAGATTAACTTGCCACACATCAGGAGCAGTTAGAGTCAAAATTCACTCAGCATAGGGATACAGCAGTTTGAATCTTAGCAGGGTTAAAGGGAAGAAAATAAAAGGCTTTTCACCAGAGAACAAGAAGTCTTTCTCCTCCAATTTTCTCTGAGTCATGAAAGAGGGATGAAATTACAGCTGGTTAAAACTGCAAAAGGAAAGATACATCTGAAAAGTTTCTGTGTGCACATCAATCTCAAAGGTTCCGATGCTACAACATAGAACAGAGTATCATCTGCAAAATGAAGTTTTGATATTTGGTACCAGTAATGTTTGGTCATTTTAGCAGTCTATTTTTGAATAAGATTAACATCTAGTACACAAGGGGTCTTCACAGGGAGAATGCAGGGGTCAAAGAACTTCTGACTGAAAGTTAGCAAGCTGCCTCCTCAAGATGAAACATGTGACACTGAGTACTCGGGAGGCACATTATTCTCATAGGAAGCCAACTCCTCACACCTGTGCTAACAGACAACTGAGCAGTGGGTCATATGAGTGCACAGGATAAACACATCATCTATCTATAGTGAAAATATCTGTTAGGCAGAAATGACAAAAAAATCCATTGTTGTGCATTACTCAGGATGTGTTTGTTAAGTCGACTAAAGGATTCCACATTGTTATTCTTGCTAGTCTGCACCAAAGCTACAATCAAATGACTGTTATATCTACTATTATAGGTTGTAAATGCCAGTTGTGTCTGAGCTAAAGGGCAACTACCCATCACTAGCTGGAGCTGAAGCTCTGGTTGATAGTCAGGGTCTGGGAGGCAGACACCCTCTCTACTTTAAAGAGTAGGCTTCAAACTTTCCTTTTTGATAAAGCTTATAGTTAGAGCTGGATCAGGCTTGGACCAGCTCTTAGTTATGCTGCTATAGGCTTAGACTGCCGGGGTAACTGGTGCACTGACACACTGGGATCATATCTCACCCCCTTCCCCCCAACCCCCTCATCTCTTACTTTCCCTGAGTCCCTGAGCTCCCTTGTCTCGTAGGTTCCTCTGAGCTGCCGTAGACGTCCTCCTGCTGTGGACGATCCAGACTCCAGCTGATACGGACGTGCTGGACTCCAGCAGCAACAGCTACTACTACTCGTCTCATCACTATCACCGCTCCCTCTCTCTCTTATTCTCCTCTATCCCTCTTTCTAGACCCAACTCGGTTAGAGGCAGATGTCTGTCTAACATGAGTCTGGTTCTGCTCGAGGTTTCTGCCTGTTAAAGGAAGTTTTTCCTCTCCGCTGTAACTAGCTAAATACTGTGTGGTGCAATGCTCATGGTGGATTAAGGTGGGGTCAGACTGAGTCTTATCCTGTCTTGGTGTTGGATCTCTGTTCATAATTTAACAGAGTGGTCTAGACCTGCTCTGTTTGTAAAAGCGTCTTGAGATAACGTTTGTTGTGATTTGGCACTATACAAATAAAGATGGATTGATTGATAATGACTACTCCCATAATACTGCAATGCTCTATAACCCAGATGTAAACAAACACAGATGACGGATGGTATCTTGTGGCATTGTGTGGTTCAGCTGTATGTTGATTTAGAATCCTGCAATCATTTCATGAATCGGGCCCTCTGTGTTCTGGATGTTCTACCATGGGGTCACCTTCTTTGATGTGCTCACAAGAATCCCAAGAAGCCCAAGAATCATCCTTATCAAGTGGCCTGGAGTGAGAGCACAGGGCTGGAGAACCCTGTTGTGAAACTAATTTCAGGTGCTTGCATCTAAAATTTCTTCCTTTTGGTCACTACCCAAAATTCATTACCACGGGTGATGGTAGAATATAGCCGGACACCTATTTTGAGAACTTTGTCTTCTGGCTTAACTCCTCCTTCACCTCTTCAGTCCGGTACATTGCCCAACACTTCTGACACTGCAAATCTACACGTCCATATCAAGCTTTGACCCAAGTCATGAACAAGACCCTGAGATACTTGAAATTCTTTGCATGCATCAACTCACTACCAACCCAGCCTATTTGATTTCCTAAATTGTAAAGTTCCAATCTCTGACTTTCATCATCCTCTTGTGCCAGCAGATGTATTTGCAAGAAAGTTAAAAGTGATTGGCTGAGAAGAGTAGAGTTGATTTTTTCCTCTTCTGCTTGAGATTGTTATATTATTGGGCCTGAGGGTTCAGACTCCCTGCTCTGGGGCTTTATTTTAGTGTGTCTGTCAGGAGTTTGGCCAGTGAACCAAATGAGTTCAAGTTCCTCTCTGTTTTCATATGAAACACTCAGCCAACACCTACGGCTCCGGGTAAACCTATAAATGCTCTCTCATTTTGCTCCCTCTCTCTTTCTCTCTTAGAGCATATTCCATGTTAGAATAAGGTTATGAGATCCGGGTGCTACATGAGGAGTAGAGGGAGGCATTTCAGTAATTGGATTTATTATTATTCTTTTATGAGAAGCATGAGAACTTTTACAATTTTCAAGTTATTAAACCAAACAACGTTTTCCAAAAGAGGGATATTGAAAAAGTATTTCCCGAAGAAGAAGTACATGTCAGCTTTAGAGGACAACTAGATTTTACCACTGAAACATCGCTAAAAGGAACTAAATTAGAAACACACCACTAGTCTAAAGTGTTTATGCTCTGTTTGTTACTCTTATTGCTTGGTTTTTTCAGTTCAGACTACTTTTAATGAGCAGTTATTGAGTCTGAACTAGGGATGTCAACAATTAATCGATATAAGAACTTACTGGAACACATTTTTGTGTTTGGATTTTCCAGCACGTGGAACAAACATCATGTGGTCTCATGTTTAGTTCATCTATCAGGGAGGTGTTTTAAGTTTGAAGCATGTTTCATGTGATCAGCTGACTGAAGGTGTTGAACACAGCGGAGACGCTCAGCTGGGGGCTGCGGCTGAGTGACAGGTCTCCACGAGCGCTTTTTTTCCCACAGCCAGACTGATTCTGACCCAGTTGCGCTCCCGGCTGACACCTGACCACGTTCACATGCTTATTTTTCTCAATAAGAACGAGTAGACAGAAAACTGGACACTGTGAGTCTGAATATGTTTCTGTTCAGTTCCCTTGTTGAAGTCTGAGCCTTCACTTTTATAACTGTGTGTCTGCAGAGATTATGAGCCTGCTCCACATATTGATATTCAGAGTGTTAACACTTTGAACATACGACAATATGATCCGTAGATATTCAATACTGTCAGTTATATACATTGTGTTGTGAAGGAAAATTTGATTCAAGGGAAAAAACACATTTGGCATGTTTTCGACATGAAAAACCTTTCAGGTTTTTTTTAATGATTAATGGATAATTGATAGTTAACATTTCCAAAGATCGATCACAGAAAATACTTGAAATTTACATCCCTAGTCTGGACACTTGAAGGGATCATTCAGTGTTTTTGAAGCAGGGTTTGCATGAGGTACTCAATAGTAAGTGTGTCACTCACAGGTGATGGTCAGCTCAGCCCCTTTGTTGAGAAAGCAGCTGGAGAACAGGAATGTAAGACAGCCTATCAGCGCTCCAGACGGGGTCAGCTCCATCACATACTTTAGCTAATTTCAACAAACTCCAACCGATGCAATTTTCTTGGTCTAAGTGTAAACTCTATCTCTATACATACGTGTTCCTCTGCCTGCCACACACTGATTAGCTGTTTGGGTGTGTCGTTGGGAAGAGACAAACCAAACTAAAATATAGATATTTCATTTACTGTGAACACAAGAGGGCACCTTTATGAGCAGAGGTTTACAGAGAAACAACAAGACTCAATGGACCGAGGAAAGAGGGAAGAAACTTCTGTGCTAACTGGAGGGATCTCATGTTACCTGGTGGTGCAGATGTGCAAAGTGTGGGCCCATTCCCACGTACTGAGAGCGACTGCAGTCTCACTTAGGACTTGGTAACAACAGTACCTCAGGACCTTTCTGAGTCTGAGGACACCAGTGGCTCACATACAGGTGCAGTCGGCATCGCTCACCAATCACAGTTCTCTATCGTATTGAATGCTGCTGTGATTTACTGACTTTCTTTTTCTCTTTTCATATATTCTAATTTTCCTTTTCTTTTCTGTTTTATTATATTTATCATTTTAATTGTGCTCTTAATGCTTGTCTGAATGTTTCCAATGCTTTTAATGTTTTAATGTAAAGCACATTCAGTTGCCCTAGTGTATGAAATGTGCTATGCAAATAAAGCTGCCTTGCCTTGCCTTGACTTTCTTACATATTTACAAGTGAAGCTGACTGGAAGTGCAACTGTAAAGTAAGATTAATCTCTCATTGTTTACATTTTTTTATCCCAAATGCCACAACCATATTTAGAATATCAAAAAACACTGTGATAGCTTTTGAAGGGGAAGACTGATAAACTCTATGACCATTACTGTGTCAGTCGGATAAGCTTAGGCATTTGTTGCTTAAAATGATGTCAAACTGAGATGCAAAAACATCAAAAGTCACAATATATCAGTGACACGCACAACAACAACCTGATTAGCTGATCATTGCGCTGCACGTATTTACCACATGTAAGAATAGTGCAAAGACAAATGGTTCTCTGACGGCAAAGTAAACCTCTGAAGTTTGTACGTGATGGAGCTGACCCCATCTGGAGTGGTTAATAGCCTAGCTTCTGCTGTGGTTCTCTTGTCACTGTCTCAACAAAGAGGCTGAGCTCACTAGATGGTCTTGTGTCTAATACACTTAATATTGACAAGTAATCTAAAAAAATCTAACTATCCCTTTAAGTTTAAACAGGCATTCTGTTCCTCCCCAAAAAACTACTTTCCAAACCCCCCCAAATGTTACTGACTGGTCAAATTCCCAATCTGCAATCTTCAAGCCTTGATGCTCAAGCCCCCATATCCTCATCTTTATAGTTTTGTTGTTATTGGATGACACAGGAAAGAAGCCTGGGTTTTATGAGTTGGTCTTATTTTGATGATACAAGTCACTGGAGTAGGTTTGGCTAACTTCAGTGCATCTCAGTTGCATTTGCACCTGGTCTTTGTGCCTTCAAACAGCCATGAAACTATAGGAAGTTTGGTAATGTATGTGTAAAGGGAGTGTTAAAAAGAAATTAGAAACAGGGCTCTTTCTAGCTGGAGATCTCTTTTGAACCCCGAGGGAGACGCTGCTAAGACAAGGCTTCACTGCATACATCCACCTGTGTGAACAGATGAGCCGTTCAAATCGTGCGGTATGTGTGTCTCCTCAAGATAATTGACAATAAATCATGTTTTGTGGGAAAAGGGCAAGTTGAGGGAGCGTGTGCGTGTGTGTCTGGGGAAGATGGGTTGTTGGAAAAAAGGAGGGGGAAGCAGAGAAACTCAAAAGGGACTTACTGGAGCACATGTTGAGTTCAGGGCTTCGCATGCCGTAGTATCCGGCTGGACAGTCATGAAGACACTCCCCGTACTGCCTCATCCTCTCCCTCCGCAAAAACAAGAAGAGCTTGGGCTGGCAGTTTACGCAGCCGTTGTCCCTGGAGCACACCGAGCAGCCTTTACAGATGGGGTAAGCTCCATAGCTAGCTGCAGGGAAAACAAAGATTACAGGTAAAGAAGATTAATAACATAGAATCAAAGGGGGCAGCATGCTGCAGAAAAAATGCTTTTTGGATGGTGGGTCAATAGTCCCCTCCCCCAGCACACCCTCCTGAGGTCCATCTGAGGCTGCATCCAATAATTTACATCACTGTCAGAAATCTACAATCCAATCATGAGCCTTCTGTATTCTAAACACACCTATGTCTATCAATTTCCCTCGTGTGTAGGAATGCTACTTTCTGCGTTTGAAGTGCACAGTTATCTTCACTTGTATCCAGATTTTAAACCATTCAGAAGTTGTAGTTCATATCATTTTAACACTTAAGGTATTGGGCCTCATTCACCAACCGTTCTTAAGAACAAATTTGTTCTTAAAACTCACTTATGAAGATTTTAAGATGATTCTGACATTCACCAAAATCTTCTTATCTGGGATTTGTTCGTAGCTAAGAACAGAATCTAAGAACACAAAAACCTTTTCTCTGGGCGCGGATTTGGCCTAATGGTTAAATTAAAAGCCCTGTGGTCTTCAGGTAGTGGACTTTTAATGGTACTAAAAGTAAGAACAAAGACTCACGGTGAGGCAGCTTTTTATCATCATGGCCCACGCATGTTGAACATCCTACCTGAAGATCTGAGGGCTGCACAGAGCATCAACATTTTTAAAAGCAAACTCAACCCCACCTTTTAAGTCTCACTTTAACTGAGTTTTACTCTTATAACAGTTTGATTTATTTATTATCTAGTTCAAATTTCAGTCACTTTTATTCTATTTTATTTTATTTATTTAATTTTTTAAGGATAGCATCTTATTTTCTTTTAATGGTTTAATATTTTAGTCTTTTATTATCTTAGAAATGTATTTTATTTTGGTGAGTTTAATTTCCTGTGTTGAGTTTTAACATCTTATTTCACCTCCAGTGTTTCCTCATTAAGATATCATGAGAGCGTTTCCTTAGTTCGTTCAGCAACTTCTTTTTTATTTAATTTATTTAATTTATTTAGTTATTAATTATAATTTATTGTTGCATATATTGTGTTCTTAACCTTAACATTGTGGGGTGGGTTTGGGGTCGGGGGGGGGGTTTGGGATTCACTTAGGGGGGGGCTTTTTATTTTTATGTATATCTTTCTTTTCTTAATTTATTCTATTTTAAGTTGTTTTTATGTACAGCACTTTGTGTTACAATGTCATTGTATGAAAAGCGCTTTATAAATAAAGTCTGGTTGATTGATTGATTGATTGATTGATTGATTGATTGATTGATTGATTGATTGATTGATTGATATATATAGTGGGTGGCTCGGGTTCGATTCTAGCCTGCAGCCCCTTTCCTGCATGTCACCCCCAATTCTCTCCAGGCTTCCTGCTCTGTCCACAGTCCTCCCATCTGAAAAAAGGAGTAAAAGCCCAAAAATATAACTTAAAAAAAAGTATTCTCGCAAACAATGACTCACCTTTACACACAGGTATCTAATGACTAATCTGTCACATGTCTATCATTTTAGAGCGACAGCTTTTAGAATAAAGGCACTATCAAACCGTATAAATTATTGGACAATGAGACAAGTCTGTCTCAGGAAATTTTCCCTTCAGATTTGAGATCAAAATTTTCATTTCACTTCATCTGCTGTGCATCCTTTCATGGTTACAGCGCAGGATTTCTGATGAAAGCGATCTTTGAACGAGTGGCTATAAAATATGATTTTTTAAAAATCAGCTTGTTTGTGTTTCACTTCAAGCTGCTCTGCCTCCATTCCAGATCAACTAAACCAACTTGTATACTTGGAGTCCAGTGCACAATCTGATTAATTTAATGAGCGAATTCCCTTATGTGTGGCCTGCATTGTCATGCCCTTATATGGGCATTTAAGGGGCATATATCTATGCTAATTAGGACCATCGAGCACAAGCGTCAAACTTACAAAGACATGGCATTCATCAATTTAAGAACACAGGTGTGAACAATTCTGCTGTTTAAGTTCATGAATCAGACGTAGACTTCTCTTAGAAACCTTCTTAAAGCTGGGGTTGGTAATCAGATTTAGATCCACTTTTTGTTATACTGGTTAAAATGATCTTTATGTCCTGATGGTAATCAATACATAATGTGTTCTTAAAAAAGAGGTAAAAAAAGCTGCTATCTACAGCCGGAGTAAACCTGGGAAAACACCAACCAATCCCTGCCATCAGGAGCCAAATGATGAAACCAATCAAATCCCGTCCTGCCGTTCTGCCCGCCTCCTGCAGAGCGTACATTTCATGTTTGTTTGTGTTTTTAACTTTCACTATGAGAATGTTTTGTAACCGCTGAGTGAGACATGAGTTGACGTAGTGCAAAACACAAACCATGTGCTGAGGACCGGTTTTGAATCAGTCACCATCATATGGTCATGAATCAGCGGCGCTCGTGCATGTGAGCGGGGGCATCGTTTTGGAGGAGCTCCGAGGGGAGGGGGGGAGGGGTTAGACGGAGTCCTGAGGAAATGCTACATTCAAATTCATGCTAGTTTTGTGTGGCTACCAACCCTAGCTTTAAGAGTAAATCTAAGAAAATGAGGGAAGATAAGATAAAAGATATTGGGGAATGATGCAGAGTGTTTTTCTGTGGGGAGCACAAAGACGCCAAACCTACGGGATTCTACCTTGAATATTGCACCATGCTTTCATTTAACATCCAAACAGTCTTCTTAAAACTGTATCATTCTCAACATTAATGTTTTACATAGATGAACTGTCAATGAGCTACCAACGACATGGTGGTCATCCATGATTTCACATAAAAGCAACCAGTGATAGCCTGGGAGAATGTCAGTTTTGACTGACGCCACAGTGGAAGATGCATCTAACACGGTGGTTTGGAAGGATATTTCTTCTGTACTTGTAAAAGAAAACCAGAATTCTTTTAGATAGTCGTATCATCACTCAACTGTGAATGACCCCGACTTCACCCGATGACAAGGACAAGGGTGAATCTGAGGCAACAGACTGAACTGTGGGAGGGCTAACAAGTGAGAGGCAACCCGAGTACACCAATCAAACCAAAACAACCATAATAGATACATCAGCAAGATATTCTATAATTCATAGTAAATATGTTCAATTCAACAATTTGTCATTCATGCAAACTCTGGCTCCCCTCTCAACATTTAAATGCTGATTGGTTATGAATGTGAATATTGCATTAATTCTGGTCAAAGCTGGCCTCCTGAGCGATTGTTTCAAGACAGCCGATGAAAGACCCCAAAACCTCAGAGCCTCTGGCCTCAGCTCGAGTTGCCTGCGGAAGACAAAGGAGCCAGTAAAGAGACAGTCCATTCCCAATAAGTGACTTTCAGAGTAAACTCTTTAGCGACCCGTTTACAGGAAAATGTCCTCGGGCAAGCACAATCTCTCAGAGTGAGAGACACTTCAATTGATGTAGGAAAAGTCTAAAATATCACAAGCAGGGGCTGAGTAGCAGCATTGGTCAAACTGAGCGACCTACCGCAACGCTTGAATTAAACACTGTTCAACAAACTGAACAAACCCTGAGAGACAGAGCAGAGAGCGTCTGCGTTACTGGCCGTGGATCCACGTATTCGATTTCTGTGATTCACAGATTCACCCAGACGAAAGTGAGTGTTAAGTGGGCCCAGAGCAAGCATCGGTTTGTAATCATGTGAAAATCAGTCAGTGGATGTAAGACACATCTTTCTCATTTCTTTTCTTCAGGTTCTTGGAGAGTGTCCTCTGGGAGAGGGAAGAACGCCGGTACTGCCAAACTAGACTCATTCTCCTGAAGCCGGGGTTGATGGAAGTATGATAAAGTGCTAATCAGAACGTGTTTGTGTTGGTCCTCAGGGATGAGGCTTTAAGAGACACCCCATTGATCACAACAATGCTGGGGCGTGTGCTTCAAGCCCATTCATCACACAGGGTCCTGATTGTTTTTCTCTAGCTGGCACTCTCCAGGTGAGATATGAAGGAGAATTTAAACCCGGAAACTGTGACAAGTTTTGGCTCTTTGAATTCTCTGATGCAAAATCACGCCTTCCGTTCAAGTGTCAATCCAGCACCTTAGGTGGAATTATTTCTCATTCCAGTGCCAATGCAGGTGGTCTATCAATATAATACAATGTCTTTGAATCAGCTGGCGGGACTTGTTGCACACAGGTGTTGTTGATCAGGTTTACAACTGTCTACAGCACAGTATATCAAATTCACAGCTGTTTTTCAACTCTGTTCTCGGTCATGTGCTTCCCAAAAACTACTAAAATAATCCACAGGCATATCTTGATGTGCTTACTGTGTGTAAGTATTAAAAGCTAAATGTTGAATGTCACTTTTATTCAAAGGGTTTTTGCAGCTCTATAAAAAGTGCTGTCAGGTAACACCTCAAACATCATTCCACATACATATCTCTTATTTCATTCTGTCAGTCTTCCATTCAGTAAAACTAAACTGCAACATTAACCCAAACCTCATACTTAAACATATATTTCTGTAGTATATACAGTTGGGGTGTGTTTATAGCAAACTGACACTCACATTAACTTGGTCACATTTGCTCTCACTGCACTCGCCAAACCTGAACAAAACACTGGCTGGAAGGGGAAGCCAACTTGGCAAAGGGAGAGCACAGTGAGGCTGGAAAGCTTATTCCTCCTCCCTGTTTTAGTGGGCTTGAATCTATAGCTAATAACAGTGTGCTTACAATACTTTCAAGACTGATATGAAAAAGAAGATTAGGACATGGAGTCCTCTTGTATCGCTGACCAATCAATCAGCAGAGAAGTTACTGTCACTCAAAAGCGCCTTCATGACTCTGGCTTGAATCTCCTGCGTGCTTTGTGCTGTCAATCATGTGCACTGCAGGTTGCTATAATGCAATGCACACTAACAATCACACACAGTTGATCCCACATCCTGAAGTGAGTACAGTTGGATGGGGGCGAGGCTGAGTGCTCTTTTGGGGCTGATCTATGGAGATTAGATTGTGTGTGTCTGTGGAAAGGTTTGGAGGATCAGGCCACAGGTATTTCAGGAAGGAGGCCACAATTCACAGTGTCTGGAGCAGCGCTGTCCAACTCACGTCCTACCGGCATAATGTCTTGCACACTTTTACATCAATCTGTCAACTGCCAGCAGGTTTCAGCCATTCATAAGGAAAACAATCATGCATGTGAATGTGATTCCAGAGACGAAACACAAGAGGAGATCCTTCACAGCAGAAATAGAACGGTGGAAGAAAGTGTTCAGAAGAGGGTTGAGTGTAAAAAGCAGGACTTAAGTGAGATTTAACACCAGAAGGGCCAAAAGAGGTCATTTTGACTACCTGATTCTAAATTCCAAATTGCATTATGTTATGATGGATACCCAATAAAGTGGATGATGTGTTTATTACTTAAGGAAATACTACATATTTATGAAAATATACCCTCGGCGACTCACTTTTATCAGCCTCTTATTCGGATGCCGGTCTGAGCTTTCCAATTCCTGGAACAACTGTCAGCCTTCCTCAGCAGTCATCTCTCTCTTTGTGCTTCTCTTTGCCATAATTGCAAAAATAGAGTTTCTCAGTTTCAATCAAGCAGCAACCTCCGATCTCAAAATATGAAGCCCATGTGGAAGTGTTAAACTACAATTCATCAAGCGTCTGCTTGAGGCTGGCTGCAGAAACATGGGAAACCACATACACACCCATTCAAAGAAGACGATCTTTACAGCAGAAATAAACATGTTTACAGCCTGGTTCTAAAACCGGCTAAGCGCTGAGGAGCTAATTTCTCTATCGGCACACACCGTATGGGGGGATGAGTTTTTTTATAACGCGATGGCTCAGAAGATTTTAAGATTACAAGTTTTGCCCATTTAAGGACATGACTGACTTGACTGACAGGCAGGAACACATAGCTGTTAGCTAGGAGGCTCAAACCCGCCTCTTTACCTCACACTAGAGTTCAGCATTTCCAATATGGCTGCCGCCGACAATTGGCTTCAAAACAGCGCTCAGAAACAGATGGGTGACGTCATGGATACTACGTCCATTATTTATACGGGAGCGTGCCTATGTTCCTACATCCCTATGTTCCCACATCCCTATGTTCCCACATCCCTATGTTCCCACATTCTGCTGCTTCTCAAAATTAAATTACTCATTCATTCATTCATTTACCAAAAAGTGCTTCCAAAAAATGTTGTGGCAGGATAGGGCTTAAATTGAAGGGAAATGTAGGAACACAAGACCTAATTTTGAAAATGGGAAATGTGGGAACATTGGGCTGACCCCATTTATAAAGTCTATGGTTTCAATTCAAAACTTTTCAAATTGCTTTGTACACTACAATGATAGTTACAAAGCAACCAAGATGCAAATGTCCAGCATGAAAATGTATCAATCTAATTGAGGCAGTCATTATGACTGCATGTCGAAGAAGTAGGGAAAAACAATCATGCCTTCTGTGCAATTTGTATAAATGAAATTTTAAATACACAAACACACAACTTTATGAAAAGTCATGAGCACTGTAATCTTTAATTCAACAAAGTTACATGACATATAGATGTGAAAACAATCCAAATGACCCCCTTGACCTTTCTAGTGTTAAGGGTATGGAATTAAAACAGAAGCATGAAGCAGAAATTTTAGAAAATATATATATTTTAGGGGCTTTTTGCACCTTTATTAGAGAGGAGAGGACAGTGGATAGTGCTGGAAACAGGGAGAGAGTGGGGAAGAGACATGTGGGAAAGGGGCCGCAGGCTGGAATCAAACCAGGGCCAACCGTTCATGGGCGCACAATTTAGCTATCAGGCCAAATCCGTGCCCGCAGAAATGTTTTCAAGTAGAACACAAAAGGGTACTAAAGTCTCTATAGATCATTGCAGCTTAAAGTTATTTGGCAGGGACATAAAGCTGTATGTTTAGTGTGTTCTGAGTTATTCATGTGGTTTCAGCTTTACATATTGTGTCTTTCTCCTGTTCTCAAACGGCACACACACTCTAAACTAATCCATCCAAACATTAAAAAACACACCATATGTCATGTTTTGACACATGCTCGACTGCCCTTCATGGCTTCTTCTTCCCCCACAAATCCTCCACTGCTTTAGCTCCTCTAGTGTTTCTCCTGTCAATCACATTCAAAACTGAAGTGACCCAGACATAAAGAGAAGCCTCACAAGAGAGAATATGGATTCCAGGTTTACCATGCATGTTTTTAGAGACAGGAGAGAAGCGTGCATGCCATTCAAAGTGCCACTCCCTGCACAAAATTAACCAACGCCGTTTACAGTTTCAACCGCAGAACACATATTACGTGAAACAAAACAAATCCGCTGTTGCCACTTCTGACAGCTAACTGAAGATCCCCCCAAGCCTGGAGTATTGTATTTACAAAGGCTACAGTCTGTATGACTGTCACTGAAGAAGCGGCTGAGATGATTTTTTTTTTTAATATAAAGACTTAATAATTGCCTCAATATGTCATGTCTGGCCTGTGTGAAGCTGCTGCTGTTCACACCAACCACATGAAAAATGTTTCTCATATCCTTTTTCTCACCCGGCAATATCACATCCTGACAATGAGCAAGCTTTGGGGGATTTTCTTTCCCTCTGTTTCTAGTCCTAACTGACATTTACTGGATAGATGTGTATGAGCTAACTAGCAAAGGAATCAGCGTAAATTCAAAAATGCAAAATAGTTGACCAACAAAATCCAATTATAATTCAATTATCTTTGAAACTTTGCACCTAAAATTAAAAAAAAAAAAGAGATTTGGACCATAAAATTCATTACACACTTGCACTGATTGGTATCTATCAGGTGATTCTTTATGTTGACGTCATGTTACATATTGTTAGAATGATTATAGCCTGATGTAGGGTAGGGGTTCCCAAACCTTTCAGCCCATGACCCCCAAAGTAAAGGTGCCAAAGATTTGCGACCCTTCCTGTCCCTCAAAGTGATTAATCATTTAGCTGGTCTGCAGAAAATGACCCTACCTATATGAGTATGTGTCTGTGTTTCCTGTGCCGTTATGAATGAACCTGCTGCTACTGATGCTTTTGATAATGAACTGTTCACTAACCCTAAACTTAGGAGTCATCTGGGAACAAAGAAAAGCAGAAAACTCATTACACTTTCTATTTTCAAGGTTTTATTTAAAGGTTAGCTACTGTTTTGTCGATGTTTTTTTACTGTAAAGGGTAAAATGTACTATTTTAAGATAACTTGGAAAAAAAAACATTCTGGAAGACATCTCACGACCCACAATTTGGGAATCCCTGATGTAGGGGATCAGAACCCGATGGACCCCAAAACGATCATTTTGTTTCTTGTAGTGCATCATAGGGAACCACGATCAAGGCGACATCTGGGACGCCACACAACCTCCCGACAGAAAGTCGAGTATGTTTGACTTTTATTCCTGCCTTCTGCGATTTGCTCCGTCACATCAGTGACACTGACCAATAAGAGCACAGAGCGCTCTGCAGGTGCAAAAATCAAGAGCATGAACATGAAGTTCATGCTGCAAGATGGAGCCGTTACACAAAAAATAAGATGTGTAGTCCAGGGACCGCCATGACAGACTAAAAGAAGAGCTGTGTTGGTGAGAAATAGCAGACGCACTTCCCTGTGAGTAACTTCCTTTAGCCTTGTAGCTTTTATATCATTCATCATGATGTTTTGATAGATATAAAACTATGTTATGGACAGAATTTATTAGGCACACCTAGCTAAAAAAAAATGCTGTTTAATACATCAGTCCTATAATAAATCTGGCCTTCACGGTTGTTCTAACGTTCGCAGGATCCTTTTGGAGGATTTAATTGGTGGTTAATTCCGGGTGCTGTCTCGCCCAGCTTCTCTTTCCTCCAACGTCATCACATCGGTCGTGATGATCAGTCAGGTACCATAGATAACTGGCACGAGTTTATTACACTGACACAAAGACCATCATGTAGTCTGACCTCAACATTCGCCCTTCAATAACGTGAAACAGCCAGGCCAACAACCAGATGAATGACGCCATGTTTGCAGCATTCCTCTTTCATTCTTACAGCCACAGGCTCGCTTGAAGGTTTTCTCTGAAGCAGCTCAAAAACAATTAGAGCCGCAGTGTGATCCAGCAGAACCCTTAACTCCATCTCAGGTACATTTTTATGAGTCCAAAGCAAGCGTGACAGACTGTTCTCGGGGCTGCCAAAAACCACCACATATACAGGGGGTTCCACCCACGCCCGGCTTACTTCCTGCCTTTCACTCACCTACTGTTACCCATGAAATCATTCACATCGACCTATTCCAACTTTGTGCAACCCGAAACCCTAACAAGGCAAATTGCACATCATTTTCATGTTTCTCTTTTAGAGTCCTGGACTTAACTTTGGGAAAAAGACGGCACCCTTATGCAGGGTTTCACTGATGTGGGCTCTTGCTGCAGACTTTGATTAGAAAATGTGTCATAGTTGTGGCCTTGTTTTAAAACTGATACTTCAGAGGATCTGCAGGACTTGGAATTTTACAATTTCATTTTAATGCTGATAATAAGAGAAAGAAAATGCACTCGAGGAAAGAGATAAGTGCAGAGGAGCACTAAGCTGAAACATTAAGCATAAACTGATGCTGTAAAGCATTGTAAATTTAGCAGAGGTAGGGATGGTTGTTCAGATGAGACTCTGGTTTATCTTATCTTGTATTATTTTGAAACCATGGTAAATGACAGCAGAGGACACTAACAGGATGGGATGAATGTTTTAACTGCTACTGAGACAATACTACAACACAGAAATCTAAATTCCACACCCAGCAAAAGCAGGACAAGAGCTTATATGTAAACACAAATGTTTCTATTCTCACAGTTCACTTCCATTTCTCCGAGGGGCCCTGGTATGTAAATCTAATAATACAGACTGTGAATGCAACTAGCCAGCAGCCACACTGCCTATTGTTATGAAGAGGCACTTACAGTACAGCCAATACAAAAAGAGTGTGGCGTTATCAAGTAACGTGAAAATAAAAGTAATGCTCTTTATGTGCTCTATACGGATTATAAATGTCACATAGTGAAGACGCAGCGGGGGGAAATCTCAGGTTTTGGATCTACATGGCAGCAGCAGGTCATGAAGATTTGTGCTCTCATGTGGAAAGCATCACACTCACCAACAGAATTATACGCTTTCCTCGTGGCACGGAGACAATTATTGTTTATTGTCCACCTCCCTTGTTCTCTCTAAATGATGGTTATAAGCTTTCTGCTGCTCCACTTCAGCTGAGAAAGAGAAAGCTTGGGAGAGAGAGAGAAAGGGCAGATGCGGGACAGAGCAGCTATGCAACCACCAGCCGACGGGTGGCGGACCGAACCGTAAGAAGCAAAAACAACCACACTCTGGATCTCCGGTCAACCACGTTACTATCCAGGCTTACACTGCGAAGCTGTGCAAGGCAGGAGCCAACAGTGTCAGCCCTCACACTCAGAGTTCACCAGGCGTAGCAGCGTCTCAACATTGTTAAAACTTGTAACAAACTGGTACATGGAAAATCACATCAAACCGCCCACTTTCCAGGCCCGTGACTTTATTTGTCATGGAAGTGGAAGTTGCACTTAGCTCAAAAAATTTGAGGAAAAACAGAAGGGGTAAGAGGGGGGTACTTCAGGCTTGTGTGCTGAAGGCACATTTCTGCTCCAATTTAGCAGAAAATATGCTGGACTTGCCTCTGACTCTTTTCCAGCTGGAAATAGTCAGGTTTTAGGATCTACTTTCTTCCCCCAGTTTACTTTAACAGATCATACTGTAAGCACATGTTTATAATTTAGGAGCGTCCTGCTGCTTATAATGATTTTTCAGCATGAGTTGAGCAAACACATTTGCTGTCAGATATATTAGCTCGCTCCTGTGACACAGATCCACCAGGCGGGGCGGGCGTCAAAGAGATTTGAACCTTCACTTGAAAGGGTGGCGGTTTATAAAGTCAATGGTTAAACCAGAGGGCCGCGGTTCAAACAGGCAACAGAATAATGGGGGCCAAATTAAAGCTGCTTTTTAACTACACAATAAAACAGAAGCTCAAGGTAATTTACTTTGGTATGATTCAACAGATTGAGCCACATTAACATGCAGGTTGGAAAACGACGTTTGACTCATTGGATGACCACATAATCATCCAAAAAGCTGCTGGTTATTAGAGAGGTTGGATATGATGGGAAATATGCTCAGAGATGAATAAGATGATTGAGACCATTTCAGCTCTGTACGGTAAATAAGTCTTCTTGATGACAAGATATCGTCCTGTTAAACTCATTAAACCCATTTCAACCCATATCCTCAGTCATGGAACAACAAATGGCCTTGGTTTGGACTTTCTCTCTTTCTTTTCTCTTTTCACCTTATTGGCCCAGATATAAGACATCCCCAGCTTTTCAAAACTAGCTCTAAGAAAAAAGGCTTTTATAGACCACTTCTTTTTTAACAAATAAACTGTTTCAATCAGCTTTAATGATAAAACAACCACATCACATTTTTATTCAGTACCACTAATATAATACCATTATAGTTACAATAACCTGCAGTCTATTTGGATGGAAGATCCCTCTGCTCATGAGCATACCTCTGATCTATTTTTCAGCAACCTACTCACAACTACAAATACAAGTAAATGCTACAATCTATAGTACTGGCAGCCCTAGTAACTACTACTGTTGCTAGCAAAACAGCAGTAGAGTTAGACTAAAGTCATGACGTTCGCATAGGGTGATAGGATATTTTCAATCCTTCAAATAGGGATATTTTAATTTGACTGAAAACCAACATGAGCTCATGGTACAATTGGATTTTTCATCAACTTGCAGCCTGTACCTACTGTTTCTATATACTCATTTCAATGTTTCTTTATGTCTGGATTTCCCTCCACAGAAAAACTGTGTAGCAGTGTGTAGCATGTTCGTTGACAGGTACTTTTCGAAAGAAGCTGTAATGAGCCTGGAGCTCGTTGGAAAACGTTAACTTTGACATGACAGCTAGCCTACCCAACATTACGCACCAGGTCCTGTCAGTATGATAAGCTTAGCTAGCTAAGCAACAGACAAACGCTGGCATTGGTTGACAAATTAAAACAGAAACAGTCTTGTCAACAACATTGGTTGACATATATATACAGACAAACCAGTGCTGCAACTAAGCATGGTGCATTGTTTTGGCTTCATTTGGTTTGAAACTGATAAATTAGTGTTGTATAGCTATTTCTTATGATCTTTATGCTAGCAAACCAAAGACTGTATAAAATATGGACGTAGTATCCGTGACGTCACCCATCTGTTTCTGAAGAGCTGTTTTGAGGCCAATCATCGGCGGCAGCCACATTCCAGCTGTGGAGCCAGTGTGACATAAAGAGGCGGAGTTTGAGCCTCCTAGCCAACAGCTACAGTGTTCCCGCCTGTCAATTAAGTCAGCTGTGCCTCTCATTGGAAGACTAGTAATCTAAATATCTTTGAAATTGCTGCGTTAGAAAAAAAAAATTCACCCCCCTCACAGTGTGCCAATCGAGAAATTAGCTACCCAGACTACACTCATCTTTTGTACCAGACTGTAAACATGTTTACTTCTGCTGTAAAGATCAGGTTTTTCCCATTCCTGTGTATGTGACTTCCGGTACTTATGGGGCCAGCCTCAAGCGGATTCTCAATGAACTGCAGCTTTTAACACTTCCGCATTGGACTCATATTTTTAGACCGAAGGTTGCCACTTGTAGCAAACTGATCTCACACTGTTTGCTGCGCAGCAGTGGCAATTCAAATGTTGCTATCAAAACTAGCATAGCTTCCATAAGCTATTGGTCATTACAGACATAACATGGCGCTTGAGCAAATGAAATTGAGGCATGGTGTTTTTGTCACTAACAAACTGAACTGCTTGCTTGTGAAAGAAGCGTACATCAAATATTCTCAAAGTGTACAAAGTCTTGTTGAACGCCTTCTTTTGCTGATCTGGCCAATGACTCTGATCTTATAGGACAATAAATGTAATCAGTTCAAACTGTTCAGATAATAAATGTACAGTCAGTAATCTGAAGAATGTCATTTGTATTGGTTTCATCTTTTTGCGTGTGTCCTGAACATGCAGACAGTCAGACAGGGACATTGATGGTGCTTTTCTGACTCAATCTGGAAACACTCACTACACCTTTCATCCATCTGTCCAGCTGAACTCATCATGGCTCTCCCCCCTGCACTCAATCAAACTCTATATGAAGACCTTAGGTTAGTTCACTTCCTTATTAACATCTTTATGATGGATTATGTCTTAAATCCCATGTCCTGGGTCAAATCCAACATCTGGAGTGCCTGATGTGAGAGACCTCATAATTCCTGTTTGGAAAATTAGAAATAAAAGGTGACCTGGCTGACCTGTTCTCATGGTATGTGCTGCAACACTTTCCGCCTTATTGCCGGACACTTAAACCCTTGACCAAAACAGACATGTGACCGTCTTGGGAAGCTCTATACTCATTGGGGAAAACAGATGGAATGACCTTGATGTGGTGGTCAAGTAACAGCATTGCCTCTTCACTGTGGCTTGTGGTCCAATAAAATGTTTTACAGCTCGGTCGTTCCTTGAAAACAACGGAATATCTGTTCACAGTCAATTTCAATGGAGCTCAAACAATGCAAACCTCTAATCAGGTTAAACGTTTGTTCCAGGGGAGGAAAGTCTACTCTAAAACAGTCAACACTTTTAAAAATAACTGCTTTTATAGGTTCTCTTTATTTTTGGTTTGTTCTCTTTTCCAAGGGCTTATTTATTAATGGCACAGCTATAAAGTGGGCACATTAGAAAATGTATTAAACACAATACTCAATCCCAACATAATGAAAGAAGATCAGTGGGATTTTTCTCTAAGCTCTACACATGTTTAAAGACTCAAACCAAAATTGTGTTCACACTCATTCGTATTTTTCTTTGTTTTTATTAAAAATCAACTAGCCACCTCCGGCTGTGTAACAGAGGCCACCATCTGTCTTTGATTCTCCTGACAGTGATACTCGCTTCATACAGTTTGGGATCATCAGTACAGGTGTATAAGGTCTTTCTGACATTCAGGAATGGAAGCACTACAGGAGTTCATCAATGAGTTGGGAGGATTGACTTTATCGCTCTCTGGGCAGGCAGTGGAAGACGAGCATGTGGTTTATGTTTCTAGCTACCTCTCCCTCCCTCGCCCCTATTTCAGAGAAGTGGGATGATGTTCTTGTGGAACTCTTAGGTCGTTTTCAAGCAACTCATACCACGCATACAGTGCTGTTCTATGAATGTAACACAGACTAAAATCTATCTGAGCATCAAGAACCAACTAAGCACATAGACATAGAAGATTCAATAAATTAAAATTAACTTGTCCAAAGATGATGAGATGATTCCATTCAGAGAATCGTAAGGTAGGACTTGAGGCCTAAATCTGGGTGAAGGTATATCATTCTTTGGCTGAATACTATACAAGTGATTGTCCAGAATAATACACGCCCCATCTTACAAGAACTTAAAGAATCGAGGACGTCTGTCCATCCGTATGTCCATCCATCTGTCCATCCATCCATACATCCATCCATCCATCCATCCATCCATCCATCCATCCATACATCCATCCATCTACCAATCCATCCATCCATCCATCCATCCATCCATCCATCCATCCATCCATACATCCATACATCCATCCATCTACCAATCCATCCATCCATCCATCCATACATCTATCCATCCATCTACCAATCCATCCATCCATCCATCCATCTATCCACCATCCATCCATCCATCCAACAATCCATCAATCCATCCATCCATCCATCCATCCATCCATCCATCCATCCATCCATCCATCCATCCATCCATCCATCCATCCAACAACCCATCCACCTTCCATCTATCCACCATCCATCCATCCAACAATCCATCCACCATCCATCCATCTAACAATCCATCCACCATCCATCTATCCACCATCCAACAATCCATCCACCATCCATCCATCTAACAATCCATCCACCATCCATCTATCCACCATCCATCCATCCAACAATCCATCCATCCAACAATCCAACAATCCATCAATCAATCAATCACTCAATCCATCCATCCATCCATCCATCCATCCATCCATCCATCCATGAAACCCATCCATCCACCAATTCATCCATCCATCCATCCATCCATCCATCCATCCAAAGGGTATTGGAAGTCACAGAAACATATAGGAGTACTCAATGACAAAAACTACTGAAGCGACATGACACTGACGTACCTTAAGCTTGGAAATAGAGAAGTAGAAATTTGAATTCAACTACATACAGATTTCTGCATTATTGTTCTGCTGTACATATTAGAGGTGTGAAAAAATATTGATACAGCAATATATCGCAACACTTTGACCTCCGATATAATATCGATATTTCAACTCTTAATATCGTATTTCTTGTTAAAATTAAAATTCATATTTTAGCTGAGTTGGAACTAAAATACGACTTCAGTATTTCAAAAACAATTAAGTGGAAAAGTTGTCGTATGGTGACCCAAGTTTCGTTATGCGTATCGTATCGTGAGGTTCTTGCCAATACTCACCCTTAGTACATATGACCATTCACATGCTGGTTGTCCTGAGTTTTTTAGGGACTGAATAGGTATTGAGACCAAGAGCTCTCTATCAATATCAAAACAAATAGTCAAATAATTACCAAAAGGACAGGTACAACAAATTAAAGAGGCAGGGTTGTTGATATTCCAAGAGATTTAGATGAAAATCCATTAGGAAAATGTGGAGTATATCAAAGTTTTTCACCCAAGAAACCATGTCATCTGTGGGGAAAGGGTGCCTTACAACAAAAGACAGATGGCATTGATGGATGGATGGATGGATGGATGTAAAGATTGTAATCAGCCTTTTTGTTTTACGCTCAGTTATCTAACTCAACCTGTTTTTTTCCAAATTTCCCAAGTAACCAATTGACAGATCAAGTACAAGAAGTACAAAGTCACAAATGAGCCCCAAAAGAAATAGCAGGGTTTGGAACATATTGTATTATTTCAATATTTACACTCCCTCAAATCCACTCAAGCTGTGGGAAAAATGTGTTTTCCCCCAAATGGAAAGAAGAAAAAGGAAAAGAGAAAAGGTGGGTGGAGAAAAAGGTGGAGTGGCTCCGATTAGCCCACATGTTGGTAATTTATCACACATAAACCTCACACCTAATTTTCACACCTGTAGCTCAACCTGCTGCAAGTCTAGTAATTCACTCACTTACACACACACACACACACACACACACACCCACACTTCCCACACATGCCACTGAGTGAGACCATGCCGTGGGTTTTCGCTCGGTGCAGGGGGAGAATGAGGACATCACAAAGGAGGATCAGTGAAGTCAGCGGGCATACTTGGCATACTTGCACCCCATGTAGCATTGCTTTGTGTCTCCAAATCCACCTTATGCTCAGTCTCTATTCCCCATTTGTCATCACCTTGACTAAACTCACCCTGACCTCGAGCTCACACATCTGAGGAGCACAAGCGCTGGATGTGGACACTTACATACGTGCCAGAAAGAGGAAAACATACTGTAGCTGGGACATACTCATCAGGCGTTACACAAAAACAGATTGTAAATCAGACAGCCATAAATGTTTGTGCAAAAGCTGTGTTTTAATACTTTCTGACCCTGATTGACAGTGCTGGAAAGAGAAAAAGAGAAACTAAAGGAACTTTTGATTTGGGTTGACTTTAGTGCCCCCTATAGACACATCAGTGCATTGTTATTTGTTTGCTGTTTTCTTCCGGTACATGTGAGCAGACATGTTCAATCTTCTCTTTAGTGGCTTGGTCTGATTTTCTCTGTTTCGTTAACAACTAGGGTCACGGAACCAATAAGTCCAAGGCAAAAAAGCTGACAAGATTTTTGAACGACTAAAAAGACCATGGAACTTAAAGCTGGGGTTGGTAGTCAGATTTAGATCCACTTTTTGTTATACTGGTTAAAATGATCTTTATGTCCTGATGGTAATCAATACATAATGTGTTCTTAAAAAAGAGTGAAAAAAAAGCTGCTATCTACAGCCGGAGTAAACCTGGGAAAACACCAACCAATCCCTGCCATCAGGAGCCAAATGATGAAACCAATCAAATCCCGTCCTGCCGTTCGGCCCGCCTCCTGCAGAGCGTACATTTCATGTTTGTTTGTGTTTTTAACTTTCACTATGAGAATGTTTTGGTGTTTTCTTACCGCTGAGTGAGACATGAGTTGATGTAGTGCAAAACACAAACCATGTGCTGAGGACCGGTTTTGAATCAGTCACCATCATATGGTCGTGAATCAGCGGCGCTCGTGCATGTGAGCGGGGGCGTCGTTTTAGAGGAGCTCCAAGGGGAGGGGGGGAGGGGTTAGATGGAGTCCTGAGGAAATGCTACATTCAAATTCATGCTAGTTTTCCGTGACTACCAACCCTAGCTTTAAAAACATAAAGTCAAACATTTTGGGGAACACTCTTACTGTATGTTAGCATGCTGTGTCCAAATACGAAGCTAAAGCCTGATTTATACTTATACGATGTAGGTTTCGTGAAGCCTTTTCGTACGCAGGCTGCCGTGCACCTCCTCAAAAATGTCACTACATGTCAACACAATGCAGACGAAAGCCCTGTGATTGGTCTCCTGTGCACCAACATATTTCCTGCATTTACAGCATATCAGGTATTGCCATCATGTTCCACGACCAAGATATATTCAGTGACTGTACGTCCTCTCTCCTCTGATGTCTCCTCTTATTTCTTCTTTGCAGTAAATGCAGTATGATCAACTGCTGTGTAACATTTATATGCATCACCTCTGACATATGCTCCGATTCAGTCGCCAAAGTTTCCCATGCACAAACAAACAACAAATGTAATGGGACTGGAAACTGATGGTATCTCTGGTATAGAAATAGCATTACCAACGAGTGTTTAGACCAGTGGTGTCCAAACTTTTTTCAAAGAGGGCCACTTTTGATGTTGTCAGAATGCCTCAGGGTCAGCGGCTCCTACTGAGACTTAGGAATCATAAAAGATATATATTAAATCTCCATTTGATAACAATTATTTAAATTGAGACGTTTCTGGATTGACTTTAGTTTTGTGTGTGCGCTTGAAAGAAACTACAAATGTACAGATGATTCAGAATGTGATTAATTTCTGTGCTATAAATAACACATTTTAATATGGAAGCTTGGGGCCATAAATAAATGGATCTTGGGCCGCAATTGGCCCCCGGGCCGTACTTTGGACACCCCTGGTTTAGACAGAGTATTGCAGAGCGACGCTGACACTCAAACACACACGTATGTAGTGCTCAAGACTGCCACTATGGCGTAGCTACAGTTTAGAGTCAATGCAGAAGTGTAAACTAGGATTAAGAGCTTGTTAGCTTAGCTTAGCTTGGCTTTCCTTAGCAAAAGTTCAGAAACAGTGAAACAGCTAGCCTTTCTCTGTCTTTAAAATGTGAATCTAAGCTAGCCAAATGATACATTTAGCTTCTATCAATAGAAATAAACATGTTTACAGCCTGGTACAAAAGACGAGTGTAGTCTGGATAGCTCATTTCTCGATCGGCACACACTGTACAGGGAGTGAATTTTTTCACAACAAGGTAATTTCAAAGATATTAAGATTACGAGTCTTCCAATGAGAGGCACAGCTGACTTGATTGACAGGTGGGAACACTGTAGCTGTTGGCTAGGAGGCTCAAAGCCCGCCTCTTTACGTCATAATCGCTCGACAGCAGCAATATGGCTGCCGCCGACAATTGGCCTCAAAAAAGCACTTCAGAAACAGCGCTGTGATGTCACGGATACTACGTCCATTATTTATAGTCTAAGGTAATAACATGTAAAATATCATACAGAAAAAAAGAGTGCAATAAGATGTATTTTAGACACTCTTAGTATATTACCACTGTATGTAGTTGGTCTTTATGGACACAAGTATTTATGATATACTGCACTGTATCATACCTGAAGTATCAGTCACACTTTGTAAGTGAAATCTTAGTCTTTGAAGTATCCTAACTGCTGAAAAGGTTGAACAGGATTCAAGTGGCGTAGAAGCACAAAGTGGTAGAAAAAAAGAAGAAAGATTTGCCAGTAGTAAGTGCAAGCAAAAGAGTGCTACCTAAACAAAAGTGATTCATAATCATAACAGGAATGGGAAGAAAACCGTCTGACCGTCATGCAGTTAGGAAAATTGAAAATCTCTTGGCGTTTAACACGGAGACAAAACAATAAAGAGAGCCAATCCTGACCGACTGCCCACATCCTTCTCCCTCTGTATTGATCTTCAGGAGGCACGACTTGAACGTCTACTACAAAGTTCTACCTCATTAACCCTTTAACAAGACGCAACCTCATACCTTACGTCGCCCGCCGGGGCTGACGGGGAGATGTGAGGTGATCGCCAGGGTCAAAAGTGGAGTGCACCACAGGGGACAGCTGACAGAGACCTGGTCTCACTTTCACACATGGTGCCTGCCCCAAAAAAACACTAAACTTAAACATCAAAGTCCCTCATCCTCCCCCCAAAAAACTGGGTTGGATCCAATATCTACATTAAGACTTTCATGGGAAAAGAAGACAGCTTTGCTTGTTTTGACGCCTAACTGAAGTCTGTGTCCGAGTAGAGACACAGCAGCACAGTTATTTCATCAATTAGGGCGATCTGCTGGTTGAGTATCAAAATAATGATGGTATTTTTCTTCAGCTAATATTTTGCTCCAGACACTTGAGGGAAGTTGATCCGAGGTGTCTCACAGCCCTGTAATATACTGTAAGTTTTAACATGTACTCTGCATCCAGATGAGAGCAGCCACGTTCTGCTTTAGCAGGTGTCTGAGTCACATCTGGCCTCATGTTCTCGCACCACCACAAAACTGCACCTGAATGGCTGGCACTGCCCGGGCTTCTTAACAGAAACCGGCTTGTGTTGGCTCTAAAAGGCCAAACTCAGCCCTCAAGAGAACACATTTATTTTCTACAGTGCCCTTTGAGAGAAACTTGGAAGAAATACCTCCATAAAGTAAAAGCAAGGAAAGAATGGACTCCACCTGCAAAAATTGAGTGTGTAAAGCCAGAACAGTGGTGCAAACACAATTTCCTTTAAGTAAAAGTGCTTCTGGGTGTGGAAACATAATGGTTTCCTGCGAAAAATTAGAACTTTGGTATGCAAGTGAGCTGCAATCTGAAGGTGTGTACGATATTGCGATAAAATCAACAGATGAAGAACGCAGACTTGCTTCCAAAATCACTGGGTGGCATGATGTGTGGTGTATCATTACATTGAAGCAAGAGTTGCATACAGCTGTACCTGTCTTGCGCCGACATGCCAGAGTGTTTACTGCAACAAATGAGCAGCAAGTTGGGCTGTCACGTAGCGGTTGTTGTTACAACAATGTTCCAAAAATGCCAAAAAGCTATGCAACAACTCAACTTAGGGAGTTGTCAACTCTTCTCTGAGCATTTGGAAGAATGTCTTGAAGCAAGATCTGATTCCCTGAAAGAAGCCACCATTTCTGAAGCTTTTGTAAGACACGTAGAGGCATCAGTATTAATTCCAGTCCATTTCACAACCTGCTAAATTGTCCTCACAGGAGCTTTAAAGTTACTGTATATACGCTGTTTCATATGCATATGAGAGTGTGCCCTCATGCTTGGTGATGATAACCAGCCCCACACAGTCCATTACACTTCACTGCTGCCCATTACTGCACCGAGGCAGTACCATCTCTAAAGTCATTAGCCAGTAAACACGTAAACTACATGTGACCCCTGTCTATGGGCACCTATTAGTTATGACTCCTGCTGGTGACAGCTGTTTACACAGCTAAGGCCGCTGCTCCTGAGACCTGGCTCCAGTCCAAATAAAATAATATCCAGTTAAGGAGAAGTCAGCCAAGATGTAACACAAGTGCATAACTAGAGGGGAGAAAAGCGGGAAGGAATCTGAGAAATGTTAATGGATTTCTTTTTCTTTTAAATCTTTGTACTTTTCTTGCATCTGTCTCTACCACAGCCTCGTTCCATTGTCTAAATCCTGAAACAAAATTAGTGAGAAACCCTGATGGAGAAAGATAGTCAAAACCAAAGCACCACAATTGATGTTCTCTTTGACAATGAGCTAGATAAATATGTGCCGCGTTAAAATTATAACACTGCTCACAAATTTCCCCCCAAATTAGACTTCCAAACTCTCTCTCCTGTTACACTTTCTTTCTTTGTGTGTGTGTGTGTGTGTTTCTGAGTGTGTGTGTTTGTGTGGCTATGTGTCCTGAACCTTCATGGCGTGCATCCAGAGCAAAGCGCAGAAACGTACACCGGTTTAGACAACACAGACAACAACAAGACAAACGACAACAAAGACCACAACCACACAACCACTGGTTCAGACATGCACTGTATACAGTGAACAGGGCTGGGTGTCGGGCCTCGTAGTGGAGAAACATTTCAACAAGACATGGAAGACCTGTGGACTTGATCACAGTCAGTGTCATCCAAACTGTGTGGCAACAGAAGCTGCCTTTCGCTCAATTCATCCACATGAGTTAGCAAGCTAGCTTCAGAATGTCTATAGGTTGCATGGTCAGTCGTTGGAAACAATATTCATTGCAAACTTCACCATTTTTAAGACAGCCACCAAATCCTGGTTAATTCAGCAACAAAACTCCACTCATGTCTTGTAAGTTTTGTCCTTCCCAAATGTGTTTCACTGTATCTTTTAATATTTGAATTAATATTTTATTTTCTCAAAAGTCCTTCTAGGGACAGGTGTTGCAAATTAGCATTAGCTACAAACACTATGACACTTGCATGGGATGGCTGTTTCAGTTTGTCAATGTATACTGTATCTGTCCCTAACAAATCAACTATAAATATATACATATCACAACGCTGAATTTATGTTCTTTGAAGTTCTGATGGGATCAGGACTGCTTCAGAACAACCGGTGTTTTGATTCAAAATGTGTCCCTGTTGACTGACAACATTCAGATGAATGTGTCTGTGATTGTCATGGTTGGTGTTAAATACAGATAGAGTCCTCATGAGTGCATCCTAGTTTAGTTTTTTTTAGTTTAGAGTCAAAATATACTCTTCAGATATGTCTTCAATGAGCAACTAAAGGCATTTGCGAGAGACGCACTCTGCTGAAAGTCCCCAGTTAACAGGGTCGCCCTTTAAACCGAAACACCGGCGGTGTCGGTGGCTGCAAGCTATTTAAAGGTGACATATCATGCAAAATTGACTTTTTAATGGTTCTCTACCTGAAATATGTGTCCCTGGCATGTCTACAAACCCCCCGAGAATGAAAAAAATCCATTCTGCCCCTGTTCTGATTTCTCCACCTTTCTGTAAATGTGTGTGAAACCAGCCGTTTCAGTTTTCAGTGTTTTTGTTACGTAACAACAATATCCGGTCTGTAACTGAAGTCAGAGCTCAGAGCTTGTTCAGCCCATAGACTGTATAAAATACAACTCAACCCCTCCTCCGTTTTTCATTACCTGCATACATGTGTGCTAACAAGGAGCTTAGGAGGGAGGCATGCTAGTTGTAGGCTGTCTTAATAAACACAAAGGTCGGTTTTACTCCCCACGTCTGCAGATTTGAAGATCTAGTGGATGATTTTTATTTATCATGGAAAAGTGCTAGTGCTAGTTAGCATAGCCCGTAGCTACATGTTAGTAGCTGTAGCTGTGTACAAAGACACACGTCGACATACTGACAAATAAAACAATAAGAAACACTAAATCTGTGACCAATGGTTCAGAAAGGTCCTGCTGCAGGCGCCTCTCCATCAGGATCAGATTCTGGATCAGATTCAGAGGGTTGAAGTAACGTGGGTCTGTGAGCAGCCGTGTATATTCAGCCAACATGTAAACATTAGATCAACGTGCTGGAGAGCCGAGGGGATAGCCACTTCCTGAGGGGGCGTGGTCAGAGAGAAAACAGACTGTTCTGAGCAGGGCTTGAAGAAGAGGGCATTTCAGGCATGCCAAAATCTGATTTCAAATTGTTTTTTTGAACATAAAATTTAAAGACATGTTTTTGGGACCTCTTAGACCAATATATTTTGATGAAAAAAGCGTGATATGTCACCTTTAACATTTTGAGAGTCATCAGGTTTTGAATATTAACTGCAGATAGCATGAAGTTAGTGTGTAGTTAGGTAAAGACAATGAGAAGGACAATGCATGCTAACATTACATCTATGTCATGAAACAAATAACTATGCAAGCCAGAAACAAAACATGACTTTTACCCTAACATGTAGGTACAGTTTGTTGTTGGGACTGTTCTGGCTAGTGGTCTTGTGTGCTTGTCTTGGGCTCAGCAGGATTTCTGATTTGATTTGTCTTGATATTTGACGTGCTGCACATGACTACAGAAAGTCAAAAGCACTGAATGACTTGTGTGCTTAACATCTCTCTGGTATTATCTCCAAGAACGTCTGGCAACATAATATTCGTCCCTTGGTATCCACTCACTGATACCACACTGACCTGGAAGCCGGTTCCCATTTGTCAGAGTCACTTTGTTTAGGTAGCAATCAAAACCTTTGGTGCTTAATCCCCTCGAGTAGCTTGACCAATTATTGTGCTGTGCCATACTTCTTTCGCCAAACTTCGCTTGCATGCATACTAACTAAATCATTGCGTACAAACTGCAAATTGGTCCATAACAAATTCAATGTTTACACTCTGTCATTACTCACTGCACAAAAATAATCACCAACATCCATAGTTTGGAGCGCTGTAGAAGTAAAAGGGCTTACTTTCGAGGAGTCACCAGTACACACTCCCATTTTCTACACCAAATCCCAAATCCCTAAGCTACAACCACTGAGCTACAACAATTCAGGTGCTTTCATTAGCAGGTGAATAGAAGCAATTGCCCAATCAATAGAGTGTGATGTGGAGGGAGTGACAGTCTGTCATGGAAACAAATCACACCTTGGCCTACAGTTCTTTTCGAAAGTCCACTGAGAATAAGCAGACAGAGACAAATCAAAGGAGCTTGATGTTTCCTGGTTATTTGTAATGAAGTGTATAGATTTTGACTGACTGTAGTTTCGTACTCTCCAAGCCTTCCAATGAACCCACTGCCCTGTACGGAGGGATCTGCAGTGGTGTCTCTACTCATTGAGCTTGTATTTCCCACCCATCTGTATTTGACTTGTGCAACCCAACTGCAACGGCCGTGGAAGCCAACTCCGAGCTGTAACTGACAAGACGTTGTTTACGCTCAAAAGAAAGCCTGATTGTGAGAGGCATCTGTAAGGACGCCATGCAATCTGGCTGGACTCAGACTGCATGAAAACCCAGCTCTTTTTTTGTAACAGTGTTCAGACCTCATTAGTGTCACTGTCCCTTTAAAGCTGCTCAATGAGTATTTAAAGAAAAGGTTCAATTATTATGTTTAATCATAGATTGTATTAATAACATAAAAAGATGCCATCAGCTTCACCAAGTTCGCAGAGGCCTTAAGTTTGGGGTTGGCCAACAGGAAGTTGTCAAAGCTAAAGTCAACACCCATGGCTAATTCTAAAGGGAATAAATGAGCCAGTTTACCCTCATGTTTCAAAGAGCCTGAGATTGTACTTCAGCTAATGGCTAACAGTAGCTGTTTATTTCCATACTTGAAGGGACTGTAAGGACCTATCATGTTGTATTGATTCCCCTGAACCCTTTGGATGAATTTGGTCGTGTTTTTCCAGAATGAAGACTACAGATTCCATGAACACCATCACCCACTGTCGTAAACATGTGACTCTTGCCAACGTAACAATGACTAAACTTTGTAAACACTGGTTTATTGAAGTTAGCCTACGAAAGGGGATCAGATGTCCAAGTTTATATGTTGATATTATGTCATTGTTGTGTTTAAGCCAAGTGGCAACCTCCGGTCTAAAAATATGAGTCCAATGCGGAAGTGTTAAAAACTGCAGTTCATCGAGGATCCACTTGAGGCTGGCTCTGGAAGTACCAGAAACCACATACACACCTATTCAAAGAAGACGATCTTTACAGCAGAAATAAACATGTTTACAGTCTGGTTCAAAAAACGAGTGTAGTCTGGATAGATCATTTCTTGATCGGCACACACTGTACAGGGTGAATTTTTTAGATATTGAGATTACAAGTCTTCAAATGAGAGGCACATCTGACTTGATTGACAGGTGGGAACACTGTAGCCGTTGGCTAGGAGGCTCAAAGCCCGCCTCTTTAAGTCACAATCGCTCGACAGCAGCAACATGGCTGCCGTCGACGATTGGCCTCAAAACAGCGCTTCAGAAACAGATGGGTGACGTCAGGGATACTACGTCCATTAATTATACAGTCTATGGTTTAAGCTAGTCTACTGCCCCCATGTGGCCATCATTTCAGTGTATGTAGTTTTCAATATCTGTAACATAAAGTTCCATTACCTTGAAGACTAGACTAAAGGCACAGAGCGCTAATCACAGTGTTTGCTAGCTGTAGGAGAAGCCATTTAGGGAGTCACAGCAGTCAGAATGGGGAAGACAGTAGGGAGAAAAGTCAGTGACAGCTTTGTGTGCGTGATATAGTACATGTTCAGTTGACACTTGTTTGTTTGTCACTCTAAGAGAGAATAAAAAATGATGCATCTAAGTATTGTTTCACAACTAGCATGCTAGCCAGTTTGCAAGAATTGTCTGAACACACAGGAGATCTAAACACACAGCTCAAGACGTTAGCTTCAACAGCTCTGCTGCATTGAGACTAAATACTAGGCACTGTAGCTTTCATCACATGATTGATGCACAGTTTTATTGCTTTGCTCTGATAACAGACAGATGCATGCCTCATTTTATCGCACCTCCATTGCTCTGTGCATCCTCACTGCCTAGAATCTTCCTTCTCTTCTCCTCTTCTATTCTGACCACATAAATCTTCAGGGTATGACCCTTTAAGACCTTTTTACAGCTGACATGCACGCTATGTTGCCCTCTCTTCCCCTCCCCTCACTCTCCGTCCTCTTCTCTCTCCACAGAGGGAGTCAGAGAGACAATGAGCCCAACATTGAGGCCCAGTAATGACTCCCAGCCTTGTTCTTGATTAAAAACACACCGGGTGCTTCTGCACTCCGCAGGCAGCCATGAGGCCTTCCTCCTTTCACACCAGAAGTCCAGAGAATTATGAGATATGAGCGAGAGCCAGCCTCAACAAAGCTTCATGCCCAAGAAAGCAAGAATCCAGTGTAAGGCTGACCTACTGTGGGATTCAAAGCTCTCATCCCAACTGGTTCAAGTCTAATTCCAAGTCTTCATTTAGTCTAAAGGTGCTGAGTTAACATTATCTCAATGTGACATTCACATCATTTGCATCAATACTGAAGCTAGTATATCCTGTAACTAATTGCACCTTCACTTTATTATCATATTGGAGGAGAATAGTGGGAAAGACTTTTTTCAATACTGATGCATATCAAACAGGATCCAGTGATAGCAGAGGCTCAGTGCATCAGACAGTCAGTAGGCGACAGTAAGGCAGCTGCACCTTTACCTGTACCTCTCCCACTTCAATACTTGGGCGGCCAAATTACAGGCGAGCTCTGCAGAGAGACCCTTTATTGCATCTGACCAGCTCACTTCCTCTCCATTCCAAAGGCATTGCATGCTGGGCCTATTTTGATGTGGCGTGTAAGCATAATTAGAGGTCCCATAAAAGCAAAGAGAGGGGGAAAAAAGGAGTCTTGTCCATCTGTCGGGTGTTAAGGGGTGGGTGCAGGGGTAGCGATCAGATCTCCATGCCTAGCTGTTGTAAAGGGGGGCAGCCATTGGAACAGGCAATGATGCAAGTAAACTTCAGCGTCAAACGAGATGTGTGTTTGTATCTGCACAGGTTAGTGTATTTTCTCAAGGGGCCTCTGGGAGTTTCAGATTTCCAGGCTTTGCAGATCGATGCAAAGTGGGTACTCGACGGCACGCACATGGAAGAATACACTAACATAGTGAACATGCATACACAGTGTGGTCTTTTGTTGAAACATTAAAAACCAAGCACCCTTCCAAGTGCTCTCGGATCCCTAGATCTGCATCAATCATTTAGGACAGGTGGGGAATCAAATTTAGACTTGTAATAAAAATGCATGATAAAACTTGTTTCAAAGATTTAATTACTGTCGTTTTCATAGTTGGATACAAAAATCTACTGACTCCTAGCATAAAGACTGGAAACAGGAAGAAATAGCCAGCCTTACTTTCTTGGGAGAATCAAAATCCATCACATAAACATCAAGGATAACAAATAAACATGTTATTAAATCTGTAAAACAAAAAAAAGGATGCCAGCAACACATTTAAAAAAAGGTGGGAAAGGGGCTTGCAACAGGCCAGTTTAGCACCTGGACTCTTTGTTTTTTTTTCTTACTATGGTATTACGCTGTTGCCAATCTTGCAGAATGTGGTTTGGCACTGTTTTGCTGAAATATGCAAGGTCTTCCCTGAAAAAGGTGTTTCTCCAAAACCTGTTGTTAAGCATTAATGGTGCATTATCAGATGTGCAACCTCCCTATGATATGGGTACGTATGCATCCCCACTGATGCATAAGCACTGATAACAAGCCAGGTGGCCCCTCCCCTCTTTGGATGCGGTGTCCATGATTTCCAAAAAGAATGTCAAATTTCTGTTTGCCAGACCACACGACGGTTTTCGACTTTGCTCCTATCCATATTAAATGAGCTCAGAGAAGTCGCTGTCATTTTTGGATCATGGTAGAATTTGAACTTTGTGAATGCAGCAACAAACTGTTTTTGGAAGTGATTTTGAGCCCATGCGGTGATCTCCACTACAGAGTCATGCCTATTTTGTATGCAATGTCGCCTGAGGGTTCAAAGCATTAGTTTTCAGCCGTGTCTCTTTTGTTTAGAGATTTCTCCAGATTCTCTCAATCTTCTAATGATATTTTGTGCTGTAGATCAGAGGTCCCCAAAGTGTGGGTCGGGGACCCTTGGGGGGTCACGAGATACAAATGGGGGTCGTGAGATGTCTTCCAGAATGTTTTTTTTTTAAAAGTGCTCTAAAAATAGTACACTTGACCCATTATAGTAAAAAATATCAACAAAAATAGTAGCTAACTTTGAAATAAAACCTTGAAAATAGAAAATGTAATGAGTTTTCTGCCTTTCTTTTTGTCAGATGACTCCTAAGTTTAGTGTTAGTGAACAGTTAATTATCAAAAGCATCAGTAGCAGTAGATTAAATCATAACGGCACAGGAAACACAGACACATGCTCATATAGGTAGGGTCATTTTCTGCAGACCAGCTAAATGAAGACACATTAAATCACTTTGAGGGACAGTGGGGGTCGCAAGTCTTTGGCACCTATATTTTGGGGGTTGAGGGCTGAAAAGTTTGGGAACCCCTGCTCTAGAGGATGAAATTCCTAAATTCTTTGCAATGTTATGCTGAGGGTTAATATTCTGAAATTGTTGAACAATTCGCTCATGCAGTCTCTCACAGAGTGGTGAACCTCTTCCAATCTGAGACACTCAGCCTGTCTGTAGTGCCCCTTTTATACTCAGTCATGTTGCTAACCTGTTGCAAATTGACCAAATGAGTTAGCAGATGTTCCTCTGGATGATTGTTATTAGCAACACATAAGTTTTCAGTATTTGGATGTCCTTTTTCCAATTTTTTAAAATCTGTTGCTGGAATTAAATTTAAAATGAGCACATATTTTTCTGTTTCTGTTTTTGGGTTGCTCTAGTTCTTTATTAAATACATACAGCCTTCAAATGATTTGCAGACTATCAAAATCTGATTTCATCAATATGTCTCATGGTGTCAATACTTTTTTGGAAGTGGGTTTGTGTTTAAGATGCTAGTAAGTTTGTTTTCCTGTGTGACCAACTTTCTTTATGTTGTAACAGCAAAGGGGAAATTGTCAATCTTTAACAATCCCAATGACTTAATTCGGTGGGGAAAAACACAATGAATGCCTGTTGTATCTACGTCATTACCTCTAAACAGCTCTTCATTGAGGTGTGTATTAGTAATGTGAGAGGTAAGTAGTCTGGAAGTGCATTTCAGTGTAAGCCTGAGGGGCTCCATCTCCGGCTCTGGGCAGCTCTCCTACCTGTGAAGCCCTCGTATGAGTCATTTTTTCAAAAAAGACTCCTTTTGTGTTGTTGTTTTATGTGTGGCACTTACAAATGATTCCCACATTAGATTTTTTTTACAGCCCAATAAACTTGAGAGAATCAGACCAAATTGGCTGGTCACATTTGGTAGCTTTATAAGGAAACATATTAAGGTGTAATTGCTTCGGGGGAGTGTGCAATTGAGGGAACGGGCATAGGTGAAGGGTACAAATCCGCCCTCGCGCTCTTGAGGGACACAGTTTTTATGTCATGCTCAGGAGTTTCCAATCACCGTGAGGAAATATGGAGCGTATTAGAAGATTTCGTACAATAAGTAAGTTTTATTTCACATTTCCGAAAAAAATGAAGTTTTACAGTGTGATAAAATGTTGCCTAAAATAAAACCATCTGTTTGGCATTTAGCTTTACTAGCAAAACGTGAACCTCTGATGACAATGATTGAGGGTGGAAGAGAGGATCTGTGTGTATAAGAAGAGAGGAGGGCCAAAATAAGCTCACAGGGATGTTTGTTGTGACGTATCAAAGCATAACACAACATGATGCCTCATCCATGTGAAGTGAACATGAAGGAACAACCAGAGTACATGAATGAATATGGATACCTCATCTCACTGCCTCATAAAGCTTCTCACAAATGTGCTCATCCAGCAGATTCATCTGAAAAGGATTCATGAATTTGTTTCTGATGCAGGAGAGACAGGTGATTTTTTTTCACAAGGGGAAAACCCAGAAACAGTGAAACAGATCATCCCTACTTCGTCACGTGGTCCCCCAAAGAATCTTTCTCTGTGCCTCACTCCAGAGAAAGTTCATGCCACTGCATGTTTTTTCCTCTGCTGGGCTTTTTCGGCAGTGTAGCATGGCATGAGCGCACTGAGGAGCCTTTCACCAGCTTCATCTGATACTGCTGCGACTCGGAGCTGGAGCTGCGCTACAGGCCAGGATCGACATGCATGGGTTAGTAGGTCAAACAAGGAGCTAGTCTTTCGACAGAGTTCGGAGGCTGGGTCAGACTAATGTGATTTATCAATACAGCGCATAAGTGAATCATTGTCCTTAATGGCCATGATAATCCCCGAGACAGACCGTGGACGTGATTGGTGGAGAAGTTGGGGGCGGGTGAGGCTTGAGGGGAATATGTGTCACTCTGGACTGGATGTCTTCATTGGAGCATCAGAAAGATGCACCTGTTGTGTTTCTGTAAGTCCACTCTCTCTCTATCTCTTTTTCTCTCTCCCTCTCTCTCTCACACACACACAAACAGATTTACACTTATGGAGGCTTGGCTGATGAGGCCTGGGAGAGAAAAGACAGAGCTCTGTTCCTTGACGCCGGAGCTCCGGCTCAGGTCAAGACTCGGATCGCTGTAATCCCTCTCAGGTGATGCTGTTCACATTCAGCCGTTTCCAGCTGATCTGCTTAAATGCGCCTTCCTCATCCCCTAAAAAGCCCCCACCTCTCCTAAACCAGCACTAACTCTGAGAACGACCAAGGAGAGGCTACTGCTGCTGCTGTTTTTTCCAAGCTGTCAAATGTCACATTGCTTTTCAACATTTCCTATAGCTGACCAAAGTGGTGTTTCATGTTTATAGAAGAAACTCCTTCTGTTTCATGGAATAAAATCAGTCAGGATGCAGGGCTCACATCACCTGGATTAGAGCGGCATCATGTGAGAAGGCCTTGTTAACAGACGTGCCATCTGCAGAGCTTTTTCACTTTTTCCAAAGGCAAGAGTGGCACGGCTGGTTTAGAAGCAGCCTCTTGGAGCGCTCCCTCTCCTCACTAGGCACTTAATCAACGTATTATATTGCACTGAAGAACCCGGTTCCAACATTAACACTTACACCCACAAACCTGGGATTTTGTGTGAGCTTTCAGCACACTGAGGCTTGATTTCCTAGGGCTTAAAAAGAGAGGCAACTGTTTGAATGCTCATCTGCTCCCAAGAGGCTATAACTCCTAAATGTATACCGCCAAAAAATTGCATTTGACTCACAAATATTTGCCAAATAATGTTCTTTTCAGCTGAACTAAAACCACAAAGTCTACTCACAGGAGTCAAATACCTCTGGGTCATGTTTCTGTGCTTAAAGAAGCATCAATTCTTGACTTTTTGTGTATATTTTGGAATCAAAAACTGTCCACACACACGTCCTGGTTGCAAACTGGCATCAGCTGCACAAAAAGTCATGCATCTCCCTCCACCTTGCTCCACTGCACTGGTTTCATCTAATCTATTTTGTCCTTCAAACATCTGGGAGCATTGTTAAAGTAACAGGTTTCACAGTTGAATAAGATCTGAAACATGCCACAGCCTGCTGGGAATTCAAATGTGGGATTTCTAGGTACATATAGGAGGGTTAACAGTATCACATGGCAACTTTTCACCACTTTCTCCCGCTATTACCCATTCATTACCTGTTTAAACTTCTTAGGGGCCCACTGTGTGTCTCTGTTCCTCCAGGCTGCATTGGTAGTCCAGCCGGATTTTATGTTGTCAGCAGGTGGCATCATTAGCCAGAGAATAAAAATGAAAAGTAATACCCTTGTGTCTAGCTATGATATCATAGAAAGGCTCATTGGCATCATTTCCCTGCTTCCAGTGGGCAGGATAAGGGGTAAGGAGGTGTAAATTTAATATGTTTTGTCATCTGTTTTACATGAAAATAATGTATATGTACAGTTACCACAGCCAAATGGGAGGTTGGGTCATGCCATGCAGTGAGGGAGCAAGACAAGATCAGCCCAGAAACCACACAAAGATCCCAATCTTGCCTCCAGTGGTACATTTCAGGAGACTGGAGTCATAAGCAATGGCTGTTTTTCTCCTTGACATCCCCTAATTATAACGGCATCGCAACCTCTTACACCTCACTGGGTTATGTGGCTGCACACGCACACTGTTTTCACGGCAGAACTTTTTCTGCATGCATGTAAAAATGAAAAAGGCATCTGTTGAATTATGTGTTTTGTTACATATAAAAAAGTTGTGCCTGTGGAGCGCAGAATGGCCAAATTGAGGTTCGAACATGTCTGGGTCTCAACACTCCTGAACGGTTTGGATTGCTCCCTGTGCATGCCAGACGGACTGTGTATAAAGCTGTCAAAGGAACCTTGAGGGCTAAGAAAATATTCAAGCATTTCTGGGCCTATTGGACGATGATCTCTTACACATGCTTCTTTCAATATAACCGTGATAAATAAAGGAAGGAAGCAAATACCGAAAACTTGGCTGACTGCCACTGCTTGCAAGAATGGCACTTTTGGCCCAAAGGGATGTTACCCCCCTAAAAGTGCGCTCGCACACACACTCGCACACACACTTTCACTCACTGTAAAGGAGAAACCTGTACGTATTTGCATGGGATTAGTTTGACAAGTGTAACATCCGTTCTGGCTGTAACAATGTGTAGCTTATAGTACTCAGCCTCAAGCTGTTCTTAAGGTCAAATGTGTAAGTTAACCTCTTGATCTCATCCGCACTGACCCCCACCCTCCCACCCCTCTCTCTCTCTCTTTCTCTCTCTCAACAAACAGCACAGAAAGAAGCACCTTGGTACAAATGCTAACACTGGGTTTACTGCTGGACCATCCAAAATACCCTCCAGATTCAAACAGTTCCAACAAGAAGATGAAAAAAAAAAAGATTGATCATACCAAGAAAACTACATTCCATCCCCTACTATCTAAGATCACACAGTCCTCAGAGAAAGAAACACACGGAGGAGCTGAAAAACGTGTGTGTGCCAGTACCCCGCAGTGATTGCCTGATTATTTGCAGATGGGCAGTGGAGGGCTTGCAGAGTGTGGAGGTTCCCCCTGGCACGCAGCGCATATGATTAAATTTGCGATTGCCTTACAATTTACAAGAGCCCGTCTCCCTAGTCCTGCCTTACAATGACTTTTCCTCCATGTGCAGCCACACTGTGCGCACGTTCTAGAGCCGACTACAAGTCCACTACAAGGTCCGCGCGTGCGACCGACTCTCCTCTCCTCTCATGGTGACCCTGAGGATCGCGATAGTGTGTTATGTCACAGGTCTGTGAAGGGCTCTACGGGGGCTACTCGCCTAATCCAACTGTCTCTTCATTCATTCAGAGTATGGAGTAGTATTTACAAAGGGGCTGATCCCTTCCTCAGCCCCTGCGCCTCCGCTGAGTGATTGTCATGCGGGTTTCCTACCAACTGTTCAAAGTGGTTATGAGATCAATTAAAAGCAGCTTAGGGGGCTGGAGTGGAGATGTGCAATTCATAAGTCAGAGGAAGGGGATTCCGTATCTATTCATTAAATAACTCCCACACTACGACCCCCTTCCCTCCTCTAAGCCGCCAGCTCTCTATAGACGGATCCGCGCCAGCAGCTTTTTAGCAGCTTCACATGTAAATAATATAGGGAGCCCTTTGTTGGGGCCACAGCATCGGGAAGTAGCGTTAATAGCCCGTCTGACAGCGTGGTTTAAACACTATTAGCCAATCCACTGACGCAACATGTTTTAATGTTAATTTTGGAAAGCCACACGCGTGGCCAATTTTGCGCACATTTTACGCATTAGCTACCGGCTCTGAAATCGTTACATAATGCTGAAAAATGTTCTTTTAAGAGCTTCTTAAGTTGCATCAGATGTTGAAAGACTGAATTGTGGTTTGGATTTTTTTTTTTGCAGCGTGAATTTCTAGAATGGTCCTGAATCCCAGTCTTTGTTTCACCAGAAACTCTCACAAGTGTTTAAAAACCTACCAAAGATAGTCACCAATACTTGAGGATATTTCAGTTTTACAGTCTTGCTCTGTGCGCACTGTGATTTATGGGAACCTACAGAGAGTACACTAGTGGAGAGGATTAAAAAGACGGACTTTGACAGAACTTGCCAGAAACCCTATCCAGGGCTGCTGCCGCTGCCTCCCATGACCCACACAAACCCTGGTCATCTGTTTAAGCCCCCCCTGTGATGCTACAAGAAGACCTGTAGGATAAAATCGTGTGTTACCTCTTTTGTTTCTCCTCCAGCGGTGCGAAGGCGCCTGACAGTTGCTGTACTCCATACAGTTCAATATGATCAGGGCGAAGGAGAAGAGTCGAAACTGCATCTGGACGGCGATCTGTTGTTCGGACTCCAGTAAAAAGGTGCCAGCAGGGCTCGGGGTGAATATATGAGTATGTTATGTCCTCCTCCAGTTTCTTTAGTCGCTCCTCAGGTGTGTCAAACATCAGTTGAGATGCGACATGTTATCACGTCGCCGATTGGGATCATTTTATGAAGCGCGCGGATCCTCCAGTCACTAAAAGTGTCCGTTTTGTTGCGCTGCGGGAAGAATGACAAATGAGGTTACCATGAAATCTGTACTGAAATCAACACCTTACTCAACAATGATGCTTGGAGGTGAGAAAAGGGGAATAGAGCAAAGAATTTAAGGGCAATGCGTAATGCCCACCCTTCCAAAAACAAGCGCAACCGTGCGTAATAGTCGCCAAAACGCTCCGTGAAATAACGTGTCGGTGTATACCTTGCATCAGATGAGGTGTAAATCCGCTCCAGTCCACTTTTTTAGTTTCCCACGGAGTGCAAGTGCGGCTCGGGAACATGCAGCATCCCTCTTTGTGTGAGGGAACTTGTGTCTCCAGAAGAGAACAGAGATTTGAGGAGTAGGAAAAAGGTGGTCGCGGTGAAGGGGAGGGTGGAGGGGTTCCCTTCCTCTTCTTTAGTGGCAGCTTAGATTCCGTTTACCTGCGTTTCCTCACTCCAGCTCGTGCAGTCCGTGTCCTATAGCGCTGCAAACACTCACATGTGTTGCTTGATAGAAAGCGGAAAACAAGAGCCGGTGAGTGAGTGAGTGTGCGTTTTGCGCGCTGCTGAGGTTGGCTGACTCTCGACTGGTCCTGATGCTTGCTGCCCTTTTCCTCATATAGCACAGAGCCGCTGTCACGTGTAGAGGTTTCTAGTTTTGTGTTTTCCTCTTATTTAAGATGTTGAGGATGACATTTAGCGTAGTCTTCCCCCCGCCTCCCCGCAACCCCCCGCGCGTTCACCCACACTGGCCGATACTAGGCTGCCTCTGGGTCCTAGTGATCGTGAAAAGCTCGAGACAGGAAATAACTTATTGTTTTTGTTGGGGATATGAGGCTGCAGCTTGTGTGCAACACTGACTTTGCACTTTCAACTTTCAGAATGATCCTTAATAAACCGAGGAGTGTTTTAGGGATATTCCCAGCATGCTATTGCACGAATATTCTCACAATACATGTCTTTATATCACTTCCATATTAAAGTTCAGTAACCCCTCTGAACTGGAAATTAAAATGAACTGGGTAATTGCAACACAGCCAATCTTACTATCTCAGTGAGGGTTTCTTGAATCCACGATATAGCACTATTTAATAATTAGAGGTTCGCCAAGAAAGGCAATTATCTGCGTAATGTGCGTAATGAGGTGGGCCAGCAAGTCAACCATCTCGTCACGCCTCTGATATTGCGCACCCTCCCCCCTCTTCTGAAATGATTGATACTCGCTGGTGAGGCTGTAATTGTGGGACATGAATAAATCATTCAATAAGATCAGGGTTTCCAGACTCGGGCCTTTCACACTGACCCGTGCGACCTCATCAACGGAAACACGGTGAGATGTTTAGTGGAGACAGAGATTCTCCTTCAGTCTGAACCAACTCACCTCATGAGGTGCTGGCACACATCCACGCCTCTCTGACATTCAAACGCTGGCTGCACGTCAATTACGGACCTGAGATGAAATGTGACGGCAGTGATAGAAGAGTGAATGAAAGAGGGACAGATGGAAGGAGGTAGAAATGTTATAATGTGAGGATGTTAAAAAAAAACACTGAAGACTGACAGGAAAAAACACAAAGGGCTGTTTTATCTCACTCTGTAACTGTTCCACATCCTGATTGGAGCACAAGTTGTGAATGCTCTACCCCCTTCTGCCACTAGGTGTGGCACTTAATCTTTTATTTATTTGAGGAAATTATTTTCATGAGTGCTTTTTTTTTAATATTCAAATCTGTTATTCTGCAGCAGTTTAACTTATAGGCAGTCATGATAAATAGACCACCTGAAACATATACTAGTGACCAGTGGAAAGAAGAAATGTTTGTCAGTGAAAAATAATGATTTAATATAAAATATTAACCTTTTTTTTCTGTAGTCTGGCTGGCATCATTCAGACGTCCCATCTTTACATCACATAATTTCATTCACACGCTGGTTTTACACTTTGAACCCCCGAGAAACCAGTGAAATAAAAAGAGATTTCTACCCTCAGGCTGTAAAACATTCCCGCACTCAAAGAGCAAGTTTCCATTTCATCACTGGAAGTGATTGAAAAAAAAAACTGTGGGGGGAAAACCTCAAAAAAAAAAAAAAAAAAAAAGAAGGAATCATGGTTGTTTCCTTGCCAAAACCTATAGTGACCTTTGTCCTGCCTTTGTTTATTTATTTATCCAGAGAGCAGTGACAGACATTGTGGTCAGGAGGGCTGTTAGCCACAGGCTGTGCTGCTGGTTTGGATCCCTCTCTAAAACAACAGAAGAGAGTGCACGGTTAAGGTGAATGTGATAATTTAGGCCTCCGGCACTTTTATTTTCATGATGTGTCATGGAGAAGGGAGCCGGTAAACCAATCACTTTATATTCTCCATCCCTCCTCTCCTCTCCTTTCCTTTCCTCCCCTCCCTCCTTCTCTTTGCAGTGCACATAAGTGAGGTGACGTCAGCATTTGGACGGTCTGGCTGGGAGCCCTCAGTGCCATAACAGCAATGAGAGAAGCTGCTATACACTCTGTGCATCACAGATTCAGACTGGACACCCTTCAGCGTGGGCTGATGTCATGCTTTGCTTAGGTAGAAAGTCAGAAAAAAAGTTCCAGGCCACAGTGGACATCTAAGTCAGGATCGTCTAAATGTCAGAGAGTGAGGCCAGCAGAGAAAGTTCAAGTTAAACTTAGAAACGTCCCCTGTTTGGAGCTGGAAAGAGGCAAATATCAATGTCCAGAAATACTCTTCAATGACATTTGGAAACAAAGCTGAGGAATTACAGTCCACATGTACAAATACACTTTTATTGTCAGCACATAGAGGAGAAGAATACCTCGAGGTCCGCTCTGTAGCTGCTCCAATTAAAACAGGGGTTCCAATAAATGAAAACATCTACAGATAACTCGATATCTCAATATGCTGATGATCATGTGATATGATCAAAGAGTCTAGAAAGTGCAGCTTTATTAACTACGTCATTACTACTGTTATTAATATTATTATTATCTCAACGCTGCCATAGCCAGACTCCAGTCAGACCACCAGAGTGCCCTCCTCCTGATCTCCAGGGACTTCAACCATGTATTCATTTTCTACATAGCTTATTTTGTCTTCTGTACATACGTTTATTATCATTATTTTCAATGTATTTGTATTTATATCACATTAATTAACTTTCTTCTATCAATATTATTTGATATTCTTACTTATTGTGTATAGCAGGGGTTCCTAAAGTGTGGGTTGGGACCCCCTGGAGGCGTCGAGATATGTCTTCCTATTTATTTTTGTCTTTTTAAATAATCTAAACTTGCTTATTTTACCCTTTTGTTGTAAAAATGTTGACAAAAATAGTAGTTACATTCGAAATAAAACCCTGCAAATAAATACATTTCAGTAGTTGTCTGCCTTTCTTTGTTGCCAGATGACTCCTACAGTCAGGGTTAGGGTTAGCTAACTGTTGATTAACAAAAGGATCAGTAGCAGCGCAGGAAACAGCCACATGTGCATGAAGGTAAACTCATTTTAAAGAAACATTTAATCACTTTGAGGGACAGTGGAGGTCGCAAGTCTTTGGCACCAATCTTTTGGGAGTCATGGCTGAAAAGTTTGGGAGTCCAAGGTGTATAGGAGCAACTGTAATGACTGAATTTCCCCCTGGGATAAAGTATTTCTGATTCTGATATTAATCATTATAAATGAATGTTCACCACAAGTCGGTTTTCATAGATTTGAAGTTTCCAAAGTGGAGATGTTTCATAAAGTAAGATGGAATAACAGACAATAAGTGTTTGCTTATCTCTACAGGTCTTTGAAAGCCTCTTCCCAGTCAGCTCCTCCTGTCAGCCACATGGACACAAGCAGTTCTTCCAAATCTGATCAGGGGTGTTCTTCTTTCTGAACTTTAATTACAGTAGAATAGTAAACAATTTGAGACCAACATTTTAGAGTCAGACTTCATCACTTTTTTAAAACAAATAAACCAGCTTTTCTTCCTGAAAAACAGCCGGTGAGGTCAACCATTCAGACACGTTGCAGTGACCAGCTTCAAGCGCTGCGGTTGGCAGCCGGGACTGACTTATGGTAGGCAAAAACAAAACAAACGGAAAGAAAAACAGAGCCGTGGTGAAAGATGGGAACTTCATGCTCTCCATCTGTGGATCCTGAGTAGGTGCATAAATTACACCTGCATGGGAAACAGTATTGACTGACGTAGAGCAGTGCAGTGCAGCTTCTTTCCCTCTTTAAAGATGTTTATGGTCTAAGCTCGGCACATTTCCACGGTCACTGTGTAATGAATTATTCTGTAGTTGGTTGGTTCAGTAATGGGCTGGGAACTCTTCAGACCAAAACACAGAGGGCAGACCGATTTTGCTCTTCTTATTGCCCTGTCATTTTTCCATGGAGGAGACGGTTGGGGTGAGGACACACTCTTTGCACTCTTTCCTTATAAAGATGTTTTTTATAATAAACCCTGGTGGTAAAATGATGTTTAAATGAGATTTGAAAGACTTGTAAAGGAATGGAAGCCTGAGATAGAGCAGGTGGGACGGAGCGGCAGGCGACTGAGTTATGAGAAGGTCGAAAGCAGAGGAAAGCGGGGGAGGGGGTGGGACATTAAAAAGATTGTGTCCGTCTGGCTAATGGTTCTTTATGGCTCCCTCGTGTCCTGGGATGGGGCAGGATGACTGGCAGAGAGTGTGACCACTGGTAACCGTACATCACCTCTGTGTGCCCCCTCCAGCTGACGGCCCACTCAGCGAGACGTCTGCCACGGTGAAGCGAACCACTAAAACACCATAAAACCAACAGACTAAACAGCCATTCATCATTACAGCGCACACATGAGCCGCATCACACGCAGCAGTCTTAACTGTCCCACTCGGTGACTCAATGTGCACATTAAAACTTCATCAAGTATTACTGATAGAAAAAAGTCCGACCACTCAAACCTCAACCACCGTTTGTAATGTCCAGAAATGAGGCAATCATGGGTGAAAATGGTTTTGTTGGTCACTTTTTATTGAATTGGTGATGACTTGAACCAAGTGCAAAGCAGCAGTGTGCTCCTTACAAGACAAGTGTGGAAAAAAAAGATGTCATACAATGAGTAAGACGGATCCATCTTCATTCAGTCGCTAAAATCCTTCCTGACCGGCCCAGTTTGGTGTCTGGAAGAGAAGCGAGATGGAAACAAAGGGTTAAGACCATTTGTGAGAAAACTCAGAGTGATCAAAAGTACATTTTGTTGTTGATTGTGGGAAATGTCGAAAAGCAACATACATGTGCAAGCAGTTTAATCTGTGTGTTCTGTGTGTTGAGCTCTGGGTGGCTGTGAGGGTTGACAGGGACCCTAAGCAGTCCGTGCAGATGGTAGGCGCTAAGTGTTCTCTATATGTTAGTGATTTGTAGCCTTGAGGACAGCAGGATGTAATGTTGCTCTGTGAGTTGTTTGCAGCCTCTTTGGTCTAATTACAAAAACTCCTTAATGAGGGGGGCTTTGTGCTTTTACAGGACAGGGTTATGGCTGCACTCCTGCTGCAGATATTCAAACAATAAGGAGGAGGGTAATTGAGCACATCAAAAGACAGCCACTCAAGAGCCGCACAGTTAAAAAGTGAACATTCAACATGTCTGTAGCAGCTCTGTGGCCTCGGCGCTGTCAGGTGTCCAACGGAGGAGCCGACTCATCAATCTCCTCTGACACACGTGCGTGTGTGTGTGTGTGTCTTCAAGGGAGTGTTTGAGGCTACGGCTCACAGCTCCAGATCAGAAGATGTGCGTGATTATGACATTCTGTGTAGTCGCAGTGCTTGGAGGGTCTACATACCACTAAAATGCACAAGGTCAACATCAAAAACACACTTAAATGAGATGACTGGACCCTCAGCCAGACATCTGCAACAGGTCCTAAGTGCAGGGAACTCCAGGCTTTGAGTAATGTTCACCCAAAGCCAGTGTGAGGGTCCACCTTATTTACGCTGCAGAGCTGAGTCACAGAGCTCAGGCATCGTTTTATGGTTGTTTGGGATCTACCTTGTCATTAGGCCTTTGAAGAGCAATGGAGGGATGAAAGCGTTAGCTCTGTTAAACTTGCTCTTACTGGCTTATTTCGTGTAAAGAGAGCTTTTGTTGATGGTTGTTCATCAACATTCTTCTGCCTTGTTGTTCTGAGCTGATCATTTGAGATGCTTTGAACTGCCCTGCATGTTCGTGTTGACCTTCTAGCAATCCAGGGAGGGAAGATTTCCTTCCACGAATGCTGGTGCGAGTTCGCTCTGTATGTACATTACGTGCGGTTCTCACCTCGGCCTTGTTGCTGTTGGCCTGCTTCTTCTCAATGTTCATGGTCAACAGTTGGCTACGGAACGAGAGGCTCTTGGTCTTCTCGATCACCTGCTGGTAAGGTGACACGGCGTTGTTCCCCATCACCACGTGGCCCTGGAAATATACACAGAACGGACAAAACATTCTCAATAACAACAATAAGCCAATCAAATTTGCTCTTACAGACACGCCATCATGCAAACACCAACCAGCGGCGGCTCAGGTCCGGTTCACATCTACTGTAGGAACATCTAGATAATTCTATGTCATTCAGGAGGACTGGGCTGTGATTTGCTGATTACAGAGAACTGTTGTGATGCGTAGGCCAAAACATGCAGGTTCAACATGGAGCCCCAGGAAGGGGTCCGAACAAGGGTGAAATATAATAGTGGCATATCTTCACAGTGCAGTCTTCAATTACAAAATAAGGGCATAAATAATCCCTCTTCAAAGATCTTACGACACAGGAGGAGCAAATCATGACGATCACCACCAGAGCTGACACACTGTGGAAGAGAGAGAAAACATCTTACCAGTTTGGAGTCGATCTTTGCATCCAGCCGAGCATTGCGGATAAGGTTGACGATCCATCTTTCAGCTTCCTCAGGAGACATGTTCAGTTTGTCTGCCAGCATGCTGTGAAGGAGAGAGAGAGAGAAGGGGTTCTAACCAGAGTACAACACCACAGAGAGAGTAGGAAGGTCCGTCCCCATCATAAATGAGGCCAATACCTTTCTTATTAACTAGGGATGTAAGGATACTCTCAACCCAAGATCCCATTCAAATCCTGATTTCTGGTTCACGATACGATTCACTCACGATTCTCTAACGATTTTCAAGAAAACTGGATTGAACTCAAAATATAAATAACTATTATTTTATTTCAATTCTCAGATATGGACAGTTGTAATATATATTTGTTCTCTTATACATATTTGTAAACAAAGTAATCTTTTTCATTTTTAAGGTGTGTTGTAACTCAAATAAAACCACTGCACACTTTTTTTCAGCACCTTGCAAAAAAACTAAAATAACCATACAAAAATACCTTGTTGAAAATTTCAGAACAGTAATAGAGAAATGGAATGTGAACAAATCCCAAATGAAAGTATTAAATATTAAAATAAATAAGGTAAATCTCTTTAAATTAGGGATGTCAATTTCAAGTATTTTCTGTGATCGATCTTTGGAAATGTTAACGATCAATTATCGTTTAATCATTAAAAAAATGTGAAAGTTTTTCATGTCAAAAATAATGACAAATGTGTTTTTTTCCCCTAAATCAAATGTTCCTTCACGACACAGTGTATGGGTCAAAGACATGGCATGTAATTTCTGTCGTCCAAAGCATAATTATAATGTTAAAAATACATAAAGATTTAAAAATACCACATTACAGTACTCAACTCTCTCCACTTTATCTACTCATATGAGTTTTCACTATTAAAAAAAATCTAATTTAAGGAGCAATTGAGCTCAAAAATACAGAACTGTCCTTCCTGGATAACGTCCGGGCTTAAAATCTAAGTACAAAAATATGCTAAAAATGTCAGAAATCTTAAGAAAAGCATTAATTATGTACTGGGGCATAATTGTGTTGATATTTGCAATGATACCCACAAATATAGTCACAACACTGAGCTTATGTACATATTTATGCAAGAAATACTTTTGTCTACATATTTGGATTTCCAAATGTCCTTCCTGGGTAACACACATAAAGTGGCTACATATTACCATATTTGGATTTGGATTGTCATGTTACAGGCTATTGTATCAGCCATCAGATTCTTTAGGACCCCCAAACCACATAACAAGGTCAGTAAGTCTCTCTTAAAATGTTGATATTTTGACCTTTTCGGTCACTGGTGCACTATGTCCTCAAATCATGTGTCTTTCTGGATAACGCTAATAAAACTTGTATAATGTTTATATATTTATTTACATTACTGACGGTATTAAACAGCTATGGATCATATTGAGGTGTTTAAAATGTTAACAAGCTGAATATCAACATGAGGAGCAGGCTTAGAAATAATCTCTGTGGACGCATGGTCATAGAGTGAAGACTCAGACTACAACATGTGGATTTACTGCGACAGGACAACTGAACAGGATCAGATTTTGGACTCAAACTGAAGTCTGTAATCTGTAATAAGTGCATAAGTTGCTTTGTTCTATGGAAGAGTAGGTCTTTACAAAAAATGACTTCTTTTAAACTGGGCTGCAAATACGTAATGACACTAAAAACTTCATTACACTACATATTGATGGAGGTTGCAAATCTGCTACCAAATGAAAAGTTAAGTTTTGCACCCGGCCGTGTGATGAAGTGGCCAACATGTATTATGTAAAAGGTGAATAGCAAGAAGCACACCTCATACACACTCAACAGTCCTCCACCAACGAGAGCTTGATTTACAGACTTGTATAATAAACTCAATTAGAAGTGTTGGGGCTGCCTCATGCTGTGAACCTCTGTGTTTACTTATGCTTGTGTTTTTTTGGGTACCTATGTTCAGGAGTCAGGACGCACTCTCCCCACCTGGCTGCTAAAGCTCCTCATGACACCGTGGCTTAAATGGTGACTGTCCTTTAAAATGAAAGCCAGGTTGCTCTTTGATGCAGCGAGACGTGGATGTGTCACAGTGGAGGGAGGGGACTTACAAGGGTGGCTGGTCTTCTTTGATCCAAAGCTTTCCCCAGTGCAGCTGGCTTCCCTTGTGGCTTTCCAAATAACTAGACCCCGCTATACCCCAATCTAGACCCCCTTCCCCCCACGTTTCCTGCCCCCCGTACTTCTGTCTGACCCCCACCTCCCTTTAAGCCTACCACATTTCATATAAGGGCCCCAATAAATATCCTCAACCCCTCTGTGGACTGCCCACAATTACTGCAGCAAGCCCCCCTCTCATCTCAGAAGAAAAACACCCCCCCTCAACCACCACCTGAAAACCTCACTAACACACACGTATAATGAAATACTGTAAGTGCACATTAGTTACTGTATATAGTGTGTGTTATAGGAAAATAAAAGAGGTTAAAGGGCCTGTATAAAAACAATTGACTCTACTAATGATTACTTCCTGGTCTATTAATCACTCTTTGTGAGACTTCTTCAGTGAGTAAGCTCAATTTGGTCGAGACCACACCACTTCTCACGCCACAGCAGATCCCGACGCTACACTTTTAAAAACCGTCGCTCTTACAGTTTGACTTATTTAAAAAATTCTTCTGGTGGGAAGTAATCTTATTTGGGATTAGTGATAATTTCTGTCTTACCTCAAGAAGAAGAAAAAAAAGACTACCACTTTCTAACCCACGGCTGCCGGTCGAATGGTGGTAAACCCACATAAAGAAGGGGAAGTGGAATGATGTCAGTGTCTGGATTGGGCATTAAAAGCATAAACAACAAACACAACATTACCTCAGCATAATGAGCAAAATAGTGCTCGGTCTCCAAGTGACAGTGCATATCTCTCGACACTTTCACCGCAGAGCAGTGATTGAGGAGGTGAATAATCGGATAGAAAAGCACCAATTGGGAGTTGACTCATGTGGATCTCTGCAGGCCAGAGGAGGAGGAGAGGAAGCAAGGAGTCAGATCAACCTGCCACTTACACAAACAAACTAACTACCAATACTGCTGAGCTCGACAGCAGATTGCTTTTTCGGTCATCAGATCCTGAAGGAAATGATGACGATGATGCCTGACAAGCAAACTGCTCCTGTTATCTTAACTGGGAACCTAACAAGTTTGGAGCTGGGTAGTGACGTAAGTTCAAGTTGTGATGGATAACACATGTCAGCGATCACACGTTGATGCTATTAACATCAAGGATTTTTGTCAGCCGGGCTAAATCTTGCTAATATAGAGCAAATGGCTACATGTGAAGTTGTTGTTAGGTTGACCTCTACATCTCGCAAGTCAACAGTGGACTACAAAACAACAGTGAACATGTTTAACAGCACCCCTCAATTTACATTCACTGATATTTAAAATCACACTTGTGTAATTTACCAAGCAGCAACCTCCAGCCGCGATAATTGAAGTCAATGCAGAAGTGTTAAAAACTGCAGTTCATCGAGGATCCACTTGAGGCTGGCTCCGGAAGTACCAGAAACCACATACACACCAATTCAAAGAAGACGATCTTTACAGCAGAAATAAACATGTTTACAGTCTGGTTCAAAAGACGAGCCAGTCTGGATAGCTCATTTCTTGATCGGCACACACTGTACGGGGGGTGAATTTTTTCATAACGCAGCAATTTCCAATATATTAAGATTAAGAGTTTTCATCATGAGAGGCACAGCTGAATTGATTGAGAGGCGGGAACCAAGTAGGAACCTCCTGTCTCAAAATATGAAGCCCATGCGGAAGTGTTATAAACTGCAATTCATCAAGCGCCCGGTTGAGGCTGGCTACAGAAACACTGGAAACCACATACACACCCATTCAAAGAAGACGATCTTTACAGCAGAAATAAACATGTTTACAGCCTGGTTCAAAAAACGGCTTGGCTCTACGTAGCTAATCTCCCTATCGGCACACACTGTACGGGGGTGAATTTTTTTCTAACGCGACGTTCAGAAGATATTTAGATTATGAGTTTTTGCCCAAATAAGGACATGATTGACTTGACTGACAGGTGGGAACACATAGCTGTTGGCTAGGAGGCTCAAACCCCGCCTCTTTACGTCACACTATGCTTGGGTTAGTTCAGCATTTCCAATCTGGCTGCTGCCGCCTGGCTTCAAAACAGTGCTCAGGAACAGATGGTTGATGTCACAGATACTACTACTACTACGTCCATTATTTATACAGTCTATGGTATGTACCGGAGAATTGAGTAATCCTGAGTAAATTCAAATCAAATTTGTTGTTGATGTCCGTTTTAGCCGTGTGATGAAGTGATTGCTGCACAGGGGGACTGGGTGTTTTGTTTGGCAATTCAGTTAAGTGGGGGCACATGTCAGTCAAGTCCAGGTCACATATGATGATCAAAACAAACATGATCTGGTTTCCTCACCAGGGAGTTCAGCTAACCCCAAACCTCTCTAGACGTGATCTGTGCAGCAAAACACAGGAACAACGAGTGCCCCAAAAGGCCCAAGGCCCCGACCCTGTACAAGCCAAAGTCCTCTAATCTAATTTATAGAAGAAAATCTGGCAATGTTTTTCTTCTGAGGAGGACATTTATATATCAGAGGAGGGTTTACTCTATCTCATTGTCTCTTTGAGAGGTGCACAGCAGCTCAGCCTGCAGAAAACTCAGAGTGAAGAAAAAGTAGGAAACTGAGAGTCAAGGAGGAAGACGTGAGGGGGGGAGCAGGGACTGGGTTTGGCTTGAAGAACCTTCACTATTGACATCCTTTGGCCCTAAAGCCAAGTAGACAGCCTCCATGACTGGTTTTGTTTTACACAACCGTGATCCTGTTCCTTTGGGGAGAGGGGATCACTTTCACTTCGACCCCGTCTTCACTCTGGCTCCTGAGCTTTCGACTTCAGGCTAAGGGATTCCTTTGGGTCACAATGCCAGCCTCACACTTGAAGAGAGGGGTCATGCGGTGGGGTCTAAGTCAGTTAGAACAGAATTTAGGGGCTTCCTCCTCAAAAGTAGACCCCTTCTTAAGTTGACTGGCCTGAAATGAAGGCATTGTTAAACACTAACATATGATAACGTTTGGGACTCCGAGCCATTTGGAGAAACCTTGCTTTCGGGCTTTGGGTAAAATTGATTTTCGGGGAAACCGAAATGATCGTGTGGTATTTTTAATGACTCAATTGTGAGGTGGAAAGATCTTCAGTGTTACATCCAAATACACAAGACACTCTTTCCAACTACCAGGGAGCTGTTGTGTACAAACACTATCTCGTCATAAGGGGGAAAAAAACGGCACAAATGATCATGTGTCTGAAGCGTTTACTCCGAATGTCAAAGGACAAGTGTGCGTTTGAGGTCAAAGCAGGGTCCCACCGCGGAGACGCTCATGGGAGGATGAAGGAAATAAAGCCTTTAAATCAAACAGGGAAAACAAAGCCAAATTGGAAACACACTCAGGACACTGAAAAGTCTAGACAAAAAGACGTGTGTGTATGCAATTACGAGAGCAGGCTGAATCCCATTTTCGCTGCCTACAGTAGGTTTTACAAAACGCCTTTATTGCATAAAATAACTCGGTTACGCCAACTTCTGGTCTACTTTTGTGTCCTGAGCTGTGGGCAAGCTAAATATCTGTGAAACCATCATGGCCAACAGCTGTAAAAATGTCCTCATTAAAAACAGCCATCAGATTCATTTGGGTCCACGCTTGGGTGCGGAGAGCTTCTGGGTAGAGGACTAATGACTTGGAATTTGGGTGTCTTTCAAAAATAGACATGTTCTGTCCATCGTCACAACACCAACGAAAATAAACACGGAAATCCCTCAAACTGCCCCTGATGTGAAGCCCATTCTGCTTCAGGAACCTCGACAAACCGAGAGCCCCCCGAAACAGGGAGAAAAGGTGAAAAGTAGAAAAATCACCGTTTGACTTCCTCTTTCAGTGTGACCACTAACCTTTGTGGTCTTTAACAAGTAAATGGATCCAATTGCAGTAAGTCTGCCAAAAAGAACCAGGACTCCTAATCAATTCCAGACAATCTGCAACTGGAGATTTCGACAGGGCCTGATCATGTTCCACGGTTCAACCTTGACTACAGACCTCCATGGCTCTAAATAACAGTCAATGCAATCATTTTCGTGTCAACAGAAGTAATTCATTCCCTCTTTCCATAGAGCGTTGTGTGTTTGTGGACCGTATTTGAAATGCAGACCTGCTTTTAAATGTTCAGCATGTGCCTGGCGAGGAAATATACCCTGAATATGGCTTTCTGAAAGCAAGAGGAAACTTGTGCTGTAAACTAGGAAGGAGCAAGTTACACAAATAATATCTTCTGCATGACCTCATATCAGTGATTAGACACAGCAACAAGCACAAATCCACGGCTACCAAAATGAGGATTAATGGATGATATTACTCTTTATCTTTGTCACTCTCTAAAAGTGATGCAAAGCGGCAGCCAAATCCTGTAATCTCTTTTAATTACAGATAATTACCGCCATCTTTTTTCTCCTCTCCACTATGATTAGCTTTGACTAAATTTCTTGGTTTGAGGGAAGCATCCAAAGTCAATTAATTTTAATGCAACTCAACTGACTTGTGTATTAGGATTCACTGACTTACAAACCCTTACGACCTCTGTTCAAACAACGTAAGGGAGCTGAAAGGTTTCTACAGCAGTTGAGAGCGTCTCAGGTTGTCTAAACCCTGACCTCTTCCTGGGAGAAAAGTGCCCCAGAATTGGCCTTGGACAGGTGCTGTTAAAAGTTTAGTGAGTGGAGTAACCTGTGGAGACCTGGAAGCAGTTAAACCTCACAATGCTTAATCCTGGAGATGTGTGGGGTCAGCATGGCTGTGTGTGTAGGGGGGCAATAAACACTTATCTGAAGGGAAAATTCCACTTATCATGAAGCCCATGTTCTCGCTTCCTGTTGACAGACTGCTTACAAAGCCTTCAGACGGCAAAAAGGACTTCCTGATAGACCTATGGGATGTCTGTCTGAAGTTCTGCTGTGCAACAGTCAGTACCCAGGCATCATCATGCAAATGTTAGCGTCATGTCTGGTTGTATTTATGACTTACTTGATGCTGATGCACTGGTGGATCCTGCAGAAGGTCTCAAAGATGAAGAGACGTGCGTTCTCAATGAAGTCCTCAAGGCAAGCAACCAGGAAGAAGTCATTCACAAGAACCTAAGAGACAAGAAGCATGATTCAAAAGAGCAGTGTCAATGTGGTAAAGATTCAAGTCAGGAAAAACAGTTGATTCTCCTCTAACCCTCTTTCCAACTCCAACTCAGTCGAGGCAGATGTCTGGTTCTGCTCGAGGTTTTTATGTGCTGTGAAAATTATTGAATTACATATAAACCACTTCTTAAAGCTGGGGTTGGTAGTCAGATTTAGATCCCCTTTTTGTTATACTGGTTAAAATGATCTTTCTGTCCTGATGACATCAATACATAATGTGTTCTTAAAAGAGAGGTAAAAAAAGCTGCTATCTACAGCCGGAGCAAGCCTGGGAAAACACCAACCAATCCCTGCCATCAGGAGCAAAATGATGAAACCAATCAGATCCCGTCCTGCCATTCTGCCCGCCTCCTGCAGAGCGTACATTTCATGTTTGTTTGTGTTTTTAACTTTCACTATGAGAATGTTTTGGTGTTTTCTTACCGCTGACTGAGACATGAGTTGACGTAGTGCAAAACACAAACCATGTGCTGAGGGCCGGTATTAAATCAGTCATGATTCAATGGTCGTGAATCAGCGACGCTCTTGCATGTGAGCAGGGGCGTCGTTTTGGAGGAGCTCCGAGGGGAGGGGGGGAGGGGTTAGACGGAGTCCTGAGGAAATGCTACATTCAAATTAATGCTGGTTTTCTGTGACAACCAACCCCAGCTTTAACTTTTTAAATCCTAAGTGATGCTAAAGAAGCAGTTTATCTATCAGCTTGGCCGTTGTTTACTTCTGCTTTCTGAAACCAGAAATCCAGTGACGTCTGGCTCAGCATACTCTGGACCAAACCCAACAGAACAGTCAGACTACAGACTAAATACATACTACTTACATGTGTAGGTAGTTTGAAAGTAGTTAATAATTTAACATAGAGTGGTCTAGACCTGCTCTGTAAAAGCATCTTGAGATAACATTTGTTGTGATTTGGCGCTATACAAATAAAGACTGATTGATTGATTGATCAGACTTGTTAGGACAACCAGGCAATGGAGAGTTGTAAAAGTAGCATCACAAGATTTTCAATCCATCCCATGCCCCACATATTCTGTAAAGACAGAGTCTGAGGGGATCTTACTGGCTACATTAACATTAACAAAAGGTTTGTTTTGGCAAAAGTTTAAAGATGAGAGTTTGCTCTCTAAGGTTTAAGTAATTCAAGCCCCTGCAAGGTGCTTCAAATCAACCCGAAATCTAAGAATCCTGTAAACACCACATGAGACAGTTCAGTAAGAACAGATCCAGCCACAGAGATGACCACAGTGTCTGTGACTTATCACCAGTCATCTGCTCTGGTGGTTCAATGTCAGCTCTGCCGTGCAGGATCGCCAACTTTCACAGCTACAGTCATCCAACAACTGTAGCATCGCCAGTCCAAATAAACTCACGGATGACAGAGAGTCTTTTCACCCGTCCATGCACGGTATCACCTGTAACTTGTTACAGTAAGAAATACAGTCTTCCATGGAGTCTACCCATATGGCCAATTCATCTACAGTATATGTTCATGACCCAGCTATGGCCCCAGATGTACCACTGTGTGAAATGCTCCCATTTCTCAGTGTTAGCTGCATTCCAACTCTCCATCGAGAGAGAGAGTTCACATCACAGGCCTCCATATTCAAAAGTTCTCTTTGAATGACCCGCTCCGAAGCCGCTTTCTGCGCAGGGTTCTGCTCGAATAAATCCCAACTACATGGCACTATCAGACAACGCACATTTTCAATAACAACTCTTATCTAGAGCTGATAAACTTTGAACAGTTAAGTGCCCTAATTACTGTCATCTGGGATTCAGACCACAAAGCTTAAGCAAATTCTGAAAGGGGGCTTCAAGAGGCCTTTTATGTGCAATCTGAAGGCCTGGCTATAGGTAAGACCTATACTTTTCATTCTTTGACATGCAAGCTTCGAACATCTGACAGTGATTCCAGATTTGGTTGGAGTGGGAAAGATGGAAAAAAAACTTGAACAGTATGAACGGGACAATTTAAACTAAGCTAACCCTCCATTTGAAAGCACTTGGCCCCGACTGTTGTACGGGGTAAAGCGATCTGAAGACAGGAGATCTGAAAACAATACCCATATCTTACTATTACAGCAATCAGTAAATGAGATGGGTGCCACTAGTCTCAGTGGCTCAAAATTGATGCAATACAAATGCTCATCAAGACAAGAGCCCAACCCAGTGGGGTTTCCATTTACCTCCACCTCCCCATCGTCTGTGAAACATCCCCTTCCTCAGGAATAATGCGCTTTTTAAAGGTTTGCGTGTGAATTTGTGCAGCGGAAGAAAATGCATTACCGACTTCAAACGAGACCGTTTTGGGAAAATGTTTGCAGACCATCACAGGTAATGCATTAAAGGTGCGGTTAAACATTTTTGGAACCACCCACCTTGCCAGACCGGCTTGTGAACTGAAGCAGGTCAATAGAGGGCTTTTGTGCCTACTGGACATGCTCTGATAAGACTGACAGGTAGGCCAGTACTAAAAGCACCTGGAAGAGCTTGGGCTCTGACCTGAAAAGGTAGTTGAGATTGAGCATCTGTTTCAACCACAGTAGAGCCTCTGTAAACAGAACCCCATGAGACGAGGTCAAGACCAACCCAGAGAGCCCCTAAAAAAGTGCATGCAAGTGTTTAACAAGGTCAGTGATTGAGGGCGTGTGTCATGTCTTAGCTGTAATAGGATACAGCTATAATATTGTTGATAGCACATGTCATCATTTGTAGCCGGCCCCTGGAGGCCTTTGCACAGGAAAAATCTCATTTTCTCTTGGAACATGCTTTGGAATTTTTTTTTTCTTACCATACACAGATTTTTTGGAGGATACAACTAAGTGAAAACAAATCTCCCTCAGTCAGTTTGGTTTCAACTTCCTCATTTGTTAGAGAGTCATTTGGGAAGCTGAAGACTCCTTTTATTAGCTTAAAAATATATTGAAACAAAACGGTACCATCAGAAAGCTGCTGACATGATTTATAAACATCTCCTCCAGGGAAAGAGCCACTTGATCAGGCCAGATGTTTCTCATTTATAAAGTTTACTGTTGAGAAGCTGAAGATGAAAGAGCAGCAGAATAACCCGCAATTTCTTTTATTCCTCTACAGGTTCAAACTATCAAATCATCAGGGGAAATTACAGCATGTACCAAAAGAATAACCTACAAGATCAGATTATGTAAAACATACATACAGCTCAACACCAGCGAGGACACCTGCCTCTGAATTTCACTGTGGTGCAATGATTTGTCCCAAGAGCCTGACCAGCTTCCCAAAACAGGATCTGCTGAGTTTATGCCATCAATGCAACACATCATTCATTTTTTGTTAAACAGGCGCCAAGTTTTTAACATTTTTTTTAAAGTTATGTTTTGGGGCTTTTTCACCTTTATGATAGGACAGCTGAAGAAAGACAGGAAATGGGAGTAGAGAGCGGGGGAAGCACATGCAGCAAATGGTCGCAGTCAGCGCCCTCTGCGACAAGGACTATAGCCTGTGTTTGTGGGCCGCTTAGATCGCTAGGCCACCAGTGCCCCAAACAGGCACCAATACTATTCAAACTGAATGAGAAAAGCTTCATCGGCTTATGTCAGAATTGCTTTTCCATTCCTGCCATACATCCTCTGTTCTAAAAAGTTGAAGTGTTTGGTTCTGCTGTTGATGTTTGAAGAGGTGCTGATTCTACTTCCTGTGGTGCTGTTGAATTATATTGCATAAGTTGTGTTGAGTCAGTGTTCTGTATGTGTTGTGGATCTGTGTCTACATGTGAGAGAGTGCTCTGTCAGTGTGTGGATCTTTGTTGCGAGTCAGGCAGGTGGAGTGTGGTGGTTGGCTGGAGGAACAGAACAGTCAGTTGGGAGGGGGATCTTTTGATTGGCCGGCTCCTCAGCATCCTCCCGGTCAAAAAGACTGGGTTCCGGCTAGGGATGTCAACAATTCATTGATTGTTAAGAACTTACTCAAACACATTTTTTTGTTTGGATTTTCGATCACGTGGAACAAACATCATGTGGTCTCATATTTGGTTCAGCTATCAGGGAGGAGTTTGAAGTTTAAAGCATGTTTCGATTTGAATCAGCTGACTGAAGGTGTTGCTCACAAGTTCCATTTAGTTCATGTCTTTTTGTTCTGGTTTCTTTTAAAGTGTTTTAATAGAGTAGCCTTATGTAAGGCCATAGTTCACCCTGAGGTATCATATCACTTTATGTTGTTATTGTTGCATTTATCTATTTGTTAATAAATCATTGTAAATTGTTACTTTTAGCTCTGCCTGTGGTTTGGGGACTGGAGAGGGTAAATGGTTTCAAACTTTAGTTGAACACCTACCATCCTCGACGGGGGCGTAACAATAACACTAAGCATTGATGACAAAAACTGAGCCAAGCTAATATCATGTCGATCCTGGTATGGCTACGCTATGACAGTCAAAAAGACCATCTTATGCAAGAAAGTCTCTATGAGATGTGTCAAAATGCAAAGATGGCTTTCACTGTTTGCTATTTACTTCTCCTAATCCGCTTTCACATCAAGGACAACAGTTACATTTAGCCATTACAAACCAAAATTGAAATAAATGCTCTAATTGGCCGCGCATTGACAACTCTTCCCTCTTAAAACGAATATCTGCACGCCTCTGTGGAGACTTTGGCTTATGAAGCTTTAGCTGTGATCTTCTTGTCTGATGGGTCAATTGCAGGCTACAGTAAAATCTGACAGAGCCGTCTCGCAGTGTCCAAGAAGATCTATATGTTGGAGATGCACGGACTATCAACATTCTGTCTACACTTGCCACACACATTCAAACAGACACAAACACCATGTGAAAGAAGGAGGCCTGACTGAGGAGGTTTCTTATATGAGGGAGTTCACAAGTTTGGCATCATTTTGAGGAGTCAGAGGTCCTCAAAGAAGAGGCTCAATGACCTGAGACTGTCTGAGGTTGGACAGTGGTTACTCACCGACTCGCACTCCCTGAGCTTCTTCTGAGCACTGTCGAAGTCGAAGTTCACGTACAGGCACTCCACAAACTCTGTGATTGGATCTTTGTAGGTGTAAGACTCCTGAGAAAGAAAAAAAAACAATCAATAGTTGTGCAAAAAAGCATCCTTCTGTTCATGCATGAAAAGCTCTAAAGCTTGAACATGAAGGACGCTGATATATTGATATAGTGCAGTACTATACAGCCACATGGAAAGGGTAAACAGTGGTACTGGGTTACCGGGTCAGTTAGTTTAGTCGTCTGAAGACACTGTGTGTCCCAAGAGTTTGACCCACATAACTCTGCACACTTTCTAAACACAAAAGGGAAAAACAAGAAGTCCGGTACCTGCTGGATGACTTTCACCAAATCCTTCAGAACCTGCCGACGCTTACGAACATCCTTGTTTGTGATAACCGCCGTGGTTAGGTAACGCAAGATGTGTGGGCACATGGTCTGGATAGCATTGAGGTATCTGGAATGAGGAAGGGTAAAGGTAATCAGACCACAGACAACAGTCTTTTCAAGGACACATAATATAACATTTTGGCGGCGTGTTGGGCCGCTGACATTTAGGACAGAGAAAGGGCCTTTGCAGGAAAAACAGATGAATGTCCCAACAGGACCCGCGCTCCTGGACGTGGGTCCCAGTTTTAAGCCGTCTCTTTCATTAGTGTCCTGTGAGAGGGAGGAGGAAAAGGAAACCCTGGCAAGAAGATATAGATCAGTGAGCAGGGACCTGCCCAGTAGCTGAAACTTAATCCAGCAGGGACTGATGTTTCATCTACAGGTCAACTGGCTAAGGTCTGAACACAAGAGACAGGACGCTGTTACAGCCTGATCTAATCCCACACCAGCTCTGGAGACAGTGTTCTGTATCTAAAAAAACATGTCAGGCTGCACACACAAGCAACTGTCAACGTGTTTTATCAAGATGGCAATCAATGAGCATTACCTGTCGCCAAAACTCCTTATTGCTTTCTAAGTATCTTTGAACTTCGCCCTCCACCCAGCCGCAAGTTGACCAAATTAAAACTGAAAAGAGGAAGTCGAGTGGGCCCCTTCAGGTCTCTAGTACTTCAGAAAAGAGGAACACATGGAGCTCTGAGAGTGCTGACTTTAGTTTAATTAGCTGAAACAATTAAAGGGACAGGGGACCTGTGGTAGTAGTGATGTTGAGTCTAAAAACAGCAGTGGGCTGCTCTGCAAAGCCATCGTCAGCCTGATTTTAGGAGAGCTCTCTCCCTCCCTCTCTTTGTAGTTGTTCGACTCCCGTGGAAGACCGCAGCGCTCCGTGCTGTGTTCCTGATTAACTTACACCTACTCACTCTCCAGGGGGGGCTCCGATGGCAAGCAATCTTGCATGAGTCACTGTACCATATCTGGGGAGGGGGGAGCATTCACCCTCGCCCACTTAGGGGAATTTATGTCTCCGCTCTTTTTTGGGAGTTTAGAAACAAAAAGTATCTCGGCGCTGGTTTGTTGAAGATGCTACTGAGGCATGCAGCCAAGAAATCAAGTATGAGTTCATGTTTCCTTCGTTCAGAGAGGGCCTGTTGGAGAGACAGGTCCCTTTTCACGGCTCAGCTAAAAATGATCACTCTGAACAATCAAATGAGTGATATTGACCTCCAACTGTTGTGGGATATATGACTTCAGTGGTATTCGCTCAGTTTGCACCTGTATCATAGTTACAGAGTGTGATGGCTGGAGCCACACAGTGAGTTACCTGGCTGTGGGAGCATGGCACTTCCTGGAATGAACAAAAGGCGTGGCCAAGGGTGAAAGGGACTTTTATGCTGAAGCCAACTGAGTGGAGCAAACCATCGGCTCTGATGTCACGGGGGGGTTTGGGCTTAGTTAGTATTATTTTGAATTCAGTTTGATTAAGCATCCATTTTGTTTACCCCTTGAGTTAAACTTGGTTTGGCTCAACCACTATATAAGTTCCTTGATGTCTCATTGTGTCAGGTCTGTTTGTTTAGCTCACACGTCACCTTTTGTTGTGTTAAATTGAGTTATGTTAAGTTGACCTCTTTTATAGGCCTAGTTCTTATAAGTTTGTTGGCCTAATTTTGGGTAAAATAAAAAACCCACTTCTCTTTGAAACTTACACCTGTGTCTTGTGCCTTACTGCTTGGTCCCTAACAATTGGTGGCAGTGGTGGGATCATTCAGTGGAGGACACAGGTTTTTTTTGGGGGGTTTTTTTCTTTGGTTTTTTGTTTTTTGTTTTTTCGCGCCTCATCTTCCCCCATTGGAAACTAAAAAAAAAAAAAAGGAAAAATGCGTCCAGGAGGAAGAAGTGGAAGGAGTAGAGGAGGATCTGCAACCCCACTGTTTGTTCAGGAGAAACAAGTCAGTGATGAAGAGGAGAGTGGAGCTTGTGGAGTAGTGGAAAGCACTGAGGGTGAAGGTAAAGAACCATCTCTGTCGGACCTGATGTCAATTCTACGAGCCAACAGGGGCCAGCAAGAGGCCCGGGAAGCCAGGCAGAATGAGGTAACTGCAAAACAAGATCAACATCTTAAAGCACTTCAACACCAGTTTCAGCTTTTGCAGTTAGAGATTCAGGCCAGGACAACTCCAACACCAGAGCCTCAGTTTTCAGACTTTGACCAACTAAATGTGGAGGCCCCGACCCTAAATGTACAATATCCTCAGTCCCAAACTGGGTCCAGTACCATGACACTCCATCCAACAGTCACTGCAGGTCAGTTTCATTCTCAACATGTGCCCAGATTGGAAAAATTATCAGACGATGATGACATTGAACATTTTTTGATAACATTTGAACGTATTGCTGTGGCATGCCGTTGGCAGAAATCTGACTGGATTTTTCACTTGATACCACTTCTTACTGGCAAGGCTAGAGGGGCATATGTGCACATGGATATTGATGACTCTCTTGATTATGACCTGGTTAAGTCTGCCGTTTTTGCTAAATATGACATTAACCCTGAGACCTACAGACAAAAGTTTCGCTCCCTTGAGGTGGACCTGGAGGAAAGCCCAAAGGAATTGTATGCAAGGCTCAAGGAGCTTTACGGCAAGTGGATCCAGCCTAAAGGTAAAACTATTCAAGAAATCGGTGAAATGATCATTTTGGAGCAATATTTGAGAATGCTGTCCCCTGAGCTTCAGGTCTGGATCAGGGAGCATAACCCTGTTTCGGCATTGGAGGCTGCTAAGCTAGCTGATGTCTTTGTGGCGGCCCGGAAAAAGGGGCAACCATGGAGCTACAACACATGGGAAACGAGGGACAACCGTAAACCAGTCCAACACAGCCAGCAGGAGGCAACCAGTTTGGGTAAGCCTCCCATGGCAGAGAACCAGCCACCTGGCAGGTTGTCAAAGTACCCTAGTAAAAGGCCAGTTTGTTATCTCTGTGGGCTTGAGGGCCATACCAAACCCATGTGCCCTAAAAACTCAGTTAAAATGACCCAGATGTGCTTTGTACCACGGCCTCATGCTGAACCTGAGTTTAAGCATGACCAGTCTATTAAAATGACAAACATTGAAGTTAATGGAATAACTTTAAGGGCCCTGCTTGACTCTGGGAGTGATCAGACTCTAGTGCACAGGAAGTTTGTACCACCCAACATTATCAGCACCATGGAAACCATTCCTATCTGTTGTGTTCATGGAGATGAGAAGAGTTATGTAACAGCTGATATGTACATAAAGGTATCGGGACAAACTTACCTCCTGAATATTGGAGTTGCTGATAACTTACCCTTTGATGCTGTGCTAGGACGAGATCTCCCAGTTCTTTTTGATTTGTTGGAGCCGGAGCAGAGCCGGTGCTGTAGTGCTGCTGTCACTAGATTGCAGGCAAAAAAATGTGACGAAACCTCTGAGAGTCTCAGTGCCCTGCCCTTTTTCGGGGAAGAGTTGGAAGCCACACCTGGGAAGTCTCGCAAAACTAGAAGTCTGAGAAGGCAGGAGAAGTTCCAACAAACAGTGGTAACATCCCCGGGTAATACTGAGCTAGAATTGCCTCTGGAGTTTCAAGTCCTGACCAATATCACTGATATGCAGAAAACTGATCCATCTCTAGTGTCTTTTTTCCAGAAAGCAAAAGAAAAGGAGCAAGGAGCTGAGAAGGACTCTGACAGAGATGAATATATCCTGCGGAATGGCATTCTCTACCGTCAGCAGGAGTCATTGTTGCAGCTAGTGGTTCCCCAAGCAGCTAGAGACACCATACTTGGCTTGGGGCACTCTGTTCCCTGGGCTGGCCACCTAGGTAAGCACAAAACTACAGCCCGAATCAAACATCATTTCCACTGGCCTGGCCTTCGCAGGGATGTTGCCCAATTCTGTAAAAGTTGCCCTCAGTGCCAAATAACATCTGCTAAGATACCTTCCAGAGCTCCCCTGCAGCCGCTACCCATCATTGGCACCCCGTTTGAACGCCTTGGAATGGATATTGTTGGTCCTGTAGAAAGAAGCAAGGCTGGAAACCGTTACATGCTGGTTATAACGGACTATGCTACCAAGTACCCAGAAGTTTTTCCACTAAAGTCTATCAAAGCAAAATCGGTTGCATTCTGTCTGGTACAGTTTTTCTCCAGAGTAGGTTTCCCCTGTGAAATACTAACTGATCAGGGAACTAACTTCATGTCAACTCTGCTGAAACAGGTGTACCAGTTACTTGGTATCAGGAGCCTGAGGACTACACCATATCATCCACAAACTGATGGATTGACCGAACGCTTTAACCAGACATTGAAACAAATGCTCCGGAAGTTTGTGAACAACAGCGGAACAGACTGGGATCAATGGCTGCCGTACCTCCTTTTTGCATACAGAGAAGTACCCCAGGCCTCAACAGGTTTCTCTCCTTTCGAACTGTTGTATGGGCATGAAGTCCGGGGGCCCCTAGCACTGCTGAGAGAGATTTGGGAGGGAGACAAGGGGAGTGTTGGGTCTGTTAATGTTGTTTCCTATGTTGTCCAGATGAGGGAGCGGCTGGAGAAAATGGGTGAGCTTGCCCAGTCACACATGGAAGAGGCCCAGCATCAGCAGAAAACCTGGTATGACAAGTCGGCTAGACAGAGATCTTTCGACCCAGGTCAGAAAGTGCTCGTGCTACTCCCCAGCAATGACAACAAGTTGCTGGCAAAGTGGCAGGGACCGGTTGAAGTTCTAAGAAAACTTGGGCCAACTACGTACCAGGTATCAACCCCAAGGCAGCCACGCTCCAGCAAGGTTCTGCACATAAATCTTTTAAAGGAGTGGGTGCAGCGGCCTGAAAAGACAGCAGAAGTGATGCTCATAAGAAGTGTGCTGGAGGAGGAGGAAGTGAATGAACAATACTTGCCTCCTTCAAGTGACCCAGTTGACCACGACCTCAGCCACCTCTCAGAAGACGAACAGCTTCAGGTGAGATCTATCTGTAAATCAGAAGTATTTCAGGAGACTCCTGGAAGGACAAACCTTGTTGAACATACTATTGTTGTGAAGGAAGATGCTTCTGTGAGAAGGTTGAGTTACAGGATCCCTGAACGCCTGCTGGTCGCGCTAAAAAAGGAGGTGGACCTGATGCTTTCCCTGGGGATCATCGAGGCTTCAAAGAGCGAATGGTGCAACCCAGTAGTCCTTGTACCCAAGAAGGATGGAAGTATAAGGTTCTGTATTGATTTCAGGTACCTGAATTCCATTTCTCTGTTTGATTCATATCCAACTCCAAGAATTGACGATCTGTTAGAAAGACTTGGGAAAGCCAAATACTTGACCACATTAGATCTCTGCAAGGGTTATTGGCAGGTTCCCCTCACTGAGCAGTCAAGGAAGCTGACAGCTTTCAGGACACCGTGGGGGCTCTTCCAATTCACAGTACTGCCATTTGGGTTGCACGGTGCCCCAGCAACTTTCCAGAGACTCATGGACCAGGTACTCTCAGATTTTTCTGGTTTTGCTGCAGCATATCTAGATGACATTGTCATTTACAGTAATACCTGGGAGGAGCACCTGGAGCATCTGCAGGCTGTCATGGATCGCATTCATTCTGCTGGGCTGACTGTGAACCCATCAAAGTGTGTCTTTGCTGCTGCGGAGACAGAGTACCTGGGCCACATCATTGGGAATGGAGTAATCCGTCCTCAGGTCAGCAAGATCCAGGCCATGGAGTCATGTCCATTGCCACAAACAAGGAAGCAACTCAGATCCTTTTTGGGCATGGCAGGCTTCTACCATCGCTTCATTCCCCAATTCTCCACCAGGGCAGCCCTACTAACTGATCTGACTGGATCCCGGAGTCCCAACCAGATCCAGTGGACAGAGGAGGCTGTGGCAGCCTTCCAGGACCTCCAGAAGTCATTAAGTAAGCAGCCTGTGTTATACAGTCCAAATTTTGATGAACATTTCATTCTGCAAACCGATGCTTCTGACAGGGGTCTGGGAGCTGTGCTAATTCAGGGACCACCAAATGATCAGCATCCAGTTGCCTACATCAGCCGGAAGCTGTTTCCAAGGGAGGTTCGCTATTCGACGGTGGAGAAGGAGGCGCTGGCTATCAAGTGGGCACTGGATTCCTTTCGATATTACCTCCTTGGCAGGGAATTCACCCTGGAGACAGATCACAGGGCACTTCAGTGGATGCAAAGGATGAGGGACACCAATGGGAGAATCACCCGATGGTACCTGGCCCTGCAACCATTCCGATTCAGCATCCAGCACATCCCTGGGAGGGCAAACCTCACAGCAGACTATCTCTCTCGCAGTTCCAGCGAGAGTCCTGAAGGGGGGGAGTGTGTGATGGCTGGAGCCACACAGTGAGTTACCTGGCTGTGGGAGCATGGCACTTCCTGGAATGAACAAAAGGCGTGGCCAAGGGTGAAAGGGACTTTTATGCTGAAGCCAACTGAGTGGAGCAAACCATCGGCTCTGATGTCACGGGGGGGTTTGGGCTTAGTTAGTATTATTTTGAATTCAGTTTGATTAAGCATCCATTTTGTTTACCCCTTGAGTTAAACTTGGTTTGGCTCAACCACTATATAAGTTCCTTGATGTCTCATTGTGTCAGGTCTGTTTGTTTAGCTCACACGTCACCTTTTGTTGTGTTAAATTGAGTTATGTTAAGTTGACCTCTTTTATAGGCCTAGTTCTTATAAGTTTGTTGGCCTAATTTTGGGTAAAATAAAAAACCCACTTCTCTTTGAAACTTACACCTGTGTCTTGTGCCTTACTGCTTGGTCCCTAACACAGAGCAATGTTTTCCCTCAAGTCAGTGCAGTCTGTCAATAATACACAAACAAGTCTTTGGATCAACATCTGCTGACTGCAGGGGTAAGGGAGGTCAAATGCGGAGCTGAAGGCTAGCCACTGGTCACCAACTTCAGCCAAAGGAAGTACTGGTCAAGAGATGGGAAAGGGGAGCCAAGCCTCAGTGGGGAAAACATGAGGTTTGTAGGCTGTGAAACTGCAAAGCACACAAAACTACCTCAGTTTGTCCACACAGATGGTTGGGTGAGCTTTTCGTGAGTAATTATTGGGCAGGCCTCCTTAATCATCCACAATAAATTAAAAACGGAGTAAAATTCAGGGAGCCAGACGTTGGAGTGTGCTGTGTTGTGGTCGCCTGTCATACAGGCTGTGAAGCCCAATCATCTGTACAACTATAATAGCCTGCAATCAGAACGGAGGGAGGGAGGGAGCAGAGACATCAGAATAGGCGGCGTGCAAATTTTAACGCTGTGTATAAAGTTTCTGATCTGCGATACACATGGCCTCATTCTCCGCTTGGAGAGTAAACAGACCACACGAAAAACACACTTCAGAAACCACTTTAAAAATACCAGCAGAGTTCATGAAGAAGCCCACCACCCCCAAAAAATGTGTTATTAAAGCAAATGAGTTTCTCTAAATCAAGTTCATGTTATAGAATGAATGACCTTTTACCAGGTTTTCTTCAATAAATGTTTACATAAGAGCTGCGTTACAATTTCAACACAATGTGAGCCCAGTTTGTTCACATGGAACAATGTAAGTGGGGGAAAAAAATAACATTATCAAAACACAAAAGGAACTTAAGCTGCTTTACATCTCTCTGAGGTGTAATGTGGCAGCTTTGGTTGAATTTTAACAAAAGATGAGATACTTAATTTCCATTTCCAAATATCAGAGGCAAGAAGAAGTGGACAGTTGTGATTTAAGTAGGGCTGGGCGATAATTGGATAACGATAATTATCGTGACATCATTTTTCTCAATATAAATATAATAAATGTTCAATTAAAATTAGATATAAATACACCTTCTGCTGTGTATTTCAAACATGTTTAATGTCCAACGTGACCGTTGTAATATTGAACACTGAATAACAATGATGCGTTCACTGCACTGTGGGGAACGACATCACTCCGCCTGTAACCCTTAGTAACCTTAAAGGGGAGAGCACAACTCAAAACAATACTCTACTAAACTGATACACAGAATACAATTTGATATATCTTTGTTGGGAATTTAAATCAAATTATGGAAATAACCTCAATCTGAGAAAAATAAGAATCTACAAACTAAAAGTTCCCAAAAATCTAATTTTACATTAAAGACCTGCTTCCTGTTACCGTCAGAAATGATGGATTCAAGAAGTTCATCAGAAAACTAAATCAAGATACAAAATAACAAACTATCTTCAACTTTCACTCAGGAAAAAAAATCTGACTTTATATTTAAATGAAATAATGATTTGATATTTATCGTGATAATTATCGATATTGACTTGATATGAAATATTTTATCGCAACAACATAATTTTCAATATCGCCCAGCTCTACATGGAACAATGCAAGTAAAACACAAAAAGGAACTTAAGCTGCTTTACGTCTCTCTGAGGTGTAATGTGGCAGCTTTGGTTGAATTTTAACAAAAGATGAGATACTTAATTTCCATTTCCAAATATCAGAGGCAAGAAAAAGTGGACAGTTGTGATTTAAGTAGGGCTGGGCGATAATTGGATAACGATAATTATCGTGACGTAATTTTTCTCAATATAAATATAATAAATGTTCAATTAAAATTAGATATAAATACACCTTCTGCTGTGTATTTCAAACATGTTTAATGTCCAACGTGACCGTTGTAATAATGAACACTGAATAACAATGATGCGTTCACTGCACTGTGGGGAACGACATCACTCCGCCTGTAACCCTTAGTAATCTTAAAGGGGAGAGCACAACTCAAAACAATACTCTACTAAACTGATACACAGAATACAATCTGATATATCTTTGTTGGGAATTTAAATCAAATTATGGAAATAACCTCAATCTGAGAAAAATAAGAATCTACAAACTAAAAGTTCCCAAAAATCTAATTTTACACAAAAGACCTGCTTCCTGTTAGCACCGTCAGAAATGATGGATTCAAGAAGTTCATCAGAAAATTAAATCAAGATACAAACTAACAAACTGTCTTCAACTTTCACCCAGGAAAAATATCTGACTTTAAATTCAAATGAAATAATGATTTGGTATTTATCGTGATAATTATCGATATTGACTTGATATGAAATATTTTATCGCAACAACATAATTTTCAATATCGCCCAGCTCTACATGGAACAATGCAAGTAAAACACAAAAAGGAACTTAAGCTGCTTTACGTCTCTCTGAGGTGTAATGTGGCAGCTTTGGTTGAATTTTAACAAAAGATGAGATACTTAATTTCCATTTCCAAATATCAGAGGCAAGAAAAAGTGGACAGTTGTGATTTAAGTAGGGCTGGGCGATAATTGGATAACGATAATTATCGTGACATCATTTTTCTCAATATAAATATAATAAATGTTCAATTAAAATTAGATATAAATACACCTTCTGCTGTGTATTTCAAACATGTTTAATGTCCAACGTGACCGTTGTAATAATGAACACTGAATAACAATGATGCGTTCACTGCACTGTGGGGAACGACATCACTCCGCCTGTAACCCTTAGTAATCTTAAAGGGGAGAGCACAACTCAAAACAATACTCTATAAACTGATACACAGAATACAATTTGATATTTATTTGTTGTGAATTTAAATCAAATTATGGAAATTACCTCAAACTGAGAAAAATAAGAATCTACAAACTAAAAGTTCCCAAAAATCTAATTCTACACAAAAGACCTGCTTCCTGTTAGCACCGTCAGAAATGATGGATTCAAGAAGTTCATCAGAAAACTAAATCAAGATACAAACTAACAAACTGTCTTCAACTTTCACCCAGGAAAAATATCTGACTTTAAATCTAAATGAAATCATGATTTGATATTTATCGTGATAATTATCGATATCGACTTGATATGAAATATTTTATCGCAACAACATAATTTTCAATATCGCCCAGCTCTACATGGAACAATGCAAGTAAAACACAAAAAGGAACTTAAGCTGCTTTACGTCTCTCAGAGGTATAATGTGGCAACAAAAGATGAAAATCAACTGCATTCCCTTTTCCAAAACTCAGAGGCAAGAAAAAGTGGAAGAGTTGGGACTTATGAGAATTTTGTTTCAAGACACAACGTTTAAAGTAAATCACAGTTGCTGCCTGCTTCACTTGGCCAAAAAAAGTAGCCAAAGAAGAACAACACACTATTTTTTCACTGTACCAAAGATCACCAAACATTGTAATTGTGTGTCTGCTTCAAGCTGACTTGTTTGTGTCTACTTGGAATTGAAAGTTTGGTTCAGCCAAATCTTCTGGTTTTGTTTTCACCGAGACAAAACAGAAAGTCTCTGTGTTCCATTACAAAGCTACAATCGAATCTCACTTTGGACAAGGTTAGGTTTCCCAGTTTCATAAGAAGCATGAGGTCAATATGCCTCATTCAAAGGCCATATTTAGCCAAAAGCTATCAAATTTGAAACTATGCAATTTCAACGTTTTCACAGAACAACAGATAAAAACAAAATTTGATCAAGCCACAGACCTTTTCTGTCCTGTGTTCTGCTTGTTTTATGGAAGCGATCTTATCTTTACAGATACTTACTGGTATTTTCAGCAACGTTTTTTTAATTTCTGGAGTAAAAGTAAAGGTAACAACAAGAAACTACTAAACAACAGCATGTTTTTAAAAGTTAAACTGAAGTAAACTCACTGTGGCTGATACAGGAACAGCTCAATGATATTGTCTCTGCCCTTGGGGTGGTTGAAAAAGACAAAGAGAGACCAGTGAATGAGCCATGTCCTCTGCTGGAGAGACTGGAGAGGAGAGGTGACCGACTGCAAAGGACAAACACAGGCACAAGAGAAGAGAGGAGAAAGGGGGAGAGAGGAAACAAAAACAAAAGACATAAAGTTATAAATATATCTTGACACATCACACATACACTGTCTCTTTCACTCCATGTAAACACAAGAAATAAATAATAAAAGTGTCCTTTCTTCCTAAAGGGCCATCAATCAAATACAGACCACCACTTCATACACTGATCCTAGTTCTTAAGTAGTCAGATGAGCGCATGTGGGTTAGGAAAAAAATGCCACGGCAGAGCTGTACTGAGAGTGAAATGTCAATATGAGAGTCTATGTAAGGGAATCTAAAAGCCGTATCAAATTCTGAGAAGTGGGGCATTTACGTTGTTATCGATAGTCTCTCTCAGGCGGGTGAGGTCCTCCATGGCTGCCTCCCAGTTCTGCATCAGGATCTCAGAGGCCAGCTTGCCCCACAGAGAGTTGAGGGCATTCCTGTCTGTAGCTGGGACCTTGGTAAAAAAAAAGAGAAAAAAAAGACAGTGTGCTGTGAAACCAGAGAAAACACAACACTGCGACATACAATGCAACAATTACTTGACAGAGGCATTACTGATGGAAAGTCTGGTGCGTATTTGATTCAGTATCGTCTGCATCCAAACAAAGTGAGACCACGCTTGCCACTACTGGCTTCAGTGGCACTGAAATTGCAGACAATTTTATCATTTAAAGTGGATAAATGGATTAAATTATGTCATCTTAAGAGAATGGAGCTTGACAGAAAAGAAGGATGAATCATGAAAGACTGTTTAACTTTTAATAAAACCAAATTTGCTGCACTTTTGAGTAGGACCACAGTCTATAAGTTCATTATACAGTTCAATTCTCTCAGACAACCACATAAAGTGAACGCGCATTCCTCAAATCTCACGATGTGTTAGCAACCAAAACTTAAATCCAATGTCTGCATCACAGGTTACTGTGTGAGCAGTGTTATAGCAAGCAAATACTGCTGAGTATACAACTGCTAATTCAAGTAGTGGTTATGTAAAAAGTTGAGTTATACAGCAATGAAGTAGGGTTAAATGCAATTTTGGAATATGAAGGTAAGATGTCTTAATCATTAATATGAGGAAAGATTCTGCTCAAGCTAGTCCCTGACATTTCCACGTCATGACATAATAGTCACATTCATCATTTACAGTATCCAGTCATCCTTCAAATATCTATTTCAGACATCCTACAATCATCACACAAGCTGTGTGATCAACTTTAACTTTGAGAAACTGTGTGTTTTGACAACAGAAAGCAGGGTCTAATTTTAGCTCCAGGGTAATTGATCTACCCCTTGAAAAGTCTCGGCTCAGGACTAGTACTTTCCAAAAGTCAAGGAACTTTCAGGGGCAGGGCCTGAAGACGATCTCATTTCCATCAAAAAACAGGTCCCTCATTTACATATGAAATATCTGAGATTAGAATAGAATACTAGAGTGGACACAAAGAGGAGGAGGGTTTGATCTGGAATACATACTAATTAGGAAAGTCAACAGTTAATTGATTGTTAAGAACTTACTCAAACACATTTTTTTGTTTTGATTTTCTATCACATGAACAAACCTCATGTGGTCTCATATTTGGTTCAGCTATCCATGCAGGTGTTTAAGTTTAAAGCATGTTTGGATGTGATCAGCTGACTGAAGGTGTTGCTCACAGCGAAGACGCTCAGCTGGGGGCTGCGGCTGAGTGACAGGTCTCCACGAGCGCTTTTTTTCTCTGCAGTCGGACTGATTCTGACCCGGTTGCACTCCCAGCTGACACCTGACCTTGTTCACATGCTTATTTTTCTCAATAAGAACGAGTAGACAGAAAAGTGGACACTGTGAGTCTGAAATATGTTTCTGTTCAGTTCCCTTGTTGAAGTCTGAGCCTTCACTTTTATGACTGTATGTCAGCAGAGATTATGAGCCTGCTCCACATGTTGATATTCAGCGTGTTTAACATTTTGAACACCTCAATACAATCCGTAGATATTCAATGTATACATTGTGTGGTGAAGGAAAATCTGACTCAGGGGAAAAAACACACTTGGCATGTTTTTGACATGGAAAACGTCCTAATTGATCGTTAGCATTTTCAAAGATCAATCGTGGAAAATACTTAAAATTTACATCCCTAATACTAATAAATCCCACGTAACATGATGTTATTTGGTCAGTAAAAGTATTTACCTACATGAATTATGAGTCTGTTTTATGTAACAAAGGGCAGCTGTAGCTGCTTGAAAGTCGGGGGCTTAATATCAAGTCCTGCTGCACAGGAGTATTTGAGAAAGACATCTAACTTGAAACTGCCCTGAAAGACTGTGACAGCATGGGATTAGTAAATACTGATTGGCGCTTTCGAAGCAGCCATCAGTGTATGAATGTGGTGTTAATGGGACATGTATTTCAAAAGTGCTTCCATTGGTCAGAGGACTAGAGAAAGTGCTGTATAAACAAAGTCCATTTCAACTTTTGTCCCGTACTAGAGGATGCTTTCCGGTGTTCTAATGGTTTCAGGGGTTGGTCTTCTTTTGAATGCATTAAAAACGGGTGCTTCATTCACACACAGGTACCAGCTGAGCGGAGACGGGGGCAGGCAGGTAGAGGCACAAAAGGGAGATTGCACAAGAGCAAATGTTTCAACTTGACGTGAAGACTGTTTTAATAGTTAAAAATTCAGCAGAGACTCACAGAAAGAGCTGTGATAGTGACTTCATTTACCAAACAACTGTTCTGGACTAGTACTCTGTGTCATTTGCCAGATTTGCATAATCTTCACGGGACTTCAGACTTCAGTGGAAAAGCAGATAACAGTGGGCCAAAGGAAACACTTAGTTTCCCAAAGAGAAGATACTGGGACTAAAACTTCCTGGTACTTTCGTTGGAAATGTCCATTGTACTCGGCACAAGCTGGCTAAGTTGCACACAGATTCAATCTGTTCAAAAGGTACTCTGGCTTGTGTTCTTCTTTCTTTAAGGACTTTATTTCTTTTTAAAAAGGGACAATAGTTAAGTTATGGTTTGTGATTTGCAAAATAATCTTGAAATGCCCATGAAAAAGAATGGTGATAAAATCTAGATTGTGATGCTGCCAAAAATAAATCATATGTGATATTTCTGCCATATCGCCCACCCCAAAGTCCAAGTATGAGAAGCCTTTACAAAACTGGAACATTGAGGCCCTCAACAAATCTGAAGTAGAAAGATCAGGGACATTAGGGATGTTTGGTAAATGCAAAGCATTTGTCGCCTACAATATTACATTTAGCGTGGGTATAATGTTTGCTTTGTTGCAAGAGTTTTTGTAAACAAGCTCCACTTCAGTCATGAAAAATGTCAATTGCAATAATCTCCCACTATTACCCTCCCTAACTCTGGACAAGTCTGCCGTTATCACAAGGTAGTTAGGTTGAAATACGAACTAACCCTAACTAGACACATCTCAGAGAGCATAATCACGCTCTAAAATGTAGCAGGCTACTGTTTCTGATTTCCAGAACTCACTAAAACAAACACAATTGAAATCAGGTAATTAAACACAGGTTGAGAATGCCTCTGAACCTCAGCAGGGCAATCACTCTGAAGTGGACATCGGACTACACCCTAAGGCTCATGGGAAACTCTGTGCCACAGTAGTTCACGATAACACCAAACACCAGACGCAGTGACATGAGTCAAGCAGGAAGTCAGGGTGGGTGTCTGCAGAGCGGCCAGAGAAACCTAGATCCTAACCACACGCCCCCGGTCACCGTCGGACAGCCGCTAAAGTGGACTGTGAGACACGGCAGACATACAAGGAGAGGAAACACTAAAAAAACAGGTTTCCGCTGGAACCTCACAAATTGGTTGGATTATTCATAAATAAAGGTTTTCCTTTTTCTTACTTGGCAAAGACCTGACGCTCTGATAGCATATCAATAAGCTGCCCAACATAAGATGATGGGAGGTAGAGGAACATATTAGGGGAACCTCTTGAAGAATTCAAAAAAAGAAGAACACAGAAATATAAAGTGTCCATCCTTCAGTCAGTTTTTGATCAAAGAGAATGACTCAGGTCCATTCTGAATGACTTTTTATAAAGTGCAGAAGTCACAAGAAAGATCAGTATTGTAACATTGGGAGAAAAAAATCATCTCCCCTGCCAGTATAAAGGTCAGCATTTCATCTGCTCGAGTGTTTTGTTTTGTTTGTTATTTTTTTCCCTCTCTTGGAAGTCCCTGCCTGCTACGTTTGGCTGACCTCCAGGTCATTATGGCAGCTTTCTACACACACACACACACACACACACACACACACATACACACACACACACACAGAGTCTGGCTTTCACTAGTGGCCACGCTAGAAAAGTTTCAATACCTGGGTTTTTCCAGCAGTTACCTTGAGTTTCCATTGGTTTGTGAAATGGGCACATTTTCGCTGACTGACCAGCAACAATAAATTTACTGTGCTGGGGATCCGTCGGGATACTCAATCTTTATTCTTAACATTCAATCCCTGCATTAAGTGATGATATGAATAAGTTGCTCTTTTCGGACAAGGCCACACTGTAACAAAACCTGAGGCATGGATTTTGCAAGGCTGGCTTCCTTCGTTTAATTGACTGGGTTTCCCACGTTAAATGACTTTATGGAGCCTCACCTCTCCCAAGGAGGGGGGGATAGAAGAGGGGCCTGTGAGGATGGGAGGTCCACAAAACACAGAAAAGAAGGGAGGAGGAAGCGGTACATAGACTCACACTAATGAAATCCATTTCTACCTTTCCCCCTTCTTAAAAGCCTCTTGCATTGTCAAGAGTAAGCAACAGATATCTGGTTACAGAGTCTGATCTAGCTGGAACTTAAAATAAGAGGTCTGACAATTTGAGGGGTGCACAGAAAAAAGTAAGTCCTGGACTTCGAACAACATACTTCAATTAGAGCAATTTTGGTTTATTTAGAGTGAGTTGCAAAGCCATAAACAACTGTTGTAGAAGCAGTGGGATATATCCAATGGAACCTTCTGAAGACTTTTCTGAATGTGTTTTTTTCTTGTAGGGGGGGAGTGGAAAGCTTGGGTGAATTACCAGTCATCTTGTCTCGGATGTAGCTCTTCCTTCCATAGATTTGAGCAGATCAGTGCAAACCCCATCAGATGAAGTACCCAACTGCTTTGGGTTAAGAGGGTTGTTTGTAGCACAGAGAGTTCATCATCGCTGAGCCCCTGCCAGGTTTTTTCAGACAGGGACACTCCAGCACAGTGAAATGTGCATGACTAGTCGAAGTCACTGACATCCCAAAGACAAGAGGCGACGCAGTGCAGTATCAAATGCCAATTAGACTGGGAACAAAAGATGCTCTTAATGTTTTTCACTCTAATGAACAGACAAAAAAGTTGATTTTATTCTTTCTCATTCTTTCAAGGCTGGCTTTGGCACAAGTCCTGGCTTCACCGCAGAGCTAAATGCTGAACCAGAGACACACAAAGGCAAAAGAACGAGTGAGTGACACTCGGAAACCACGGGCTGTGCCTGCTGGTTTCATGGTCATTATAGGACATTCATTTAAGTTGAACTTACTAACACTTGATGCAAGATAACACCAAAGAGGTCAAAGTAGAGCTGAATTCCCACAGAAAATTTGGTTTTCATTAAAAAAAAAAAGAGCAACAATCGAAAGCTCCTCCACACATGCACTCTTAAGCCTGATTTATACTTCTGCGTCGATTCGACGGCATAGCCTACATCGTAGGTCTGCATAGCTCCCATACCTACGCAGAACCCTATGTGTGTAGCTGACACGCACCTCCTCCAAAATGTAACTACACATGGAATCGATGCAGACTGCAGGCCCTGTGATTGGTTCGCTCTGCGGCATTGTATGTTCCGTATTTACAGCACTTCCAGGATCCCAAACATCGGCCGTGTATTCATCTCCTACGACGTCTCCTCTCTATTCTTCCCTGCAATCATGTCTGTATGATAACCAGCAACATGTATCAGCTCTAAATGAACAAAATACGCTCAGAAAAAGTTGTTAAATTGTCTGACGATGGGCGATTATTTCAGAAATTGCAGCATATGTATTCTTTAAAATATGTAACATGGAGCTTTCTTCTTTGCTTATTGTTGGTTTCTCTCCTTTTGGTAGCCTCCACCTCAGTCCATCAAGTTTTAAAGTGATACCTCATTGGACTAAGCCTTTAAAGTTATGGAAAAACAGGTGATTTGTAATGTCTGAGAGGCACAGAGTCCCCGTCGTGTCACGTCATAAACTGCAGGGGAACACGGTGAGACAAAGTTGACTGGAAATAAGCTACAGGGTGAAGTCAACAAAACATCAGCACCTGCTTTCAACTTCTATGAAAAACCTGAAACCTCAACATCCACAAGTGTCTGGAGGCTCCCACTGCCCTGGAAAATTCATCACCTCAAAATTGCCACTACCTGTAAAAATGTAGAACTTCTGTAATCAAAGAGGAGATCATTACAGAAGGTACATCAAATTACATGGAGGGACCGAACTCTCCAATGACTCAGACGTCATGTTTAGTCTTAACAGTCCACAGTCTTTTCAGGCGAGCAGCCTGTTCACCGCCTTGTTCATCTTTCACTCATTTCTGAGGGCAAAAGGGAGACAAGCCACAAGTGCCAGAACCAAGGCAACAAGTCTGTGTGTTTATACAGGAAATAGGGAGTGTGCATATGAACTAACAATAACACTTCCAGAACTCTGAGAGCTGTTATTATCTTTTTCTGTGAAACATTTGTTGACATTATTCAATTTTTAAACCCTATTGTCTTGACAACGTTTTAATCAAACTCTTTAAATTAGGGATGTAAATTTCAAAGTATTTTCCGTGATCGATCTTTGGAAATGTTAACCATCAATTATCGGTTAATCAATAAAAGAATGTAAAGGTTTTCCATGTCAAAAACATGCCAAATGCGTTTTTTCCCCTGAATCAAATTTTCCATCACGACACAATGTATATAACTGACAGTATTGAATATCTATGGATCATATTGAGGTGTTCAAAATGTTAAACATGCTGAATATCAACATGTGGAGCAGGCTCATAATGTCTGCGGACATACAGTCATAAAAGTGAAGGCTCACTTTTATGTCAATGCAGGGTCTTAGGCCTGACAGGTTATTTGCCAAAAACACGAGACAGTCCACATGTGAAGAAGACAGTTCACATGTGTAGAAGACAGTCCACATGTGAAGAAGACAGTTTACATGTGAAGAAGACAGTTCACATGTGAAGAAGACAGTTCACATGTGAAGAAGACAGTTTACATGTGTAGAAGACAGTCCACATGTGAAGAAGACAGTTTACATGTGAAGAAGACAGTTCACATGTGAAGAAGACAGTCCACATGTGAAGAAGACAGTTCACATGTGAAGAAGACAGTCCACATGTGAAGAAGACAGTTCACATGTGAAGAAGACAGTTCACATGTGAAGAAGACAGTTCACATGTGAAGACAGTCCACATGTGAAGAAGACAGTCAACATGTGAAGAAGACAGTTTACATGTGAAGAAGACAGTTCACATGTGAAGAAGACAGTTCACATGTGAAGAAGACAGTCCACATGTGAAGAGGACAGTTCACATGTGAAGAAGACAGTCCACATGTGAAGAAGACAGTCCACATGTGAAGAAGACAGTTCACATGTGAAGAGGACAGTTCACATGTGAAGAAGACAGTCCACATGTGAAGAAGACAGTCCACATGTGAAGAAGACAGTCCACATGTGAAGAAGACAGTCCACATGTGAAGAGGACAGTCCACATGTGAAGAAGACAGTCCACATGTGAAGAAGACAGTTTACATGTGAAGAAGACAGTTCACATGTGAAGAAGACAGTTCACATGTGAAGAAGACAGTCCACATGTGAAGAAGACAGTCCACATGTGAAGAGGACAGTTCACATGTGAAGAAGACAGTCCACATGTGAAGAAGACAGTCCACATGTGAAGAAGACAGTTCACATGTGAAGAGGCCCGATCTCTTTTTATTCACAATGTTCCCAGCGGAGAAAAAGCCGCGTTCAGAGCGCACTGAGGATCCGGGGACGGAAAGATTTCTCTCTGCCGTCTGCTTCATGCTGTGCATGTGTGACTCCTGTGACCTGTCCCTGACCCGTCATGCAGGGCGCCCACTCGCAAAGCAGCCGCCGATGTGCTTTTTTTCCACAGTCGAATGTTAATTTTCACAATCGAACCGCCGTTTTTTTTTTATATTCGAATATATATTCAAATTTAGAATATTCGTTGACAGCCCTAGTCAGAATCAGTCCGTCGGCAGAGAAAAAAAAGGCACTTTTAGTCACCTTCAGTCAGCTGATTCACATCGAAACATGCTTTAAACTTAAAACACCCCCCTGATAGCTGAATGTAATATGAGACCACATGATGTTTGATCCACGTGATACAAAATGGAATCAAAAAAATGTGTTTTAGTAAGTTCTTAATAATCAATTGTTGACATCCCTACTTTGAATGTATAAAGGTGTCTTCTTCATCCGGCTCATCATTCTAAACTTAGGAGAGAAAGGGCAGACTCATAAAGACAGCCCTAAATAATCAATGTGCAACTCCTCCTTTAATCACCTTGCAAAATGTGCGTAACCCTCCTGATGCAAACGCATAACTTAACCATACGCACAGAAGTCGTGACGAGGAGCTCTCTGGCCAGAGCACTCAAATCAATAAGCTGTCTACTGAGGCCCGCCCCGTGAAGAGACTACAGACAGATTATGCAGTCCGCCACTGATCACTTGGCCCAGTAAAAGATCCTACTCAAGTCTTGGAGCAGCAGTCTCCTCTTAATACAAAAGACGTGCGAGGAATTGAAGAGGCAATGACGTAAGCTCTTCACATTCAATTACTTCTAAGTGTTCTTTTCCTCTCCTGTGCAACGCTGGCCTTTTGAGGAATTAAAGCAATCTGGCCAACATAATGTGATGTTCAATTTTAATATGTCAGAGAAATGCCTCAAGCCAGTGTATTAATGAAGACAGTAAAACTCTACAGACGCTCTGTCAAGTGAGGTAAGGCGTAGAGTTATCAGAAGACATGAGCATTAATGTTAACTGGTGTTGGATGTCAGTGACAGAGGTAGTAAACTTACCAGGACACGGAAGAAGTAGAGGTACTCTGCTGCGCCAGAGTAGTTTCCACACTCGTACTGGAACTTGGCGTATCTGTAAAGTGTGTCCAAGTACTCCTGACGAAACTTCAGGGGAAAAGAAAGGGGATTGATGTCAAACTAAGTCAAACAAAACTTTGGCATATTCCCAAATTAAACTTTGTGCATGCTTTGTCATTGTTTAACAGTTGGGGTTAGAGCTGGGCGATATTGAAAATGATGTTATCGCTATAAAAGTCAAACTATTATTTCATTTATATGTAAAGGCAGATTGCTCCTGAGTGAAAGTTGAAGACAGTTTGTTTGCTTGTATCTGGATTTAGTTTTCTGATAAGCTTCTTGAATTCATCATATCTGACGAAGGAGCAGGTCTTTTGTGGAAGTTGAGATTTTTGTGACTTTTTTTTTGTAGATTCTTATTTTTTCTCAGGTTGAGGTTATTTGATTAAAAATGTAAAACAAAGATATATCACATTGTATTCTGCGTATCAGTTTATAGAGTATTGTTTTGAGTAATGCACTCCTTTTAAGGTTACTAAGGATTACAGGCAGAGTGGTATCTTTTCCCACAGTGCAGTGAATGCATCACGGTTATTCCCGCTGGTCGTGGTGGACATTAAACGTGTTCACAGCAGAATTTGTCTCCGTGCTCTTCCTTTATCCACATCCTGAAAGTATATTTAATGAAGTGTATGAAGTTAATAGTTAACGCTTCATAGTCTTTAACTTTGGGTGGCAACTGGCGTTTAAGGATTATTAGCGCCCCTCCCTTTCCAGCAGTTAGGGGGTGTAATTACAGGTTAAAATATATCACATATTTATCCAACATTTGTTATATCCAACATTTATTTCTATATTGAGAAAAATTATATCAAGATAATTATCATTTTCGAATTATCGCCCAGCCCTAGTTGTGGTGAAGAAATCACTTTTATTTGCGTTTCAGGGTTGAATTGTTGTAATCATTGTAAAAAGAAATATGTTACTTGTGAAATCTTAATCTTACATTTATTTGGAGTAATGTCTTTTTCCTGCGTTGGTGGTCAGCCACTACTAAATGAACACAATAAACCCTGCAGTATCATCTAAAGGGATGGTTTTGCAAAGACTGGCAAGAGAATATTTAACTTTTCAGACAAATCTGGCAGGAAGTGGTCGTGTGAACTAAATTAGAAATGCATATGTATATATAGGGCTATCATTTCAAACCTTCTAGATCCCTATATATAACTGTCCTTCTTGCTGTTTAGTATCTCACAGCAGTGTGCCCTGACGTCAGTATTCAGCAGAACTGTTACAGGCAAGTGGGTACTCTGGGCCGCCCAAGCCTTTCCCACAGACTGCTGCGAGGCCCACAGCCAGGGCTGTGAGGAGGTGCACTGAGGACAGCGTGCAGGTCAGCGGGATACCGGAGTGGGAGGGGCCCAATGTAGGGGAGAGGAAGAAGCCAAACATCATGGTAAATATAGAACCTCCAGCATTCTTGCGGCTCTATCCACGAGTCCCGAGCTAGTCCGTTTATTCTTAACAATTCACCACAGAATGTAAATGTCCACAGAATTTGTGCAAGCCATACAAACCCCCAAAATGAGTTAAGAGTTTTGGGAAGTAATTCTGCGTTTCCCTACTTGGCCTTCCCCTCCCACTTTGCCCCTAAAACAACCATGGGTTCACACAAGAGCCATGGGAAATGCAATGAAGAAGTGAGATGTCAGCAAATGAGGCCAACTTACGTTGTGTTTTTCTGCCAAATAGTCAAAGAGCATTCGTCCATCTCTGCAAAAAAAAGAGAAAAGCAAGACAGTTCCTGTAGTTAGAGGCTGTTTAACTTGAGTTGCTATTTGGCTGCCGTCCTGGTGTTATGCGTCCTATTCAGGTATATTTTTCCACTTCTGGTATAACTCAAGGGCTGCATATAAAGGGAGACCATTTGACTTTTAAAACAGTGTGATAGTCTGTTTATTACATTTGGTTTGGCTACTTCAAATCTATGCTAGCCATGTCTAGCAAAATGATGTCTAGTGAGGAAAGAAGCCTTTGAGACCCCATGGCTTTGTCAAAACAAAGGAATGCAACGACTCGTCAAAATATTCAAATCCAAACTGCATGTCATATCTCTGAGTGTAAACTCGTATCTAACTTCTCTGTGGACAAACACTGAACTATGTGATGGGTAGGGTTTGCTTACTTATAGAGTGTGAATAGTGATTTTTTTCAGCTAAGGCAGGACTCTTTACTGCTTCAGACAGGTCGTCTCTGCTGATGGTCTAGATAAGTTCCTGGGTGAGGAATGTCAGCCTGCTGTTCATTGCTGGAACACAGATCCTGATAGTAAATCTGAGCTACTGGCCATACCATACATGTCAGTACAAAAATGCCTTTTTACTTTTACACCATATGTCAAACTGCACTGCAGATGTATCGCTAGTCACAGACACAAAACAGGCAAAATATTATCCATACAATGTTTGGGGCTTTACAAAATATTTTGGGATCTAGATGAGAGGCAGCTGCTGACTGAGATGTTCAGCAAGTGGACACTGACAAAGTCTGCACAGCATTACTGCCACCTTCTGCACTGAGAAAGTCAAGAAGCCATCAACAGCAGCGTGTTGACTTCACTGTTGGTTTTCAATGCCTCAGTGAGAGATCAACCTAACAGAAGTCATAATCAAAATCATGTGTCTAATAATGACAGATTGTGTATAAAACAACATTAGTATGATTAACTTTGATGGCTGGGCTTTGTTTCTGGTTCTGAAAAAAGCCTGACGAGCCCAGAAACCAACAAACGACACTAAGAGCAATAGGTTTTTATTTCAGTTTTATTACCGTTAAATACTTTGTAGATCCCTTTAAATTAACCCTCATCTAAAGGGGTTCAAATGGCAACCCACTAGATGATCCTCTAATCCAGAAATAATGTTAAAAACAAGCAACCGCATCATGTATTATTAAGGCCACAACGGGGGATAGAACTGTTGCATGTTCTTTGGCTTCACAGCAAATCTTTATCCATCACAGATGAGCGTCCTATTGTTTTACAAATTGAATGGTAAGAGGAGAAACGATATATAACGTACGACAGACACAAATGATTATTTGAAAGGGGAGAAATGTTCCTTACTAAGTACTGACAGCACTCATAATACATTGACATGGAGCCATCATCAGACTTCAGACCTCAAATAATAGATGCTACAAAAGTGTGTCTTCAGTTAAGGCTGATTTATACTTCTGCGTCGCCCCTACGCAGCAGTGGCTGATGCGGACATGAGCACCACATACTTGTGCGTCGATGTGTCCGTGCCGCCCAGTAATACATCGCCGAAACGCTTGAGGGCAGTGCGGTCTCTCTTACCTCTTTTCAACCAATGCAAACCAGGTTGTATTTCCGGGCTGGTGCTCACGCTGGTTCAGAGCTGGTTGAACTCGCGAACCAACATAGCACCGTTTTTTCCCCAACTGCTCGAGCACGTGGAAGATGTAGGTCATGACGTCAGATTTACGTGGCCGCTTTTCTCAGAAGCACAAGCAAACTTTCCCTCACAACAACAACGATGGCGGAGAACAGCAGCTTGTCTCCTTGGCCGACCACTGCTTTGCCTTGGAGTCCATTAGTCTCTTTTATTTTATGCATTGCAGGACAATGGAGGAAACACGTTTGGTTTGTGTTTTTGATCACGGCAACACCACCCTTCGCCCCTCGCCCCTGACGTAAGCGGTTCACGGTTCTAGACTAGCAAAGACTTGGAGCCACTCTGGAACCGGTTTTCCTGGCCGGGAGCCGGTTCACTCAATGTGTAAACACGAAAACCGTTTCTCAATTGAGCGCTGGCTCCGAACCGGCCCTGAAAACGACTCATGTTGCTGTTTATCATACAGACATGATTACATGAAGAACAGAGAGGAGGAGATGAAATACACGGCAGATGTGCGGCTAATGAGCGGGGATCCCGGAAGTGCCGAGTGGACCAATCACAGGGCTTGCAGTCCACGTCAATTCTATGTGTAGCTACATTTTGATGGAGGTGCACGCCAGCTACTTGTGTAGCGTACGCTACGCCATCGATTCGACGCAGAAGTATAAATCAGCCTTAAGCGTAGTGGAAAGAGCTAAAAATTAAAATTGAATATGTATGCACATTTTCCTCAGATAAAAAGGACTGATTATAACTAGTTTAATCCCTATGGACGGCAAAACAGTCTTAATACATGTTTCTATTCTATCTCAATGAAAAGGCAGGTTAGTGGTCTCCTCAAGTAAAACCAGAGATACCTCAGGTTTGTCCATCTCACTAAACCCTATCATTCATGGCCTAATATGATCTAAGACAACAACTTTCTAAAAAAGAAAAACCATACTGTGAATAAAAAAATGCATGTGTATATTTTACCTGGTGGACTGCATCTGCCTTGTTGTCTCTGGGTCCTCAAACATTTTCACAATGGGTTCGGTCTCTGACTGCAGCTGTTTAAGCTGAGCCACAACCTCTGTCCTCTTCTCCCTCAGAGCTGACGCAGAGATGAGAAAGAAAGAAAGCCATTAGCTGAAGCAAAGCTGTAATCTAAAATGTACAGAGTCGGCATCTTTGCACTGAAAACAATGTAAAACAAAGTTTACTGCTAAATCCATTCAGAGCAGAGTGAGTGGCACAGCACAGTAAAACCTTTACGCTTTGTTTTCAGTAATATGACTCTTCCTCTGTGTGTGTGCTGCTGAGGAAGTGTGGACAAGGAGTGTGCATCCACCAAGTGTAAAATACTTACTATGGGGAATTTCCTTCTCGGGGAAAAGGCTTCTGTGCACATCCATGGCGAAGTCCACCATGTTTGTGTCACTGAGGAGGTCCAGCTTTCCATTAAGCAGCTCCTGCTCATTGTAGATCTAAAGAACATGGGCAATAATAGGAAACAGAGATGAGGGGGATGTTATGTACAATGTTTGGTACAGTGTTATTATCTACAGATAGGCTGGAAGGAAAAGGTTACAATGACTGATATGTTATGTTTCCAGTATATAAATTAATACAAGGCCCCAATTATTTGCTGGAAATTGAGTTAAGCCTATTTTTATCTATCAACCCCCCTCAGGCACTCTGGGTAATGTGAATTATCTCAGGCACCCAGGCATGCTGGTTATCATTTACATGTCTAAAACAAAGACAGTTGACAATCGCTTCAATCCAACTTGTGCTGAGCAGTTCAGTTATTAAAAAGGGATCAATGTTAAGTTAGCTTTCCAGTTTCACTGGGAAGGCTGACTTTCAGGGGACATTAGGGTTGACACCTTGGATTTGTGAAAAAAAGGGACACTCGACCAAGTGTTTGGGGTGGAGGACTCGGCCACTATTACCAGTTCAGACTGACCAAATGAACATACAATTGGGACATAGGACACTGGTAAGCTCTGCCGCTGCAATCTTGTCTTCTTCTGGTGAACCTGTTTCGGTCATAAAAGTTGCAATGACTGCCTGTTTTTGTTTGTTTGATTGATTCCACAGCTTGATGCTTTTTTGTTTTTGTGTGGATGTCCGATGTGTTTTTCCCTTCATGTTTTAAAGAGATTTTCTCCAGACACCAAACGCAATTGCCTCCCTGGGTCGGCAGTACCCGTTCAAACTCTGACAGAGTCGCCCAGTCAGGATTGTAACTAGTATATGGTTTATTCACACTCTGACAGTGTCGCCCAGTCAGGATTGTAACTAGTATATGGTTTATTCACACTCTGACAGTGTCACCAGTCAGGATTGTAACTAGTATATGGTTTATTCACACTCTGACAGTGTCGCCCAGTCAGGATTGTAACTAGTATATGGTTTATTCAAACTCTGACAGTGTCACCAGTCAGGATTGTAACTAGTATATGGTTTCTTTTGTGCTGGTGTCTTGCATGCATTTGCTCCATCTCCTTCCTCGTCAGTCGTCTCTCCTCTCATTTCAAACAGAGACACCAAAAGTTGGTGAAAAGAAGACCTCAGCGCGGAGTACGTCGGTCAATTCAGCTTCCTGTCTCTCTTTGGTCAAGTTTCCCTCCCTGCTTGAGACGATTTGAGTGCTAGGGCGCGCGTGTGTGTGACGTACACAAAGACAGGAAGAAAACAGAGACAATTTTAAATAGCCGCAGAAGCACAGGGGACCTTTCTAGACTACAGAACGAAGGGAATCATGGGGTTTTTGCAGTTTCCCCCAAAAATGGGACAAATTGTGTCCCGGGAAAGATTTCCATTTTCCTGGGACAGCTGTTGAAAAAAAGAGAACAATTCTGGGAAAAACAGGACGGGTGAAAATTCTAGGGGATGTAGTGGGCCTCTATTGTTCTGACTAGCCAAGAGATTTTATTATTTTCAAGATAATTTCATCGTTTGTGAGAGCCAACAGGTCTGATTGTTTCCACTACAGGTGTGGTGATAGGACGTGTGTCCCTGGCACCATGTAAATACTTTCATTAAAGGTATGAGTAACGTTAGGTGAGGTAACGTTGGGGACACTGTTTATCAGGGTTAAGTACCATTGAAGACACCGGATCATCCTAGAAGGGAGGCATTGGTAGCAACGCACAACAGCTATAAGCAACCTACTTCCTCGAGTTTATAAAGTAACCAAAACAGTGCTTTCCCATCACCCTTCTTTATAATCAGATAGGACCAAACAAGAATAGACCGGCGTAATTCGGCTTAGGTATGAGTGATAATGTCTATGTGTAGCTCGGGGCCTGATGCCTTTCTGAGAAGAGTTAGGGAAGTGTAACGTATTAGAACTTTCAACTTTGATTCAATGTGTTTATTTGAGCTAGTGCCTTCAAATAAGAAGCAGCAGCACACCCAAATTTAGCAATATCTCAAAAACCGCGTGGTTTGTCTCACTATAGTGAAGCCGGCAACAATGAAACCCATGACTTCCGGAACATTCCTTTCAAATGCAAACTCAATTCAAACATGCATCATAAGACCGTGTTTGGAAAGACTTAATGTGACCTATTCTGCATTATCATAGCATTCAATAATAATTCCCCTACACACAATTATACTTCATTTAACATACTGTTCTTCGCCATGTATTTGCGCAAGCTTCATATCTTCCACATCAGTTTATGCTTTTATTTTGAAAGGAGTAAACTACATTTCCGCCCGCACGACGTTTACGTGTTGCGAGCTTTACACGGCTTCTGAAAATGTGGCAAGCTCCCCCACGTATGTTGTCTTTACGACCGGTTTAAAGCCTTTTATAGACTCTTAAAATACTAAAAACATGTACCGAAGCCTTTATACTTATTTTTAGTTCGTACCTCTTTGACAGACAAGAACTCCAGCAGAGGAAAAACGAGATGACGGTCGAGAAAGTGGGCAATTTTGGTGGTGAGGTCGTATTCCGCCATCTTTGCTCCGAAGGAAAGGAAGTGATCGAATGATCCGGCGCCTTACGTCACGCGGGGACTGGCCAATCAGAGACAGTCTCAGCATCCTCAATGAGGAAAAGCTCTACAGTAGAGGAGCTGTGATGCTGATTTAGCAGAACTACTGTGTTCTTTATCGATGATCAATTACAATTTTATGATAGATAGATAGATAGATAGATAGATAGATAGATAGATAGATAGATAGATAGATAGATAGATAGATAGATAGATAGATAGATTCCTCTTTAAATCTTTATATTTTTATTTTATATTTCTGTAAATAATCTGTAGTCATCTGTAAATATTTTGAAAAGCTAAATGAAATTATTTTCATTATTATTATTGTTAGTATTATTGTTGTAATGATTTGTATTATTGTTATTATTGTTGTTATTTTTATGATTAGTATTTTATTATTCATATATTTTCTTTCTTCTAAACTTCCATACTAAAAAAATGGTAAACCTGCACAGCTCTGTTAGTTTAACATTGATCTTTGGTATTCTTTAATTGTTTGTTATTTTGTGTTTCATTTCTATTTAAGCTTTAGCAATGATATCATATGTTTTCCATGCTAATAAAGCCCTTTGAATTGAATTGAGATAGATAGATGGATGGATGGATGGATGGATGGATGGATGGATGGATGGATAGATAGATAGATAGATAGATAGATAGATAGATAGATAGATAGATTTTCAACATATGAATAGTAGAACTTTTTTTTTTTAAATACTTAATTATAGTTTTTTCAGAGGACATAGAACATTCAGAAAGTTAACAAAGAAGAACATATCCCCCCTCCCCCATCCCATTATACAAACAAAAACAAAACAAAAAACAAAAACAAGACGAAACAAGCAACAGAAAATAGCAACAAAAAAAAACAAAAAACAATCAGACAAACAAACAAACAAAAACAAAAAACACATGTACCATAATCTGTGTAGCACTGTAAATTACATATTGCTATGGTCATCCTTTTGTGCAATTATAATGTGTAATTAAAAGGCAAAGGCATTGAGGTGTCATGTGGGCCTTCTAAGAGCTGTGATGTAATCAAGGAAGGGCTGCCATATCTGTTCAAATCTGGTTGTTTTGCCCATCAGCTCATATCTAATTCTCTCCTTATATAAGGTACTGGAGAATTCTGTAAGCCAGGCCTCAAAGCAGGGCGGTCCCTCCTTGTTCCGAACTTTTAGAATCAGTTTTTTTGCAAGTACCATTCCATATTGAATGGAGGAGGATTTCCAACGGCTTAGAGCTTCCAGCTGTTGCGACCAGTCGAGAAGGGCTGTTTCTGGGTTTGGAGGAAGATTATCTCCATAAACTTCCGAATAGAACAACATTTTTTAGTTTAATCAAATTACGTGAGTTCTAATTCAATCCTTTACGACAAATATGTTTCTATGTAATTATTACAAGTACTTCAGGAATGTGAAATGTGGGTTAGGTCTACTGTATGTTACAGCTGTTACAGTGACACTTAATATACATTCCTGATGTGGCTATATTAATAGAATATCAATCATATTTTACCCATTCATTCTTGCTCATGAATGGAAATGGGTTTTTTTTCAATGGCCTCTCAGAAGGATGCATGACTGTGACTTGTAAACCTTTCAAAATGCCCATAATTTCCTTGCTGTGTTGATACAGTGAAACTTTTCATGTATAAAGAGGGATCCACATGAAGGTTTTGTTGAATTTGAAAACATAGGCTTTCCACCAGACACCACCAACATTTCTCCTTAAGGTCTGTGTGACTGTGTATGACTTCTTTATGGCACGGAAAACCATTTTTTGGGCAAACATAGTCATGATGAACCCAAACTAGAGCACCTTCTACGTTTTTAATGAAAACAACCACATCGTTTCCAATCATTTGACTTTTCCACGAGGTTAGAATGTCTTCACTGTGCATCCGAACCATCCTCCTCTCTCTTCCTTCACTTCAGCACATGTCTCATAAAGGTGCTTCTCTGTAAACCATACCAGGCTGACAACTGCCAGTAACAGCTTCTCAATGGCCCATCTCTAATAGGTTTAACTAAAACCTTGTTCTCCTCACAACCACCAAGCACTGTCTAGTATTCTTGCACAATTCCTCCCTTGTTACCTCTCTCCCTCCTTTCTACTCCCTCTTCTCCCTGCCGCCTGACTGCAGGTAGAAATGAGTCATAAACAGACACCACTCACCATGGCCAGTTACTGTTTTACTGGGTGCCTCTGACACAGTCAGCTCTGGCTCAGTGACAGCTCGCTTAGATTAATAAAAAAGAAAACATAGCCTGCACTCTGCAAGCTGAAGCCTTCTTTGTGTCATCTGCTTAATTTCGGGGAAATGTTTTGCAGTGAAAAAAGAGTCACCCACACAATCATTCGGTGAGTTTGGCAAGTACCACATGGAAATGTGTCTCTATTAGATCATTCAGTGACTTATATCAAAGAATGAAAAGCTCCAGCCGGTTTGGCTGCCATTGAGTTGGCTTTATAAGGTCAAACAGAAATACTTCCTCTTTTAGTGTTTTTTATGAGTTTTCATTAATGTAAGCAGCCGTGAATTTACCTTGTGTGCATTTCCTCATGCTCATGTTTCTTGGTGTGAAAAGTGTGAAACTCTTAACTCTGAGTTCCTGTTTAGTGTTATCGTGAAAGATTCAAAACGTTGTTCATAATAAAAAAAGAGTTCTACTTAACATTTGTGTTTTCCATAATTGTCGTATTTTATGCAAACCCATTTTTAAAAAACGACACATACTTGACTTTATTTTCAGACTGTTAAAGTTAGACACTAAAGGTCACTAGGAAGAGGGCCTCACAGACAGCACAGGTACTTTTGTTTATCTGTTGACTGATGGTTCACTTCTTTTACTTTTATGGGAGAGCATTTTTTATTAGTTAATGTGTTCTTGTTTGCTTAAAGTAAGTATCATTTTACCTCATGTGCAAAGTAATGGAAACACATGAAAAAAATCAAATGAAATGCTTTTCATGAAGGTAAACTTTTTCTCATATGAGGACAGCAGATCTGTAGCTATATGAGGGTTCCATTCATCTGTGTGTTGGTGATGCTCAATACAAGTTCCCTAAAGCACATTAATAAAGTCTGAGAATACAATAATATCACTTCATAAAATACTCATGGTGAAATTTGAGGACACATTTGGACTACCTTTACAGATACTATTGCCAATGTGTATTAGATCAGGGGTTCCCAAACCTTTCAGCCCGTGACCCCAAAAATATAGGTGCCAAAGACTTGTGACCCCCACTGTCCCTCGAAGAGGTTAAATGTTTCTTCAAAATTGGTTTACCTACATGCACATGTGGCTATTTCCTGTGCTGCTGTGAATTAACCTGCTGCTACTGATCCTTTTGTTAATCAACAGTTAGCTAACCCTAACTTTAGGAGTCATCTGGCAACAAAGAAAGGCAGAAAACTAATGAAATGTACTTATTTGCAGGGTTTTATTTCAAATGTAACTATTTGTGTCTACATTTTTACAATAATGGGTAAAATAAGCAAGTTTAGCTAATTGAAAAAAAAAATTGAAAAAATTGGAAGACATATCGGGACCCCAATTGGTGTCTCGCGACCCCCCAGGGGATCCCGACCCACACTTTGGGAACCCCTGTATTAGACAATAATTTTCCTTTTTATGGCTTATCTAAAGTGGCTTAAAAAATACCAAATACTTTCCCCCCTGATTTTTCCTCAACCCTTCCCATCATCCTAGTAATCTTCTTATAGTCACTAACCATGCAGTAAATCCTCCATGTGTCCTTCCAACCTAATTTTACAGAAAAATAATCAAAACCCCATAATAGTTCCTCCATGCAATGTAAACACATTGAATATATTGTCAGTTTCCAGTGTAATGTGAGTTGTGTGCTTGCATTTTGGTTGCAGGCAATAATACTTGTTATTACACAATATTGAATTAGGAAGCTGTGGGAAAAACCTACACCGGACCAGACAAAGCCAATAAGCATTCTTAGGTAGGTTCAACACCACAAACTAAATCCAACATGACAAGAAATCAAGTATCTTAAACACTGATATGAAGGCCAAATTGCTTTGGTTTCTCTTGTTTCAACCAGCCAAAAAGAAAGGTGCTTGGGAGGAAGTACTTTGGGGAAAAACATGTGCCGGGGATTTTCTTTTCTTCTGTTACATATTGCCCAGTTTTCTTCTCCTGACGCTACACTAATGTTATCCCTGATCACATGGACTCAATTAACATTAAACCTAGCCTTCACTCTTTGAATACTCACTGTGAAGACTTCCTCCTTCTTAAAAAAACGGAGGGTATTTAGTTAACTGTTTGTGCTTTCTGTCTTCCTGTTCAAAGCTAACTCTACATTGCCTCGTATATTTGTTCTACAGGTCTCTGATGGAGTGTGCTGAATTTTTAAACCCAACAATCCTATCCATTGAAAACAAAAAGAGTCTGAACAATGCTTAGCCATTGTGTTTTGGTCCTCTGTCAGCTTGCTCATCCATCCCCTCAGAGAAAAGCAAAGTTAAACCCATTATTGGCAGAGAGTTGGGAATTGGGTAAAGGGTGATTGAGAAAAACAATAAAGCATTCAGGGGGACTGATCAGAGTTACTTCCACATATTACAGTACATATTGTCCACTGCAGGAGAAGGCATCTGGGGCAGTTAGCTTGTAGAATAATGAAGAAGGCATGATGGTGATGAACAGTTGAATGGCGTTGTAGGGGATATGTTTACCTATCAAGATGGCAATATCAATGCCACCCTCGGCCTCATATCTGTGTGGCCATAAGAAACTGGAGCTAACTAAAGGTTTGCTTAGCTTAGCATGTAGACAAGCAGATTTTTTCTTGTCTTTTTGTCAGCATAAGGCAATCAAATAATCTAGCTCAATGGCTCCTAAAATGGGATCTGGACCTCCTGGGGGTCAAGAGACACAGATGGGGGATAACAAGATGCCGCTCACATGCAAGAGCGCCGCTGATTCAGGACCATATGATTGTGACTGATTCCAAACCGGTCCTCAGCACATGGTTTGTGTTTTGCACTACATCAACTCATGTCTCACTCAGAGGTAAGAAAACACCAAAACATTCTCATAGTGAAAGTTAAAAACACAAACAAACATGAAATGTACGTTCAGGAGGCGGGCAGAACGGCAGGACGGGATTTGATTGGTTTCATCATTTGGCTCCTGATGGCAGGGATTGGTTGGTGTTTTCCCAGGTTTACTCCGGCTGTAGATAGCAGCTTTTTTTTTTTACCTCTTTTTTAAGAACACATTATGTGTTGATTGACACAGCAAGATGTAGGCAAAGGTAGGCTCATTTTCTACAGATTACCATGAATTAGTTAAGGATTAAGCTGGTATTAAACTTTCAGAAGCACAAAAATTCATCTGTGTGTCTCAATATCAAATATTGTATGTCCTATTATATCACTACAACAGTATTAAACTGAAAGCTCATTGTTGTCTGTTTCTACTCTTCTTTAAATTACTTTAAACTAGTATCATGGCTGTATTTACTGTACTCTCTGATTGGTCTATTAGCGCTTGCGAGCGACAGTGAGTAAGGTTGAACCACTTAAAGGTACAGAGGGAGTCACTGGTCTCTGGCCCTGTTGTTTTAGGGGTCTGAAAATTTGGGAACCACTGATCTAAGACATGACTCATTATAAAACTGGCACTCAGTTTTTACAACTTTATAACTTTGGTAGGAACAAATCAAAAAGCTGTCAAAGCTGTTTCATTTTCAGCAAGAAGACAGATAAAGCAAACATATCTTTTGACATGTTGGGAAAAATTCATACTTGTAGACGTGACATTACTGCATGCATGGCACTGATCTAGACTGAACTGAAAGACTGGAAATAATACTGAAAATGCCCCAAAATGATCTGGTTTGCTATTTTGGATACTTCCTCTTCTGACAGTGATTCAAGACATCTACCTGTCAAATGATTAGAATGTAACAGAAGCATCTCTTTGTTCATGTTCTGCTGCTGTTATTGGAGACAACCACATCTACAGGTCAAAACAATTACACAGTTTATAATAACCTTTCCTTTTAAAGAATAAATAGTCCTTATCAAAGGGTTCCAGTCTGATGAGTTGAAACCAACTTATCAAACTCTCACCTCACTGGTCAAGAGGTTCCCCGTCCGCCGAAATTCCATTTAAATAAGATTGGATGTGATATTGATCCTTAAAGGTGCTAGTTTTGTGTGTTTTGTTAACCTCAGACAAAGCCAGGCCAGCTGTTCCTCCTTATTTCCAGCATTTGTGCTAAGTTAAGCTTGCTTAACGAGCTGTAGAGAGCCGTTTGTAGAGTGCAGAAAAAAACATGTGCTGTCGATATTCTCATCTAGCTCTTTACAAGGAAGCAAATAAAAAGTTTCCAAATATGTCAAAAATGTGTTGGCCCATTGAGAAAATGCTTTTCAAATGTCAAAAATAACTGGAAATGTGACTCCTTCTTTACTTTGATTGTCTGGATTGAGTCCCTGGTGGTCTGCTCACTTACATAACTGTGTTTTGGCAATGTTTCTGCAACTTCGTTATCTTTGCTTTCCCCCTTGCCAAGCTGCATCGCTGTCAATCCAACCAACAGGGAGAGTATAACCAATGATTTTGGTTGAAGGCTTATCAAAACTTGCAACAAAGACTTTAAAAGTAGAATAAATACAAACAGTAATCCACCATTCTTGTCTCTGGAAATCAAAGCATTTGTGTGTTTTTGCAGGATAAAGCACTTTTAGCTAGTGGTGGCTTTGACCACACATGGTAGCCAGGTTCAAGTCTAGGATGCTGTCAGGAACACCAACACATTTCAGCTATCAGTTATCCATCACTCCCGAGTAAGTCTCACAGACAGTAGTCTGTGTCCTTAATGGGATAAACTTAAAGGGCGTTGCAGTGAGGGGCCAAATATTCCATGAAAAACCTCAGCTCTCCGGTTCCCTGAAAGCTTTCTTGGTCAACAAATGAATCCAAGAGAGGGAGAGGAGATGACACTGCCAAAGACACCCACCACTGGCTTCGTTCTAATATCTGTCAAAATATAAATCAATAAAACCTGAAGACAAATGACTCGGCGCTGGATGTTGCAAAGCCAAGCATCCCTGCTCTGAATCCGAATTGCAGCATCTCATATGAATTTCAATGATTCTTCTGTAAACTTTTTAGATATGCATCACCTCGCTCAGTGTGCGTGTCAGGTTATAAATCAGCGGCCCACACTCCTGATTCAGAGCCCAGTGCTGACTTCAGCACTGTCACACTCAATGGCAACAGGATGAAGGTTATCGACCAAGCCTATCAGCTGAAAAACAATGTAAACTTCCAGAGAGCACCCAATGGCACCGTGCATGGTAGAACATCTGTGCAACACATGTCTGCTGCACAAACAAGGGATGACTTATGCTCACACACATCAGCATTATCAGAGGGCACACAGGGGAGTCGATCGATATTTTACTCCTCTAATCCCTCCTCAGCAAACTCTGCTCCCGGTCGCTCCTCTTGTTATGCATAACTTCCCTTTTACTCTGCAATTTACCCTCAAAACATGACAGTGAACACAGCAATACCTCCATGCATATTACAAACACAAAGTAGTGGAACCTCTTATGTTATGCTTCGACTGTACCGAGGATGAGATGTGGGTATTCCTCTTGCTGTGGATTCTGAGTGTCTGTAATGATTGCTTCTTGTGTATTTGTGTGGCTAAGCGTAGGTCGCAGACTAAAACCACTGCTGGAAAAAAGGGAGAGAAAGTAATGCCAGTCAGAACCTAAGCATTTCAAACCTCAACTTGGACCCCCTAAGAGGTCTAAGCTCATACGCCATAAATTGGGACCAAAAAATGCAAAGAATGAATCTAACCAACTGCCACAACTTAAAATGAGGATGATGTGATTCTTGGAAATGTCCAAGAAAAGTTTCCAAAACTGGCTTAGAGGTGTAAAAATTGTCATATCACTGCCCAATACGCTCTTAGAATTCAACTTCTCCTCAGTGAGACTGAATGAGGGTTATGCAAGAATGGCTCAAAGTCAAGTCCTCAAACAGTTTTGGTATTTCAATACAATTCCAGGAGAATCCCAGAAATATGCTCACATGGAAGTCAAATTATGATCTCAGAAGTGATGAGTTTTTCTTGTACTGGATTAGCATCACTTCTCACGATAAACTTAGCCGCCTTTTACAGTGACCACTGATTTTTTCAAGTTAATCTCATGCCTGTCAGTGCTGCTGGATCAGTGTTTGAGTTCAATGTGAAGAGACTATGGGCCATAAAACCAATCTAGCAACACATAATATACTACATGTGGTAACTCTCCAATCCACAATAAGCAACCTCGCGACTATACGAGGTGTCAAGGGAGCAATACATCCTACTGTAACCTTCATACTGTGTGAGTTACATCAATTACCAGCGTGGGGCTGCTCTGACGTGGGGCTGAATATTGTTCTTGGCACAGAAGCCAAGAGAGAGAAGAGCAGGAGAGTGAGGAAGCATAATTGTGATGTGCCATAATTTCCCGCTCAGGGCCTCAGGTCAGAGGTACAGAAGAGGAGTCCATCAGAGGCAACGCGTGCTAAAGTCATCTGTGCAGAGTTATCCGCGGTGAGGTGAAAGCAACTTGGTCAGACAGAGAAACTAATCAGATTTCAAAGTAAACATTGGTGCTGCCGCCTCCAGAAGGTGAAGTCCAAACATTGTTGCTAATTGCATCTGTCTTCATTTTCCACAACTCTCTGTAAAACACCAACGACAGAGAAATTTAGATGGAACAGGAACTCTGTCAAAACCACAGAGAGCACCTTAACCTTACCTCAGATTTTACTCTATAACTGTTCATTTTAAGGATTGCCAACTCTGATTGCTTCTGTCAGAAATCAAAATATAATGCCTGTGAAGTGTTTCTGCTGGAAGATTTCTCTTTTTTATATGCATGGGGAGTGAAAGGGAAAATATATGCTTCTCCTGTGTGCCATATGTGGGGGCTTCCAGAGCGTGGAAACCTACGTAAGCAGTCAAGTCACACAGTTTGGGTTTTCAGATGGCTGCAATTGATCTCGTATATTGTGACATTTCTGTACAAGAGAGACGCTCCAAGTTAAACAGGCACGTCGTGTCAAGAGGCTTTTTTCACCACCACCACATCCAGCTGCATCTCAAAATTATGGACAGCTTGTTCACGGAGTGCTTTAACCATCATTTCCTGAAATCCCAGGAGTCACAGCTGCTGCACAGTGTTTATTGCAGGTCACCGTTAGGGCCCTGGCCTTCAGTGGCACCTTGACAGACAGGGGAAAGCCCTCTACCCTAAAGAACAGTGTACAATTGTTTTAATGTGGTTTCTTTGGTATTTTGTGTTCCAGCGAAAACCCAACCACATATCAACTGACTGCCATGTGCAGACTTAAGAATTACAAGTGCACAGATCGCCAAAGCTAAATGTAACCCAAACTGTACACAGTTTTGTTATTTGTTACTCTCTCACAGAGGACAACATTTTCTTGTGCACTTGCCAATTATTGATGATGCTAAGCTTTTTAACTTTGCCAGTGTCTGTTTGAAAAAAATCTCCTTGTTGCCCTTTGAATTAGAACATCAACAAAGTATGCATGACAGTCGGTTTTGTGCAGTGTGCAGCACTGGATATGACATCAGATCTCTGAAATGTCTAAGTAAGCAAGTTTGTGCTGTGCCCACATCAACAAGTGTGTAATGTGGTAAGAGAGAAATGTGTAAGCAAGCATACACAGGGAAGGGATGAGATTCACAGAAGCTCCTGAGGGAAATCAGGATATAATGGTCAATGTGCTTGGAAAGCACATTTCATATTTTCAGAGGAAGCTGATAGATTCTAGGCTCAGTGGACTGTCCTACCCAATACTTATAAGGGGATTATATAAAAATGGTAGTGGTGCATGAGAATGGCATCGTCTGGTTTCTAAATGTTTGCTGTAGCCTGTGAACCCTCATGCTGTTGCTGACTGCTGACATTTGGTGTACAAGTTCAGATTGACAGTTTACTTAAATCAGATTTAGTTTGTTCTGAAGCCAGACCATGCTCAGTTTGGGTTTCAAAGTCAAAATAGCCTGTGAACTCAGCATGGATTGAATTTGATTGAGCTATGCTGTTCTGTTGATTTTATGTGAGCTTTTAAAATGAGTCTTCATGACACCAAGGGAATCATTCATATTTATTAGTGCAGCTTGGGACCATATTATTATTATTATTATTATTATTATTATTATTATTATTAATAATAACATTATTGTTATTATTATCATTATTATTATTATCATTATTATTACTATTATTATTATTATTATTATTATTATTATCATTATTATTATTATTATCATCATTATTATTACTACTATTATTATTATTATCATTATCATTATTATTATTATTATCATTATTATTACTACTATTATTATTATTATTATTATCATTATTATTACTACTATTATTGTTATTATTATTATTATTATTATTATTATTATTATTATTAGCAGTAGTAGTAGTAATAGTAGTAGTAGTAGTACCTTTTTTTATGCAGAAAGATGCCGAAATTTTAATTCATGCTTTTATCATAAGCCGCATCGACTACTGTAACTCCCTTTTTACTGGTTTGCCCAAAAAGTCTCAAGAAACTGCAGCTTGTTCAAAACGCAGCTGCCGGAGTTTTAACACGAAAAAAGAAATCAGATCACATCACCCCTCTTTTAAAACTCTGCACTGGCTCCCTGTTTCTTTTAGAATTGATTTTAGAGTTATTTTACTTGATTTTAAAGCTCTTAACAGCCTTGCTCCTCCATACATCACTGATCTCCTGTCATTTTATGTTCCAGCCCGATCACTGAGGTCCTCCAATGCTTCCCTTTTAAATGTTCCTCGTGTGTCTCACACAAAGAGAGAGAGAGCTTTCTGTTTTTATGCCCCTAATCCCTGAACTCTCTGCCTTTGGACATCAAAACGGCGAGCTCTCTGGGTGTTTTTAAAACTACACTTAAGACTTACCTTTTTAATCTAACTTTTAATTTGGAGTAATTTATTTTTAACCCTGGACTGCATTATTATTATTTCAATCATCACTTTAACATTTATTTATCTTATTTAATTATCTATTTATTTCTTGTATCCATCTGATCTTGTTAACTCTACCTTATTTTTGTCTTTTCTTTCCACTCTTACTTATTTTATTAATTTTACTGTGTTAATTGTATTTTATTTCTAAGTATTTTATTTATAATAATGCTTTTTTAAATGTGCTGTTGTTTTCTGTCTCTCTGTTATTCTGTGAAGCACTTTGGGCTGCATGTTTATATGTGAAAGGTGCTTTATAAATAAAGTTGAGTTTAGTTCAATATTGTATTTCATTAATTATTTCTGAATAATCTCAAGGCACGCCCACAATTGGCAAGGCGATGACGTAGGCACGGCGTCTGTTGTCAAAGGAGAAAAGATGGCGTCGGTGTCAGAGATGTACGATGTCGGATGGGAAGGTAAGACAAAAGATAAAACAGATTCTACTAAAGAATAATTGAGACAAGTTCATATACTTGAGGTATTAGAGTTTAACTTTGTTGTGTGTGTTGTTCCCGAGCATGTTGAAGCTCTTCGCTCCTCCACATTGAAATAAGTCACCGTGACAGGGTGCTAGCTTAATCTAGTTAGCATGGTTAGCTCACGGTTGCCTGATGGAGTGGATTTATCCGCATCTTTTTTTAATACAAGCTCGACAGCTTCTATTTTATATTAGTTTGTAATGTGCACGTGTACTGTAGAGGTGTAAGCACTGATCACAGCTGACCAGCTGATGTCTTAAGCCAGTCATGAGGAGACAAACGTGTCCTCAGCTAACGTTAGCTATTATCGCTACGTCACATCAGACTGAGCCTGCAAATATAGATATAACATTTCATATTAATGCGACTGTGATTTCATCGCCAATTCCTGCACTTCTTCATGTATATTTATTAAAATACTACAGTAGTGTATGTAATCTGACAATCAAAGCATGTGAAACATCAGTTATGAGGTTGTCTGAATTGCACTTGTAATTTCACCCCATCATTCAGAAAGTGGACAATCGTGCAGATCAGAAGTGCATACATCAGTAAAGGATCATGTGTGGCGCTATAACACTGCTATGCTGTGGATGTGTGTTGCACAGCCGCATACTTGTAGAAACAGACTAAGAAGAAACTTGCTGATACAGGGATCAACACTCTTCATGCTTCATGTGTCTCTTTTCTCCACAGAAATGAGAGACAAGTTGCGCAAATGGAGAGAGGATAACAGCAGAAATAGTGAGCAGATTGTGGATGTTGGTGAAGAGCTCATCAGTGACCATTCATCTAAACTAGGAGATGACAGTAAGTGTGACACAACTACACATATATGTTAGATAGGCTCCTCTTATACCTTTTATCGATCAAGGCAGTTTGGGAGCCGGCGCTCAATTGAGAACCGTTTTTTTTTTACTGCGAATGAACCGGCTCCCTGCCAGGAAAACCGGTTCCAGAGCGGCTCCAACTCTTTGCTGGTCTTTGCTGGGGGGTATGGTTGCCGTGATCAAAAACACAAACCCAACGTGTTTCTGCCATTGTCCGACAGCGAAAAAACAAGAGACTAATGGATTCCAAGGCAAAGCAGTGGTTGGCCGAGGAGACAAGCTGCCGTTGTCCGCCATCATTGTTGTTGTGAGGGAAAGTTCGCTGTAGCGCTGCTGGGAGAAGCTGTCATGTAAATCTGATGTCATGACGTGCCTCTTCTTGGATCGAGCAGGCGGAAAAACAAATGTGTGCCGTGTTGGTTTGTGAGTTCAACCAGCTCTGAACCAGCGTGAGCACCAGCCTGGAAATACAACCCGGTTCGTGTTGGTCGAAAGGAGGTATTATACCAATGTTTCCAGCTGTTTTCTAAACATGACAGCGTCAGACTGTCCATTCATTGAATTAAGGACAATTACACCAAACTCACTTTAATAAGAACGATCAGACAGGGCATCAAAACTCTCACATCACAATGTTAAAAGCAAAGATAAGTGCAGACTGTAGGATTTTCATCCAGAACCACTAACTGTCCCTCTGTAGAATCAGTCAGGCTAATGTATTGACTGTGGGTTCATCCACACGGCTGTGAAAGATATGAGTGATCTAAGTGGGTGATTCCCTTCCAGCTACTTTTTCTTCCCTCTCCTCTCTTATGTGGTATGTATTTTTCTTTTGGATTCATATCTGAACAGGATCTTTGGTTTCCTGTGATGTGGAAAACAAAGATGGACAGACAGTTATGGCTGCAGAGCCAAGAATACAAGATTGAATTCATTAAACACGTATTTTGGAGGTTTGAGGAGAAAAGGTGAAATACTTAACTTGGAGAATCTTGGATGCGCATGAAAGCAAACACGTCAACACGCTCATATTTCATGATTTGTTGAACTGGATTGTCAGTAGGCAACATCTCTTCAAATTTAAATGGATTATCAGTAAAAGCTGAAAACAACCTTGAAACTTCAATATTGAAGTACTCATGTTAAACAATGTTGGGAACAAGGGGTTTGTATTTGTCATATTTGTTGTTAGCTGTGTGCCCAAAATATGTCCATCAGCTGACAGAAGACATGGACTTCAACTAAGATGAAGATGATCACCCCTCCAGTCTCCATCTTTAATATTAGCTTGTAATCTTCACCGCCCTGGTGGTATCAAAACAGTTCACACTTGAACTGCCAGCAAATATGGCGATAAGAGGTAGCCTGTTATCTGTCACTGCTTTTATTCTCCTTGTGCTTTGTGCACTAAATATCAATCGTCAAGCTGCTTATTTATGCTTACTGGATGTCTTTCGGTCGCACAGAATGAATGAGACAAAAAGTGTGTTCGACCTGTAACATGGGACTTCCACTGGATCCGTGTCCAGTCCGTCTCCGATCCGCTGCAGTCCGGCTCCGTGGTCTCTCTCGTCCATCAACAACCTCTGGTTGAAATTTCAGATCCGCAAAAATAGAAGTCTTGCGTATCTGACCCAGAGGGCTCTGACCTGCTGGATCAGAGATGCAGCCAGAACACAACGGAGCGGATCCAGGGGGAGTTAACAAATTGACTAGAATAGAAACCTATCAGATCTGGTGCTGTGACGGATGAGAGACGGACCGGACACAGATCTGGTTGAATTTGGCCATAAGTTGGCTGGTTAGAAAATGGTTGCCTTGGAAGCCGTTTAAAATAAGGGACTATTATTTTAACTGTAAAGATAAATAATTTTAAAATCAATAGAATAATCTTTAGATTGATACTTTGTGTAGATTTCTTTGACTATTTAGTTTGTTTCCAGGTAATAAGCAGGTTAATGTATACAGAGTTCGGACGGGTGCTTGAAATCCTTGAAAATGCTTTGTGTGTTTTCAAGGTTCAAAAAACACTTGAATTTTGGGTCTAAGTTCTTGTAAATGCTTGAAATTGTTATCATATTCAACAAAACTACTCCGCTCCTGCTCAGACCGTCTCCTGACGTCTCAGCCAGCTCCCCTCAGTGTTGTCCTAGCTGTTAGCTTGTTTGCTAATCACGTACTGTCTGTAATCTGTCTGTATAGCTGTCTCTCTGCTCTTTGCACCGCTGTACTCGTGTGTCCCTGTCTGCACATCCACCGCTGAAGATGACAGCTTGTTGTCAATCTTTTATTTACCTAACTGGATTTGGGGAAACTTTGGGACGTGGTTGAGTTGAGCTGCGGCCAAGTGGCTAAAACAGTCCCGCATATGATCGGCTCATTTCCCTCAGGATCGATTCACTAACTTTCCCCAGGACCGGTTCACTAACTATCCTGAGGACCGGTCCACTAACTTTCTCCAGGACCGGTTCTTAAACTTTCCCCAGGACCTGTTCTTTAATTTTCCCCAGGACCCGTTCACTAACTTTCCCCAGGACCGGTTCACTAACTTTCCCCAGGACCGGTTCATTAACTTTCCCCAGGACCGGTCCACTAACTTTCCCCAGGACCGGTCCACTAACTTTCCTCAAGACCAGTTCACTAACTTTCCTCAGGACTGGTTCACTAACTTTCCCCAGGACCGGTTCACTAACTTTCCCCAGGACCGGTTCACTAACTTTCCCCAGGACCGGTCCACTAACTTTCCTCAAGACCAGTTCACTAACTTTCCTCAGGACTGGTTCACTAACTTTCCTCAGGACCAGTCCCCTAACGTTCCCCAAACAGCTCAGAGTTTAGACAAACAGCTCCGTCTGAGCCGAGCTCCTCTGCGTGCACATACTACACTTCAGCCTCCTCTGCTCCGGGCGTCCCATGGTCCTGATTCCCCGGAGACTACGGAGTGATAAAACTAATAAATGATAGAAGTCCTGATTCTGAAGTATTTTGTGACTCAGCACTCAGAGAACATTGTAAATGAATAATTTTCAGATTCTGGAGTTTTTATGTCTTTAGATTCAGAGTCAGACGGCTCAAACATGCAGGCTGTGAACTCTCTCTTGACCTGTCAATCAAAGAGTTAGGTCACGCCCACACAGTCCTGATAAATGCTCTGACCTGTAAAATAAGCTGGTTTTGAACAGAGGTTTTTTTAGAGTTATGGATGTTTATTTTTACTTAGATTTTTGTTAAAGCTTGATTACACATTTATTTTTGATATTCTATGTGAATTTTAAATATTACATTTATGTTTCCAGGGTCTTTAAAGAAGCCCTCTTGTAATCCATTTCAACATCAGAAACATTTTTTTGGGTATACAGTTAACAGGACAGTAAAATAAAGTTATTAACATTGCCTAACATTACACTGATGTTTTAACATTTTGAGTTTTTCAGTTCTAACTATACCGCCCTGCTGCATTACCTTATTAGACCCTCTCGTACTCCCAGTCATCGTGATTCATCCAGCCCTCTAAAGAGCGGGATAAACACTTCATATGCCATGGTTTAACTGAAACCAGCTCTTAAATTGGCTGTGAAACAAGATGAGAATTATCAAGAGGCAGAGTCATAAAAGTCAATAAAAACCACAGCCGGATTTGTTTGTTCTGGCATAACCATCCAGTGTTAGGGTGGAGTTAGGATTTAGTAGAGTTCTTAATTAACAAGAGTTGTTCATTTGGCTGAAAATGTCTGGTTAAATGTCCCAAGCTGTCAGTCACACATGTTGTATTTATTCTATTAATTGGTCTCTGATGACGGGCTGGTAGTCGGTATGTTTTAATGTTGCAGTGGAGTGAAAGGAAAAACGTGATTTATTTTTCTTTTTTCAAGCTCACCACCAAGTGAAACATTTGAAAGGAATTGTTGTTTTTGGTAATGAGAGTGCTCAATATGCCAATCTCAGGCTGAGATGTTCAGACCGATTCTAGCTCAGTGATATTTATACAGAAGTAATAATTATCAAAAACGTGTTTGACAACATTTAAAGTAAGGGGTAAGCTAGAGCTCGGCAATATTAAAAAAGATGTTATCATGATCATTTTTTTTTCATATAAGTGGATATCTATAATTATCATGATAAACTCAAATCATTATTTAATTAACATTTAAAGTCAGACGTTATGCCCCTGAGTGAAAGTTGAAGAAACCAGACAGTTTGTTAGTTTGTATCTGGATTTAGTTTCTGATGAACTTCTTGAATCTATCATTTCTGACAAAGAAGCAGGTCTTTTGTGCATGATGAGATTTTTGTGAAGTTTTAGTTTGAAGATTTTTATTTTTTTGAGGTTAAGATAATTAGCATTTTCTTATTTATTTACCCACATCCTGAAAGTATATGTAATGAAGTGTATGAAGTTAATAGTTAACACAGAGTCGACTCAGTGTCAGACTAACGACTCTGCTTTGAGCTGCTAGGTTTTGAGTTTTCTTCAGTATCGCTGTCCCTCCTCTCAGCTGTGTTTACATTCCTCTCCAAGCTTCTCTAAACCCGCCTTCCTCTTACTCTGCGAGTTCTTGGCTGTTCAATGTTGTCATCTTCTTCTGTCTATTGCCAATAGCGCCCCCTCCCTTTCCAGTGTTTGGCAGGGTGTAATTACAGGTTTATATATATCAAATTCTTATCAAACATTTGTGATATATTCTTTTTTAAGGTTATATTTTTGGGGCTTTTTTCCTTTTTATTCATAGGACAACTGAAGAGAGACAGGAAATGTGGGGAGTAGAGAGTGGGGGAAGACTTGCAGCACATGGTCACAGCCGAGAGGCGAACCGACAACCTCTGCGACGAGGACTGTGGGGCACTTGGATCGCTACGCCACCAGCACCCCGAACATTTGTTATATTTATACTGAAAAAATGATATCACGATAATAATCGTCATCAAATTATCGCCCAAACCTAGGGTAAGCTCAACTAGCATCACATACCTCTTTTCAACCAAAGCAAACCGGGTTGTATTTCCGGGCTGGTGCTCACGCTGGTTTGGAGCAAGTGGCAACCTCCGGTCTAAAAATATGAGTCAATGCAGAAGTGTTAAAAGCTGCAGTTCATTGAGGATCCGCTTGAGGCTGGCTCCGGAAGTACCGGAAGTCACATACACATGAATGGGGAAAAGACGATCTTTGCAGCATTAATAAACATGTTTACAGCCTGGTACAAAAGATGAATGTAGTCTGAATAGCTCATTTCTCGATGTCCTCTCACTGTGAGGGGTTGAATTTTTTTCTAATTCGGCAATTTCGAAGATATTGAGATTACTAGTCTTCCAATGAGAGGCACAGTTGCCTGTGGGAACACTGCAGCTGTTGGCTAGGAGGCTCAAAGCCCGCCTCTTTACGTCACACTGGCTCGACAGAAGCAATATGGCTGCCGCAGCCGATTGGTCTCAAAACAGCTCTTCAGAAACAGATGGGTGACGTCACGGATACTACGTCCATATTTTTTACAGTCTATGGTTCGGAGCTGGTTGAACTCGTGAACCAACACGGCCCCCGTTTGTTTTTCCGCCCCATGTAGCCCATGGAAGAGGCACGTCATGACGTCAGATCTACGTGACCGCTTTTCCCAGCAACGCTAGCATGAGCTTTCCCTCACAACGATGATGGCGGACAACGGCAGCTTTTCTCCTCGGATGACCACTGCCTTGCCTTGGAATTCATCATTAAAAAAAAAAAATGTTGCTGCAGGACAATTGCGGAAACATGTTTGGTTTGCGTTTTTGATAACGGCAACCAAACCTCCTGCCCCTCGGCCTGACGGAGCTGCTCTGGAACCAGTTTTCCCGGCCAGGAGTCGGTTCACTCACAGTCGAAACACGAAAAACCGGTTCTGAAATGAGCGCCGGCTCCGAACCGTCCCTGAAACTGCCTCGGTCGAAAAGGGGTAACAGAGAAGTAAATGGACATAGCAGACATGATTGTGTTTACATGACCACACAACCATTCTAACTGTTTGAATCCATTGGGCTGACAATGTCATCAACTGGCAACAACATTCACTCTAATGTATTTGTTATTGGCAACTCTAGATGGACTAAAGCTTAGTTGAGCATGTGAACTAGGGAAACTGTTGACACAGTCACACTATCCAGAGTGAGGGATGAGACACAGCACAACACATCCAGAAATGTCTTGGTTTCACTTAACATTTGAACAGTGTTGTTAACAACATAAGCAATGTTTATTCTACTAATGCAGCTCTGCTCTCATTAAGCCGTCAAACTTGGGCCTGTGTTTCTTGCCCTCTTTCAGAAATCTCCTTTTCCGTGTCTCGGTTGTATTTTGACTGTGTATTTTCCTAAATAATGTTACACTTTATTTCCTCAACTTTAAGATGATTACTGACCTTATAAGCAAGTTATTCATGACCGACTCACTCTGGAGTAATGAATAAGATGACTGTAAAGCCTTTCACAAGGGTGTTTACAGGAAATGTTCCTGTATTTGTGATTATGATATTATTATAATGCTTTCCAGATTTTACGTTTGTGTATGTTTTTTTTACAGGGAAACTTTCTTGAACATATTCCATGTAGAGGATAGTAAACGCAGCGTTACATAATGAATGGGAGATTTCTTTGAATGAAGTCCTAAGCTTTTGACTCACATGGTTAGAAGGTTTTGAGTCAGAACCACATGTGCAGCTGTTGGGGACACACTCTAAAGTCGGGATGTCAACTGTACAGATCAATAGATCATTTTTTATGTTACAGCAGACAGTTAAATGGAAAGGGCGTTAACACAGTCCTCTTTGTCTCTGTCTCTTCTGCCCAGTATGGATAATTTATGAGCAGGTGATGATCGCAGCGCTGGACTGCAGTCGGGATGACTTGGCTCTGGTAAGTTTTACCGCTCTTCCTCACACACACCCAAGAGCTTCAAAGGCCATCCTTCACTCTCTCCGCCATTCCTACTTTGCTTCACCTCCTTTGCCAAATGTGAAAATCTGATTTTTATTTGGCCAAACGGCATAACTCTGTCTGTTCTGTGGAAAAACAATTTACTGAGAGTTGGAATCAGACGGTGTAGCACAACGAGTGGAGAGGCATGCTTCGAGTAGCTGAACTTGGCCTTCAGTTACGGAGTTCAACTGCTTTTTTCCTCAGGGTTTATTTGCCGTGCTTAAACTTCATTTGATGGTTTTGAGTTCATGTCGAAATTACATGCTCTGAAATGGTCAAATGTGCAATGGATGAAAAAGAAAAAACAACAAAAAAACATGGCAACTGAGAAGGTACATCTTTAATCAGTATGCATGAAATGACTCGCTTGGCAAAAAGAGTGACTCATTGATTACAGAAGAGGCAGAACTCAGTCATTACAATTAGCTGTCTGCTGGCTATCCTTTCTGCCCTGCTGCCAGGAGTTCTAAAGAACTAGGAGGACCAGACTCCTGCTGATGGATGGTGCTAACGTTACAAACCACACTGCAGACTTGTCGTGTCTCATTCAGACTAATGCTGAATGTGACAGTAACTAGAGCTGGGCGATACTGACAAAGATGCTATCACGATAACATTTTTCATATCAGTCGATATCGATATTTATCACGATACACATCAAATCTTTATTTCATTCAAATTTAAAGTCAGATTTTTGCTCCAGAGTGAAAGTTGAAGACAGTTTGTTACTTTTTATCTGGATTTAATTTTCTGATGAACTTCTTGAATCCATCATTTCTGACGGTGCTGACAGGAAGCAGGTCTTTAATATAAGATGACATTTTTGTGAAGTTTTAGTTTGAAGATTCTTATTTTTCTCAGGTTGAGATAATTAGCATGTTTTGATTTTACAACGAAGATAAATCAAACTGTATTGTGTGAATCAGTTTAGTAGAGTATTGTTTTGAGTTGGCGGATCATTTCTGCGTGACACGGACACATCGACACACAAGTATGTGGTGGAGTGATAGTTTCCCACAGTTCAGTGAATGCATCACGGTTATTCAGTGTTCAGTTGTCCTACGGTCGCGGTGGACATTAAACGTGTTCGAGATGCACAGCAGAAGTTGTCTCTGTGCTTTTCTTTAACCGAAATCCTGAAAGTATATTTAATGAAGTGCATTAAGTTAATAGTTAACTCAGAGTGGACACAGTGTCAGACTAACAACTCTGCTTTGAGCTGCAAGGTTTTGCATTTTCTTCAGTGTCGCTGTCGCTTCATCTGTGTTTATATTCTGCTCCAAACATCTTTAAGCCCTGCCTACCTTTCACCCTGCGACATGATTGGCTGTTCAATGCGTCTTCTTCTGTTAAATGTTGGGTGGCAACTAGCATTCAGGCACATGAGCACCCCTTCCTTTCCAGTGGTTGGCAGGATGTAATTACAGGTTTAGATTTATCATTTTTTTTATTTTATTGTCACGATAATTATTGTTATTGTATCATCGCCCAGCCCTAACTGTAACCATACTTTACCTCTTCCCTTATTATGAGATCAAACAAATACCAGCTCTGTGTTGTGTTGAAAGTATTAATCGATTATCGATTAATTGATTGTTAAGAAATGACTCGAAACACACATTTTTGTTATCAATTTTCCGTCACGTGGAACAAACATCATGTGGTCTCATATTACACTCATCTATCAGGGAGGTGTTTTAAGTTTAAAGCATGTTTGGATGTGAATCGGCTGTTAAAGGTGTTGCGCACAGCGGAGACGCTCAGCTGGGGGCTGCGGCTGCACGTCAGGTCTCCACGTGCGCTTTTTAAAAGAGGATCAATACAAAACTGCTGCCAACAACGAGTCGGACACAAAGGTTCATAACTATAAACATGACATTTCCACCTTTGGAAACGAAGGCAACAGACAGGTGGGACAATCAGGTACGCTATGTTTGCAGAGCAGAAACATCAGAGCCGTCTGAGCTTTCCTGCCGCTGGACTGATTATGACCCGGTTGCGCTCCCGGCTGACACCTGACTGAATACACATGTTTATTTTTCTCAATAAGAACGAGGAGACAGAAAACTGGACACTGAGTCTGAAGTACTTTTCTGTTAGTATTATGAGCCTTCACTTTATAAGACTATGTCCGCGGAGAATGTTTCTATGAGCCTGATCGTTGATTTTCTGCTTGTCAAACATGTACCTGTATTCAATCCCGTCAGTTATTTGCATTTTGTTGCTGTAGAAAATACAATTTAGGGGGAAAACAACGTATTTGGCATTGATTTTGACGTAGGAATAATAATGTTTTTTTTTTTATTAATTAATCGATAATTGATCGTTAACATTTCCAAAAATCGATCATGGAAAATACTTAAAATGTACATCCCTAGTTGAAAGCATGTTCACAGCCACCTGTTTATAAAATCTATCATCTTTATATTCTGTAAATGATTTGCATACTATATTGCAAGCACATGCTTAATTCTAAGACCTTTTAAAGAATCAGTAAATCAATCAAAGTTGAGAAGCTGAATCAAGTGCAGTCTACAGTTTTAGTAACAGGTGGTTTGGTTATGTGTGTGAGAGCAGAAATGTATGAAAGTGAAGTTACAGCCAGCAATAATTGGTCTCTCCTCTTCCCACATCCTTGCAGAACTGTCTACAGGAACTGAGGAGGCAGTTTCCAGATAGCCACAGAGTGAAGCGATTAACGGGCATGAGGCTGGAAGCTCTGGAAAGGTAAGCACCGGGAACCCAAAAACTCCAGAGAGGCAGAGGAGGCACACACAGCTCAGCCTCAGTGTCATGTACTCTGCTTACTATTTTGTAAGGGGTTTAAAACTGTACACACACCCTAAGCCATATAGTGTCTGGTGTTGTGTAAGTACAGCTTGTGTAAGTACAGCTTGTTAGTGGGGTAGATTGTGTTTATGGTCACCCAGAATTCTTTCAGGGAGGAGGGGAACAGAGAGAGGAAAAGTTCAGGGCTGGTAGCCTGTAGCCCTTTAGCATGGGTTAAGGATTCCCGGGAAGGAAGTGGTGAGAGCCCACTGTTATTCTGGGGGTCCCTCAATCCTTTCTGGTGTAAATTCCTCCCTTGTTTCCTTATTTTTGTTGCTCCTCATCTCTGTGTTTTCCTCTCCCCTATTTTCATGCTTTCTTTTCCGTGGTACGGAGACCAAAACAGGAGTGGGATAATGCCTCAGCACTGTAAATATTGACATGTCACCACATTGTCAGCTTTGTCTCGCCATCTCCTTCAGTGATGCGTGTTCATTTTGAAGCGGTAGTTTATTTAAAATGAAGCCAGAAGAAAGCGAGACGGATACAAAAAAAAAGGATGGTTTTAGTCTCTACTAAACTGAGATAAGAGTAGTTCAATCTGTTACTACCTCACTCATATCCCCCCGCTGGGTCACCATTACTGGTTTATGTCAGAGTTTATGTGATAATGAGAGTGATTGCTTTGGCACTGTCAGATTAAATAAACAACACACAGGATCTAATTGACTGCAGACAGCAACACTTGAATGAAACAGCTTCAAACGACTAGGCACACACACACGCACACACACACACACACACACACACACACACACACACACACACACACACACACACACACACACACACACACACACACACACACACACAGGCATTCAGCTCTTAAATAAATAAAGCAAATCAAAGTGGCTCGTGAGTGCTCGCCTGGTGCCATCTGAAATCTCCCCCAAAGTGTGGCTGAGTAATAAAGTGAATGTGAGGGAAGAAGCAGTGCTGGAAGTGGGGCTTCTCGCTGCTAATGGGAACCAGAGTTGCTTCTGTCTTCTGCAGACTGTGGGCAGGACACTTTCTGATCACTGATCCCCGCCTTTGGCTGCTCAAACGTCAGAGTTGCAGATTGCCCTCATAGAAAAAAAAGACGTTCTGAAATCATCCTTCAGCGCCTGATTTGACATGACAAGTGAAGTGCACATGCCTCCTTTTCCCAGATTTCTTCACCGGATGATTTGATATTTACAGCTCATAAATTTCCCCTTTAAACAGAATCATGTGGGCACAGCCAAGCAGTTTGAGGCGCGCCATGCTGGATATTGTTGCTTATCAGGTTCATATGTCTGTATTGTGGTGTTATGTGTGAGCCAAGAGACAGACAACTGAACCAACTTTGCAGCTGCAGAACTGGACAGATGTAAAAGCAGCAATTTAATTTTGTTTAAAGGTGAATCAAACTGGATACAATCAAATGAAAATACAATCTTCAAAACAGTGGGCTTTGTTTGTATTGATGTCATGAGTCATTGTGAAGTGATTTAAGTCTCTCAGAATGTCTGCTGTGTTACCAGTAACCTTGACTTAAATGAGTGTTTATTTCTTCCTTCAGATCACCACTGATTTCTGTACAGCTTCACTGTAATCACAGAAACCTGCCACGCTGTATACACAAACTTGATTACCTTGAACTTTGTTTGATTTCCCCACCACCTAATTTCACCCGACTTGGGACTGGGATCGGTTAAAAAACAAAATTTAATTCTCTTCTCTTTCTCTTTCCAAAGGTACGAAGAGGCCAGCAAACACTATGACGCCATTCTCCAGGACGACCCCACCAACACGGTAAGACTGAGGAGTGGGGAAAGAGCGGGGAAAGCCCCTCTGCTTAGCAGGCTGCTTTGCTTCACTTTGTGGTCTTAGCGTTTTGTAGGGCTCTAAATCTGCTGAGGCACTTTGGTGTTAGCAGTGTGAGTTTGCTAAGTCAAACTCCCTTTAGCCTTTCTGACCTTAACCACAGTGCTGATCAGCCTAGCACCCACCCAACTGAATGCAGGGAAGGGGGCTGGGCGGGTTGGGACTGATTCATGGTCTTAGTCAGTGGCAGGCATGTTTGATGGAAGTACAGCGTAAATAAGGGTCCGGCCTTTGAAGAAGGTGATTTACCGGACCTTTCAGACCCTCACCCTCAAGGGACGGGGCTGTGCTCCTGTCCCACCTTCTCCTTGCTGTCTTTTGGCTTCAGGTGTAAAAGCTGCTGTTATGTTGAAGTTGCAGTGGAGTCTATGTGAGCCATTTTTCTGGAGCTCTCTTCTCTTTTCACTTCACTCTTCGTCTCTACAAAATGACTTGCAAAAGAACGTCAAAGCAATGTTCTGCCAATCCCCACCACCAACCCAAAACATAATGTACCTGCTGTTAATTGTTTCCATAAGGACATGCGGCCATTCAAGAAAATAAATCTTCTTAAGGGGTTTCAAAAGAAACCATGACCTTATTTATTTTGGCTGTTCCCTTCACCCCTCACCCCAAAGATGTTCAACAAGTTTCTTGTGCAGAGGGAACATATGGATTGCTTTAGATGGTCTAAACATTTTGTTTTAGTGCTACAGATGCAGTGCATGCATTTGATACAATGCCAATACTCCTTACTGTTGTTTATGTCTTTTCAACACTCACTGCAGCACCATGTGTGTTTGCAAATTGGCCTTTAAAACACAGGACTACACTATAATAATCAGCAGCCCTCTATATTGGACTTTAGAGATGGTGCACAGCTAGAATAGGTCTCTCATTTTTGTGATTGTGTCCATCGTAGTATTGTCATTACCAAAACGCTGATGCAGGAAAACAGTTGGAGTTTTTTTTTTTTAAACCAACTCCATTAGAAGTTTTAAATCTAACGGACATGTTAGTCTGCCAGAAGCAGCAGCAGAAAACCTTGTGTGAAAGTCAACACTCCTCAATTCTGCAGAAGGCTCTATCCATGCCATGTCTGATGAGGAGATACCACTGCCATGATTACAGTGAATATTCTCTAAAGATTGTCTTCCAGTTTTTCTGTCCAACACAAGATTAAAGAAAAGCCACAAATCACGGTATTTCCTTGTTGTACTGTCATTTTCATAAACAAAACGAGTGTTTTCTTAGCAGTTTTATTTTTTTACAACATGCACTGTCTACAACAGACTTTATTTTCCACCCTTTGGACAAAGGGAGTTGTAATGTCAGTGATTCCCAGGGCGCCTCCCCAACATGGCACAAATCTCCTGGGGATTCCGGGGAAAGGGAATGGTCGGTTTCCTGGTCTCAGCATGCTGGATACTGCCACCCTACCACCCATAGGCTGTCAGTCAAACCTGGGGCCGGGAATGGAACAAGAAAAAAGAAAAATAGCTCCCCTGTTCTGGGATCTTAACCTTGAATCCTTTTCCCACAATCCTTGTCCTGATTCATTAGGGGTGTGGTTGCAGAGGGTGGAGCAATGACATGGTGACATCATTCAGGTCACCTGTCTTGGATTGAGAGCTGTCTCCTCCCCACATGTTCTCCTGTATGCTCTTAAGAATGAGGCAGGGGATGGGCTTGAGAAATGGCGGAAAATTGGCGACCACAAAGAAGACTTGCAAGGCATCCCAGCATGCGAAGCAGAGATTGGAAACTGAGCTGTTGTAATTACAGGCTGTGGAATAGATGTGGTACCCATTAACCAAAATTGTTGAATCAACAAAAATTGCTCAAGGTTTTTTTTTTTTTGCCATGGTGGTGTCCAAAAAATGTTTCAAACTTTTAGCCCTTCCATTGCTTGCTATGTTCCAATACCTACAGCAATGATCTGGCAAAATTCTTGTCTGTGTGCGTAAAGGCATTTCTTTTCCCACCTTTGCGCTTCTTCTTCTGACTCTTAATGATAGTGACAAACCCACAACACATACAGACACATACCAATGTGTGCTTATTTCAACATACAGTCAACTCCCTCATATTCAATCCCAACCCTCTCATTTTACCCTAATGTCCAATATGAAATCCAGTATTTCTCAAATGAGCCACTGGGGTCATGTAGACAACCTCTGAGGTCCACCCGCAATCACAAGCAATAACAGACTGATAGTGAGACACAATTATATTTATGTAGTTAAATTAATCTGAAACTTGAAGCGCCTGATCAGAGATTTTCTCCACATAAAAGTGAACTACATTATCCATAAAGTCCTCACCAGTTTTCATTTTGGCAGCTATTTTAGATTTAGTCTTAAGATGAAAATGCTATTAGTTTTAGTAGACAGAAACTCAAAATATTTTAGTCTAGTCTTAGTCACATTTGGGCTTTGATTTTTGCCAGAACATCTTCACTATTTAAATAAATTATGTAGTCGATCAGATATCAGTATCAGGGTTATACCAAGTGTTCAAATCTTCAACATTTCACTCCTTTAACACTTTTGTGTAATATCTTAAGTAAAATAATTCAGCCTGTCCCTGCTAAAAAATTAAAGGAAAACATCATGATGTGACCACTGTGACTGTATTTTGATTCTCTTGATTCACAGAAAAATGCCATGAAAGGACTGTATTGCACATTTACAACGGCCCTTGAATGCACCTGCAGTGACAGGCGCACTGGACAGGCAGTCAGTTCACAGCACACTGAAATGCATCTGAATCTTTCAACAAGGAGTTGATCAAAACGTACTAAATGTGTCTGATGTATCACCAAACTGGATTAAATCAAGCTGTAGACGTGGTAATGGCGACAAAAACAACAAACCTCAAGTAGTCCTAAAACAGAAACAGACTTCCCACGGTTGTGTCTTTGTCACTAACGCACACCGGGGGGTAAAAATCCTCAACGAAGATGAGACAGATGCATGGAGGTGAGGAGAGCTGGTTCATGAAGCACACCTGCTGCAGGTAGAGACCAAGCTAACACTGAGCACCTCAGATAATAACTCAGCCTGTCACAGGAAGTCATCACTTTTATCTTTAAAGATTAGACGCAGAGCGGGCGAAACATGGATTCTCAATGGTCGGCCACTAAAGTTTTGTCTCGTCATCGTCTTGTTTACAAAATCAAAACATATGTTTGTCAGAGTTTTTATTATCAGTGAAGCACTTTAGCTCGTCATAGTCTCCTTTTCCTCATGAAAAAATGAGTTGTTGACGAACATTTATCGTCATAATTTCATTAAGGAAATGAACACTGGTCCTCACCACGCTGTTGTTGTTTAAAATCTGTTTCCTGACTCCCATTGATGCTTAAAAGATGTAAACAACCCCCTACATAATCAAAGTTTTCATATTTGAAAAGACTTTTCCCTTCTTTATGCTAGGTATCATCCTCCTGTTGTGATGTTTCTTAAAATAAAAGGTTACAATAGGTCGTAGCCAAGTTTGCCAAATTTGAGGTAAAGAATCCAGTCCTCACGTCTGAGTTCTCCTCACTGCTAAGCTCTTAAAGCATTAATTAAAAAAAAAAAAAAACCCTGACAAGAAGGGATCAGACCCTCTGCCAGGTTTTTCTGGATCATTAGTTAGAGAAAGGAGGAGAGAGAGGAGTGGTTTGGAATGGCTTCTTGTTTAATAAAGTGCTGTGTGACTCTCAGTGCTACCAACTTCCATATGTTCCTTTGAGCCCTGAGCGTTCTTTATCTTGGGAAGGAAGAAAAAAAAAAAGAAGCCTGGAGACAGGAGAGGTGGGTGTGGTAATGGCGAAAGTGTACAAGTGCAAAAATCCACATTCAAAGTGTTTTTCTCTCCTTTCCTTTTTTTCCCTTCCTGTATTGGATGACGAAGTATCCCACATGCTTGTAATTTAGTCTGATCTAAGTATGAATTCCTGATTCTCACATAGCATCAAGCTCTGGGGAAACTCACTGTATGCAAAGTGGTGTGATCTTTGTTTTGAATCACCAGAGAACATAAAAGAGGGAGTAATGGGTTGACCTGTTGCTGCTCTTTGTCGGATAACTTCACACCATATTTGAGCAATTTCCTCTGATTGGCCGTTAACCTTCCTGATACTGAAAACGCACTTCTACAGCGGGCTTAGGAACAAGATACATTTCTGTGTTTGAAGTTGAAATATTTGAAAATGTTGCTCCGTCTCTGAGAGGGTAAAATATCTCACGTCAGTGGAGGCTGCAGAGTCTCTGCAGGTCCCTGTCCCGGTTTGATGGATAAGTGGATTTCTTGTGACGGCAGTGTCAGAAGAGGCCCCAATTTACAGCCCCTTAGACATGACTCATACACAGCCCTCAATGGCTTTGGTTAGGAGTGCAGGAGAGGAAGCCCCACTCAATCAAGTGCCAGTCCATAAATAAAATAGGCTGTGGCAGAGCAGTGCACTTCTAATGGAGCGGCAGCCTCCTGTTAAGGTTTTCACTTACTACCAGAAGAAGAAGGAGGAGGAGGGTGAGGGCTGGCGGGAGTGAAACATTTGGAAAAGTCGGAGAAGCAGGAGTAATACTATCTAATTCAGATTGATGAGAATCTAATCCACCTTAAGGTCACTTCAACATCAAAACGAAGCGGAAAGCAATTTTCAGTTGATGTAAGTCGTGCTGGTGCAGCGTTAAATGTGTGCCGTGCCGGCAGGAAGACAGGCGTTGGGGTTTGGGGGAGTGTGCCATTTTCCCCACTTGGTTAGAGGATGACTCACCACTTTATCTCAGCCACTGAGCTCATTCCAGCTCCCAAACATTGACTCATAATGTGTGTGTCCGTCTTCTGTTGGACATGGCCACTAACTATTTCCAATTATGCCCTGGTAGGCTTATTTTCATTCAGATGTTCCAGTAATGAAACAAATACATTCGAGGAAGTTACATTTAGAGTCCAAAGTCTTCTGTTCTGTATTTCAGTTGTTATGATTGAAGTGCTGATTCCTCTCATAAAGATGCATCAGTCTAGCAAAACTTAGGTTGTGATGCACTTGAAAGACTAATCTGCACACTTTGAACTCAGACCTCTTACACCCCTCAGCTGCCTTCAGACCAACACTCGAGGAGCTGAGTTTCTAATCCTGTTTACTCTCTGCTCCACAGGCTGCGAGGAAGCGCAAGATCTCCATCCTAAAGGCTCAGGGGAAGAGCACTGAAGCTATCCGGGAGCTCAATGAGTATCTGGAGCAGTGAGTGTTTCTATGAGGAGGGGGGGAGAGGGTCAGACCCCCCCTTGGCTTTTATTTTAATTAAAAACTCAGTTTGCTTTCATTGGAGTTGGCACAACTTGTGCGTAAAATACCTAAGAACTCTTTCTTCTGCCTTGGATGACTTTCATTGATGTATTTGTGATGAATAACACTTAGATTTATTTATTCAAATGCATTTCCTGTTAGAAAAGAAACCAAACTTTGACACGTTTGAAGAGAAGTCATTGTAAGTTTGTGTTTTACAGGTTTGTTGGAGACCAGGAAGCGTGGCACGAGTTATCGGAGCTCTACATCAACGAACATGAGTAAACATTTTACTAAGATTCAAGCAACTTTAAAGTTTTAGTATTTGAAAATGTCTGATGCACGATAGTATGATTTAGAAGAGGTGAGGCTTTATCTGAGGGATGATTGTCTTTCATTGTCCGAACGTTAGGGAACACAGAAATGCAAATGTTAAGAGTTAAGTCGAAACAGAAAATCCCACATGCCAACATTTGTTTACAGTTAAGAATATCTAAGTTGAATTACTGCACAAAAGTATCTGCAGTACATGTGATAGGAAAGTCTGATTGTGTCCATCATGTACTCACTTAATTGCTTACTCCTGTCTGCCTCTTCACGATAAAGCTTTTTAGCATTAGCACATTCTGCCCTTTAGGCCCATAGATAACGCACACAGGACATTTTCACTACATGTAGCAGATGATCTGAGGCTTGATTTTCCACAGTTAGAGAAAAAAATAATCTGTCTTCCATTTGATGGATTATCTCATAAGAACAATGGCGCAACTTTAAAAGGCATCCAAGACGAGGGAGAAATGTTAACCATCTCAGTGGGGAAAGGAAGATTGGTGAACAGTGAGGAAGTGCAACTAATGAGCGTTGTCTTTTGTTGGTTTTCAAGCGAATGCCAACTGGCTAAGCTTCACCATGTTTGTCTTTTCCAGAGCAGCGAGTATAAATGTGAGTTTGTTCAGCTTGGTTGCAAAATGACAGAAAATTAAAAGGGGGTATGTCTAAACTGTCTAAATAACGGACGTAGTATCCGAGACGTCACCCATCTGTTTCTGAGGCGCTGTTTTGAAGCCGGACGTCGGCGGGAGCAATATTGGATATGATAAAGTCCACCTAACTGCTGTCCAGCTAGTGTGAGGTAAAGAGTAGGGATGAGCATTTCAAGCTAAAATACTATTCGACAATCATTGGCATATATTGTACAAGATTACATGCACACACACGCGCACACACCAGATGAATGGAGGAAATTGCTGCAACTATCGCAAATGTTTTCTTCTTCTTTTGCTATATAATGCAGTTAGCATTCTTCTTCTTCTGTTACTTAATGCAGTTAGCAAACAGCTTTAAGACACTCTGTAGCCACCGTCTGACAGGAATACTGTATTACAACCAGGCACTGGAAACAACGATGACAAATTGTACTTTTAAAATGAGAAAATATTCAAAATAACTCTCCAAGTTTTACAAAGTGAACGAATACTCAACTATGTGAATATCATTGCCCATCCCTAGTAAAGAGGCGGGATTTGAGCCTCCTAGCCAACAGATACAGTGTTCCCGCCTGTCATTCAAGTCAGCTGTGCCTCTCACTGGAAAACTTGTGATCTTAATATCTTCGTAATTGCAGCGGTATTTATAAATCCATCCCCGGTACAGTGTGTGCCGATCAAGGAATGAGCTATCCAGACTACACTCGTTTTTTCTACCAGGCTGTAAACATGTTTATTTCTGCTGTAAAGATCGGCTTCTTTGAATGGGTGTGTATGTGGTTTCTGGTACTTCTGGACCCAGCCTCAAGTGGACACTCGAAGAACTGCAGTTTTTAACACTTCTGCATTGGCTTCAATTCTCGCTGAGGAAGGAGTTTGCCGCTTGGGTTTAACTCTATTGGTTTAGCTGTTTTAGTGTCAACGCTCTCATTATTGGCAGGTTTTCTAATATTACCAGTAAGAAAAAGAAGTACTTTGTGCTCAGTAAGGCATCCTTGAGGTGTGTCTGTCAGAGCTGCATATGAGACTGATGGCTAAATCTCCAGAGAGCCGTTGGATGGCCACAATGGAGGCGGTGAGATGCCCAACTCAGCCAGCGCTCTGAATGGAGCCCTGTCAATGTTTGTCACATAAGAGTTGTTTAATAGGATTTCAGTCTTAAGCTTCCTCTCCTGCATATGAGAGCAGAAAGCCTCGCTGGCTTCCCACTGATATCTCAGTCGCCAAGGTGAATTGCCAGACAGACAAGAGCGGTGTTCGAAAAAAAAAAACCCCATCATATTGTTTGTGTCACCTTTTATCCCCTCTTAATTGTCTGCGGCTCAGGAGTTAGTGAAGCAGTGTCTGCAGTTGAACGATGGTTTTGTATGTGTGTGCATCGCATGTGGGCACACAGACTCTGAGGCTGCTCGGTTGCTCTGGGACGAGGGCAGCGGCAGCAGGAATGTGTGGCGCGGTGAGAAGGCTACTTATTGGATATTTTGTCTTTTTGTCTGGGAGGCTTTATTGCTGTAGTAGCCAGAGGAAATCCAGGGGTGAGCGGATTATCTCCCAGCTTATCCCAACACTTCTAATATCACACCATTCACTCCCACAGCCCCTTATCTACAGGCGTGTCAATTTCTTTTCTTTGTTTTCTTTATTTTGGGTTACAAACTCCCTGTTTCCCCTCCTCCTCCTCTTCCGGATGGCCCGGCATTATCGCCACTCTTTTCCAGAGCGTACGGAGCAAGGGGCGCAGGGAGAGAGAGCACTTGCTGTGAAATTCCCAGGAGAAGGTGGTGGCACTTCTTCTCACTCCCCCCCCCCCCCTTCACTCCCCTCCCCAGCCAGAGAAAACAGAGGGTGATGGAGAAGCGAGGAAGACAAATAAACTCTCCTCCCCTCACTGCACAACACCCTGGGAGCTAAAAATAAACAAAGCAATGTGACTGTGTGCAGCAGTTGTGAGGGCTGCTGCAGGCATCAGTGTTAACACATTAAAAAGCGTAATTAATAGCCTCTGAGTTGACACTGTTAAAACAATCCACATGCTAGCTGTGTTTAGACAACAGATTATTTTGCCTTAGGGATGTAGGGATATATCGCAAGACGATAAAAAATTGGATACAAATAAGGGTGGATTAAAATCCATTCAACATAATTTGTATCTGATATTATATTTAAACAGTAGAAGGCGCTATCTGCATTTCACTCTGCTTGTTCAACATCATGAAGTCTCTTGCGCTGCTCTCTCGTCCCTCGCTGAGTGGAGGTGTTTTAAGTTTAAAGCATGTTTCAGAATCAGCTGACTGAAGGGGTTGCTCACAGCGGAGACGCTCAGCTGGGGGCTGCAGCTGAGTGACAGGTCTCCATGAGCCCTTTGTTTCTCCGCCGCCGGACTGATTCTGACCCGGTTGTGCTCCCGGCTGACACCTGACCGCGTTTAAATGATTATTTTTCTCAATAAGAAGGAGAAAACTGGACACTGAGTCTAAATCTGACTCTGTTCAGTTGTCCTGTTGCAGTAAATTCACATGTTGTAGTCTGAGTCTTCACTCTATGACCATGCGTCCACAGAGATTATTTATAAGCCTGCTCCTCACGTTGATATTCAGCGTGTTAACATGTTGAACACCTCAATATGATCCGTAGCTGTTTAATACCTTCAGTAATATACACTGTCGTGAAGGAAAAATTGATTTAGGGGAGAAAACACATTTGTCATTATTTTTGACATGGAAAACGTTCATGTTTTTTTTAACCCATTAAGAACTAAAACGCCTGCTGAAAACGCCTTTAAAAACCTAAGCATAAATTGTACACAACCTCTGAAAACCTGAAGATTTTCTGGAAAAAAATCTGAGTTGTCAAATTTCACTAAAACCTTTATATCTCAGCCTCTGGAGCAGAGAGAAACATGAAATGAAAACCATTTGATAGTTTAGAGATTGGGCTTTAATTGGAACATCATTACTTTGCTCTTATGTGCATTCAAATCTTTCAAAAAAACATCAAACAACAAAAATATTAAAAATAGAAATGAAAATGATTACAAAATATATTTTCCTGCAAGCGCATTTCATTGGTCACATGTCTTCGTAAAAAAAATCCCAAAACATGCACGTCATTCCACCATGTGTATTTCAGCGAATCACAGAGCATTTCATTAGTCACATCTCTTGAAAATGATGACACCGTCTGAAATGACCTACACGTTGCATCCGGTCTTAAAGGGATAACCACGTAAATGTCGCATCCGGCCTTAAAGGTAAATACGCGTATACGTTGCATCCGGTCTAAATGGGTTAATGATTAAATGATAATTGATCGTTAACATTTCCAAAGATCGATCACGGAAAATACTTGAAATTTACATCCTTAATTTAAAGAGATTGACCTTATTTGTTTTAATATAATACTTTCATTTGGGATTTGTTCACTTTCCATTTCTCTAGAATTGTTCTGAAATTTTCCAACAAGGTATTTTTGTACGCTGATTTTAGTTTTTTTGCAAGTTGCTGAAAAAAGTGTGCAGTGGTTTTATTTGAGTTACAACACACCTTAAAAATGAAAAGGATGACTTTGTTTACAAAGAAATATAAGAGAACAAATATATATTGCAACTGTCCATATCTGAGAACTGAAATAAATAATAGTTATTTATCGTGATGGAATCGTATCGTGAGCCAAAAATCAGGATTTGAATCGAATGGTGGGTTGAGTGTATCCTTACATCCCTATTTTGCCTGTTATGCAAGCATTGCTCAAAGCCACTGGAGGAATCTGCTGTTGGCTCTCATATCCAGCTCATGAGACTGTTGCAAAAAAAATTGGACCGGTCATCCAGAATTACAGGATAAATAGTAATAATTTTTTCAAACATACTTTGCACAGTCTGAATCCATTTCTGTCTCATAAGCAGTCAGAATGTGGTATGAAAATGGGGGAAAAGCCACTGCTGATGGTTTTCTCACTTCCAAAAAAAACAGCTCTTACAGTCCTGAGCTCGATCGCGTCTACAGCCTCGCTCAAGCACTGTGGGGAACAGTCGGCTGAGGAGCTGAGCTGCTCTCTCTAACAGAATAGAGAGCCGCTCGGTGATGGCGTGGTGAGGAAGAGTAGAAGAGGTAGGGACCTGGCTCCGGTACAAGACTCTGGTTGATGGCTGATGAAGCAGGATCTGTTGCAGGCCACGGCCACTGCTTGAGCACATCTGAAAGTCTTTATACAGAGGAAGTGGTAATTGTAAGCAGCCCCCCAACCCTCCAAGCCCTCTGATGTCTCCCTCAACTCAGCCCCTTCCCCCTTGTTTATTTCTTTCTTTGTGTCCCCACCTTTCTTTCACCCCCCCTGCGCTGTTAATCTTTCAGCCAGTTACCAAGGCGGACTTTAAATAGACTGATCTTCATGTTGTGGCGGACAACATTCAGATTGTTTGAGACTTTACGTTCCCCTCTTTTTCTCACATGAGCTTCTTTCACACGGGCACTGCACTCCTGAAAATGTCCTGAAATTGTCTTGTTGAGGTGCATGTGTGAACGGGAACAACAAAAACAGATGTTTTTTTCTGCCAGCCTTCGAATAAAAGCACCAAAGAAGTCAGCCAAAGCAGAGTATTTTGAGTTGTGAGAGTGTCTCTGACACAAGCATCAATCTCTGGTCTTAACCCTATAACGCCAAGCGTATCATATTTGATACATCAGTTTTTGAGACCTCTACATCATCAGAGTGATATCTTTCTTCAGAAAAAAAACGTATGTATACAATCAGATATATGCAGTGCACAGATAATCCAGGTGGGAGTAATTCATGCACCAGAAGGACGTCACTTGATGGGCAGGCGGGCACCCTGTTAACGAAAAGGCTAAAGGCCCACCTCAACTCCACCTCTTTAACAGCATTAGCTTGGAACAAGATGGGTTGAGTTCAGCATTCAAATATGGCATCTGCCGACGATAGGCTTCAAAACATGGCTTCAGAAACAGATGGGTGACATCACAGATACTACGTCCTTTTTTTTATACAGTCTATTGTCTGACACAGGTAATATATCCCAGTGAGGTGCATGTGTGAAAGACAAGTTCCTGAAAACGTTTGGCTTGAAAGACCCGACTGTAAGGCGTACATGTGAAGTTCCTGTACAGTCATGGCCAAAAGTTTTGAGAATGACACAAATATTACATTTTCACAAAGTCTGCTGCTTCAGGGTTTTTAGGTGTTTTTGTCAGATGTTTCTATGGTATAATGAAATACAATTAGAAGCATTTCATAAGTATCAAAAGCTTTTATTGAGAATTACACAGAATTCATGCAATAAGTCAATATTTGCAGTGTTGACCCTTCTTTTTCAAGACCTCTGCAATTCTCCCTGGCATGCTGTCAATCAACTTCTGGACCAAATCCTGACTGATGGCAGTCCATTCTTGCATAATCAATTCTTGGAGTTTGTCAGAATTTGTGGGTTTTTGATTGTCCACCCGCCTCTTGAGGATTGACCACAAGTTCTCAATGGGATTAAGATCTGGGGAGTTTCCTGGCCAAGGGCCCAAAATCTTAATGTTTTGTTCCCCGAGCCATTTTGTTATGACTTTTGCTTTATGGCAAGGTGCTCCATCATGCTGGAAAAGGCATTCTTCATCACCAAACTGCCCTTGGATGGTTGGGAGAAGTTGCTCTCGGAGGACGTTCTGGTACCATTCTTTATTCATGGCTGTGTTTTTAGGCAAGATTGTGAGAGAGCCCACTCCCTTGACCGAAAAGCAACCCCACACATGAATGGTCTCAGGATGCTTCACTGTTGGCAAGAGACAGGACTGATGGTAGTGCTCACCTCGTCTTCTCCAAACAAGCCTTCCTCCAGATGCCCCAAACAATCGGAAAGGGGATTCATCAGAGAAAATGACTTTACCCCAGTCCTCAGCAGTCCAGTCCCTGTACCTTCTGCAGAATATCAGTCTGTCCCTGATGTTTTTACTGGAGAGAAGTGGCTTCTTTGCTGCCCTCCTTGACACCAGGCCTTCCTCCAAAAGTCTTCGCCTCACTGTGCGTGCAGATGCACTCACACCTGCCTGCTGCCATTCCTGAGCAAGCTCTGCACTGGTGGTGACCCGATCCCGCAGCTGTAACACCTTCAGGAGACGGTCCTGGAGCTTGCTGGACTTTCTTGGGCGCCCTGGAGCCTGTTTGGCAACAATTGAACCTCTCTCTTTGAAGTTCTTGATAATTGGATAGACGGTTGACTGAGGTGCAATCTTACTCGCTGCTATAAACTTCCCTGTTAGGCCCTTTTTGTGCAATGCAATGATGGCTGCACGTGTTTCCTTGCAGGTAACCATGGCTAACAGATGAGGAACAATGGTGTCATGCACCATCTTCCTTTTAAAGTGTCCAGTCACTCAATCATGACAGATTGATCGCCAGCCTTGTCCTCATCAACACCCACACCTGTGTTAATGTGTGTGACACCTGTGTGTCATTGAAATGATGTTAGCTGGTCCTTTTGTGGCAGGGCTGAAATGCAGTGGAAATGTGTTTTTGGTGATAAAGTTCATTTTCAAGGCAAAGAGGGACTTTGCAATTAATTGTAGTTAAGCTGATCACTCCTCATAACATTCTGGAGTATATGCAAATTGCCATTATAAAAACTGAAACAGCAGACTTTGTGAAAATTAATAGTTGTGTCATTCTCAAAACTTTTGGCCATGACTGTATGTAATCTATCCCAGTAAAGATGCCTCAAGCATCTGTGTTTTCTTCAAACTGTTAAAGATCTTCATCGTTCAGGTTTAAACTCTGAGATAGTCCATGTTGCCACATTTTCACTTAGTAGATTTCCGTTTGCGTTGGCGTCTATTTTGCTAGGTGTACAGATGTTTTATGGCTTTGTGTTTGGTGATATACTGTAGCTCATCTTGGCCGGGGTCTGAGGAGGGGAAACTCTGTATTAGAGCTGGAGTGGCAGCAGATTAGTGTGAGGTCAACAGCTCAGCAGTCTGCTGCTGAGAAGTGATCTCATCTGAGTATAGGCACCGTGTGCCAGCTTTGACTGTAGTGCTGACCTCAGGAAGGTATTTAACTACACATTAAAGGCTGCAAAAACACCCAGACCTACAAAGATTGATCCTCAATGTCCCCAAAGGAGGGAGAGCAACCACAGGAGATAGGCTTTTACCTTTGCCAGCTGTCTTTGCTAAGTAACCTTCTCCGTGAGCTTGTAAATAAGCTTTATTTCATGTAATAAATCTCTACAGATCTCTGTACACCATGCATGTAATCACATGTCAACTGACCCATAACCCACGGAGTTCTCACTTCTAATTTATACCTGTGAATTTATCGGGCATGGGTGTTGTGCTTCACAGTTGAGCAAGCAAAATGATGACACGACCACAGCTGTATCAATCTGCTTACTGTTTTCTTTGTCATCCCCACAGCTATGGAAAAGCTGCGTTTTGTCTGGAGGAGCTGATGATGACCAACCCTCACAATCACTTGTACTGTGAGCAGTACGCTGAGGTAGGTACCCGCCTGGATGTCCGTCATCAAGCATGGGGGCATAGTGTGGAACAAATGTTAGATCTGTGTGAATGGTGCCTCTCTGTTAACGCTGAGAGACACCAACATGCCGCCCAACGTCATCGGGAACACGGGCTCATGAAAGGAGATGTGTTTACAGGAGGTTGTCATGTGCTGCTTATTCAGATGTCATGCTGTCATTGCCTGAGCTGCCCTTTAGCACAGCTTACTGGACTTGTTTCATGCCTCCTCACACAGGTGAAATACACCCAGGGGGGGCTGGAAAACCTGGAGCTGTCCAGAAAGTATTTTGCCCAGGCGCTGCGGCTGAACAACCGAAACATGAGGGCATTGTTTGGTCTGTACATGGTGAGTGCTGCTTTGCATGGAGGGAAAGTGGGAGGAAAGGAGGGAAGGAGGGAGGGATGGAGGGAGGGAAGAAGGGAAGGAGAGGGGGGAAAAAAGGAACTTTTTTTGTAACCCTGTGGTTTGTCAAGGTTGAAGCTGGCCACTGAGTGTGTCAAGGAAGACTGTACTGTGTGTGTGTGTGTGTGTGTGTGTGTGTGTGTGTGTGTGTGTGTGTGTGTGTGTGTGTGTGTGTGTGTGTGTGTGTGTGTGTGTGTGTGTGTGTGTGTGTGTGTGTGTGTGTGTGTGTGTGTGTTTTGGGGGAGTGGAGAAGGGGCTCTCAGACAGGTCAGCTCTCTGCTGACTCAGACGGTGAACTCCAGCGTTGGAAAAGTCTGCCCCTAAGGAGCTCTTTATTTTTGGTAATAATACCCCTTTGGTGAGACTTTTTTTATGTTTATGACTTAAACAAATAAAGAAGTCATGGGGCGAAGAAGAGGAAAGCACGAGAAAGAGAGCAGCTCAACCGCTGCAAGCGTTTTGTCACTGACAAATTATCCAACCAGGTGCCAGTTTGATTGTTGTCTTGGCCCAGCAGGCCTTTCATCTACATATTTGTTTAAACAGGATGTTGTCTGCTAGTGCCAATGCATCATATGTAAGTGAGACTTGACATAAAAACACAAACCAAGCAGTGCAGGGAATGAAATGTGGAGAGGGGAAACAGGTCCAACACAGAGAGCCCCAGTGTTTTCCTGTGTGCTGCACTGGGATTCTTCAGGTAGTCCAAACACCTCGGAGCAGCCCTGAGAATGCTCCGAGGTGTGTGCAGAGTACAGGACGAGCAGGGCCGGGTCAGACCCAGACATCAGCCTCTGGTAATGCTCCCGTTTGTGTGGAGACAAAGCAGGCCCTGTGCTGTTTCCTGACAAGTCATCTGCTGACACTCGAGTCTTTAATGGATACCTCAGGTGGGAGTTTATTCTTTATCACTCACAGATCCGTCTTTAGAGTGTGTTTTTGCAGATTTCAAGCCGGACTCCGCGGTCCAGATCTTGACAGGTGCGAGAAGTTCAGTTAAAGGGCAGGAAACTTTCACCATTTTTATGCCATCTGAGTCAGTCCAGTGAAAGACCTAGTAGCACTGACCACAGATGGGTTGTGGGTGAGTTACTCACAACGCTGGCGTGGGGATTCCCCTCCATAACTGGGCACGCAGTAATTCGGGGATAGCCTGCGCAGGGCTGTCAGAATCTAAATTAAGGTTTTTTTCCTGAGTTAAAAAAGAAATGAGGAAAATGCTTACTAAATAAAGCCGAAGCCAAGCCTTGTGATAGAAAAAACAGGGTCAGGTTGATTGGTGTGTAGTTAAAGTTTTAGCGCGCTGGTGGGGAGGGCTTTGAAGTGCAGGCAGGGTAAGCCCTCTGGGGTTTGCTGTGTGGAGATGATGGCAGGAACATGGGAAAGACATGGGATTTGTGGTTCGGAGGGGAGCTGTCGGGGCAGGCAGAGAGCGTGATTCACACAACGCTCCGTTCACTGTGCCGCCTTTTTTTTTTCTTCTTCTTCTCAAAGACATACAAGGTCCTTTCATCGCCGGGAGTCAATGGTGTTGGAGAAATTAGGCCCCGTTAAGTGACAATTTACGTATGAAGCATTAAAACACTCACTTTTTCCTTCCTATAAATGATTTCTCCAGTGTCATCAGGCCAAGGTCTGTTTTTTCTCTACATTCTGCCACAATGACTAGTGGAGTGGTAGATGGTAAGAGTGGTTGCACATTCATCTCAATTACGCTTTTATTGCTGTTTCACCAAGTTTTGATATAAGAACACCCCTTCACTTGTGCTCTCCTTTGCTTCTTCTTTCCCTTTTCTGTTTTTCTTCTAGTCTGCAAGTCACATCGCTGCGAGTCCGAAAGTCAGTGCCAAAGTGAAGAAGGACAACATGAAGTACGCTGCCTGGGCTGCTACACAGATAAATAGAGCCTATAAGGTAAGGACTGTCATCAGGCTTTATTGTCTACCTACACTCTATTACTTTGGTGACTTTGTCTTCGACTGAGTAGGGATGGGCAATGATTTTCGATTATTCAAATTTTTGTTCACTTTGAAAAAATAGAAAGAGTTTCATTGAATATTTTCTCATTTTAAAAGTACATTTTTTCATTGTTTTTACCGGTGCCTGGTTGTAATACGGTATTCCCGCCAGACAGTGGCTACAGAGCGCCTTAGCAAACAGAAGAAGAAGAATGCTAACTGCATTAAATAGCAAAAGAAGAAGAAAACATTAGTGACAGTCGCAGCGATTTTATCCATTCCTGAATCTCACACTACTACACACGTATATTTCCAGAGACTGAGCATGGCTGTAAAATGTAATCACACACGCAACGCCACGTCACAGAAACACCGACATGAAGATAGAGACAGACGCTGTCAGTGCCCGCTAACAGCTAACAGCTAACAGCACCTCGTCCTGCTGCTGGTTAACGAGACTTCCACACAAACGGGCCGTTAATGGGACAGGTGTGAGTGTTTGAGTGTGTGAGTGTGTGTGGGGCGTGATTATTCAAATACTTGTCAAATATATGCCAATGATTATCGAATAGTATTTTGGCTTGAAATGCTCATCCCTACAACTGAGAAACATCTCTACTTCTTCCCACATCTCCGTTCATTCCAACTGACAATGAAAACCACACATCATGTTATCTTAGGACTCTTCTGTTGTGTTTGAGTTTTGCACACAATATCCAGATCTCCAGAAATCCCCCCATTTGCATAGTTTGTGCAAAATATTCCCCACCAAATGACCCCCGAATGCACAGTAATCCAGGAGGATGCTTACGACTCGCAGCGCTGTAATAACAACCCCAGTGTCTTTCACTGTGTCTGGGTACATTTACTTTTAATGTGTTGACTTAAGGCCACAATGTCTGTTAAGACTTTATTCTGCACCCTGGCTTCTCAGATGAGCTTCTAGCGGAGCCACAAGTGATTCTCAATGGACAAAAATCACGCTAGACTGTAGCACGTAAATGTCTTGTGCAGTAAATCTCAACAGAAAAAGATACACCAGCCCTCACGTCCAGTTGCACATTCAAAATCCTGATCATAGATTTTATTTTTACAGCTTTAAATACTTTAAATAAATCAGCAATTTTAAACATATTTACAGATGGTTGTCCCTAAAGTCCACAATATGCAATTTGTCTCTAGCACGACCTGTTTTTGCTACCCTGTTAACTAGCAGTGCAGTAGTTGAGTTCAATAGAGGCAGCAAGTGTAGTTGTGCGGTATGAGCCCTCGACCAATTTGCCCAAACTTGCATTAACCCCTTCCCCTGGTCATTTGCTGTCTTAGATTGAGGAGTCTTTTCACCCAAACAAGCGCTTTACGAGAATCACTTACTAAAGAGTATGCCACCGTGTTCTTTAAATGCACCGTTCTGACCTGATGAGGGAGAAAAGTGTCAAGAAGTGACGCTGCTAGACTCGTCTTCATGTCTTTGTATCCAACATGCTTTGGCAGTAAACCAGTTGCTTGCTTCTTTAAGTGCTATATTCTGGGTAATATACCGTAACGCCATAGAATACAGCTCCCTGGCTGTTTTGGAAACTACTATACTAGTACTACGTACAGATTTGGCCAAAATCCGGTATGCAGTATGTGAACAAGATGTATGCCAAAACTACCTGGATTTTGTACTGATTAGGGAACATTTCTCACTATGCAGCAGACCAGTCTCCCTTGCGTACTGTATTGGTGGGTGGCACTTTTTAGGTGCATTATCGCCACCTACTGTGTTTAAGTGTGGACCAGACATTTAATAATCCGTCACATTTACAGTGAAGTAATGCCAAAGAAACACTGGTGAATCTTATAACTTCCAGTTGTTGCAGAGTCGATACCCACCCCGCAAGTAACTGTTCATGTCTGTGAAAATTGTTATATTCAATATAAACCACTTCTTAACTTTTTAAATCATAAGTGATGCTGAAGAAGCAGTTTTGCCATCAGCTTGGCCGTTGTTTACCTCCGCTTTCCCAAACCAAAAAACCAGCAAGGGAGGCCTGACCCAGCATCCTGCTAAACAGATAGAACAGAACAGTCATACTACATGCTACCTTCAAACTCATTATGTAGTACATACTGCGTACTACATTCGTAGGTAGTATGGAGCAGGCAGTTTCAAAAACAGCCTCTGCATTTTATACACTACAGCAGGGGTTTGCAAACTTTTCAGCCCGTGACCCCAAAAATATAGGTGCCAAAGACTTGCACCCCCACTGCCCCTTTAATTGATTTAATGTGGCTTCATTTAGCTGGTCTGCAGAAAATGACCCTACCTATATGAGCATGTGTCTGTGTTTCCTGTGCTGTTATGAATGAACCTGCTGCTACTAATGCTTTTGATAATTAACTGTTCACTAACCCTAAACTTAGGAGTCATCTGGAAACAAAGAAAGACAGAAAACTCATTACATTATATTTTCAAGGTTTTATTTCAAGTTTAGCTACTACTTTTGTCAATATTTGTTACTATAATGGGTAAAATGTACAAATTTTAGATAACTTGAAAAAAAAAAAAACATTCCTGAAGACATCTCACGACCCCCCAGGGGGTCACGACCCACACTTTGGGAGCCCCTGCACTACAGTATAGGACACAGCTGACTTTGTAGATGATAAAATCAGGTATTTGAAGTGAGTCTTATCCACCAGATTATTTTACAGTAACTGACCTACAGCCAAGAATGGAGGCTTATGTATGCATTCTCTTAAAGGTGACATATTGTGCTCTTTTTCATCAACATATATTGGTCTAAGAGGTCCCCAAAACATGTCTTTAAAGTTTATTGCTCAAAAAAAACACTTTGAAATCTGATTCTGGTCTGCCTGTCAACCCCTCTTTTTCAGCCCTGCTCAGAACACTCTGTTTACTGTGTCTGTGCCTTTAAATGAGAATGAGCTCTCTGACCACGCCCCCCTCAGGAAGTGGATGTGTCCTCGGCTGTCCAGCACGTTGATCTAATGTTTACATGTTGGCTGAATATACACGGCTGCTCACAGACCCGCGTTACTTCAACCCTCTGAATCTGATCCAGAATCTGATCCTGACAGAGAGGCGCCTGTAGCAGGACCTTTCTGAAGGATTGGTCACAGATTTAGTGTTTCTTGTTGTTTTATTTGTCAGTACGTCGACGTGTGTCTTGGTACACAGCTACGAACATGTAGCTATGTGGCTATGCTAACTAGCGCTAGCACTTTTTCATGAAAAATAAAAATCATCCACTAGATCTTCAAATCTGCAGACGTGGGGAGTAAAACCGACCTTTGTGTTTATTAAGACAGCCTACAACTAGCATGCCTCCCTCCTAAGCTCCTTGTTAACACACGTGTGCAGGTAATGAAAAATGAAGGAGGGGTTGAGTTGTATTTTATACAGTCTATGGGCTGAACAAGCTCTGAGCTCTGACTTCTGTTACAGACCGGATGTCGTTATGACGTATGAAAAACACTGAAAACTGAAACGGCTGGTTTCAGCACACATTTACAGAAAGGTGGAGAAATCAGAACAGAGGCAGGATGGATTTTTTCATTTTCAGAGGGGTTGTAAACATGCCAGGGACACATTTCAGTTAGAGAACCATTAAAAAGCCGATTTTGCATGATATGTCACCTTTAAAGTAGTATCTGTGCATAAGTACAATGAAGGGTGTAAGGGTAAACGTGAGGAGCTGCTCAGATGGTATCACTATTATTGTTTATGCCGCTGTCATGGCAACCCAAATACAAAGACATATTTAAAAGCTATCTTCTTCGCCATATGTTGCTTATTTGGGCAGCAACACTTGAACATGTAATAAGCGGTTTCTTGCTCCACATGTGTGGGTCCTGTCGAGAGAGCAAGGGGCTCCCCACTGAGCCTCTAAAGACCTCGTCTCACCACACACTCAGCTCTGCTCGCCTTATAGACATTTCACATGTCGAGCACTCAGACGAGTATGACAGCTCTGTTGGAAAAAGCGGGCGCGTGAGTAACGTCACTGCGTCACACTCTGACGCGTGTCACACAGGAGGTTTGAGTTTTCATAGAAAGAAGCGTCACGACTGAAGAGGCGCAGGTGGTATTGTTTAGGTCAACACTTGGTATCTACGCAGATACAGATCTGCTTGAAATATAGAAAAATGTAGAGGTGGGCTGGTCAACAAGATCAATCAATCAAATGCTTTGATTGATGTTTAGTCCGCGCTGCACGTCACTTTGATCAGCTTGCTGGCTGACCTCACCTCGCTGTCTTTGAAAGTCTTTGATCCTAGCAGGGGACAAGATGGGTATCTGAAACTTTTAACTTTTATCATAAATCTGAGGCCTGAAAAAGGAGAGACACAAAGTGTGTTGAAAGCAAATCTGGAGGGAACTTAAGAGTGTCCAAACATCTAAAGAAAACAAGTGAGGGGTTCACGCAAGGTGTCCCTGGCAGGACAGCTGATGTCAGGTTAAACGTTTGATCACGTTTATGGCAGCTCCTGTTAGATAACCAGATACATAGTCAACATATCGCACTGATCATAAGAGAGTGCATGGAGTAAGTTTTCAAACAGACCTTTTCTAAGAGTGCCCTGTGACTGCATCTGATATTTGTTACAGCCATTTCAACAGTAGCATAACCAGTTAGAGTAGCACATGTTTTCCTTGCTTAAATATTTTTCTTATGCCAAGGAGGTGTGGGAGAGGGTTTTACCCACAGACAGACGCACATCTGTGTTTGGTGATGTTGGCGGTAATGAATCACAAAGACAGCTCTTTGCCTCCCAAACACTGTCTGAAATATGACTGAATGCTTCTGTGGACTCTCGTTACCGACTGATGAATGAGTTTCATTTTACATTCAAGTAACGATGAGTAATTCAGAAGCATTTGATGTCATTAATGTTGAAATCAGTGAGGCCTGTGATAAATCCAAATGACGACAGGGAAAAATAAGTAATAGAAAGAAAGACTTCTTTTGTTTTGTTTTTACATAGTGTCATCTCTTCACACCTCTGAGTGAATAAACAACACCTTAGTCAGATTCCATCAGTGGAAGGCCGTGTGGTGTGGCTCCAGAGGGAGATGGTTTCAGCTGAGTTGTTATCATGACAGACTGAAAGTGTTAAAGGCTGGCGAACGAAGCATATATTTATTGAGTTGGGACAATGCACATTAATCAACATTAATGCATTGAGCATCAATGTAGATGTACTGGACTTAGCACAGATGCTAAATTTCATCCGTAGTCCCAAGGCAGGAACCTAGACAACACGGACACAGTAAGACTTTAAAACCTCACAGCTACAATTCATACGATAGACAATTACAAGACAACACACAGGCAGACATTATCAAGACTAACAAAACACAGGCAAACAATATCAAGACTAACAAAACACATGCAAACAATATCAAGACTAACAGAACACATGCAGACAATATCAAGACTAACAACACACAGGCAGACAATATCAAGACTAACAAAACACAGGCAGACAATATCAAGACTAACAAAACACAGGCAGACAATATCAAGACTAACAAAACACAGGCAGACAATATCAAGACTAACAACACACAGGCAGACAATATCATGTCTAACAAAACACAGGCAGACAATATCAAGTCTAACAAAACACAGGCAGACAAATCAAGACTAACAAAACACAGGCAGACAAATCAAGACTTACAAAACACAGGCAGACAATATCAAGACTAACAAAACACAGACAGACAATATCAAGACTAACAAAACACAGACAGACAATATCAAGACTAACAAAACACAGGCAGACAATATCAAGACAAACAAAACACAGACAGACAATATCAAGACTAACAAAACACAGGCAGACGATATCAAGTCTAACAAAACACAGGCAGACAATATCAAGACTAACAAAACACAGGCAAACAATATCAAGTCTAACAAAACACAGGCAGACAATATCAAGACTAACAAAACACAGGCAGACAATATCAAGTCTAACAAAACACAGGCAGACAATATCAAGACTAACAAAACACAGGCAGACAATATCAAGACTAACAAAACACAGGCAGACAATATCTAGACTAACAAAACACAGACAGAATATCAAGTCTAACAAAACACAGGCAGACAATATCAAGACTAACAAAACACATGCAGACAATATCAAGACTAACAAAACACAGACAGAATATCAAGTCTAACAAAACACAGGCAGACAATATCAAGACTTACAAAACACAGACAGAATATCAAGTCTAACAAAACACAGGCAGACAATATCAAGACTTACAAAACACATGCAGACAATATCAAGACTAACAAAACACAGACAGACAATATCAAGACTTACAAAACACAGACAGAATATCAAGTCTAACAAAACACAGGCAGACAATATCAAGACTTACAAAACACAGGCAGACAATATCAAGACTAACAAAACACAGGCAGGCAAAATCAAGACTAACAAAACACAGGCAGACAAAATCAAGACTAACAAAACACAGGCAGACAATAACAAGACTAACAAAACACAGGCAGACAATATCAAGTCTAACAAAACACAGGCAGACAAATCAAGACTTACAAAACACACAGACAATATCAAGACTAACAAAACACAGGCATACAATATCAAGACTAACAAAACACAGGCAGGCAAAATCAAGACTAACAAAACACAGGCAGACAATATCAAGACTAACAAAACACAGGAAGGCAAAATCAAGACTAACAAAACACAGACAGACAATATCAAGACTAACAAAACACAGACAGACAATATCAAGACTAACAAAACACAGGCAGACAATAACAAGACTAACAAAACACAGGCAGACAATATCAAGACTAACAAAACACAGGCAGACAATAACAAGACTAACAAAACACAGGCAGACAATATCAAGACTAACAAAACGCAGTCAGACAAAATCAAGACTAACAAAACACAGGCAGACAAAATCAAGACTAACAAAACACAGGCAGACAATATCAAGACTAACAAAACACAGGCAGACAAAATCAAGACTAACAAAACACAGGCAGACAATATCAAGACTAACAAAACACAGGCAGACAATATCAAGACTAACAAAACACAGGCAGACAATATCAAGACTAACAAAACACAGGCAGACAAAATCAAGACTAACAAAACACAGGCAGACAAATCAAGACTAACAAAACACAGGCAGACAAATCAAGACTAACAAAACACAGGCAGACAATATCAAGACTAACAAAACACAGACGGACAATATCAAGACTAACAAAACACAGGCAGACAAAATCAAGACTAACAAAACACAGGCAGACAAATCAAGACTAACAAAACACAGGCAGACAATATTAAGTCTAACAAAACACAGGCAGACAAATCAAGACTAACAAAACACAGGCAGACAATATCAAGACTAACAAAACACAGGCAGACAATATCTACACAACAACACGGTTAAAAAGGTATAAAGACTGTGTGTGCGCACGTGTGTGTGTGCGCGCGCGTGTGTGTTGGCACCGCTCACATGTTCACTTGTAAATGTTTTTCTGGTTGCTGTGTGAGACAAGTTAAATGACAAGCCGTAAGGTTGCGCCCTTTATTTTCTCACTCCCCACCTCCAGTTAAATGACTTCTGAGATCTTTAAGAGGGAGTGCTGGTGGTGGTGGTGGTGGTGTGGGCCTCCGTCACACAGCTGCAGGCTGCTGTGGGCTTGTGTGCGCTGATTGATGGCCCCTTTAAAGCGTTGCTTGTGTCAGTCGTCCACTTTTATTAGACCTCGGTACCTGGTGATTGTCATACCTCAGCGAGCGAAAAAGGTGGGCAGGTGAGTGCAAGTGGGAGCAGACGTCAGCGAGAGGTCACAACTGACTCAAAGTAATTACCTCAGCGTGGTCGGTTGACATGTGAAAGACCTGGAGACGTGCGGGATAGAGGTGCAGGGGGGGCTTCAAAGCAACACACAGCGTCGGCCTGCCCTGCTGCCCTTACTCTCTAAACAGATTCTCTGATTAGCTCTTCTGTCACGGACCATAGGCTCCCGCTGCGTCACAACTCTATTATCAGAAGCTCTAAATAGATGTGGATCTGTCTGGTCTGCTCCTGCTGTTGTAGAACAGGGCAGGAGTTAATGTGGTGGTCTCACCTCAGGCAGAGGAGATAATTGACTACTGGGCCCGGGGTAATGGCGCATTAGGCAGCAAGGCAATGAAATGCACTGATCATTATAGCTACCCCAACCACACACACACACACACACACATGCACGCACGCACGCACACACACATCCTAAATCTAGAAGAATGAGTCACACTTGGAAATTACGTAGCCAATTGAACACCTTAGCCAACTTCCTTCTCCTAGTTAGAGTTTGGCTGAAGAGGAAGGAAAATAGTTTTTGCCATGGAAATAGAGTTAGGGCAACAATTAGGCTCCAGTTAGTTCCTGTTTGTAGAAGCCGAAGGAAGGCCAAAAGTTGAACTCTCCACAGCGTTACAGGCGTCGCTTTATGTCGAACATAACGCTGAGTGTACTCTGTTTTCTGTTTTTCCACAAAGTCTAAACGCACATGAAGGGCTTTGTGTGTGTTGAACCAAAGCCAGCACGGTCTTGGTAAGGGCACAAAACTAACATCCCCGCAGCCAGCTGTTTATGTTTCACTTATTGAAATTATGTTCACACTGGAGGTGTGTGTCTGTGAGCACACTCTCTAGAGGTTTATCTCTCCCTGAGGATGCAGGTGCAGAATGTGCTCTTTGGTCCAGAGAAGCATTAAAGCAGAATCCCTGGCTGTGTTTGGCTCGTTGTGAAGGTGTTTTAATAATGATTTAATTAGAAGGACCTTGCACCGTTGTTGCCTCCAGCTTGTCCTGTGCTGTTGGGCTGCATTGTAGATGCTGCCGACGTATCTTCAATGCAATACAGCAGCAATTATTTCTAGTTTTGCTTCTTAAGATGATTGATTTGCTGCTAGGTTTCACTTTGGGATCTGTTTTTTAAAAGCCACTGGAGTATATGATCATTACATGTTTATGGTTTCAGTTTTAACCAGCCTCTAAAGCCTCACAACTTTTCCTAAAACAGGACTTTTTGGTTGGACTTCCAAGCTCCTCTTTTAATCTTCCTCACTACAACTTTGGCTGACATCCACTGGTCTCCTTCAGGATCCATTGTAGTAACTTTGGTGAAGTGCAGACCTTTCATCTTGCACCATCATCACAGTAAAATATTAAAGTTAAAACCAAATGATTAGAAAAACTATCACTGCAAAACCAACTATGATGACATCTGCTTCAGCCTCTGTATTAGGTAATAATTGAACAGTCCCAGAACTTTAAAAACACCTGAAGGCAGCATGTGGAGTTCACAAGACGATTAGTGGAAGTGTGTTAAGATGAGAGAGAGTAATCCATAATCAGACTACAGCATGTTGCATAGAAACGGTGCGCTGTCCTCCTCCCTGTAGGTGCTGATCGCTCTCAGGGTTTATGCCAACGAGGCTGTCTGTTGATGCGTTTCAGATCCATGAAAGTATGGGAGTTTCAACATATGATAACAATGATGATGCTGCTTTGTAATGCCGCTTGTGGTCATGGATTTCCCTCTTGAAAGCTTATTTGTTTGTATTGCTGTTGTCTAGTTTAGCAGTGAGGGTGTTTTGATATTCTGCATACGAGCCTATGAATTGCAGCAAAATTATCCACACCTTCTGCAGATATTGTGATGGGAGAGTGGAGAATGTTTATGTGAACACGCATGATAACTGTCCAGATTTTACTAATCTACCTGCTACAGTTTAATAAACTCCCCTCTGGAAGGGTGGTCAGAACAGATACGGTGGACACAACTGGAGTCTCCTTCTTTACGTTTATTGCACACATCAAACGAACACTTGCCTCCCGACACTCGGTGGTTAGAAGTTATTTGACTCTTTTTTTTTTGCGATCAATTGTTTTTTATTTCAAAGAGAAGGGCATGTCATATTTCAAAGGCAATAGTACAACAGGTTGTAGGCATTTCTCTTTAAACTAGAACCCCCCCCCTATATGGCGACAATCCCCTCCCTCTTATCCCAGCAAGATCTTCAACATTGTTACTTAAGTTGTAAACAGCAGTACAGTATGTAATACTCTATTCTCCTCTGTGTTAAGTAGTCAAGGTAAAGAAAATAAAATACAAACAATACATAAATAGATGAATAAATAAGTAAATGAACAAAAGGTCACACATAAGTACATATTTTTCATCCCAGTAGGTCTTTAACCATTGCAGCCGCAGAGGACCAGGTTCGGATTGTTTTCTGACCAGCCCCATGTATTTGTGCTACAGATAACTCCATGTATAATATGCTCAAAAATGTTTGCAGCCACTTGGTACGTGTGAGTGTGTCAGGAGGTTTCCAGTGCAAGGCTAGCATTTTTTTGGCTGCAGTCAACCCCGCGAGTAGAATGCAAAGTTATCCATCCATCCATTTTCTTCCACTTATCCGGGGTCGGGTCGCGGGGGGAGCAGTCCAAGCAAATTGACCCAGACATCCCTCTCCCCGGCGACACTTTCCAGCTCCTCCTGGGGAATCCCGAGGCGTTCCCAGACCAGGCGGGAGATATAATCCCTCCACCGCGTTCTGGGTCTACCCCGGGGCCTTCTCCCAGTTGGACGTGCCCGGAACACCTCTAAAGGGAGGCGTCCGGGAGGCATCCTCATCAGATGCCCGAACCACCTCAGCTGACTCCTTTCGACGCGGAGGAGCAGCGGCTCTACTCCGAGCTCCCTCCGGATGTCCGAGGTCCTGACCCTATCTCTAAGGCCGAGCCCAGACACCCTTCGCAGGAAACTCATTTCAGCCGCTTGTATCCGCGATCTTATCCTTTCGGTCATGACCCACAGCTCATGATCATAGGTGAGGGTTGGAACGTAGACCGACTGGTAAATCCAAAGCTTTACCTTCCAGCTCAGCTCCCTCTTAAAATGGGAATGCGAAGTTATTTGACTCTTAATTAGGTTGTAAACCTGCAATTTAAGCACAAAACACAACTCAAAATGAACCAACATAAGTTTACATTCATTCTCGTTTGAAACATCAGCACTGCCAGTATACAATTACTCACCGACAAGGCGTACCAGTCCTGACGCTTAACTATGTGAAAATGAAACCAAAAGGATTAACTACACTTTTTGGTAAGTCCTGCCCACTCCGCGCACACAGTTGGGAGACCAGGACACTCCAATCCAATAAAGCCATGTTAAACTCTCAAGAAAACATCTATCACAGAACAATGGATGCAACTGCTGTCAAGTCATACAATAACACCAGGCATTGCTGCAACAGGTCTCAGTCAGGCTTGGTTCACTCAATGGAAGTTTGAGTTAAAGAGTCACACAGGACTTCCACGAGATCTGTGTCCGGTCCGTCTTTTTTTTTTTTAGGATGTGTCACTTTGCTATAGCCTGGCTCCTACGCCTATGGCTCCTTTAAAGGTGACATATCACGCTTTTTTCATCAATATATATTGGTCTAAGAGGTCCCCAAAACATGTCTTTAAAGTTTATGCTCAAAAAAACACTTTGAAATCAGATTTTGGCATGCCTGAAAAACCCTCTTCTTCAGTCCTCCTCAGAACACTCTGTTTTCCCTCTGACCACGCCCCCTCAGGAAGTGGATGTGCCTCGGCTGTCCAGCACGTTGATCTAAGGAGAGGCGCCTGCAGCAGGACCTTTCTGAAGGATTGGTCACAGATTTAGTGTTTCTTGTTGTTTTATTTATCAGTATGTCGACGTGTGTCTTTGTACACAGCTACGAACATGTAGCTATGTGGCTATGCTAACTAGCGCTAGCACTTATCCATGATAACTAAAAATCATCCACTAGATCTTCAAATCTGCAGACGTGGGGAGTAAAACCGACCTCTGCCAGAAAGGCAGCAGGACCTTTCTGAAGGATTGGTCACAGATTTAGTGTTTCTTGTTGTTTTATTTATCAGTATGTCGACGTGTGTCTTGGTACACAGCTACGACATGTAGCTATGTAGCTATGCTAACTAGCGCTAGCACTTATCCATGATAAATAAAAATCATCCACTAGATCTTCAAATCTGCAGACGTGGGGAGTAAAACCGACCTTTGTGTTTATTAAGACAGCCTACAACTAGCATGCCTCCCTCCTAAGCTCCTTGTTAGCACACATTTGTGCAGGTAATGAAAAACAGAGGAGGGATTCAGTATTATTTTATACAGTCTATGGGCTGAACAAGCTCCGAGCTCTGACTCCGTGACAGACCGGATATTGTTGTTACGTGACAAAAACACGGAAGTCTGAAACGGCTCGTTTCACACACATTTACAGAAAGGTGGAGAAATCAGAACAGGGGCAGAATGGATTTTTTTCATTCTCAGGGGGTTTGTAGACATGCCAGGGAAACATATTTCAGGTAAAGAACCATTAAAAAGTCCATTTTGCATGATATGTCACCTTTAATAAACAAAGTGCAGTGAACACAACACAAGGCCCTTTTAACAACTTTCACAAGGAAGCCTTACACAGACAAAACATGAGGCGGACCGATCCATAAAAAGAGATCGATTTGTTGGGAGTTTTGTTGGGTAGCCACATTAGCTAGGAGACATATTTTAACATATTTTAACTACAATCAAATCTGACAGAAAACAAAAGAACAAAGTCTTACCTCTGACTGAACTTTAGGCCACACCCTCACCGCTACATTTACAGTAAAGCACACTTAACGATCGTATTTGGAAAGTTGGGTAAAGATTTATGATCTTTAATAAATGTGGGTGAAGTGAGGTTAATTACACTGACCCTTATTCTGTCCCTTCCCCTCCCTAAGGTGAGGGAAGTTGCCTCTCTCCTTGGTATTTTTGGAGGGGACGCCTTTTCTGTTGCAGTTTAATTGGGCACAAAATGTGTGTGTCCGCATGTGCACGCATGAGTAATGCTGGATGTGTTTGCGGATCATAATTTGCGGCACTTCCTGTGAAACCCTTTGGACACGGAGCAGAAATTAGAGAGGAGTGTTATGTACTCCCGTACTAGAGGCCATGGAAATTGACTAATCATGTGGGCATCCTGTCTTGGAGCTATCATACACAAAGAGAACTAAAATGGGACTAATGCAACAGTTGAGGAAAAACCCTCCGATTAGAGGTATTATTTTACTTTTCATGACCCGTTCACCAATTCCATCCAATGACCACTGATGTCTCTGATTATTTCTGCTTCTGGCGAGCGCCGAGAGTGTTTTGAAGCGTTTAAGTGTTTGGCTCTCCATTTCAGAAGTTTGCAACGAAACCTAACAAATTGATGTTCTCCCTCTCTCCCCCCTTTTTCTTTCTGTCTCGTTACCTTTCCCCTCTGGTCCTGCAGCTTGCCGGCCGTGGGACCAAGGAGAACAAATGCTCAATGAAGGCAGTGGAGGAGATGTTGGAGTCCATGCAGATCACCATGTCCTAGACGTCCACGCCTTTTCTACCCATGTGTTGAAAGAACAACAACTTGGAGCAACACGGCAGCTCAAATAGCCTTGCAATGTGACCACAACCTGATCTTTACTGCTGTTTTTATTTTTTCTTAACCCCTTCAGGTTCGGTCTTGTAATTGATTGAGCTTGACACGAACATTTGGGATACATTTCTTTCTCTTATGTGTTAAGTCTCCCCCACCCATCTGGAACCTTCAACAGCGAATCCGCCAGCTTATTTAAACAACTTTAACATAGCATTAACCCAGCTGTGATTTCCCTGAGCCTGGATTATACCTTCTCCCCATCCCAGGCTGTCTTTCAGGTTCACCTTGAACTGATATTGCTAATTAGCACGTCCACATCAAGGCTATAACTTTGTGACGAGGAGAGATAACAAGCTGTACAGTAGATGCTATTTATAAAGACGATGTGGAGTCCACACCTGTCGGCACTGAGGTCCTTAACTGTTTCTGTACTGTCTGTAAATGAATCCTCTTTATCTAATAAAACATTTTCTCTTCTCTGATCTATCAAATTTGTTCACGACCCAGAGTCTGTTCTCAAAGTTGAAAATCAGTTTTCTTCATTAGTGCAGGAGCAGAGGTAGACTCTAGGTATTTAGTGTTTCCATGCCTCTCAATGGTCATGTTGTACTCGGCAGTATAATCCTGGAGAAGCATGAGAGACATTTGTCATGATGAAGGCAGCAGCGGTAACAGCAGGGGCATGAAAAAGTGACTCCTCTTTCTCGCTGGGAAATGCCTTTCAATTACCCCTGACAGCAGCTGAACCAACTTCAGCACATTAAGAACACCTCTGTCATTTCAGTTTAGAGAGCCTCAGAGAGCGCTGCCAGTAATTAACACGCCACAAGTTTGAGAGGAAAGAAAATTGTATTCATGAATCTTGGAACTTTTATGACAGGCGGAGAGGAAAGACATCTTAGTGTTGTGAGAGGCTGGTTTCCTCTGCGCTGCAGTCTGTCATTGAATCTGAATTGATCCAAATGATCATCTCAACTTATCACTCACCCGTGCAGGGTCAGCTGTTACTCCCATCTTTTTTGTTTATTAAGTCATGGCAATTGTCTCATAATTTCTCTCTTCTGCTGATGGAAAACCTGAGTGTTGAGTTTATGGTCTCTTTTGGACTCGCTTTACATTCAGAGAGGTCACACGCTCATAGATCGGATGGTGGAAAGCCCTTTTCTCTACTTTTTTTATGCTCTCTGGCCGTGGTCAGTGGATAAATATGTCTGCATTTGATTTGCCTCACCAATCTGGCGGAACCAATGAAAGCCAGGGAACGTCTGAGTGTAAACTGACTTGAGTTATTTTTACAGGAACAGGGCTGCGGCTAAATGAAGCTTCTTTTGAGGAGTTACAGGGTGAAAGCCGTTTGATTTAGAGGAGAGTGGTTCCTACTTTGTTGCAGCTTCACATGTCAACACTCCTGTACTAGAAAAGGTTTATTAACCTGTAAAAGGGGAATACAGGTTATCAATCAGTTTGATGGGCCATCAGTGGGAGAGATTTTATCCAGTGCCAACCATACTGAGGCAATAGTGCCATCTGTAGTCTAACTGAAGAACTCATGACTGGAGAGACCTGACTGTGAGCAGCAATGTCTGACAGTAAGCACATGGACTTTTACAGTCATGCACATAACAGCAAAATATGAACTCTGTTATTAATTGTCAGCAATTAGTCACCTCTTTATTGCTGAGCATGAAAAAAAAGTGGGTTACAGATCATTTATTAGTCCTGAATCAGACAAACCTTTCCCTCCTCTCAGCTGTGCTATCCAAACATATCCTTGTACAGTCAAGAAAAATAGACCTGTGGTGCTGACGTGTGCTGAAGTCTGCGCATCACTTCTCACCTCAACGGTTCAAATTCCTGACCGCCTTTTCTACCTTTGTCCCAGTAGTTCAGATCTCACCAGTCCATACCTGGACAGCAGAGCCCGACCAGAAGAGAGCGAGGCGAGGAGAGAACTTTGTAACCCCACTTAAGCTTTTGGCTCAGCTTAGTGTATGTAGGGGATTCACTGCTAGTGCTGCCCGTAATCCTGGATTCCCTGGGAGATTAGCTTCCAGAGAGGGTTTGCTTGTCCTCTGCTGTTCTACATTGGCCAGGTTAGGAGAAGAGGATGAGCTCTGGGATGATAAGCTTACACCAGGATTGAGCTGTGCCTGATCAGCCTATTCATCATGACCACGAGAGAGGACGGTGCTCTACGTGCTGTCCTGTCCCAGGTTTTTATTGGAAATCAAAACTGTAATTACTTTTTACATAGGTTTTTATATTTTGCAGTAAACTATTAATATTTAACAATCATTTTAAAGGACAGTATATAGTCCAAAAATTGCTGTATATTAAAAAAGGCCATATAAATCATCCACCCGACACATCATCAATCTGACTAAAAGGTCCTGGAGCAAAAGCCAAGTAATGAACATCTTGGCTTCTGTACGTTGCACAGTTCAATCCACCAAAACATCAGATAAGAAGCATTTCTTCTTTCTCCAACTCAGTCTCAGCAGATGGCTGTCTAACATGAGTCTGGTTCTGCTTGAGGTTTCTGCCTGTTAAAAGTTTTTCTTTGCTGCTGTTACTACCTAAATACTACGAGGTGCTCTGCTCATGGTGGATTAAAATGAGATATGATCGAGTCCTGTCAGTAAGAGGGGACTGGATCTTAATCTGTCTTGATGTTGGGTCTTTAATAATAATAATTTTAATAATTTAACACAGAGTACAGTCTAAACATGCTCTGTTTGTAAAAGTATCTTGAGATAACATTTGTTGTGATATATAAATAAAGATTGATTGATTGATTGATTGATTGATTGATTGATTGATTGATTGATTGATTGATTGATTGATTGATTGATTGATTGATTGATTGATTGATTTTCCTAAATGTGAGAAAAGATGAAACAATGTTTAGCCCAAGTAGACATGGTTCTATCTACTGGCGTTATCAGTCTCCCAACAGGAAAGTTCACCACTTAAAGCAGCACTTTGTAGAATTTAGCAGCATTTAGCAGAACAGAGTTGGTAGATTTTAAATATAATGATCACAAGTACGTTTGAATTAGTGAATAATCACCTTGATATAAAAGACATTTTGTTTGTTTAACTTAGAAATGAGCCTTTTTATATCACCTTAGGAGTCGGTCCCCTTTCACACAGGCTGCCATCTTGAACTGCCGTCTTTTAACATAGCAAAGAAAATGCTCATAAAACTAATAATGGCGACACATTACACATTGTACATTGTACTGTACACCTTCTTGTTTGCTGCTGTAACTCCATGAATTTCCCTGTTGCAGGACGAATAAAGGAGTATCTTATCTTACCTTATCTTACATGTTTTTCTTCAGAGTGGTCGTCAGAATGCACCAGTTTACAGACGAAGAAGAACAAGAGCTGTTGTGTGAAAAACTATTTGAATTGATATGATAGAAGTTTTGGATTATAAAAACTTGACAAATGGAGGACTATACTTAATATGCATCATGGCAGCTTCTTGAGTTCGATGGCCACAATCCCTTCTGGAACTTCACCAATGAGAGGGGGGAGTGAGGGAGCATTTCAGTCCAGAATCTGACTTGGAGATGTCACTAAATATTTCCATTTTTACATACTGTACCTTTAAATTTCTCACAACTGATAGATCAAAACTACGTTTTACACACATTCATGATCCCCAGAGGATGAATAATATAATAATATAGTAATCTGAGTACAAAATGTTCCTTGTACCAGGCAGTCTACACCAGGGGTTCCCAAACTTTTCACTCCAGGACCCCAAAAATGACGGTGCCAGAGACTTGGGACCCATGCTGTTACTTAGGGTGGTTAAACGTTACTTACAGCCATGGGCAAGCACTAATGGGCCAATCCAAAAGCAGACATTAGAAACTGAAAACCAGAATACCATCATTTTGTTTATTTAAAATAGGTTGAAAGCAGAATGTGAGTAATCTTCATGTTTAGTCTGTAGCAACGATAGGATATACAGATTCTGATTTGCATTCATTTTAACTGATATCTTTATTTATATTTTTATAAGAATGGATCAAATATACAATTTTAGATATTCTGAATTTTTTTTAAAAAGCTTTCGAAAGAAACACTTTTTTGGATGGGATCTCGCGATCCTCCAAGGGGTCCCGACCCCCACATTGGGACCCAGTGGTCTAAACTGAATAGACATGGGATAATGGGGCATGAATTCACTCAGAGAGAGAGAGAGAGAGAGAGAGAGAGAGAGAGAGAGAGAGAGAGAGAGAGAGAGGAGGAGGAGACAGGAGTTTTGTGTTTGAAATCTCTTGTTAGTTTAGTCTGTAGTTGAGGTACCCATCAGGTATTATCTGATGACAGGATAGTATCTTGGAGTGATGGTAAAGCCTCTGGGTAAACCATAGGTTAGCGATAGGCGACCTCCAGACATCCTCTTCTGGGCATTATAATTGTTTACAGCCTCAATACCAACTTTTAGATTTAGAATGGAGTTGATGGCAAGAAGCAAAGAGTGGATTGCTGGCTGCAGTTGCATGCCGATGACTGATAGTGGAGATTTAAATAAAAGTTTAATCTCCGTCAGGCAAGTAACAATGATGTCTGAGTTTGCACTATGGCTGATGGGTTATGCTGCTTTTGCTTTACACACAAACAGGAAGTAGAAGTCATCCAACACCTGATATGGTGTCACTTTGATACAGAGTTTGCATTTATCTGCAGAATCAGTCTGTTTAAAGTGATTCCTGAACATCAGTTTAGGAAGTAAGAGGAAGTTTGGGGAAGATGATCCTGATTCCTGCATTATTGTGCAGGTGAAGGATTATCTTGCATTGGTTCAATGTGGGAGTCAAAGAACATATGATGCAAGCTGGTGAAGAGCCAGTAAATAGGCTACAAAAGGTGCATTTCGACCAAGAGTTCCAGGGTCTTTTAGCCACCAGAACTACTTTACCCTGAGCTAAAAGGTTCCTGTGCCCCCATTGTTGTCTGCGTTTCGACCGCGGGCTGAAGTTCCGGGTAGATTGTGCAAAAAAAGTAAATACACTACACCACCAGACCAGTAGAGGGCAGTAAAACAAAGACAAATGCCATTCATCACAGATGACACCATAGAAGCAGACGGACAGGCAGGTATCATTATGAGCAACACAACAGTTAGCCTGTTAGCATGAAGAGACTCAGCTGGCGCTGTTTTAGATGGTGCTATATTTCATCACAGATGGATTCACTGAATCAACACGTGAGAGGAGATAAGCGCGAGTAGCAAAGACGTTTCAACACGGCTTTAAAATCCTTTTGAACTCAAAAAGCCGTGATCGCAGAGATCGGCAGGTGTTTTGGTTTAAACAGCGACCCTGTTAACTGGAGACTTTCAGCCGGATGCATCCCTCATAAACGTCTTTAGACCATCATTAAATATCTGATGAGGATATTTTGAAATCTTAATAAAAACTAAACTAGTTTGCATTCCCAGGAACTCCCTCTGTGTTTCAACAGCTGTGTAAACTCCACAAACACTGACACGTTCAGCTGAAGGTCTCCACTTTACAGGGTCACTTTTAAAACCGGAACACCGGGAGAGACGCATTCACCGTGGGCTGAGAGAAGACTACTGTTACAAGCTGCTAAATCAAGAGAATCACAGCTTCTTCGTTTGAAAAGTACACACACATACAAAAAAGATAGAACAAATAAAAACTAATGAAAGAAAGAGAAATCAAGTGAATCACAGATGTGTGTGATGTTATTGTGGACGGAGGGAGGAATAAAAACACTGCGGTTAATCTACCAATCAGACAAGCTTAGCACTGCAGGCCCAACCCCCGAAAGCCCTGGGACCTTTGAAAAGTACTACCCCCCTAGCAGGGGCTACCCCTGGACTTAATTTAGACCCTGGGTCCACCGGTCGAAACCCACTTAGTTCAGGGGTAAAGTCTCTCCGGTCGAAAAATGCCTAAAGGTGGGAGGAACAAGGTATCTGGGAGATCAAAGTGAATACGGAGGTGGAGGTTGGAGGGGGGTCAGAGACTCTGGTTGAGAACAAGGCAGATGGAGGCACTAACTGCTCCGTGATGCTCAGGACCAGAGTAGTGGAAGATTCCCAAGGTGAGGGAGTGAGTGGAAAAGGAGAACAGGGCTCAAGCAAGCTCATCCATCTCTGTCCATTTTAGGGGGGAGGTAACTGGAAGAGCTAAAGATGGATGAGGCATGCAGGGCTTAATCCTGCCATGTCCAGTCACACAAACCGGGCCTGGTGGTGAAATAGTGTTTTGGCTTCGAGCAGGGACGGCCTGACCCAGTCCTGTTTTTCCAGAATGCAGATGCTGGAGTGGCAGGGATGGACCAGTAGGGGTGGATCAGTCAAACAATACCTGACATGTAGAGGAGAGTTGTAAGGAGATGAGCGCTTCCATCCTAAAAGTCACAGTTGTTTGCAACTTCCACGTTTTTTGATCAGCTTTTGAATATTACAACAAGTTTACCATAATAAATGCACATTTCTTTAACCTTGGTGTATGTGCACTGATTTGTATAATTAATCATGTTTTCATGTCGACACACATTTGTGCATGCAAGCATGCTTTTACCAAAGTATGGTTTCTAAGGAATACACTTAAGAGTCGACTGCATCCCATTCATTGATCCTATCACAGCGCAGTCAGGGTGTCATGCTGCCTCACATACTAAACAAGGGATGGGCTGTTTGTGGGATGGGCCAGGTTTGTATTGCATAATAAAATACAAGCATTGGACATGGACTAGTAGGGTCATCTGGCAATGGGACCTTTTCCTTGTCATTGCACAATCTCTCCTTTCTGATCCTGACATATGTTTCCCCAACAAAATTGCACCAGTATGCAACTTAATTTTTTCTCCAAGGGTATGGATGCTGGGAAATAATTTCCTCTCAAGGCAAGAGAAGGAATCCTGAAAAAGAAAAACATTAGTGTTTGTGTGTGACTTTGTCAAGAAGAGAGGCAGAGAATGTGTGGTTATGAAAGTGTGATAATAAATGTGCAAACATTGTGCAGGCATGCCTGTATGTCAGCTTGAGTTTGTGTTTATGTGAATAAGAGTGTGTGTGAGACTTTGTGGTGACTTCTGCAATATGAAGAGCGTATGCCATTGGAATTAAAACTATTGGCTTCAGGCAATGCTTGTACTCCTAAGCCTCTTGACCAGGAGGCTCCAGACTGCTGCAATCTTCTTCCAGGGGATATTCTGTGGCCTCCACTGGTCGTTCTGGTTGTTGCGCTGGCTCTTTTGCTCCAGGCTCTCTGGCAGAAGCCTCGGCCGTGCAAATGCCGAGGCTGCATCCTGTCTGCAAACTCTGACACAGTGTAGGGCATGTGTCAAATCAGGAAGGGGCAAGTTGCTGGCTCCAAGAGACAGTTGTTCTTTCCAGGCCAAGCTTCCCAAACCACAAATCCCCTCTCTGTGTGTCTTCTCAGCCAGAGTGCATGGGCTCACCCCACACAGGGCCCGGGGCCTAATTACAAAAAGGAGGGAAAACCAGAATTGGCTTCTGATTGAGCTTCCTGGGTGAACATTAATGACAACCGCAGAGGGATATTTTATACCCTGAGAGAGATGCAACAGAGAATGGGAGCAAGTGGAAGTACGGGAGGTTTAGGATCACACACACAAATCTTTACATGGATTTACGAATACAAACAAGCTATAACATGTTCTTTGATTCCATAGACATTGTGATATCTCATCTGTGTGCACTGACATGATACATCCAGAAATAGTAAACACTTTTTAACTCCGGTGCTGGAGTCAAAGGAGTTCCAAGGCAATGTGCCAAACCTCATTCCAACTGGGAACAATGGGACACATATTCTTCCACACTGCAGCATTCATGCGGTGTAATCACTTCCTTCTCCTGATTTCCACTACCCACATACCACACTGTCAATGGCTGAATGTGTCCAAGTAAAACACATCCAGTTTTGAGTTACTAGTGCTGAACCTACATATTTATGTTTATGCTAATCTGCTTTACTACAACTCTTACTGCAAACATAGTATTTTTACTCATCTTAATGTATGTGACAGCTGTTTTTAGAGCTGTTAGAACACTACGCTCCCAACATGCAGGCCTGCTGGTCCAACCTAAAGTCTCTAAAAGTAGTATGGGAGGTAGAACCTTCAGTTATCAGGCCCCTCTCCTTTGGAATCATCTACCAGTCAGGGTCCGGGAGGTAGACACCCACTCTACTTTTAAGAGTAGACTTCAAACTTTCATTTTTGATAAAGCTTATAGTTAGAGCTGGATCAGGCTTGGACCAGCTCTTAGTTATGCTGCTATAGGCTTAGACTGCCATGGGAACTGGCACACTGATACACTTGGATCCCATCTCACCCCCTTCCCCCCAACCCCCTCATCACTTACTTTAACTCTCTCTGTCTTATTAAAGTTACGAACCATAGACCTTTCTGGAGTCCCTGAGCTCCATTGTCTCGTAGATTCCTCTGAGCTGCCGTAGACGTCCTCCTGCTGTGGGCGTTCCAGACTCCAGCTGATACGGACGTGCTGGACTCCAGCTGCAACAGCTTCTACTACTCGTCTCATCACTATCATTGCTCCCTCTCTCTCTCTTATTCTCCTCTATCCCTCTTTCAGGACCCAGCTCGGTCGATGCAGATGGCTGTCTAACATGAGTCTGGTTCTGCTCGAGGTTTCTGCCTGTTAAAGGAAGTTTTTCCTCACCACTGTAACTAGCTAAATACTGCAAGGCACAATGCTCATGGTGGATTAAGGTGGGGTCAGATTGAGTCTTATCCTGTCTTGGTGTTGGGTCTCTGTTCATAATTTGACATAGAGTGGTCTAGACCTGCTCTGTTTGTAAAAGCGTCTTGAGATAACGTTTGTTGTGATTTGGCGCGATACAAATAAAGATTGATTGATTTTTAGTAACTATGTTCTGGTGAAAGCTACAGCCAGCAGCTGATTAGCTTTGATAGCTAGCTTTATACAACTCTTGTCTGAAACTGTAAGTATTCTTTTTCAACCAAAGTGCTTTAATAAACAGAATATATCATGTGGTTAAGTCATGTTTAGAAGTGCTGAAAGGTGTAGGTGTTAGTTCTTCCATAGAGCCTTGCTAGTTGTTGTCCCATATTCAGCCGCTCTACTGTAAGCTAACTGCCTGCTAGCTATAGCTTCATACTTAGATGTTGAGCTATACCTTGAAAATAGGGCTGATGTTCCACCATGCAACAAGGACAGTGCAATACAGCTCCAATCTCACCTTTAAGGAACACATTAAAAAAATCTCAAATATCATAAAATTCAACCCCTCAAATTTCAGTCATATAAGACCTTTACTCACTTCAAGGTCAACAAAAGTCTATATGCAGGCAATGATATTTTCACATATCACCTATTGTTTTAAAACTTGGTCACACACAACAGCCAGCATGTTAAAACCATTCAGGTACCTCTTTAAGAAGACAGTCAACATTTTAGACAGGAAACCTCTCAACTTCCATTATTGCAATATAGCCAGGAAGTATAATATTTTAAACATTGAATATTTTCAAACCTATATTGACATCTGTCTTGTTTTTAAAGTTTTAAATGGACTTACCCCTCCATCATTGATCAAATGTATCCAAAAAAACCCACAATATGTTAAAGGTGCTGTGAGGAACTTTAGTTTTGTATCGATTCTGACGCCCCCCTTGTGGACAAAGTGATACCTCTTATCTCTTGTCCTATACATGCAAAAGTAGTGTTTTCAACAAAAGCCTCATCCTGTTGTGTTCAACAGTCAACTTTATCAGGCAATGTCATTATTTTCCATGAAAACAGTCAAATAAAGGCTGTTTCTGAAGCAAGATGTCCATCATCTGGTCTGACACCTACCCCCCCAGGGCGGTTTCAGGCATCAAAAATTACAACAGAGAAGGTGTCAGTGTTGCTGCTGATGGACTTGTTTGCTATTGAAGGTTATAAAGAGGCATCAGTATCATTTTCAGTCTGTTTCTCAGCCAGTTCAAAACTCCTCACAGGGCCTTTAAGGAACACATTAAAAAAATCTCAAATATCATAAAAATTCAACCCCTCAAATTTCAGTCATATAAGACCTTTTCTCACTTCAAGGTCAGCAAAAGTCTATATGCAGGCAATGATATTTTCACATATCACCTATTGTTTTAAAACTTGGTCCACACACAACAGCCAGCATGTTAAAATCATTCAGGTACCTCTTTAAGAAGACCGTCAAAATTTTAGACAGGAAACCTCTCAACTTCCATTATTGCAACATAGCCAGGAAGTATAATATTTTAAACATTGAACATTTTCAAACCTATATTGACATCTGTCTTGTTTTTAAAGTTTTAAATGGGCTTACCCCTCCATCATTGATCAAATGTATAAAAAAAACCACAATATGTTAAAGGTGCTGTGAGGAACTTTTGTTTGTATCGATTCTGACGCCCCCCTTGTGGACAAAGTGATACCTCTTATCTCTTGTCCTATACATGCAAAAGTAGTGTTTTCAACAAAAGCCTTATCCTACAGTCAACTTTATCAGGCAATGTGATTATTTTCCATGAAAACTGTCAAATAAAGGCTGTTCTGAAGCAAGATGTCCATCATCTGGTCTGGCACCTACCCCCCCAGGGCAGTTTCAGGCATTAAAAATTACAACAGAGAAGGTGCCAGTGTTGCTGCTGATGGACTTGTTTGCTATTGAAGGTTATAAAGAGGCATCAGTATCATTTTCAGTCTGTTTCTCAGCCAGTTCAAAACTCCTCACAGGGCCTCTAAGGAACACATTAAAAAAATCTCAAATATCATAAAAATTCAACCCCTCAAATTTCAGTCATATAAGACCTTTTCTCACTTCAAGGTCAACAAAAGTCTATATGCAGGCAATGACATTTTCACATATCACCTATTGTTTTAAAACTTGGTCACACACAACAGCCAGCATGTTAAAAACCATTCAGGTACCTCTTTAAGAAGACCGTCACATTTTAGACAGGAAACCTCTCAACTTCCATTATTGCAATATAGCCAGGAAGTATAATATTTTAAACATTGAACATTTTCAAACCTATATTGACATCTGTCTTGTTTTTAAAGTTTTAAATGGACTTACCCCTCCATCATTGATCAAATGTATCCAAAAAAACCCACAATATGTTAAAGGTGTTGTGAGGGAACTTTAGTTTTGTATCGATTCTGACGCCCCCCCTGTGGACAAAGTGATACCTCTTATCTCTTGTCCTATACATGCAAAAGTAGTGTTTTCAACAAAAGCCTTATCCTACAGTCAACTTTATCAGGCAATGTGATTATTTCCATGAAAACTGTCAAATAAAGGCTGTTTCTGAAGCAAGATGTCCATCATCTAGTCTGACACCTAACCCCCCAGGGCAGTTTCAGGCATTAAAAATTACAACAGAGAAGGTGCCATTGTTGCTGCTGATGGACTTGTTTGCTATTGAAGGTTATAAGAGGCATCAGTATCATTTTCAGTCTGTTTCTCAGCCAGTTCAAACTCCTCACAGGGCCTTTAAATACTAGAGCACAAACAAGAGGAGACTGTGATGTACCGAGACGGAAAACCAAATTCAGTTGATGGTAGAGTCTGTCAGAGGCACACAGTCCTGGAACAAACTACCAGCTCACATCAGGGAGCTTGAAGTACGGTACATTTAAAAAAACACATCAACATTAAAAACAAACCAGTCATGTAGTCATGAAATCTGTTTGTAAGTCAGTTGGTGTAGTGTCCTGTTAACTGTCCTGTGACATCCTTTCATTTTAAATCTTGTTGTTTTATCTTTCATGTAAGTTCCTGTTTTAGGACTATGGATGAAATTTAGCTATCCAGCTAATTCCGGCATATTAACATTGAGGCATACTGTTGAAATGTTGATTAATGTGCATTGTCCTAATCAAATAAACTCAAATTAAATTAAATAAATATTAAAAAATGTACCACTTACATGGGTGATTCTGTTAGCTACACTTTTAACTGGTTACACTTCAAAGCACCAGGGAAGGTATCCAGCTTTACTCCACAGTACATTTCCCTAACTCCAACAACATGTATTCCTTTTTAGTAGTCTCCCATTATATCATTATTAATTACATCCATATGCCCTCACAAGAGCTGGGGCCATGCATGGTTTCATTTAGTTGGCTGGTTCTTCTATCCTCATGGTAGCCATTTGTCTCCTCCACCGTCTCTCGGGTGGCTGGTCACTGTTAATTTCCCCAGCTATGATAACTGGCAAACATGGACGGGTTTGAGTAACCTAAGGATCCCCAGTGTAAAGCCCGGCCCAGTCTGGTGTTGTTTCATATGTGAAAATTATAGCATCATTGAGAGATTCAAGCCTACATCTGTAGAACACCCTGACATGCAATGTGGTCTGCTGACTTGCTTTGCCTGTATTCCTTTCCACGCTTTTCACATGCCGTCTCATTTTGCAGCACAGTAAGGTTACCGTATTACACCCTCTCGTATATATCCAGTCAAGACACATCACTCACTTCCCTGTGACATGATCTGTAATAGACACGAAAACTCACAGTGCACCCTCTGTTGTGGAAGATAAAGGGGAATTTTTGAGGAGTCTTTTGCGATGGATTGGAATGAACTCTACCGTGATATTGCCACATACAATTTTTATGCGGTCACATACACACAAGTATACACCAGTGGATACTTGTGTCACACTCACACACACATTCTCAACAGTGTAAACTTGGCAGGCTAGCGATGCTACCATCTGCTTGTGGGGAGAGGGATATGGCAGGCGGACAACCACAAACAGCCAAGGTAATAGATGGGTTCCACTCAGTCTCTATCTCCCAGACAGTAGACTCCTCATTCCACAGCATTTGGACTTTGTACAACATGGGCCACGGCACAACGACAAAGTGCTTCTCCAGTGGCTGGCAGCTACTGTAACATTTTGCAGACATTTACGCAGTTTTGTGTAAACCAAACTGAATGTCTTATTCATAGAGTTTTTACCCATGTAAATCTTGGAGCCAGTTTCCGCTGACACTTCCAGGTAGGGATTTTTTAATAAATGCTAATTGGGGGAGAGTATTGGGTGTGCAGGATATTTTGCTCCTGGAGACACATAAAGTGAGGAACAGGAACACTCAGAGATTTAACTCCAAGGTATAGCCAACAGACTTATAGAAAAACAGAATAACAAAATAAAAGAACCAAGTTTATGACTTGGGTCCTCAACCCAATGAATAGTAAAAACCCATGCCAGAGTATAAAAAGCTTAGGCTACAAATCCATTACCTGTGGCAGGAATTTAATTGACACTTTGTTCATCTGGACTGCGGACAGCAAAAACTCTTAATTGTGCATTTCTCTATTTCAGAACACTAAACCTTCCAGATATTCATAGAGCCACTAATGATACTTGTTAAATCTGGTTTTGAGTGATCACATTAAAGTTGCAGGCGTCTGTCCAACATGTTTCTTTGATCTAACACACAGTAGGGGGAAATTCTCACGTATAAATCATTACATTTCCTATATTAAATGACAGAGGTGATCAGCTAAATTGTGGCTGTTGCGACCTTACCTTAGCATACATGTTGGCTTAAGTTTGCACGTTATTCTTCAGTTTCCAGAGTCTAATTTCACCACATAGTCATCTTAGGTCAAAGTGGGAGCTTACACATGAAAACACATTTTGAAGGTGCTACGTGGAGGACTTGGCAGTCAGTATTACTGTAGCTGATTGTAATACATTCGACATTGAAGATTGTATTGCATTATGCAAAAAGCATAATGCAATACAATCAATATTGGCAGTGATCCACTTTGTCCATTCTTAATTATTCATCAGTTATCCATCAAATGCAGCACAAAGAGGGAATAATTATATACACCATGGAGGCAGACAACAAACACGGTTTGTTCACATCATCAGGAATCCTTACAAAAGTTCTCCTCTGAAGCACAATGTGAGCACAATGCACTAATACACAGAGGGGACTCTTTTAGTGATGGACCGCAGAAACTTACCAAATTTACAGTCTACTGAGATGTACAGAGTTTTATATTCACCTCATTGTTTCACAGTCTGTCTGCAATTTTGTAGAATTGGTTCACTCACGCTCTCTCAGTGCTGTTTGGCTGCAGAGAGAAAAAGCTCTAAAAACCCACTGTACACGCACTGCTAACGCCACACGCAGAGAGAGACAGTAACAGATAAGCTGGGAGTAAGTGAAGTCATGAGCAGCAGCTGAAATTAATTAAGAAGTGTTTAAATGAAGCAATATGAGATATTTGTATTTTTCTGACAATTTAATTTCTTGTACTCCATATTCTCTGTGAACCATTGTCCTTTTTACCATGATACATTTTTCTGGCAGCTATATAAGTTAGTTAGTTTTACAGGTAAATGATGGTGTAGTTTGAAACACAGCGTAAAAAATGAATCCATTGGTTCCCAACATTTTCAGCTTCACCAGAAAATGTTCAAGTTAGGGGTCCTGCTCATGTTTCCAATGAGTTACTGGCATGACGGTTCATATTAGATCTGCAAAGTAACCTGCTAAGACGAGCCTCTCTATGCACTTCTAAAAATGGTCTAGAAATTTAAAGGAGCTCTACCCCTGAAGATGTCCAAAGCTGCAATGGTTACATCATATCAATGCATCATCAGCAACAAATAGCTGGTGTTATGACCATTTGTGCATTTATATCAATCCCACATGCAAACAGACGTATATGCAGCATTCGTTTTTTCTCATGTAGGAACAAATAGAATGATAGAAAATGCTTCTACTTCTTCATCTTCAACACCCCCACATGCTTGCTTTTGAGACACCATGACATTTCAGCTGCCCTTAGATTGAGGTCCAGATGATTACATCACAAAAACTGTGTAAATAGAATACACGAGTAGATGTTTAACTCCAGGTCAGACAATTATATCTGCAAATAGTTCATGGAATTCACCCATTAATATATGGTGACATGCAAGACATGTCATCATTTCACTAAGACACACCAAATAGGCGTTTTTTCGACCAGAGGGACTTTACCCAGGAACTATGTGTGTTTGAACCTGGACCCAGGGTCTAAATTTAGTTCAGGTAGATAATCTCCCCCCTAAAAAGCCCCTGCTAGGGGGGGTAGTTCTTTTCAAAGGTCCCCAGGCTTTCTGGGGCAGGGCCTGCAATGCTGAATGTGTCTGATTGGTAGATTAACCTCAGTGTTTTTATTCCTCCCTCCGTCCACAATAACATCACACACATCTGTGATTCTCTTTGATTTCTCTTTCTTTCATTAGTTTTGATTTGTTCTATCTTTTTTGTATGTGTGTGTACTTTTCAAAAGAAGAAGCTGTGATTCTCTTGATTTAGCAGCTTGTAACAGTAGTCTTCTCTAGTCCACTGTGAATGCGTCTCTCCCGGTGTTGGTTTTAAAAGTGACCCTGTAAACTGGAGACCTTCAGCTGAACGTGTCAGTGTTTGTGGAGTTTACACAGCTGTTGAAACACAGAGGGAGTTCCTGGGAATGCAAACTAGTTTAGTTTATTAAGATTTCAAAATATCCTCATCAGATATTTAATGATGGTCTAAAGACGTTTATGAGGGATGCATCCGGCTGAAAGTCTCCAGTTAACAGGGTCGCTGTTTAAACCAAAACACCTGCCGATCTCTGCCACGGCTTTTTGAGTTCAAAAGGATTTTAAAGCCGTGTTGAAACGTCTTTGCTACTCGCGCTTATCTCCTCTCACGTTGATTCAGTGAATCCATCTGTGATGAAATATAGCACCATCTAAAACAGACCAGCTGAGTCTCTTCATGCTAACAGGCTAACTGTTGTGTTGCTCATAATGATACCTGCCTGTTCTGCTTCTATGGTGTCATCTGTGATGAATGCCCTTGTCTTTGTTTTACTGCCCTCTACTGGTCTGGTGGTGTAGTGCATTTACTTTTTTTTTCTCCATAGTCACTGGCCTGATTTGCACAATCACACCCACGGCTGAAACGCAGACAACAATGGGGCACAGGACCTTTTAGTCAGGGTAAGTAGTTCTGGGGGCTAAAAGACCCCGAACTATTAGTCGAAATGCACCTCTTTGGTTCAATATTTTCCACAAGACTGCAGAAGCCAGGGATCAGGCCGCTGACCTTGTGATTGGTAACCCTAACCCTTCTCTTAACGGGAAGATGCACTCATTGATTGTTCTACTATTAGATCGATGCAGATGTCCACTAAACCAAAAATACCTGCAGCCTATTTGAGATGATCAGAAATCCAAACAATCAAACATATCGGACTGTGACTGTTAGCTAGCGACGTTAGCAACATCACAAGTAACTTTTGCATAGTTTAATAAGTTTGAGCTTGTTTCTGTCCTTCCTGTTCTGTAACATATCTGCTAATGCCTGCATTTGTTGTAAGATCTTTGAGAGCCAAACACGTGATTATGGCACCTCTGTAAGCATCCTGGCGGGAACTGCTGCCGGACAAGACAGCATGTGAATAAACAATGGATTAATTATAAAGGCCTCATACAAACAAACAAGACAACAAAATAGTCTTCATCAATACATAAAAGTTCTCTCCAGCTTTTGATTCAGAATGTAGAAAATGACATACTTCTGCTTCATGTCTGATACTGAAAACATTTTAATTCTTGAATTTTGATTTCGGTGAAATACAGCTCTTCTAATTTTTT